>NC_141873.1:592958542-593573542 GCF_056163025.1 Triticum urartu
AAGTGTGTTCTCTCATGGATGGACATGGTCATTGGAACGAAGAAAATGTCAGAGCTTTCTTCCCGGAGGAAACTGTTGAACTCATATTACAAACACAGATTAGCAGCCATGGAGGAGAGGATTTTGTGTATTGGCCTCATACTCGCTTTGGACTATATATTGTCCGTTCAGCATACAATCTTGCTCGATCTTCGGATTTCTTTTTATCGCACAGTAAGAATGGCCGCGGACTCTCGTCAAGTAAGGAAGTTGAGGAGAAATATTGGAAGGCAATCTGGGCAATCAAGGCCCCAAACAAAATGAACATAGTGCTCTGGAGGTTCGCACACAACTGTCTCCCATCTGGACTTCAGTTACGCCATCGGAATATCCCCACAAATCCTGCTTGTGTGCATTGTGGGAGAGACGAGAGTATTGAGCATTGTTTGTTGTTCTGTCAGTTTGCTTCCGAGGTTTGGAACAAGGTCAAAAAACGGTTCGACATCCACCTATGTCGCAAGAACTTCCACTCAACAAAACAGTGGCTATTCGATTTCATTGACAGAGCATCACCGGAGCAGTCCACTGTTTTCGCAATCACTGTATGGCATATTTGGGAAGCGAGGAATGCGGTAAGGAATGGTGAAGGTAATATCCATCCACACCGTGTTGCCTCAAAGATCCATGCTTATGTTGATTTGGTTCTGCTGCATCTCTTTAAGACTGTTGCGGGGCACAGTCATGAGACACCATCAAGTTCATCGGTTAAATGGTCTCCGCCGCCGCCCGGATCAGTCCTTATTAACGTCGACGCAGCTATCTTCTCAAACCTGCACAAACTGGGAATTGGCATCCTGATTCGGAACCACAAAGGTGAATGCTTGGTCGCCTGCACCGAGCCACTTAAAGGGATGGTACAACCAAAACTTGCTGAAAGCTGGGCGCTCCGTCAAGCTGTGATTCTCGCCCGTGATGAGGGACTGACCTCTGTCATTTTCGCTTCTGATTGCCTCTCCTTAGTACAACGAGTGAACTCTTCATCCATAGACAGGTCTGAAGTGGGTGTAGTAGTGTCAGATATTAAGCGTTTGGTTGCTTGTTTTTCTTCTGTTTCCTTCTGCCATGTCAAGAGGTCGTTGAATGCTGCTGCTCACATACTAGCTAGGGCCTGTGAGTTTGCTAGTTCAAAAGTTGTGTACTATTCTACTCCAGAATGTATCAGGCAAACTCTTTATACTGATGTATACTAATTAATATAATGCAGCATTCTCTCTCTCAAAAAAATAGTCTGAGCGTCCATGCAGGTGCCCCTGCATTGGAGATGCCCTAAATGAACCAAATTCTGGCCACACCTCTGATGTATTAACAATAGTGTGTGTTGATACCTATGTTTCATACATAAATTGTGGGAGTTAAATGAATAAAACCACCACATTAAAGGCATAGTCATCAGAAAACGGGTTCTATGGTTTTTTTTGGCAAAACACCGCATCTATTGTAAACTTTTGACATAAAATACTAATGGGCGGATTTGAGCGTTTTGAGCACATTTCAAATAGGTGGGGGCTATCCATCTTTGTTCAGTTGGCAATTCGTCTGCATATGCTGCGCTGAGGTGGACATAGGACCCACATGTAAGGTCGGTTTTCTTCCTCTCTCTCTCTCTCCCAACACCCCTATCCCTCAAAAAATGGGTTGAACTCCCCTAAAATTCACTATAGCAAATAAATATTTAGAAGAATATATACTCAAATTGCCAAATCAAATAATCTTCTTGATCTTTAACACTAGAGTTAGCTTTTTGTTTTGCGACTCCAGATCATACCATTATTCCATAAGGTCAGGAGAAAAACTCCTCCTAAAAGTACACATAATTTGTTCTCCATCCCATAGATCAGAGGCAGTTTTATTCTTCTCATTTACTAAAAAAATACAAATCCCAGAACTTCCCTTGCACCCCTACTGATTCTGCATTGGATGTTGTTGTTGGGAAGGAGCAATCCACCCATTGTTTGTGGGAAACACTGGAGGTGGATGATATTGGGGAAAAGGGTCAGGCTACCCACATTGTGAAATACTCCCTCCGTAAAGAAATATAAGAGCGTTTGCGTTTAAACGCTCTTATATTTCTTTATGGAGGGAGTATTTCTTTTGGAGGCATCAAAAAATAAGAGGGGAAATGTTCTGGGGTTATCTCCTTTGCAGCCACAACCACGAGAATTCCTAAAAGGGGCAAGAGCCCCGTTACTGATAGTGATGATGGTTGATGCATAGAAAAAAAAACCGCGTCCTCACCGTCGCATGGGTTTTCCATCCCAACCCACATTTTGAATAACGTCTTACATTCATAACACGGCTAATGCAATTGAGGAGCCCGAACAAACTTGTGAAGGTGAAGCACACATAATCCCCCAAGGTTGAGGTTGTTTGTTTGTTGGGCGGCACATGGCCTTCCAAATAATTTTACATTCTGCGCTTGCACTTTTATCTATTCGGGACCAAAGAACTCTGCTCAATTTTGTTGATGTTGTGCATGGCAGCGGGCAGGATGACTAGCGAAGTGGCATGGTACCGGTCAAACAAAAAATCCAAATAGTAAAGCTTGTTCTTTTACATACAGTATGAACATATAGTTTTGTCAGTTTTGGCAAGTAGAGCGACAAGTCGACCAACGAAAACAGCCGCATGCATGCAGCGCCACGCTTTGCTTCTGGCCCGACAGGTCACCAGCCTATCCTAGCTTCTCCTAGTACTATAGCTGCGGGCCAGCGGTACACAATTCCAAGCTACATAGAGCCGGAGCCTAAGATTATTTATAGACATGTAGAACACTTTTATATGTACCCATCCAGAGAAAATTGCAATTGTGTGAAATACATCTTATGCGGCAGTGCAAGTGTGGCACATGGGTCGCCGAAATTTACGACCGCAATACCGCCAAAGACCTTAGAGGAGTAAACGGCTGAGTAAACCTTAGTAAAGTATTTTTATTCCTCTAAGTTTCGGTCATTTCTAGCCGACACATATAATTTTTTTGGTTTTGCCAAATTGTTCCAATTCTAGTTACATTGCAAATATTAGCACACATATAAAAATCAGAGATAATAATTAAGGTTCACACAATTCACGAATATTACAAACTTATAGTTTACAAACCAAATTATTCAAATTCAAACACATCGCAGGGTTCAAATTAAGTAAACAGAATGATAAAAGCACAACTACGAAGTGCTATGGAGATGCCACTGACCCTCAACAAGATCATCTTGGAGTTGGGTATGAACTTCTTGGTGCTCGATCTTTTGTGATGCGCTTCGAGGAATCTTTGGATCCTATTTGCATCGTGCTCTGGCTCAACAAGATTCCCATTGGTGATGTATCAAAAGTTCTCAGGCATGTCTCTCTCATCTTCAATGATCATGTTACGCAAGATGATGAAACAAGTTATGATTTCCCATAGATCCTTGGAGTTCCAATACTCGGCAAGGCCACAAATAATAGCAAAGCGCTTCTAAAGCACAATGAAAGCTCTCTCCACATCCTTCCTAGTCTTTTCTCGTCTACGCATATTTTTGATCTTATATGACTTGGCTAATTGCCGGCGTGTTTTAGCGTGTGCGTGAGCTGGTTTTAGTTGTGTGCATCTTAGATATGCAAAGAACAGATGTGTGCTCGTTTTTTGAGCAAATAAAATCCACCCTTTGTTGAAAAACATCCTTCCTAGTTGGCTCTTGACATGTTGCAAACTGAGATCTTTTCTTACCTTTTGGACGCGATTTTTTTGACAAATGTGGCCCATGAAGGATAGATGTCATTCACAAGGTAGTAACCCATCATGTACTCACAACCATTGACAATATAGTTGCAAGGAGGAACATCTCTAGCAACAAGCCTAGCAAACAATGGTGATCTCGACAAGCCTAGCAAACAATGGTGATCTCGACAACACATTTAGGTAATTGTGAGAGCCAGGCAATCCAAAGAGTGAATGTCGGATCCATAGATCCTCTGATGCAACAGCCTCAAGAATGATTGTTGGATCGATGCAGTGGCCTTTGTACTGAACTTTACACCTTGCAGGACAGTTCTTCCAGGTCCAGTGCATGTAGTCAACTAATCTAAGCATCGACCATCCTCTTTCTTCATTCGCTGCCATAAGCCTCTCGGTGTCTTCCTTGTTGGGTGCCCTCAAGTACTCCGGCCCAAAGGTATCAATCATGGCTTTTGTGAACCTTCGAACAGTCTCCAAGATTGTACCTTCTCAATGCGGACATAGTCGTCAATTGCATCGCCCAAGCATCCATATGCCACAACTCAAACAACCGCAATACACTTAATCAAAGGGCTCGAAGTTATCTCTCTGCATGCATCCCTTCTAAGATTGAACCAATCATCGTGCTTTTCCACAAATTTTGCAATGGTGAGAAAGAGACTTGTGTGCATCCAAAAGCGGCGTCAAAAATACTTCTTCGGATAGGACGGATTGGGGTCAAAATAATCTCTCATAATCTTAGCATGGCCCTCCGCTCTATCACGGTTGAGTTGTATACAGCGGACAAACTGCGATCTCCTCCTCGGCCGCCAAATATCATCGTTGAAAATCATGCCAACCACAATTTCTAGGTCATCATCTTCTTCCTCCTCCTTGGATGATGATGAGTCCTCGAAGATCATCTCTCTTCGTCTTTTCATCTTTAAGAAACAATTCGGTCGAACTCAATTGGCCCAAACAAAATGAAACAAAAAAGCTTACCTAAGCAAACCGTCAAACACTTGCAAGGACGTGGAGGTTTAACGGTCGGCCGACAACGTGTTGAGCTGAAACTTGCGGGCAACGAGGCATGGAGATGACCCGCAAAGGTGCATAAGCACGGTGAGATGCCGGTTAGCCAAGGAGGAAGAAGATTCGAGGCGGTTTCCGTCGAATCGTCGATGTGGCAATGTCAGCGACGTTTCAGCTCGACTCCGGCAATGGCGACAGTCGGCGACCGGCTCAGACTACGGGTGAAGGGCAGAGAGGGCCTATGGAGTCGGCGAGGTAGCGGTGGAGGCAGTGGGTAGTCATTGACAGTTGCGCTAGCGATGGAGTAGTGGGAAGGGGGGTGGGGTGGGGGTCGAAAAGTGGCAGCGACTTTTATTCGAGCTGCCCGGAGGTCAAGTATTTTTAGGCGTCCGCACGACCTAGGAGTAAAAATATTACATCCCTACCGGTTTTAGGACTTCTGCTAGGTAGAGGTTATAGAAGTAAACCGGAAATTTTACTCTTCTAACCGTTATTAGAGGATCGGCTAGAGATACCCTAAGGTGGCCAGAGATAGAGTTGGACCCTCATCTCAGCTGCTTATCCATGGCACAACTCCTCCGCATATGCTCCTCCTCCGACGATCCGCCTTCCCCATTGCACCTCTACTCTGCCCCTGCTACGGACATAAGTACGTACAGAAGTATTCACACGCCATGACCTCGAGTTGGAGGTCAAAAAGGAAATCCTCGATGGATGATGGGTTTGGCCACGACGACAAATATACGTCCCGCTCCCCCCGCTCCTCCCCCGCTCCAAACCACGGCGACCCCACGCCTCCCGCAAGCCGCATCCACCATCGCCGCCGTAGATCTAGTCGCCCCAGCTGCTAGGCATGCCACCTCGCCGACGAGGGCTGCGGGCGTCGTCTGGCACGCCCGCACCGGCCTGCTCCCCCTTCACCTTCCCGTTTGCCTCCGCACATCCTCGAGGCCTTCTCGGAGATGGTGAGGATAATCTCACCAATCCCGCAGGGAGTGCTCCTGGAGATTGGGGCGCGGGGCTGGACGAAGAGAGCGACTAGGATCCGCGACGCTGCTGCGGTGTGGATTCGGGCTGTGCGAGATTGGAAGGCGGCAAACATGGCGGTGGCGGCAGCGAGAGATCTGAGCACCAGAGAAGTGGCTATGAAGCATGCAGAGAGCTGTCAGAGGCGTGCCGGGCTGGAGCAGCGGACTCTGGCGCGTCGGATCTTCGAGGAGGCCACTCTGGAGGAAAGGGTGAGGATGCCTGCTTTCCCCCACTCGCCACTGGCCGAATTCGTTCTGTGGGCGAGGACGGAGGCAAAATCTGGAGATCCACGAAGAGCTCTGAGGTGGAAGTGCCTGCTGGGAGTGATTCCATCCGGTGCCCCTATGCAGCTCTCAGCCTGAATTGCGGCGGCCAATCGAGATTAAGGAGGGACTACGTGATCTCCCCTTGTTCTTCCATCTCAGGTGATAGATTCTCCTCGAATTTTTCGACGCGCTCGAGTAGCAGGTCGAGTTCGAGAAGGTTGATTTCGCCGCCGCCGGGGATCTTCGGTTTGCATAGTTGCGTCGACTCAGGTCCAAGGGAGAAGACGAGGTGGATTGTCCCACAGGTCAGTGGCTATGTCAGAAAAGCAGAAAATCAGCCAGCTGGGCGGCACGCAGGGAGAGAGGTGGATAGCTGCTATGATAAAGTGGTGGCGGTTTCCCAAAACCTGCCTTCCAGTGCTCCATCTGTCCTGTGGGCTGGGGCTCCGGGGAGAGACCCTGCTAGGGTTCGCCTGAGATCTAGTTCCAACCTAGTCTGGATAAGGAAGGATAAGTTTGTTTCGGGGGATTTCTCTGCTGCAGATTGTTTCCCAGTCGTAGATCATGATTCCAAGCACCTCCCTGTTCCAAAGTCTTTCAGTTTTTCTAGAGATTACTGGTCGAGGAGGTCGGGTCAGATCCCCTTTGTTGCAGTGGCCAAATCCATGGCTGGCGGCGGCAGAGATGCAGGTAACAGAGGTGGGGGAGATACGATGGTGGGAGGGGGCGTAACTCTGGTCGTCCCCCTGCCCCCACTACTGATGGCCTTCAAGCGGCTACTGCTGTGCCCCCGCCCCAGATCTCTCAAGCTCCGCAAGCTACTCAAGCTCAGCCCCCTCCCATGTCCATTTTTGCAAAACCCCCGCTGTTTCCGGTGGGAGCAGCTCCTCCTATGATGCAGACTAACCCCATGTTCGGATATCAGGGGGGTGGAATCCCCATATGCAGCAGATTCCGCAGTGGCCTCAACAACCCAACTTCCAGTTTCAGTATATGCCACCTGCAGCAGGATTTCAACAGCAATTCAATCCAGCCAATCAGAATATGCAACCAGTTCAGTCAGTTCAATTCAGTGGTGGGAGTTCTTCGGTGAGTGGTGGTGATCAATCTCAAGATGGTCACAACAAGAGCAAGAAAAAAAAGAACAAGAATCAGGGTACCACTAGTCAGACTCAGAGTGCTATGCGAGAAGATGATCTCCCTTTCACTGTAGACCCGAAGTTTATTGGTGCCATCTGCTATAACTGCGGGCTGCCTGGACATTTTGTTGGCATGTGCGTAGTCCCTAAAGTGTGTTTCATGTGCAAGATCCCTGGACACCATATGGATGCTTGCCCTTCTTGGTACAAAGCTTATCCTGCAGCCACCTATTGGGGAAGTGATAGTCCTGGACTGGGGTTTTTTCACATTGAAACTAATGGGTCTGAAGACTGTGAGTGACTTAATTTTGCCAATGTAGGTCTTGTTATTGTTAAAAAGGGTGAGATTTCTAGAACAGAGCTAGGTCAGCACTTCTCTGAGATGTGGAAGACCAACTGTCCCTGGCAGATTAGACCTCACGACAAAAACAAGTATATTGTTAGATTTCCTCCCAACAAAAAGATCAAGGACCTGGTGGAAATTCCCTCAGTTAATCTAAAGAAGGAAGGAGTTACTATATCTTTTGCTGATTGGAATGGAGAACACCCTGTCTATGACAGCCTGACTAAAACTTGGATTTCTATTGAGGGTTTTCCACCTAAATGGCTATCTTGGTCATCTATTTCTCAAGTGGGCACAACACTTGGAGTGCTTGTTAATATTGACTGGCACACTATTTTCAGAAGTTTTTATGAGAAAGTCAGGATCCTGGTTGCTGTCAGAGACCCAGTCAAGATCCCCAGAGTAGGGTTGTAGAAATCAATCATGAGCTATATCTGCTGAAATTTTCTGTGGAGAGGGATGCTGATGCTGGAAACACTTCTGACAAGCCATCTGGACCTGATGATAATTCTGAAGATCCAAACAATAAGAAGCAGACAGAAGAGGATTTTGACTCTAGTAATGATGACCTTCTGGGGGGAGGAGATGGACACTGGTACTAGCAACAACATCCCTAAGTTTGCTGCTGGCTCAAAAGGTGCTTCTGGTTCAAGAGTTGCAAAACAATACTGCACCCCTGTCCCTGAGAACAATGTTGAAGATACTGTCTTCTCCAAAGTTCAAGGGGCCCCCATGACCAAGAGTTATCTGGAGGTTGTAAAAAAAAGCAGATTGAAAATTTGGGAGGTGCCCTTCTGGAGAAGTTTGATGCTGCTTTCACTCAAGCTCACATTCTTCCTCAGAACATTGTTGACAAAAACAAGCAGTGGGGTCCTGTGGTTGCTACTAGAGCCAGCACTCGTAACAGAAATGATGGGAGGCCTACTATGCAAAAAGCTCAGGACCTGAAACGGATCAGAAATCTGGAGGTGCCTAACAAAGGTAAAAAAGCTTTCATAACTCTTTTGCTTGTCTAGATGATGATGTTCTTATCTCCACTGCTGAATGCTCAGGTATTAATTTGAGCTCTAGTCACTAGTGCAGAACCGGGCAATAGCACCAGTTCGTAAGGCCCTTTAGTGCCGGTTTAGGAACCGGCACTAACGTTTCGGCACTAAAGCCCCCCCCTTTAGTACCGGTTCAGCACGAACCGGTGCTAAAGGGAAACCACGTGGCACGAGCCAGCTCCGGGGCCGGGAGCCCTTTAGTACCGGTTGGTAACACCAACCGGTACTAAATGGTTGTGGGTTTTTGTTTTATTTTGTATTTTTCAATTAAATTTGTGTTATCAATTTAATTTAGGATTGTTTTACGTTATAATGAGTTGTAGTCATCATCATCATCATCATCATCATCATCGCATATTAATAAATAAATAAACTCTAGCTAGCTAAAAATCATCATAGTCGTCTAATTACCACTATTTAATCATCATAGTCATTACCGCTAGCTATCTAATCATCATCAACGCTGGCTAGCTTCAAGAGGAAACATTCACTTTGTAACAGAAGCAAAGATATCATCAAGTTCAACATAATCATCACCAACATCGAAGTTCAGGACACGGACATGAGACAAGTACTAATTAAGAGCATGAACTAGTAGCTACTGATCCTGCTGCTCCCTCTCAGGTAGAATAGCATAGAACATGTATAGCTCTCCTGATTCATCATACTGGAGCATGCAGATGAATCTGTCTCCTAATCTTGGGTTGCGCTTCTCCTTGCTGCCACCCTAGTACTTCTCTGCGATCGTTAACAATTTTGCTCCAATCTTTCACTATTAAGCATTCTTCGCTTTCAGAAATCCTGAATGCACTCATGTGCAATGTAGGAAATCTTGGTCGTAAGCTAACCATTGACATGCGACCTTTTGTCTCGATCCACTGAGGCACAACTGTCATCGGAAGTCCCTGTTGAAGAACATCGTATAGTAATTAATATACTAAGCAATGAAAGTTTAGCTTCAAAAATAATGTATGCAAAAGATGCACTAATTAAGGACAAATATTTAAAATCTTACCATCTTTCGATTATAGATGTGACCGTAGTTCAATACGATCACCATTGGTCGCACGTTTTGAGTACTAACATTTCTAAGTTCAGGAAAAAAAATTGTCTTGACAGTATTAAGATCCTCAAGCCATGAAACATAATGACTTATCTCCTCGCAGTTTAGTTGAGCCCCGGGGCAGTAGTAGGTCCTGTCTACCAAGCGCCGGACATGTTTGCTTGAACCGAAATAAGCTGACAATACAAATTAGTTGTCAACTATTTTTGAATAAACTGTATCAAAGACATAAACATATGCATGCATGGTTGAGAAAAACTCACCAAATGGTAGAACTGGAGGCGTTTGCATATCGACCCAGATGTCTATATTACTTTCAATATCATCTTCCGGACGAATATCAAAGGTGATAACCATATCAGGCTCAAATGCATAAGCCTTGCATAGTACTTGCCAAGTTTTGCATTCAAAATGGGTGTATGTGTCTCCATTATATAATTTGACGTTGAAAGTATACCCATGCTCCGTCTTCAAGTAAACTCTCTTTACCTCCATATCATCTATAGCACTAAAACCTATCTTATCCAAGACAAAAATTCTTGCATGGCAGGGGATGCGCTAGTAGAATAGTGAAAATTTAAAATTATAAGTTGAAGCAAATGAAGCATAAGTTTTGCATTCAAATAATAATTGACAAAGTGACTTACTGTATCAACTTCGAATGTCTCATCCAGCTTGATGCTGAAGCGCCTACCATCAACAAGGAAATTTTGGTCGCATAGGCCGCGCTGGTCTTCACAGTGTTCGCACATAATGAAATCTTTTTCGTTGTCAGATGACATTTCCTATGTTCATATAGGTGAAACATTAAACACCTATATCTAGCCAAATATATATTCATCTAACATTTGACATTAATATATCTAACTATATTCATCTCTAACAATTGACATTACTATATATTTAACTTTTCTATCGAATTCATCTAACATTCGACATTAATGTAACATTTATATAAACTAAAAATATATAAAAAATTAAATAAACAGAAAAACTCATTAACAAATAATATTTTAATTAGATCATCAAATCTCAGATACCTAAATTTTCTTACTAAAAATAAACTAGTTATATTAATTATTCAACTATTTCAAATCTCATATACCTAAATAAACTAGTTCGACAATTTTCTTACTAAAAATAAACTAGTTATATTAATTATTCAACTAGTTCAAATCTCATATACCTAATTAATATCTAGCTATATTCATCTCTAACAATTGACATTAATATATATTTAACTTTTCTATCTAATTCATCTAACATTCGACATTAATCTAATATTCGATCATCTAATTAACTTTTCTAAAAAACAGAAAACAGAAAATATGTAAAAAAATGTGTGTGTGTGTGTGTGTATGTGTGTGTATGTATGTGTGTGTATGTGTGTGTATGTGTGTGTGTATACTCCAGTGCCGCCCCGTACTTACGAGCGGGGACGCCGGCGTACGGGGCGGGGGCGGCGGCGTACGTACGGGCCGGTGCGCGCGGCGCGGGTGCGAGAGAGACGTACGGCCGCGGCGATGACGACGGACGACGGCGGCGTTCGGGGCGGCAGCGCGAGACGACGACGACGACGGGCGGCGGCGGGGACAGCGACGATGACGACGGACGACGGGCGACGGGCGGTGACGACGGGATCGAGCGGCGCGCGGCGATGTCTCGCGAGAGGTTGGAGACGAAGTGGGGAGATGAAACTGAAATTTTCGTAAGTGCTATATATATAGGATGGGCCTTTAGTACCGGTTCGTGGCTCCAACCGGTACTAAAGGCCTATTTTCGCCAGGCCAAGCGGCGGGAAACGAAGGCTTTTAGTACCGGTTGGAGCCACCAACCGGTACTAAAGGGGGGGCCTTTAGTACCGGTTGGAGCCACCAACCGGTACTAAAGGCCTTCCGCTGCCACCCCAAAGTTTAGTCCCACCTCGCCCGGCAGGCCCACAGGGCCCGGCGAAGGGCAGCCGCACTGGTTTATAAACCCAGCCGCGGCTACCTCTTCGAACTCCTCTATATAGCAGGCTTCTCGGCCTAATTAATTAGGGCGCGCTGCCCTGTGAGTCTGCTGGCCCTTCTGGGCCTGCATTTGCACACCCTAGGTCTGGCAGGCCCACTGGGCAGCGCGCCAACAAATTTTTTATATAGTTTTTTCTTTTCTGCATTACTTATTTTCTTCTATTTATTTTTGAGTAGTTTTTTATATAGTTTTTTCTTTTCTGCATTATTTATTTTCTTCCATTTATTTTTGAGTAATTTTTTTGTATAGTTTTTTTATTTTCTGTATTATTTATTTTCTTCTATTTATTTTCTTCTGGAAATTGAATGCTGCATACTGAACAATTAGGTAAATGACCGAAAAACAACAAATGATGTCAGAACATGTTGGAAATTGATGACATCGCTTTAAATGCTCGATACTGAACACAAAAAAGTCCGGAGTTCAAATAAGTTTAAAAAACATTGAAGTGGCCATGTAGCAGATGAGTTCTCGTCCGAAACCCTGATACTCGGAAAGAGTATGTTCAGTTTGTACACGAAGTACGTCCAGTTTTTGCCGTGACCCTCTCTACTCTTTCGCGCATGCTATGCGGGTGATATGATGATACCATGCCAAGTTTCAACATTTTCAGGATTCATTTTGTAGTGATTTTCAATTTCACGGTCATTTATCTCTCTAAACAATTAGGTAAATGACCGAAAAATAACAAATGATGTCAGAACATGTTGGAAATTGATGACGTCGCTTTAAATGCTGCATACTGAACACAAAAGAAATCCGGAGTTTAAATAAGTTACTAAAAATAAAAAAGAGGTGCAATGCTGGTTAATTTGCTTCAAGCCATTCGGAATAGTGTAGACTGCACTGTACATAGCTCAGTGCAATCTATGCTATTCCGCAAGGCTTGAAGCTAATCAACATGTAGGTGAGCATTGCAACTCTTCGTCATTGTCTGTGCACTCACGGCTTATAAACCGCTCATACTGCCTCTCTCTTGGCGAGGTGGGACTAAAAACAGCTTGACATAACCTCATTAGTACCGGTTCGTGGTATGAACCGGCACTAAATGGTGATGATGGGGCCATAGCCTGACCGCAGGCTGACACAGCCTCTTTAGTACCGGTTCGTGGCATGAACCGGTACTATTGATCGCCGCCACGAACCGGCACTAATGTACACATTAGTGCCGGCTCTAATTCAAACCGGCACTAATGTGCTTCACGTTTGACCCTTTTTCTACTAGTGAGTGGGTGCAATATTAGTGATAATATTGTTGTGATCAAGAACATTGAGCTTAAGAGACTTGATAAGTTTAACCAGGATAATCCTGAAGTTTTTCTTCTAGTAAACATTGATGTTTCTGGAGAAGAGTATAATTTGTTTTCCACTAATTCAGAGACCCGGTCTGGAACTGGTGCTGACCCACATATGAATGTGGAAACAGACCTAGATTTCCCCTGGATTGAGGTCAACTATTCAAATGCTAGTAGTAGGAGAAAACTTGATTTTATAGTTAAATGATTGGCCTATTTTGGAACATTAGAGGCATGAATGGGTCCATCAAATGCAATAAACTGAAAGAGCTCATTATAGCTCATAAGCCTGATTTTATTAGTATTTCTGAGTCTAAAAAAAGAAGATTTTAGTCCTCTTCAATTAGAAGCTTTTGACACTAGATCCTGTTATACTTGGAATTGGCTTCCTGCTAATAACACTGCTGGAGGCATCCTGATAGGAATTAGGAAGATCTCTTTGACATTTTTTGCTGTGATATTTACACTTATAGTGTTTCTTGCTTACTAAAAAAAAGCAAGATGGGTCTACCTGGAGACTGATCTCCATCTATGGTCCTGCTTATGACCAGTACAAACTAGATTTTATTAATGAATTGCACAACTTGCTTACTGGGTGGACTGGTCAAACTCTAGTAGGTGGGGATTTTAATTTGATTAGGGAGGCCAGTGAGAAAAACACTGGTCTGATCAACTAACACTGGAAGACTTGTTTAATGACTGGATCAATAGATTTGGTCTTCTTGAGCTGAAGATTAATGGAAGGAAATACACATGGGGCAATAACCAAGACTCTTTGGTTATGGCCACTATAGATAGGGTTTTCATGTCCACTAATTGGGCCACTTCCTTCCCTGACGTTCAGCTCAAAGCTCTTCCTAGGGTTGGTAGTGATCACACCCCTCTGGTGTTGAACACTTGTGCTTTCTCCCCCCCTAAAGAGAAAGCTTTTAGATTTGAGAAATGGTTCCTGGAAGTAGATGGCTCTAGGGAGGTAGTTCATAAGGCCTGGAACACTAAATGTTACTTTACTAAAGCTATTGATATTTGGCAGTTTAATATTAGAAATACCAGGAAAGCCATTAAAGGCTGGTGTGCTAATTATGAGGCAGAGCAAAAAAGGCAGAAACAGGCCCTGGTGGCTGAATATAACTGCCTTGATATTCTTGTTGAGTCTCAACCTCTATCACCTAATTCTAAGCTGAGGATTAAAAACATTGCAGGTGAGCTGAATGATATCTGGAAAAAAGAAGAGATTAAAGCCAGACAGAGGTCCAGGGAGAGGGAGATCCTGGAAGGTGATCTCAACACTGGTTATTTTAAAGCTGCGGCAAGCCAAAAAGGAGGAAGAAATAGATCCTGTTACTGGAAAATGATGAAGGTATTGTCATTGACCCAGAAGGCATTATGAATACTGATGTTAATTACTATAAAAAGTCATTTGGCTTTGTAGATAAAATAGATATCACTCTGAAAGATGACTTTTGGAGTGAGGGAGAATTAGTTTCAGAAGCTCATAACAATATCTTAGATGCTGCTTTTACTAAGAAAGAAATTAAGGCTGCTGTTTTCATCTCATATGCTGAAGGAGCACCTGGCCCGGATGGGTTCCCTTTTTTTATTTTATCAGCAATTCTGGGACCTTATTAAAGGTAACCTATTTGCTTTATTCCAGGATTGGGAGAAGGGAGATTTAGACCTGTATAGACTTAATTTCTCCCTCCTAACCCTGGTCCCTAAAGAGGCTGAGGCAGTTAGAATGGAGAAATTCAGGCCTCTTGCCATGATTAATTGTAGCTTTAAAATCTTTGCAAAATGTGCCACAACAAAATTTGGCCCCATTTGCAATGATTTAATAGCTCCTAACCAGACAACCTTTATTAAAGGGCGTTTCATTGGTGAAAGTATTATTGCTGCACATGAAATTATCCATTCTGTGCACTCTAGCAAGCAGTCTGGCTTTGTTTTTAAGTTGGACTATGAGAAAGCTTATGACATGATAAATAGAGAATTCCTTATGGATATGATGAAGAGGAGGGGTTTTAGTAAGAAGTGGTTGGATAAAGTAGAATCTCTTATCTTCAAAGGCTGTGTTGGTATCAGGATAAATGACAGCAACAGTGAGTTCTTTGTTCCTGTCAAAGGTGCCAGACAGGGAGATCCCTTTCCCCCTCTCCTATTCAACCTAGTTGCTGATGTATTTACTAGGTTTTTAATTAAGGCCTCTGTCAATAACAAAGTTGAAGGTCTTTTCCCTGTTTCAAATCCCGCGGGCATCATTAGTATGCAGTATGCAGACGACACTCTGCTTTTTTGGGGCAAAAACCTTTCTTTTGCTAAAAACCTTAAGTGGTTACTTTGTTGTTTCGAACAGTTGTCTGGGATGAGGATCAACTTTCATAAGTGTGACCTAGTCCCCATTAACATTGACCGTGAGGAAGCAAATTTATTTGCTCAGGTCCTGGGTTGCAAGCTTGGAGATTTTCCTATTAAATATTTAGGAGCCCCTCTTCACTATAATAAGCTTAGAAAAGAGGATTTACAACCCACTGTAGATAAAATTATTAAGAAAGGAGCCGGCTGGAGAGGGAGATTACTTTCTTCTGGTAAACGTCTTACCCTTGTCCAGTCTTGTCTTTCTAGTGTCCCCCGCTATCTTATGGGAATTATTAAATTCCCTAAGTGGGCTATTAACATGATCAACTCTCAACTTGCTCACTGCTTTTGGGATGATTATGAGGGCCATCATAAATACCACCTAGCTGCTTGGGGCAATATTGCCTTGAAAAAACAGTATGGTGGTTTGGGCATTCCTAATATAGCCGATATGAACCTCAGCCTGTTAGCTTTGTGGGCTAAGAGATATTTCAACGATGATGGTAAAATTTGGAAACAAATCATTGACGCTAAATATAAAACTTGCAAACCTAACATTTTTGCTTGCCCTGATAATGGTGCTTCCCCCCTTTGGAAAGGCATTCTTTGGGCTATTAAAGCTTCAAAAATTGGCTTTTCCTGGAAGGTGGGTAATGGCAAGAGTGTTAGGTTCTGGGAAGATAGGTGGACTGGCAATGCTACACTTGCTACTAGCTATTGGAAGTTGTATAATATTGCCAATACTACCAATGTCTCCATCAGTGAAGTGTGGGATGGTGTGTCTCTGAAAATTAACTTTAGGAGATGTTTCTCGCCAGACATGCTTACTGCATGGAATGAGCTTTTTGGTGTAGTCAAGGATCTAAACTTTAATGATAGTGAGGACACTATTATTTGGGATTTGGAGCCTAAGGGCATTTACACTGTTAAATCTTATTATAATTTTGTGAATTTTAGAGGAGTGGCTCAAGACAACATCATGTTGATCTGGAAAGCTAATGTTCCTCAGAGGATCCAGATCTTTCTCTGGTTGGTTGTGAGAAACAAACTACTCACCAGAGACAATCTTCTGAAGAGACAACGTGTGGATGACCCTACCTGCCTGTTTTGTAATGAAGCAGAATCAGTTTATCATCTTTTTTTGATTGTATTGTTGCGAGAGAAATCTGGAGAGAGATTTTTAGCCCCTTGGGATGCACCGTTGAGCTTAACTCGAATGTGCTCCTTGAGTGGTGGGCGAGAAATGACAACAAATCTGCAGATATTATGCTTCATGCAGCTGCATTATGGGCTCTCTAGAGGTGTCGCAACGATATTTGCTTTAATGCTGTGCCATGGCTTGGTATGCAGGTTTTGTGGCAAAAAACAGCTTCCTTTTTAACCTTGTGGGAGATAAGGTGTGCGGATGCAGTCAAGAGGAGAGTTTGACTCCTGGTACAAAAGATGGAGCATTTGGCGCGAGCACCACCTCTTCTCCTCTGGTCAGACCCTGGCTAGGTCTGAACCAATGCGGTGAAAGAACCCCTTGCTGCTGAGGTGGCTTTTCGCTCTGAAGACATGGGAGTGATCCTTCTTCTCTGGAAAACTATGCTGGTTGTAGCCTGTAATAGGAGGGTCTTTCCCGCTATGTGTTTCCGTGTGCTCCTTCAGGGAGTGTAGACTGTGTGGTGTTTTTTCCTTTGTGCTGCCCCTTCCCCCCGGCGTGCTTTGTAGCTCTTAAGAGCATCTCCAACAGCCGCCCAATGCGCGGCGCCCAAAAAACAGGTTTACAGCGCGCAAGTAAATTTTTTTAGGGCGCTAGAAGACGTTTACTCCAACAAGCGCTGCAAAATATGCTGCGCGCGCGAGTCCAACGGTCCCAATCAAGCGGTCCCATCTGCAGCAGCACAGAGTTTGCAGCGCGCGCGACCGGGCGCACTAAATATGCTGCGCGCGATGCCTTTTTGATGCGTGCGCTGCATTAGTTATAGCGTGCACGCGTTTTTTGTGCGGCTTCTGGAGATTTCAAACCAGGTCCGCGCGCGCTAAAAGCAGCTTTTATATCGCACGGCGCTCGTATAACGCTTCTGTTGAAGATGCTCTAACAAAACGGTTTCGGTGGTTTCGTTATTTGCAATGGAACCGGGGCGTTTTAGCCCTTTTTCCTCTAAAAATGATGGGTTTGGCCCCCCTACGTCCTGCGATGGCGGGGCTAATGCAAGCCAGACTCGCCGTCGGCGTGACGGGTGGACGCTGGCGACCAAGGAGGAGTGGAGGCGGTGGTGGATCCTCGGCCGGGCAGGGCAGCGACGTGCCGGTGCGGGAGGCGGCGCAGGCGCTGTTGGTGCAGGAGCAGAGAGTGGAGCGCGGCGGCCCACCATCACCATGTCCATGCGCGAGGTCGTACGTCCACATGCTCCAGCAGGCCAAGCTGCCGCCTCCATCCCTGCACCTGCACGCTTCTCCACGCGGCGCCATGCCTAAGCCGCCTCCTCCTCCTGCTGCTGCTGCTGCTCATGTCCACGTCGTCCAGCTGCCGTAGGTAGGGGGATCGGACAGTGAATGTGAAGGCCGATGAATGAATGAATCGCAGCGCAGGAGCTGTGATGGAGACGGGACGTCACCTCGCCGGTCGGCCTGGACCAACTCCGGCCATCTGCATGTATGCACCCTGTATCGAACGTACGTGTCGGGTGGGTGTCGATGAGCGCTCTCACGATCGACAGCCATGCATGAATGCCAAATTAATCTCAGTTAGATTAGACTAGATGTCGTTGGACACATGCATGACTCCTACAGTACGGATGCTTGCATGGCTACTTTTCCATCAATTTTGGAACGGAGGGAGTAGATGCAAACTTTGTCCATCTGTATCTGCATCTCGCCATCTCCGTATATATGTATGCACATATCTATATATATATATATATATATATATATATATATATATATATATATGTATATATATATATATATATTCAGTGAGACACTTGGAGATTTCCAACAGAAAGTGTGTTGATGAACTAATAGATCATATACCAGATGAGCCGTCGTGACGTACTACGTAGAAAGACAAGACCGAAAGAGGCAAGAGATGTACGTACTACGTACTACCCCAGTTAGACATATGTTCGTATGTGTCTGTGGAATGCGATGGATGGATGTGACGGAGACGGGACGTCAGCTGGCCCAGACATGTGCATGCATGCACGCGTACGTGTGGTGTCGGGTCGATGTCGCGCACGCGGTGGTCGTCCATGCAACTCAAGCCCAGCAGCTCTACGACGATGTTCCCCTCAAAAAAAAAAAAGCTCTACGACGATGTTCATGCTGCCGCCCAACCGGCCGGCCAGCCGGATCATCACGCACGAAACGCATGCATTGCATACACACCTGACCTGCACTGCACTGCACAGCACAGCACACGGCAGGGTGACCGCCGGATCATTACAATCTACAAAACGCATGCATGCATGCATGCATTGTGGAGTGGGGACGGGGCTTGCCTGCGCCCCGGCGTGCGCCCATCTGTGCGCCGCTGACACGCGTCACCCATCCATGCCTCCCCCTCTCGTGGCCCTTTTTAGCCGCAGAAAAAAACCCCGAAATACCCATCGACTAGTACACCGCTGCCCCGTCGTATTCCTCACCTCTTTCACTTCCCGTAGAAAAAATGCTACTGTAGTACTACTGCCTTCTTTCCCCTCGAGAACTCAGACATGGAACAAGCATGGAGGACGGAGAGGATGAAGCCGTCGGATGTCCTCCCCCTGCAGCTGCGCCCCTTTCCCTCTCACCGGATGGCAATTCCCCCCGCCGGTGGCCTCATCCTTGTCTCGCCGGACGCGCAGTGGATCACCAGCTCGAGCGCTCCGTCCCGGACATGGAGGAGCTGGATCCTGGGAGCTGAGCTCCGCGACGCGCCTGACCAGCTCGAGCGCTCCAGCCCGGGACCGGGAGGAGGTGGATCCTGGGTGGCGCAGCTGCCTCAATTAGCTCGAGCGTGGCAACCCGTACCCGTACATGGAGGCGGTGGATCCCGGGTGGCGCAGCCGCTGCCTTGAGCGTGCTGCAGGTCAGCCGGAGGCGGCAGACCTGGATGCTGGAAGCTCCTCCGGCTCGCGATGGAGTGCTCCGGCCGTTCGTTTGTCCGTTCGGAAGGATATTCAGCTCTACCTCCACGGCAGACACGACACATCCACACAGGTATACTCTCTTGTTGCTTTGTTGCTCTCGTGAGCTCTGATTTATTGCTTGTTTATAGAGGTAATCTGATTACTATCCCACGGGAGACAAGCACCAACTATGCTTATGTGCATAGAGATAATCTGATTACTATCACATTCAATCCATGGTGAATAACAAGTTAAAAGTAGTGTCAACTATGCATTTGATTAAATCGACTTCAATGCATAGGGATAATTGATCGATTTCTGTTTCAATCCATGGCCAATAACAAGAAAATTAGTGTCAACCATGACATTGATTAAATCGACTTCAATACACGAGACAAAAGTTTGTACACAACAAATTGAGTATCTTATGGAGCGAATGTGAGAAATCTTGTCTGGTGTGAGCAGTCATTTTTCGTTCGATCTGCCGTAAGCACGTAGGGTGATGACGGGGTAGGAAAGGTGGACCAAGATGGCAGAAGGACGGCAGCCACGCCATAGCTACAAATCGTTCATAGCAAATTTATTAACTTGGCTCCGGTTCATGGAAGAAGACTTGATTCTGCTCTGTCATCATAGTAGAGGTAGAGGTTCCAATGCTCTGTTGCTGCAGAGCTGAGTTGTGCAGTTGGAATTCAATGCATATGTGATTTTCTGGATGGCCCTATGTGCAGAAATGTAGCAAAGTTCAATGATGCAGAAGTTTCAAAATGATAAAAAAAGTTGACAATGTAGAATGCTTATACCATTAGTGTATTGTATTGTTGGTATCCTGCCAGCATTCTTGGGTTCTGTGGCATCGAGATTGTATTTCCAAGTGACGATTGAATTGAAGGATTTAGCAATGGGTTGTACTGCAAGTACGGTGCAACCATTTGATTTGTCATAAACTCCAAATGACCCTATAAAAATGATAGATACATGTCAGTAAAAGTAAATTTTCTATGTGAAACAAGCAAGATCATTTTATACTCTCGATATGCTTTCAGGTTGTACTCGTAAAGAATCACTGGCCTTCTTTTTCTGCGTTGTTTTTGCTATCTCAAAGCCACCAGTTGGTTGCAGTGACATTGAGACTGTATTACCAAGTGATGGCTGCACTGAAGCATTTAGGAATGGGTTGTACTGTAGTTGCGGCACACCCATTTGATGTGCCATAGTTTCGAAATGACCCTATAAAAAGTGATTGATGAATGTTAGCAAAATTTATTTCTATGTGAAACAAGTGTGACAGTTTTATACCGTTGATGTGCTTGTAAGTTGTGCCTGTAGAGAATTGTTTGTCTTCTTTTTTGTTTTTCCTTTCACCAAGCCACAAGTGGGTTGTGGTGACATCAACATTGTGTTACCAAGTGATTGCTGCATTGAAGCATTTAGGAATGGGTTGTACTGCAATTGCGGTGCACCCATTTGATTTGTCAGAAGCTCCAAACGACCCTATAAAAAGTGATAGATAAATGTGAGTAAAATTAAATTTTCTATGTGAAACAAGTGGGACAGTTTCAGACCATTGATGTGCTTTCATGTTGAACTTGTAAAGGATCATTTTTCTTCTTTTTCTTCTTTGTTATTGCTTTCTCCAATCCACCAATGGGTCTTGCTGATCCTCGTGCAGTCTTCTCCTTCTCCTTAATACCTCTCGGCTTGGCAAGCCCCTCGTTGTGTTTTGAAACTCTACTAGAGTCGATAAGTGGACCTGCAACTATAAAGTGAAATGC
Organism: Triticum urartu; assembly: GCF_056163025.1. Lineage (NCBI taxonomy): Eukaryota > Viridiplantae > Streptophyta > Magnoliopsida > Poales > Poaceae > Triticum > Triticum urartu. The sequence goes on from NC_141873.1 coordinate 592,979,723, forward strand.
AAGTCTTATACAAAACTGTATGCAATTAGTAGTACAATATATACCTTGTGAAACAGACGAGTTGCCCAAATCTGGATCAGGAGGGTCATGATCAGTTCTTATTTTCAAGTGTTTCTCCACAGCTTGTGCTAGCTGCTCTGCGCATTTAGCAACCATATCATATGTTTCGTCGGATTCAGAGGCACGAGCAGCTATTTTCACAAACATTCTGCACAACTCCTTGTAGTAGTTTGACATTTTTGCTTTTCGATCCTCATGCAGATTGCGATTGCTTGTTATCTCTAGAACTTTGGCATCTATTGTCCACCTTTTCAATATATATTGTTCAGGGATATGCTTGATATTATTGATATCAAGTACCTTTAAGCAATGACGGCACAAAATTCCAGCGAATTCAAACTTCTTACAACTACAATTCACCTTTTGTTCATTTGGAGCAAATCTAACAACATGCTCACGTTTTGTGTCATGAAATTTTACCATATAAACCTTCTGCTCTGTATCACTGTCATCACAAAGGAATGTGTCATAGTTCAGGGTCAGAAGCACTTCCTCCTGAAATATCTTGAATATTGCTGGAGTATATGTAGTTACAGCTTGCCTTAATATATAGCTTGATTCTGCCTTCATCTTGGGAGTAGTTTGTGATGCCTTGAAGTCACACTTCACTTCTTCAAATCTTTTATCTGCAACAAGCCGTTCGAAATGCTCGAAAAAAGTAAGCATGTCATACTTAATACTGATGTAACGCTTCAGTTCATTGTTCATGCTTTCACTTCTTTGGGTAGTGCTCATGTGGGCAGAGAATGTATTTCTACCATACACTAGTGCCCACTGTTCCCTTTTCTCGAACAACCTTTGAAGCCATGTATTCTCACGTAGTCCATGCTTATCAAGCATATCATTCCATGCACTTATAAATTCTTCTTCTTCCTCTATGTCATAGATACAATGCTGGAAATCACTATTGAACTTCTTATATTCTGGAACAACTCCACCAAGGTGCTTGCAAGCATTTTGATTCATGTGCCACACACAAAGTCTATGGTGAGAGTGAGGTAGGACTTCACTGATTGCCTTGGCCATTGCTGCATCTTCATCAGTTAGAATTGTCTGTGGATGTTTCCCTGACATAACTTTTAGAAAAGTTCTAAAAAGCCAACCAAAACTTTCAGCAGTTTCATCATAGAGAAGTGCAGCACCAAACACAATAGTTTTCTTGTGATTATTCACCCCAACAATCAAACCAAATGGACGCCCATCATTTAGTTTCCTATATGTGGTGTCAAAGCTTATGACATCACCGAAAGTTGCATAGTCTGAGACCATTTTGGAGTCAGCCCAAAAAATATTAGTTATCAAATCGTCCTCATCTACTTGAATTGAATAAAAAAACTTGACATCTTCTGCTACCTTCTTCTCCATGTATTCTAACACTCCCCCTGTATCACCTTTCGCTGCTTGTAATGTTCTTTTCGAGTACAACCGATTTTTCATGTCTTGCGGGATAAAACCAAGGTTCTCCTGTCCACATGCTTCTTTGGCCATAAGATCAATAGTTGCTTTATTTGAAATGCCTACAGACTTTGCGACCTCTGCAGCCGCTATCTGTGCATCGGTAACTTTTCTGTGAGATCTCAAGTATTGGGCCATGGTTCCAGTAGCAAGAATGTGGTTATGTGTCTCCTCAAATTCATACACCTGATAAAATCCATTCCTAAGACTTATTTTCATATGTGCATTACATCCACATCGTGATTCAGGCCTACTATAACTGAATGTATCTTCTCTCTTATCTTCAGCTCGAGTTCCTAGTAGTTGAAAATATTGTCTTAGTGCATCTAAAAATTATTATACTCCAAACAAATTACAAGTGGTCAATACCTTGACGAGAACAGAAAAATGTCCTCTGTTGTATTGTATTAGAGTTCTTTACTTTATGCTTACTGCCTCTCCGGACGCTAAAACCCATAACTTCAGCATACTTGTTATAAAAGGAATAAGCCTCCTCATCAGATAAAAAATTCATTCCAATCTTTGGTACTCTTTCATTAATACGATCTTTCGCATTGGTAGCTGCGGTTTCTTGCACATCCTGTATCAATTAATATACATTTTTAGTTAATACACAGATGTAAAACAACCATGTTTATTTGCATTGCAAGATGGAGACTAGAAAGATGAAAGGAGGATATGAAGAATACAAGTGAGAATCTCACTTTTGGTGTTTCTGATCCATTATCATCATGGTTCCCATGACCACTCCCTGGAGAAGCCATCAGGGAGGACAAGAAGATCCTTCTTCAATCTCTAGGTCGCTCCAGACTCGAGACGTTGCATCTGCTTGACGCCACTGATTGATGAATGATAAGAGTCAGCTAGTTGTTTCAGCAGTCTCTGTTAATCTTTGTATTTTCTGATTGATTCCAATGCAGCAGCGTGAGATTTGGAGACAAGGATGCAGTCCTCTGTATCCCTGATTATTGGCGGGATTAAGAGATTTGATTTGACGGGATTAAGAGATCTGATTGGGTGGGATTATTTCCCTCCATTTTTGTATTCAGTTTTGGTGATCTGCAAGTATTACGGGTCCAAGTGAAAGAGGTGAGGAATACGACGGGGCAGCGGTGTACTAGTCGATGGGTATTTCGGGATTTTTTTTCTGCGGCTAAAAAGGGCCACGGGAGGGGGAGGCATGGATGGGTGACGCGTGTCAGCGGCGCACAGATGGGCGCACGCCGGGGCGCAGGCAAGCCCCGTCCGTGGAGTGGAGTGGTACACCTGACCTTTGATTGCTTGTCTCCTCTCCTACCACGACGCCTGCCTGCCTGCTACGTACTAGTACTCGATTGTCCACATTATTAACTGCACCCGAAAGTAATAATAACATTCCAATCTCTTCCAGGGAAGAACAAGTAATGAAGCAACGATTCTCGTAAATGTCTTGATGGATTGGCTATCTACGAGCACTCCAAATCGCCCAAAGTAGGACAATCATCTGCGGACACATGCATCTTCATGCATCGCAAAAAGCCACTTCTTGCCATTGGGAAGCAGTAGCACATCATATTCCCCGTGTAGGTTGTGGGATAGTGATCCAACGCGCACCCTCGCCCGCGGGAATGGGCCAGCCTGTTCGTGTGTTCTGCATTTTTTCTGTTTGGCTTTGTTTCATGTTTATTTTTCTCTTAAAATTCATCAACTTTTTCTAAATAATCCTTCGAACTTATGATTTGTCCAAAATGTTGAACAAATTTCAAATTCATGTATTTTTTTTAAATTAGTGAATATTTTTTGAATCTGAAAACAACTTTGGAAATTCATGAATATTTTATCAAACTCGTCAACATCGTGTTTGAATCTCAAGTTCATGTTTTTTATTTAGTGATTTTTTCTGAAATTAGTGAAAAAGTGAACTCACAAATAGTTTTTAGAATTCTGAATATTTTTTGTATTCGCCAACATTTCTTGAAAGTCATGAACAGTTTTTAACACACATTTGTTTAATTCATATGTTTTTTTCGAATTAACATTGTTTTGAAGTGACAAACACTTTTAGGGAATCATGAACATTATATAGTTCAGGAATCGTTTTCCAAATCTATGAACATTTTATAAATAGCAAACATTTTTTGAAGTCACGAACATTCTTCAGAATTAACAAACTCTTTTTAAAACTAAGAATTTTTTTCAAAAACATATTTTTTTATATCTGCAGCATCTGGTTTTTTAGCCCGTTTTTGAAAAAGAAAATAAAAAATTCTCTAAACCGGCCAGACCTTTTGGAGGAGAAGCAACAAAATGGGCCGGCCTACAAAGCGGCGTCTCGTCCGGCCGTTACCGAGGAGGACTCTTGTGGCTCGGTTTCTGCGGCGCAGCCGCAAGCAACCGATCGAGGAGGCCGCCGCCCCGACCCTGCTGCCTGCTGCCTCCACAGAAACCCCGACACGATCAGGCGACTTGGTCAGGCCTCCAGAGAAACTCCGACTCAAAAACCCACACCCTGCTCCCTCCAAAGAAAGAAGGAAAGTATCTCTAGCAGATAAAGCTTTCAATCTGCTGGAAGATCGCCGGAGGTACTAGGTAGTAGTACGTTACAAGCGAGTCTTCTTTGCTGCTCCTCGTCCTCATCCTGTACGTACGTGTCTAGTACTAGTACTAGTAATATTCTTCATTAATTCTTAATAATTGTTTTTGTGTTCCATTTGATTCCTTTTCAGCTTGTTGCATACTTACATTTGTTGCCTGAATGAATGGCTTCCTTACATTCGTATCATCATTCATTCATTCATTGAAACACAGGGATTTCTTCTTCTTGCAACTTGCAAGTTAAGGATGACGGCATCCAACGCAAATTCCTCATGTAATTGGTAACTCATTCTGCTTTTTGCCTATTCTATTTCTATTCTCCACACCTTACATATATCTATATGCTCAACCCTTCGGAATTTTTTTTATACACAAGTTCGAATACCCAGTCCTCGGAGGGGGCAGCTGACCAGGGTGATAACCTTTCGAGGCTGTTCACGGACTTCGCCGTGGACAACACGTTCGCAGAGGCGCGTATCAGGGCCGCTTTCTACCCCAAATTCAAAAATGACAAGTCCGATCAACAGGTTTTTAATCAACGCTTACTTTCTAAATCTTCCACTGCTTAATTAATTGCACTTTGGGACTCCCGGCCCATTTAGATTTTGGGAATGGGGTTTTAATTAAAAACCTTTAGTGGGAACCCAACCTTACCCCCCCTGTTTTGTGATGGCAGACACGGACTCGGATGATTGAGATGGTGTCGTGTGGCTCAGCTACCATGGAGGTATGTTTGATTTCTTCTTCTTTTGCCGTTTGGTTAATTAATTACTGGTTTTATTTTAGCTAACTGCTTGCAGTGATGACGGTTAAAATGTGTTCACCCTACAAAGATAACTTTTTCTCCAGGTTACGCTCAAGCATTCAGGATCTCTATTCATGTATGCCGGTCACCTTGGTGGAGCATATTCCAAGAACAGCTTTGGAAATATGTAGGCGCCGCTAGTTTGTCTTCTTGTTCTTTGTTTGTTGAGCTGTTTATTTAACCGAATGAAGGTGTAATTCCTTACTTCTTTGGGGATATGTAGCTACACTGCTGTGGGCGTTTTTGTCCTGGACCGTATGTTTCGTGAAGCTTGGGGGAACGAAGCACCTAGAAAGCAAGCCGAATTTAACGATGTTCTTGAGGTATCCCATGCATGCCAGTGCAACTTTCTCAACAACTACATGCCTTTTTGCTCTCTAACCTTTCTTTGATACATACTAGTTTATTGGAATTTTAAACACTCATCAAGAATGTTAAGTTTACTATTAGGGCTTTTCATCGTTTGCATTTCTGCTTGTCAGCTGTTTTCTTAAAATTACTGATTTTGCCGCCGTTCTGTGCTTCTAGAAAAAACGGATAAACATTTCAATGGAACTTGTGACGGCTGTATTAGGAGACCATGGGCAAAGGCCAAATGATGATTATGGTATGATGCCTGATTACTTCACCTATTTAACCGTGACATCAATTTTCAGTCCATGAATTTTACCATTCTTGCTAGTCCTTTTTTTGCACAAAATCTCTTTTGAATGCATATTTATATCTTTTATGTTGGCCTTTATGCAGCCGTGGTTATAGCTGTAACAGAGTTAGGTCATGGAAAACCAAGGTTCTATTCTACTCCACAAGTGATTGCCTTTTGTCTAGAATGGCGCCTACCAACAAATCATGTGTGGCTATTTTCCACAAGGTGGTCATCTGACAAGTTTATGTTTCCTACGCCGAAGTATTTGACTGCCTTGCTTGATATAAGTTTCCATTCTGAAGCTGTTTGAGATGAGATGCATCTTCATAATTGTTCTTTTAATGAGACTACAAGAGGGTTAAACAGTTTGTTGCCACTAATTTAGTTATTAATATTCCTTGTGTATGAGCCATTATTATTGCCGTGCCCTAAAAAAGTGCATATCTCTTCAGTCTTCACTGCTGGGTCTTCTCCTAATATTATTATTCTTTATCTTTACATCTTTGCAAGGAAATCTCAAAGTAGGAAATGCATACTAGTAGGAAAAGTTAATATCTCTAAAGCAAGGCCGCTCACATGTAGGATGTGGTATTCAAGAATTTTTCTGCCATGTGAAATATGTGTAGTTTTGTCAATTGTGACTAGTTTAAGTTTAAATTGTGGTTGGTGCTCTTGTATTAAATTGTGGTTTGCTACCTCTGACATCAATGGTCCTGAATGTGTTAATAGCCAAATGGAGAATTGGGGAACATCAGTAAGTAAACAGAAAGAGCTTTGCAAACTGTTGGATGAATGGTATATTACTAACTTCTTTCTCTTCGTTCATAGGAGTTTTTTTTTACCAAACTACATATGTTTCTTTTAATTTTATTGGTTTGCCAAACAAAATAGGGCTGTGTATATTACAAGCAAGTGCGGAAATAAGCCACCCTCGTCCTCGACGTATCTTAGCGAGGCAGAGCCTTTCCTTGAACAATATGCTAAAGCAAACCAGGATTTGATAGGGGCTACCGGTGACTTGGTTCAACCGTCTAGTCCTACTACGTCCCTTCAATGGTGTTTCAAAACCCGAGGGCCTTATCGTCTTCTTTCCTGGTAAATTCTGTTTTTCCTTATAACAGTTTTTAAGGTTTACGTTTCATCTTGAGTTGCTTTCAGTCATTAGAATAACTGAGGATATTGCTCTCAAGCAAGATTAAAAAACTTGATGAATCATCATTCGTATAGGTCATCTTTTCACTGCCAAGTTTCAATTTAATGATGATTTTCTAATTCCCATTATGTCCTTGTTATATTATTTTGTTCTCCGTCAGGTATACCTGGTTGTGCAAAGTCTGCTCTATGCAAGGAACTATTGAAAATGCCTGGTGGCCTTGGTGATAATCGCCCTCTTCATTGTTTGATGGGAGATCTTATTAAAAAACGTATGCAGCATTTGGCAGTATTCTTTGGTTGATATGTTTATATCATAGGACCAAAATATAGATTCAATACACTTCTATTTTGCCCTTTTTGCAAACTATCTGCCCTTACAGGATACTGGCAAAAGGTTGCTGACGACCAGAAAAAGGAACCATTTACAATAACCCTCGCTGACAAAAACGCACCAAATGAGCAAGTGTGGAGGCAGGCAAGATTGCTACTTTCAAATTACAAGATGGAGTCAATGTTATTTCTTTCACATGCTACATACAGTTTAGAAAGAAAGAACTGAACTTGTGGTCCATTTATATATTGTAGATTAACGATATGTGTGGGACCACAAAAGCGGCTGCTGTTCCTGCTGTTCCTGATTCTGAAGGTAATTAGTTATCTGTATTCTTTATAAAAAAATTTTATTTCATGCTTTTTCTGCCACTTGACATAAAAAAACAAACCCCAGATTATTTAGATTCTACTAGAAGAATGTTATTCCCGTCTTCACTGTCTATATCTCTATTTATGAAGCGTTTGTAATTTTTCTTCATTTCCTTGAAACTGCAGGCACCGATACAAATCCATTTTCTTTTGAGGCTCTTGCTGTTTTCATGTTTCGTGTACTCCAGCGGGTCAATCATGAGGTATACAAATCCATTTTCTCTTCAAGCTCTTGCTGTTTTCAAGTTTTCTGTATATTGTAAATTGTCCTCTAACATGTTATGACTACATATCTACATATAAAGGGAAATCTGGACAAGGCATCACCGGATGCTGGTAAGGTTTTGCTAAGGTTTTACAACCTCTATGATGGCAAGGTATGCCCTTTCCTAAAAATACAGTTTGAGATCATATTGGAATGTTATACCATGTTATCAGTGTTGCATTCAAGAAAAATGCACTTCCAGAATCGACGAGAATTCGAAGGCCAACTGTATGAGCGTTTCGGCTCCTTGGTTAAGATGCCTCTCCTCAAGCCAGATAGGTAGAGATTTTTACATATTCCTGAAGCCAGAGAAACATGCCATTTTTGTTGGTCTTAAAAAAACTTGTATTTACTGAACTGCTACCTGGTTCTCCTATTTTTAGAGCTCCATTGCCTGGTGATGTCAATAGTATCTTAGACGAGGGGCTTAGCGGCTTAGCTTATTCATATTGCATCGAAGCAGGCATTTAAGAAGGTATGGAACTGCTACCTCTTAACCCCCGAGTACAAATTAAGCTACTGCTGTGTCAGCTGATAATGTTCGCAGAACTAGTGTGGAATAGTCAAATAGTCATCAAAATCATGATTCTTTATAATCTGGCTGATTTGATCAATAATGTCGAATCAGAGTGGAGCCATCGGAATGGGCACAGTGGGGGGAGAGGTTGCGCGAGATCTTGTTTGAGAATGCTGATTATCTTAAATCCATTCAGGTAAACATATCTCATGTATTTATTTGTCAGTGAAAATCTGTATTCTTTTCAGGAAACACTTAACTTTATGGACTGACGTGTTGTATTGATTTGAGTCGAAGTACATACAGTAGGCTTACAAGAGAACATACACAAACCCTAAACTTGGTTGGAAACACCATATATTAATTGTACCACCGTCTCTACTTTCGGGCACCTACACTCACACATTTGGGTACCAACCTAATCCATTGGGTAATAACTAATAACACCCTTTTTACAGTCACAAGTTTGGAATATTAGCCTTAACATTTAATCTCATCTCTGATTTAGCAATAGCAATTGAGATGACTTTACATTGCTATGTGAGGTGCTTTGATCAGGAGGGAGTTATTGGCTAGCAATAGCATTCACCGATCCTGCCTACCAAAAGTCTGAAACCATCAAAGTTTACAATTTCAGCGCACAGAAAGATGTTCCCTGAGGAAAAAGATAATTGATTTCTTTGGCTCTAATGTCTAGGTTCCGTTTGAGGCTGCGGTGAAAGAAGTAGTGGAACAGTTAAAGGCTGTGGCAAAAGGTGATATCAAACCACCTGATATTGCCAAGCGGAGGTTGGGCAATATCGTTTTTGCTGCTGTTACATTATCCCTGGCAGACGTATTGGGCCTTGTCCGGAAGGTAACAAGTGTATGCTCATCTTATATGGTATATTCTCCAATAAGATGTATTGGACGATGCTCTGAATCTAACCGGATCATGCATATTGCACAACTGAACTCAACAGGTTGCAGAGAAGGACACTGATGTCAACAATTTTCTCAACGGCCTAAAATTAGAGGATAGCCTGAAGAACAAGGTGCATGTCACCCTCGCCCACAAAAGGGCCCATGGTGTAGCCGCGGTTGCAAGTTATGCGGTCTACGAGAAGCAGGAACTCCACGTATCGTTTAATGCTTTCTTCTACACCGAGAACATGGCTGCCCTCGAGGCACAGATCGGAACGGTAAATGGTGAGACTATTGTCTGCAGAAATGATTGGCCACATGTTACTCTATGGACAGCCGCAGGCGTGGCACCAAAGGAAGCAAACACACTGCCACAGCTGGTTTCCCAGGGAAAAGCAAAGCGGGTGCTGGTCGACCCTCCTATCACCATCTCTGGAGTTGTCGACTTGAACTGTTCTTAGATTAGATATATTTGTGGTGCAAAAGTGAATATAAGAGTCAGGAGTCATTAGGTAGCTGATGGTGGTGACGGCTTTGTCAATGTTAGTTTAAATTTCATGCCACAAAGTCCTCCATATTACTGTTCACAATTTGTATGAGGCTTTTGGAGCTTGATCTCTAAACACTTGAGCAGTGAATGCATTACCACAACCTCGTTTCCTTTTGATAGTATCGACATATTTATGGACTTCTTGGACCACATAAATATGAAAATGAGTCTTGAGGCTTGACCAACACTTATCCTCGGCATCTTGAAGGGTAGTTGAACTTTCCTAAAATATACTCAAGCAAAACATTAGTCCAACAATATGTATGTTGACATGATACCAAAACCATAAAGGGAGTGGATGTGCTTTCACTCTTGTTCCTTGACTTGACAACAGATCAAGGCTCCTGCCCTAGATCTTCCCCCTCAAGAACCGTTACGCTAGATCATTGCACATCCTGAAACACTCCCAAAGGCATTCATATGTAGTCATATTATTCAGTTTATCGGGTGGTGCACTTATCCTTCTTGAACCGGAGCTTCCCCTTGAGGTTATCGAACTCCCAAATGTGCTCTTGCATGTGCACGTTACCCAAAATGGACGGCCCCACCTCCCGACCCCAAAAGCCGAGGCACGCAAATCTGGGCACCACCTCCGGCATGAGCATGCCTGTGGGGCTTGGCTCCAGCCTCGCGCCGCCCTGTAACACCAGCACCAACTTTGGCACAATTACTTCGGGCGCCAGGTTCACGCCGTCCCACTTGTAGCAGTGTTCAAACCCGGTCACCTCGTCCACCTTCTCCAGCATTGGGTCTAGGTGCCTCGCGAGCACCCGCGTCACTACACCGTACGCTAGCTCCATCACCAACGTCATGGAGGTGCCCATGTCCGTGTTCAGTCCGACGTGAATGCGGTAATCCCACGCCTCTGACGGGATGTTGTCTAGGCACTGCCCGTTCTTGAACACGCTCGTGACTTGCGCGTCCAAGGTAGGCGCATTCATCAAGTACACGATGTTCGTCTCACTGGCCCCTTCGCCAGCCTCCATGGTCATGTTCGGCCCGAAGATCAGGTAGCTGGAGGACTCACACCCGTTGTGCGTCGCCAGCACGCACAAGGAGAAGAGGCCATGGAAGCTCTTCCTAGCGATGGTGCGGAATGACATGGCCTAGTTGCCCAGCGTCAGCATGCCGTCGTGCGTCACCACGCTCCCGCTAGCCTCGTACGTAGAGCACCCCAACACCAGCCCCGACAACCGCGCCTGCCGCCCGCCCGAGACCGCCACGTCGTCGTCTCATGCCCGCAGATGTCGCGGGTCACCGTGCTGTCCAACACCATCTGGTCGTAGCTTCATGACTCGTTGTGGTCAGGCGTCTTGCACGCCACATGCGGAAAATGGCCGCAGTGAGAAAATTTTGTTACGATGGGAAAATTTTGTTTTTGCCATTCTAGATTTTGCCAATTTTCCTTATGCCACTCTAGATTTTGACATTTCAGTATTGCCACTCTTAGCTTTTGAAAATATCACAATTGCCATTATGTGGCAATAGCAAATTAATTTTATTTCACTTTTGCCACTCTAGCTTTTGACAATGTATCACAATTGCCACTCTAATTTATTTTGGTTTTGCCACGGAATGGCAATTGTGATAATTGTCAAAAGCTAAGAGTGGCAGAACTGAAATGTCAAAATCTAGAGTGCATAAGGAAAATTGGCAAAATCTAGAGTGGCAAAAACAAAATTTTCTCTATTACGATCGTCACCGAACTTTAAGCGTGCGGACCCTACGGGTTCGAGAACTATGTAGACATGACCGAGACACGTCTCCGGTCAATAACCAATAGCGGAACCTGGATGCTCATATTGGCTCCTACATATTCTACGAAAATCTTTATCGGTCAGACCGCATAACAACATACGTTGTTCCCTTTGTCATCGGTATGTTACTTGCCCGAGATTCGATCGTCGGTATCTCAATACCTAGTTCAATCTCGTTACCGGCAAGTCTCTTTACTCGTTCCGTAACACATCATCCCGCAACTAACTCATTAATTGCAATGCTTGCAAGGCTTATAGTGATGTGCATTACCAAGTGGGCCTAGAGATACCTCTCCGACAATCGGAGTGACAAATCCTAACCTCGAAATACGCCAACCCAACAAGTACCATCGGAGACACCTGTTATAACGCCCTCGATGCGGCTATATCTCCCACGTGTCGAAGCACGACTTAGAGGCATAACCGCATTGAAAGCAATGTCGCAAGTGAGGTAATCTTCACACAACCCATGTAATACATAAGGGAAAAAGATACATAGTTGGCTTACAATCGCCACTTCACACAATTACAGGAATAAAGCATTACATCATTCAAATACAATCAGGGTCCGACTACGGAGCCAAAATAAAAGAAGACTACCCCAGATGCGACAAGGTCCCCGATCGACCCCAACTGGGCTCCACTACTGATCAACTAGAACGAAACAACACAAAGGACAAGATCTTCAAAGAGCTCCTCCTTGAGCTTGGTTGCGTCATCTGCACGGACTCATCGGGACCTGCAAGCTGGTTTTGGAAGAATCTGTGAGTCACGGGGACTTAGCAATCTCACACCCTCGCAATCAAGACTATTTAAGCTTATGGGTAAGGTAAAGGTATGAGGTGGAGCTGCAGCAAGCGACTAGCATATATGGTGGCTAACAAACGCAAATGAGAGCGAGAAGAGAAGGCAAAGCACGGTCGAGAAACTATGATCAAGAAGTGATCCTAGAACGACCTACGTCAAGCATAACTCCAACACCGTGTTCACTTCCCGGACTCCGCCGGAAAGAGACCATCACAGTTACACACACGGTTGATGTATTTTAATTAAGGTCAACTTCAGGTTTTCTACAACCGGACATTAACAAATTCCTATCTGCCCATAACCGCGGGCACGGCTTTCAAAGTTCAAATCCCTGCAGGGGTGTCCCAACTTAGCCCATGACAAGCTCTCATGGTCAACGGAGGATATTCCTTCTAGCAGGAAGACCCGATCAGAATCGGAATCCCGGTTACAAGACTTTTCGACAATGTAAAACTAAACCAGCAACACCACCCGAATGTGCCGACAAATCCCGATAGGAGCCACACATATCTCTTTCTCAGGGCACACTCAGATTGTCCTAGGTACGGGTAGGCCAGCCCAGAGTTTCCCCTGGTGGCCACCGGCAGCTGACAGGTTGGACCAACACTCAGAGAAGCACTGGCCCGGGGGGGGGGGGGGTTAAAATAAAGATGACCCTTGAGTCTGCAGAACCCAAGGGAAAGAAAAGGCTAGGTCGCGAATGGTAAAGCCAATGTTGGGCATTGCTGGAGGAGTTTTACTCAAGGCGAACTGTCAAGGGGTTCCCATTATTACCCAACCGCGTAAGGAACGCAAAATCCGGGAACATAACACCGATATGACGGAAACTAGGGCGGCAAGAGTGGAACAAAACACCAGGCATAAGGCCGAGACTTCCACCCTTTACCAAGTATATAGATGCATTAATTATATAAGATATATTGTGATATCCCAACAAGTAAACATGTTCCAACAAGGAACAACATCTCCATGTTCCAACAAGGAACAAACTTCAATCTTCACCTGCAACTAACAACGCTATAAGAGGGGCTGAGCAAAGCGGTAACATAGCCAAACAACGGTTTGCTAGGATGAGGTGGGTTAGGGCTTGGTTCAACAATATGGGAGGCATGATAAGCAAGTGGTAGGTATCGCAGCATAGGCATAGCAAAAGAGCGAGCAACTAGCAAACAAAGATAGAAGTGATTTCGAGGGTGGTCATCTTGCCTGAAATCCCGCAAGGAAGAAGAACGAGTCCATGAAGGAGACAAACGAACGTAGATGAACGGGTCCACACAAACGCGACGTTATCGAATCCAACCCGAAGAAGCAAACACCGGAAAGAAGCACACAACATAGTAAACAACCACCACATAGACATGGCATGATGCACAACCAAGTATGATGCATGTCCGGTTTAAAGAGGGCATGGCATGGCAAAGTGCACAAGCAATCCTACAAATTAAGTGGAGCTCAATATGCAACGGAGTTGCATATTGAAGAAAACACCACATGACTTATTTAGTTCTCTCTCGTTTATGTACCCAACAAGATTAAATGTTGTTAGCATGGCAAGAGATGAAGCATAAAGAAACTATCTATCTAGGCAAGTTTAAATGAGGCCGGAAATAACAAACAACAATTCCGGAAACTCCTCATGTGCATATTTTTAGGTTTGGTACTGTTCTGTCCTAAACACAATTTTAGAGGTATTAAACATGCAAAACAAGTACACCATGTTAAACTACGCATTTTTCTACCCCATTTACATATAAAGTTTATTAAAAACCGAGCTACGGTTATTTAGTTATGAATTTAATCATTTTAACATGGCAATAGGCAAATATAAGCAAACATCATTTTAATCATTTCAAACATGCAAGAAAGTTGGATATTATTATCCTACACAAAATTCTAAGCAACTTTCATATATTAAGTTTTTACATATGATGCATGGTTTGAGAGTTATAATATGCATGAAGTATAGAGTTCAATCTGTAAATATGCAGTGCACTGGTAATTAGGAAATTCGCAGGTCAGGGAAAAAAATGCTATCGGGCCGAAACTGCAGGCTGGCCCAACAGTAGAAATAAGACAAAAGGAGGGGCGCTGTGGGTGGCCTCACCCATGGGCTTCAGCCCGTTTGAGGGGGAGGGGGTAGGCCGGCTCGCTCGGGCGGAGTTGGGCCAGGGTACTGAAGATGCGGGGCAGAATGAGGCCGAGGAGAGGTGGGCCGCTGGGCCTGGAATCGCGACGAGGCCGAGTCCAGGCGCCGTGGATCTGGCGGTTGACTCGATCGAGTCAACGTGGTCGAGCGGTCGCTGGCGCTGGTCGTCGTTCTGAAAGAGAAAAGGCAGCGACGGGTACAGGGCGCCGCGGGAACAGGCAAGGGCGGTGCAGGGCCGGGACGGCGCGGGATCCAGCCGTAGAGACGAGCTGGCGTCAAGGTGCGGCGGCGCTCGCGGGGTCTAGCGAGGACACGTCTTGAGGCGGGGTCGTGGGGCTCCGGCAGCAGGGAGGTCGCTGGCGGTGGGACTCCTCCTGTTGACGACCCAAGACAGAGGGAGTGATATGAGAGCGAGCGAGAGAGAATAAAACGCGGGGAAGGAGGACGAGAAGGGCGACAGAGCTCCGGCCTAGTAGCAGCGGTGGTCGACGGGCGCGCTGAAGCGATGGATCGAGCCTTGCTCGGGCGGACAGGGTCTCAGGCGAGTCGAGGTGGGGTTGAGGGCGACGAGGAGAAGCACGAGGTGCTCATGCGGCCGGAGTGGCACCGGGGCTGGTCCTGGTGGTGCTCGACGATGCAAGGGCCCCGGTGGTGCTGCTTCTTGCCGTGGCGCGTGAGGAAGCAGAGGAGCTTGTGCGTGAGGCTGCAGGTGCAGGGTCCTGGTGAAGCGGTCGCTGGTGACGGGAGGAGGCGCTGACTTGCTGGAAGAGCAAGGTAAGGAGTAGGAGGCGCCAGGGAAGGAGAGGAGGCCGAGGGGATCGGTCCAGTGGCTGGTGGCAACGACGATTTGGTGCGGATCTGGATTGGGAGGAGTTGGTGAATCGAGAGGGGAGCGAGGGGTGCAGTGGTTGGTTTGGAGCGGATCCCGATGGGAGAAGTGGGTGGCAGCGCAGCGACGGGACAGGAGGAGGATTTCTAGGGTTTTCCAAATTAGGTATGGGATGACTATATATATAGCAGGGGAATTTTGGATAGGGGCTAAACCGTCCCTCCGATCGTAATCAGACGGTCAGGAAAAATAGGCTAGGGCGTCCAAATAAGAAAACGGAGACATTTTATAGATGTTTGGGGATGATCCGGACACAACGGTAACGACTGTCCGGGTCGGGTTCGGGACAACTTTTCGGACACGCGCGCGAGGAGGGTCGCAGGCTAACGAGAGAGGTTAGGTAGGGCCTAGCGGTGAGAGGTAGTGCAGAAGGCAAAGGGCTGATAAGAGAGAAGAGGAGAGGCCCGGCGACTGTTTCCGGAGACCGAAAACGTCCGACGTTAGACCGGCTATACTTCCGCTGTAGTTAATCGTTGGGGCGTCAAACGAACTCCGATTGCGATGAAACTTGGCAGGCGGTCTACCTACACTATAACAAGACCGCACGCCAACTCTCATCCCATTCCGAGAATATTTTCCGGCCACTTATAAAATACTATTTTGGACATGTCGCGGGCGCGTGCAAGTGTGTCTGGGCTCAGAACGGACAACATACGGACTGGGGGAACCCGAACGAATACAAGTTTTGAAAACATGATGATGCAATGCACATGATGACATGACAAAGATGCAACACGTAAGTGAATTACATGGCAAGGACAACGAATAACTGGAGGACACCTGGCACATCGGTCTCGGGGCGTCACAACACTCCACCACTACGAGAGGATCTCGTCCCGAGATCTAGAATGGCACCGGAGGGAAAACGGAGGAGGAAGAGGAAGAGAGGAGGTAAAACTAAGTTGCTCCTTTGACAAACGAGTGAGACCAAAGAACCTTGAAAAAGGTTAAACCATTTCGAGAAAAGAATACAACGGAGATAAATGAAGTTGAAAACACTCTATTAGCAAAGAGGAACAATGAAGAACAACTTTGGGCAGCACTCCGGTTGAGAAGAAAAGGAATAGAATATGAACTTGGTAAGATGAGGAGATACTTGACGAAATCACAACATATTGCCTTCAGAACAAAAGAATAGACGATAAATAATTGAAATAGGAGAACGGAGAAGAAAATGCCAACTTCTGCCACAGAAGAGCTTGAAAAGGCATCCTTAGGGGAAGGGTCGAACGAAATTGTTGGAAAACCAACAACGAAAAGAATAAGCTTGAAATGGTCTTATGCAATACATCTCAAATTATGAGGTGACAACCTGCCACTCACGGGAAAAATAATTGGATTGATATGAACAAGGAGACGAGAAAATATTTCACCGGGAGGGTAAAAGAAGAACTTGGGTCACTTATGAGCACCATAGATAGCAACAATCCTTAGGGAAGGCTTTAGGTGAAACATGACACAAGATAGCTCCAACTAGTTGGTTGGTGGATTTAAAATACCTCATTCTTAATAACATGTGAATCATGAAACATGAACTCAAATTATCAAGAATGACATAATACCACCTCCAATGATAAGGTAGAAAGAATTGTACTCCGGATTGCAAGATGAAGAATGCTTGAGCTCCTCTGAAAAGAATGTCGATGAACCCTTTGAGAAGGAATTAAATCTTTGATGAACCATCATGTTGAGCCTCCATGAAGACCTCCGAAAAACAAAAGGAAGATCAAACGGAAGGAAAGAGAAGTTGAAAACACAAGGTGAAACCTTGCGATGATTTAGATGAATCTTCGTGGTGGCATACTTGAAAGAGCTTGGAACTCCGGGAAAAGAAAGGAATAAAGCATCTCAAGCCGAGAATGTGATATGATGAACCACTCCGAAAAGAAGAAATTAGAATGCTTGGATGAAACAAGAATAAGAATTATGTTATGCGTATCCTTCACCAATTTAGATTGATGACAAGCAATGGATTTGGCATACTACTTATTCTCGTAGAAAGGATTAAGATAGATATGGAGCAAACTTGAGAAGGTATTGAACGAACCACCGGAAGGGTCGAAACAACGAATAAATTGAGATGGTGACCAAGGAAGAGAACTCTTGAACGGACCACCGTAAGAATTGAAAATGATCGAAGTAGGGGTGAATCACCGGTAAGAATTAGCAAATGAACGAAGGTGCTTGAGACAAACTAGATACATGAGAATGAAGGGATCACGAACTGAATAGAGAATATTTGAATGATGCACCGGTAAAATTGGAGAATGTCAACTGAAAGCTGAGAATGAATACACCTGAATTGATGGACTCCAGATAATCAAACTGAGAAGATTCTTGAATTGCCCCGGATAGGTGAAAAGAATTCTCACAATCAAACAATTATGAGAGGATGGCCTCGAACTAGAACCACGAATCTCTGAGAGAACGGATAAGATTTTGAGGAAAACTCTTCTTCAGTCTTCAAAATCTGAGAATAACCACGAGAAACACCACCATGAATCGTTGAGACACTCCGGAATGATTAAAAGAGGAGAGGTTGAGCCAAAGATGAAAATAATTTGAAAGATCTTGGAGAAAAACATATGACAGATGATGAATCATTCTTACGTCAAACTTTAAAAGAATTTGAGGACAGCTCCGGACAAATAAGAAGAGTCAGGTAAGATCCTGGGAAAAGACCTGTGGGTTAGGGCCCACTGAAAAGATACACCGTAGAACGATTTTGAAAAGGGATTGCACCGGTTGATATAAAAGGCTTGAATGAGATAACATCCTTGAAAGATCTCGAACGAAAGTAGAGTGGAAACATGAATCTTCGAGATATCTGAGCACTCCGGAACAAATGATTAGCTAGAAATGGATGATTGAGAGGTGCACCGGCAAGAAAAACATTTGAAACGAGTTAAAGGATATGATCAACACCAAAAGCTTGAATTGAATCCACCGAAAAAGAAAAGGAATGAGGAATGACGAACTAGAAGCTCCGTTAGAATCTTCATGAGAAACAGCGGGTAAGAACATTGACGGAAAAGAATGGAAACACTTCACATCAATAAGATGGTACTTGATTAAGAAATCTTATTCCTCGAAGAAAGTGGGTGGGAGGGTGGGAAAAACAAAGGCAACTTGGAGATGGATGAAACAAACACTATTGAGAAGAACTGATCATTGATCTTGCGGAAGTTGAAATGATCGGATCCACTTGAAGAGAAGCACACCGGTTAAAAAAGGATTGACATAACAATCTCGATTATCAAGGAAGGATTTAGTATCCACATCGGAGTATGTGAACACCACTTAGACAAGGGATGGAATCAACATTTGACTTCGAAGCAACTCGAATACCACAACTAAAAACAAAACAAGGATTGGCTTGCAGAATAAGCCGGAACAAACATATGATAGAGATCTCGTTTGAAGTTTTCATGGTGGGGCCTACACAGGCTCGATCGTACAACACCATCATGTACAAGGCAATGCACATGACATACGAAGCGTCCCCAAGTCGGCATAGCCAAGGACTCTTTAAGACACAACGAGACCACTGTAAAACCAACCGTGAATAGGCGGACCACTAGACGTCGAACCCCAATTTCATATCATACATCTGTCGGAAAGATATCCTAAGAGCTACTTGAATTCCCACTTATAAACTCCCGAAATTTTCCGGTTATGCAATCAGGTGTTGGGGATACAGGGGAAGCATAATATCTCACCCAAACTAGCAAATCCTACATCCAGCTGTATCCGTCCTTCAACACATAACCAAGAAACCTTCGGAAATCTTCTACCTCAACCTTCGAAAAGCATCCGTTATACGAGTTATGGAAATACTCCCGAACTCCCGCCCCAATACTAGGTGGCGTCGAGGTTATCTCACCAACAACTGCATAAAAGAGATTTTCGATGTCGGCGAAATGAAACTCAGGTATTCCAGAACTGCAATGATAAAATTGCGACGACAACACCTCGGAGCTCAACTCCCGGGACACTTCCACAACCCCTAAATGTTAGGAGGCACCAAGAACAATGTTCTCGTCACAAAACCATCGAAACGATTCCAAGATACCTGCGTGATCCTAAATTTTTTTAGTGAAATTTGAGAAGAGAAGAGTCAAAACTCTATGTCAGGATGCCTTACCAGAGCGATGAGGAGACTGGGGAGTAAAAAGAATTCCTAAACTCTCCGATATATAATTCCTAAATGACTCAAAACATTTTTCTAGACTCAACAACGGCTGCTAAAAACGATCAAGCAATGGGGGCTCCTAAGGTCGGGGAAGGCTCTGATTACCAACTTATAACGCCCTCGATGCGGCTATATCTCCCACGTGTCGAAGCACGACTTAGAGGCATAACCGCATTGAAAGCAATGTCGCAAGTGAGGTAATCTTCACACAACCCATGTAATACATAAGGGAAAAAGATACATAGTTGGCTTACAATCGCCACTTCACACAAGTACAGGAATAAAGCATTACATCATCCAAATACAATCAGGGCCCGACTACGGAGCCAAAATAAAAGAAGACTACCCCAGATGCAACAAGGTCCCTGATCGACCCCAACTGGGCTCCACTACTGATCAACTAGAACGAAACAACACAAAGGACAAGATCTTCAAAGAGCTCCTCCTTGAGCTTGGTTGCGTCATCTGCACGGACTCATCGGGACCTGCAAGATGGTTTTGGAAGAATCTGTGAGTCACGGGGACTCAGCAATCTCACACCCTCGCAATCAAGACTACTTACGCTTATGGGTAAGGTAAAAGTATGAGGTGGAGCTGCAGCAAGCGACTAGCATATATGGTGGCTAACAAACGCAAATGAGAGCGAGAAGAGAAGGCAAAGCACGGTCGAGAAACTATGATCAAGAAGTGATCCTAGAACGACCTACGTCAAGCATAACTCCAACACCGTGTTCACTTCCCGGACTCCGCCGGAAAGAGACCATCACGGTTACACACACGGTTGATGTATTTTAATTAAGGTCAACTTCAGGTTTTCTACAACCGGACATTAACAAATTCCCATCTGCCCATAACCACGGGCACGGCTTTCAAAAGTTCAAATCCCTGCAGGGGTGTCCCAACTTAGCCCATGACAAGCTCTCACGGTCAATGAAGGATATTCCTTCTAGCGGGAAGACCCGATCAGACTCGGAATCCCGGTTACAAGACTTTTCGACAAGGTAAAACTAAACCAGCAACACCGCCCGAATGTGCCGACAAATCCCGATAGGAGCTGCACATATCTCTTTCTCAGGGCACACTCAGATTGTCCTAGGTATGGGTAGGCCAGCCCAGAGTTGCCCCTGGTGGCCACCGGCAGCTGACAGGTTGGACCAACACTCAGAGGAGCACTGGCCCGGGGGGGTTAAAATAAAGATGACCCTTGAGTCTGCAGAACCCAAGGGAAAGAAAAGGCTAGGTTGCGAATGGTAAAACCAATGTTGGGCATTGGTGGAGGAGTTTTACTCAAGGCGAACTGTCAAGGGGTTCCCATTATTACCCAACCGCGTAAGGAATGCAAAATCCGGGAACATAACACCGATATGACGGAAACTAGGGCGGCAAGAGTGGAACAAAACACCAGGCATAAAGCCGAGCCTTCCACCCTTTACCAAGTATATAGATGCATTAATTAAATAAGATATATTGTGATATCCCAACAAGTAAACATGTTCCAACAAGGAACAACATCTCCATGTTCCAACAAGGAACAAACTTCAATCTTCACCTGCAACTAACAACGCTATAAGAGGGGCTGAGCAAAGCGGTAACATAGCCAAACAACGGTTTGCTAGGACAAGGTGGGTTAGGGCTTGGTTCAACAATATGGGAGGCATGATAAGCAAGTGGTAGGTATCGCAACATAGGCATAGCAAAAGAGCGAGCAACTAGCAAGCAAAGATAGAAGTGATTTCGAGGGTATGGTCATCTTGCCTGAAATCCCGCAAGGAAGAAGAACGAGTACATGAAGAAGACAAATGAACGTAGACGAACGGGTCCTCACAAACGCGACGTTATCGAATCCAACCCGAAGAAGCAAACACCGGAAAGAAGCACACAACATAGTAAACAACCACCACATAGACATGGCATGATGCACAGCCAAGTATGATGCATGTCGGGTTTAAAGAGGGCATGGCATGGCAAAGTGCACAAGCAATCCTACAAATTAAGTGGAGCTCAATATGCAATGGAGTTGGATATTGAAGAAAACACCACATGACTTATTTAGTTCTCTCTCGTTTATGTACCCAACAAGATTAAATGTTGTTAGCATGGCAAGAGATGAAGCATAAAGAAACTATCTATCTAGGCAAGTTTAAATGAGGCCGGAAATAACAAACAACAATTCCGGAAACTCCTCATGTGCATATTTTTAGGTTTGGTACTGTTCTGTCCTAAACACAATTTAGAGGTATTAAACATGCAAAACAAGTACACCATGTTAAACTATGCATTTTTCTACCCCATTTACATATAAAGTTTATTAAAAAACGAGCTACGGTTATTTAGTTATGAATTTAATCATTTTAACATGGCAATAGGCAAATATAAGCAAACATCATTTTAATCATTTTGAACATGCAAGAAAGTTGGATATTATTATCCTACACAAAATTCTAAGCAACTTTCATATATTAAGTTTTTACATATGATGCATGGTTTGAGAGTTATAATATGCATGAAGTATAGAGTTCAATCTGTAAATATGCAGTGCACTGGTAATTAGGAAATTCGCAGGTCAGGGAAAAAAATGCTATCAGGCCGAAACTGCAGGCTGGATCAATAGTAGAAATAAGACAAAAGGAGGGGCACTGTGGGTGGCCTCACCCATGGGCTTCAGCCCGTTTGAAGGGGAGGGGGTAGGCCGGCTCGCTCGGGCGGAGTTGGGCCAGGGCACTGAAGATGCGGGGCAGAATGAGGCCGAGGAGAGGCAGCCCACTGGGCCTGGAATCGCGACGAGGCCGGGTCCAGGCACCGTGGATCTGGCAGTTGACTCGATCGAGTCAACGTGGTCGAGCGGTCGCTGGCGCTGGTCGTCGTTCTGAAAGAGAAAAGGCAGCGACGGGTATAGGGCGCCGCGGGAACAGGCAAGGGCGGTGCAGGGTCGGGACGGCGCGGGATCCATCCGTAGAGACAAGCTGGCATCAAGGTGCGGCGGCTCTCGCGGGGTCCGGCGAGGACACGTCTTGAGGCGGGGTCGTGGGGCTCCGGCAGCAGGGAGGTCGCTGGCAGCGGGACTCCTCCTGTTGACGACGCAAGACAGAGGGAGTGATATGAGAGCGAGAGAGAGAGAGAAGAAAACGCGGGGAAGGAGGACGAGAAGGGCGACAGAGCTCCGGCCTAGTAGCAACGGTGGTCAACGGGCGCGCTGAAGCGATGTATCGAGCCTTGCTCGGGCGGACAGGGTCTCAGGAGAGTCGAGGCGGGGTTGAGGGCGACGAGGAGAAGCACGAGGTGCTCGGGCGGCCGGAGTGGCACTGGGGCTGGTCCTGGTGGTGCTCGACGATGCAAGGGCCCCGGTGGTGCTGCTTCTTGCCGTGGCGCGTGAGGAAGCAGAGGAGCTTGTGCGCGAGGCTGCAGGTGCAGGGCCTGGTGAAGCGGTCGCCGGCGACGGGAGGAGGTGCTGACTTGCTGGAAGAGCAAGGTAAGGAGTAGGAGGCGCCAGGGAAGGAGAGGAGGCCGAGGGGATCGGTCCAGTGGCTGGTGGCAACGGCGATTTGGTGCGGATCTGGATTGGGAGGAGTTGGTGAATCGAGACGGGAGCGAGGGGTGCAGTGGTTGGTTTGGAGCGGATCCCGATGGGAGAAGTGGGTGGCGGCGCAATGACGGGACAGGAGGAGGATTTCTAGGGTTTTCCAAATTAGGTATGGGATGGACTATATATATAGCAGGGGAATTTTGGATAGGGGCTAAACCGTCCCTCCGATCGTAATCGGACGGTCTGGAAAAATAGGCTAAGGTGTCCAAATAAGAAAACAGAGACATTTTATAGATGTTTGGGGATGATCCGGACACAACGGTAACGACTGTACGGGTCGGGTTCGGGACAACTTTTCGAACACGCGCGCGAGGAGGGTCGCAGGCTGACGAGAGAGGTTAGGTAGGGCCTAGCGGTGAGAGGTAGTGCAGAAGGCAAAGGGCTGAGAAGAGAGAAGAGGAGAGTCCCGACGACTGTTTCCGGAGACCGAAAACGTCCGACGTTAGACCGGCTATACTGCCGCTGTAGTTAATCGTTGGGGCGTCAAACGAACTCCGAGTGCGATGAAACTTGGCAGGCGGTCTACCTACACTATAACAAGACCGCACGCCAACTCTTATCCCATTCTGAGAACATTTTCCGGCCACTTACAAAATACTATTTCGGACATGTCGCGGGCGCGTGCAAGTGTGTCTGGGCTCAGAACGGACAACAGACGGACTGGGGGAACCCGAACGAATACAAGTTTTGAAAACATGATGATGCAATGCACATGATGACATGACAAAGATGCAACAGGCAAGCGAATGACATGGCAAGGACAGCGAATAACTGGAGGACACCTGGCACATCGGTCTCGGGGCGTCACACCTGTAGAGCACCTTTATAATCACCCAGTTACGTTGTGACGTTTGGTAGCACACAAAGTGTTCCTCCGGTAAACGGGAGTTGCATAATCTCATAGTCATAGGAACATGTATAAGTCATGAAGAAAGCAATAGCAACAATCTAAACGATCAAGTGCTATGCTAACGGAATGGGTCAAGTCAATCACATCATTCTCCAATGATGTGATCCCGTTAATCAAATAACAACTCATGTCTATGGCCAGGAAACTTAATCATCTTTGATTCAACGAGCTAGTCAAGTAGAGGCATACTAGTGACATACTGTTTGTCTATGTATTCACACATGTATTATGTTTCCGATTAATACAATTGTAGCATGAATAATAAACATTTATCATGATATAAGGAAATAAATAATAACTTTATTATTGCCTCTAGGGCATATTTCCTTCAGTCTCCCACTTGCACTAGAGTCAATAATCTTGTTCACATCGCCATGTGATTTAACATCAATAGTTCACATCACCATGTGATTAACACCCATAGTTCACATCGTCATGTGACCAACACCCAAAGGGTTTACTAGATTCAATAATCTAGTTCACATCGCTATGTGATTAACGCCCAAAGAGTACTAAGGTGTGATCATGTTTTGCTTGTGAGAGAAGTTTAGTCAACGGGTCTGCCACATTCAGATCCGTAAGTATTTTGCAAATTTCTATGTCAACAACGCTCTGCACGGAGCTACTCTAGCTAATTGCTCCCACTTTCAATATGCATCCAGATTGAGACTTAGAGTCATCTGGATTAGTGTCAAAACTTGCATCGATGTAACCCTTTACGACGAACCTTTTTGTCACCTCCATAATTGAGAAACATATCCTTATACCACTAAGGATAATTTTGACCGCTGTCCAGTGATCTACTCCTAGATCACTATTGTACTCCCTTGCCAAAAACAGTGTAGGGTATACAATAGATCTGGTACACAACATGGCATACTTTATAGAACCTATGGCCAAGGCATAGGGAATGACTTTCATTCTCTCTCTATCTTCTGCCGTGGTCGGGTTTTGAGTCTTACTCAATTTCACACCTTGTAACACAAGCAAGAACTCCTTCTTTGACTGTTCCATTTTGAACTACTTCAAAATCTTGTCAAGGTATGTACTCATTGAAAAACTTATCAAGCGTCTTGATCTATCTCTATAGATCTTGATGCTCAATATGTAAGTAGCTTCACCGAGGTCTTTCTTTGAAAAACTCCTTTCAAACATTCCTTTATGCTTTGCAGAATAATTCTACATTATCTCTGATCAACAATATGTCATTCACATATACTTATCAGAAATGCTGTAGTGCTCCCACTCACTTCCTTGTAAATACAGGCTTCACCACAAGTCTGTATAAAACTATATGCTTTGATCAACTTATCAAAGCGTATATTCCAACTCTGAGATGCTTGCACCAGTCCATAGATGGATCGCTGGAGCTTGCATATTTTGTTAGCACCTTTAGGATTGACAAAACTTTCTTGTTGTATCATATACATTTTGGGGAACGTAGCAGAATTTTAAAATTTTCTACGCATCACCAAGATCAATCTATGGAGTCATCTAGCAACGAGGGAGAGAGGAGTGCATCTACATACCCTTGTAGATCGCGCGCGGAAGCGTTCAAGAGAACGGGGTTGATGGAGTCGTACTCGACGTGATCCAAATCACCGATGACCTAGTGCCGAACGGACGGCACCTCCGCATTCAACACACGTACGGTTGGGAAGACGTCTCCTCCTTCTTGATCCAGCAAGGGGGAAGGAGAGGTTGATGAAGATCCAGCAGCACGACAACGTGGTGGTGGATGCAGCAGGATCCCGGCAGGGCTTCGCCAAGCGTAAGCGGGGAGGAGAGGTGTTACGGAGGCAGAGGGAGGCGCCAAGAGCAAGGGGTGCGGCTGCCCTCCCTCCCCCCTCTTTATATAGGGGCCTTGGGGGGGGGCGCCAGCCCTAGGAGATGAATCTCCAAGGGGGGGCGGCGGCCAAGGGGTGGCTTCCCCCCCAAGCCAAGTGGGGGGCGCCCCCACCCCTAGGGTTTCCCAACCCTAGGCGCAGGGGAGACCCAAGGGGGGCGCACCAGCCCACCAGGGGCTGGTTCCCCTCCCACTTCAGCCCATGGGGCCCTCCGGGATAGGTGGCCCCACCCGCTGGACCCCCGGGACCCTTCCGATGGTCCTGGTACAATACCGGCGACCCCCGAAACCTTCCCGATGGCCGAAACTGGACTTCCTATATATAAATCTTTACCTCCGGACCATTCCGGAACTCCTCATGATGTCCGGGATCTCATCCGGGACTCCGAACAACTTTCGGGTTACTACATACTAATATCTCTACAACCCTAGCGTCACCGAACCTTAAGTGTGTAGACCATACGGGTTTGGGAGACATGCAGACATGACCGAGACGCCTCTCCGGTCAATAACCAACAGCGGGATCTGGATACCCATGTTGGCTCCCACATGCTCCATGATGATCTCATCGGATGAACCACGATGTCGAGGATTCAATCAATCCGTATGCAATTCCCTTTGTCAATCGGTACGTTACTTGCCCTAGACTCGATCGTCGGTATCCCAATACCTCGTTCAATCTCGTTACCGGCAAGTCACTTTACTCGTACCATAATGCATGATCCCGTGATCAACCACTTGGTCACATTGAGCTCATTATGATGATGCATTACCGAGTGGGCCTAGAGATACCTCTCCGTCATGCGGAGTGACAAATCCCAGTCTCGATTCGTGCCAACCCAACATACACTTTCGGAGATACCTGTAGTGTACCTTTATAGTCACCCAGTTACGTTGTGATGTTTGGCACACCCAAAGCACTCCTACGGTATCCGGGAGTTGCACAATCTCATGGTCTAAGGAAATGATACTTGACATTCGGAAAAGTTACAACAAACGAACTACACGATCTTTGAGCTATGCTTAGGATTGGGTCTTGTCCATCACATCATTCTCCTAATGATGTGATCCCATTATCAATGACATCCAATGTCCATAGTCAGGAAACCATGACTATCTTTTGATCAATGAGCTAGTCAACTAGAGGCTCACTAGGGACGTGTTGTGGTCTATGTATTCACACATGTATTACGATTTCTGGATAACACAATTATAGCATGAACAATAGATAATTAACATGAACAAAGAAATATAATAATAACCATTTTATTATTGCCTCTAGGGCATATTTCCAACAGTCTCCCACTTGCACTAGAGTCAATAGTCTAGTTACATTGTGATGAATTGAACACCCATGCAGTTCTGGTATTGATCATGTTTTGCTCTAGGGAGAGGTTTAGTCAATGGATCTGCCACATTTAGGTCCGTATGTACTTTACAAATCTCTATGTCTCCATTTTGAACACTTTCACGAATGGAGTTGAAGCGACGCTTGATATGCCTGGTCTTCCTGTGAAACCTGGGCTCCTTGGCAAGGGCAATAGCTCCAGTGTTGTCACAGAAGAGTGTCATCGGGCCCGACGCATTGGGTATGACTCCTAGGTCGGTAATGAACTCCTTCACCCAGACTGCTTCTTGTGCTGCCTCCGAGGCTGCCATGTACTCCGCTTCACATGTAGATGCCGCCACAACGCTTTGCTTGCAACTGCACCAGCTTACTGCCCCACCATTCAAAATATACACGTATCCGGTTTGTGACTTAGAGTCATCCAGATCCGTGTCGAAGCTAGCATCGACGTAACCCTTTACGACGAGCTCTTCGTCACCTCCATAAACGAGAAACATATCCTTAGTCCTTTTCAGGTACTTCAGGATATTCTTGACCGCTGTCCAGTGTTCCATGCCGGGATTACTTTGGTACCTTCCTACCAAACTTACGGCAAGGTTTACATCAGGTCTGGTTCACAACATAGCATACATGATAGACCATATGGCCGAGGCATAGGGGACGACACTCATCTTTTCTCTATCTTCTGCCGTGGTCGGGCATTGAGCCCTGCTCAATCTCGTACCTTGCAATACAGGCAAGAACCCCTTCTTTGACTGATCCATTTTGAACTTCTTCAATATCTTGTCAAGGTACGTACTATGTGAAAGACCAATGAGGCGTTTCGATCTATCTCTATAGATCTTGATGCCTAATATATAAGCAGCTTCTCCAAGATCCTTCATTGAAAAACACTTGTTCAAGTAGGCCTTTATGCTTTCCAAGAATTCTATATCATTTCCCATCAACAGTATGTCATCCACATACAATATGAGAAATGCTACAGAGATCCCACTCACTTTCTTGTAAATGCAGGCTTCTCCATAAGTCTGCGTAAACCCAAACGCTTTGATCATCTCATCAAAATGAATGTTCCAACTCCGAGATGCTTGCACCAGCCCATAAATCGAGCGTTGGAGCTTGCACACCTTGTCAGCATTCTTAGGATCGACAAAACCTTCCGGCTGCATCATATACAATTCTTCCTCAAGGAAATCATTAAGGAATGATGTTTTGACGTCCATTTGCCATATCTCATAATCATAGAATGCGGCAATTGCTAACATGATTCGGACGGACTTCAGCTTCGCTACGGGTGAGAAAGTCTCATCGTAGTCAACCCCTTGAACTTGTCGATAACCCTTAGCGACAAGCCGAGCTTTATAGATGGTTACATTACCATCCGCGTCCGCCTTCTTCTTAAAGATCCATTTATTTTCTATGGCTCGCCGATCATCGGGCAAGTCAGTCAAAGTCCATACTTCGTTTTCATACATGGATCCTATCTCGGATTTCATGGCTTCCAGCCATTTGTCAGAATCCGGGCCCGCCATCGCTTCTTCATAGTTCGAAGGATCACCGTTGTCTAACAACATGATTTCCAAGACAGAGTTGCCGTACCACTCTGGTGCGGAACGTGTCCTCGTGGACCTACGAAGTTCAGTAGCAACTTGATCTGAAGTTTCATGATCATCATCATTAACTTCCTCTCTAGTCGGTGCAGGCACCTCAGGAACATTTTCTTGAGCTGCGCCACTTACCGGTTCAAGAGGTCATACTTCATCAAGTTCCACTTTCCTCCCACTTATTTCTTTCGAGAGAAACTCTTTCTCTAGAAAGGATCCATTCTTGGCAACAAAGATCTTGCCTTCGGATCTGAGGTAGAAGGTATACCCAATAGTTTCTTTAGGGTATCCTATGAAGACGCATTTTTCCGACTTGGGTTCGAGCTTTTCAGGTTGAAGTTTCTTGACATAAGCATCGGATCCCCAAACTTTTAGAAACGACAGCTTAGGTTTCTTCCCAAACCATAATTCATACGGTGTCGTCTCATGTAACATCCCAAATTTTCAATTTGGAATGTTATACAGTAGATCATCATGCATATCATATTTTCTTGCATTTTGGTCGATCCTAGAAATTTCACGCAACTCAAGGACCCTCGGAGAGAGTTGGAGATTTCGTCATTTTCATATTTGAGTTTTCTCAAATTTTGAAAAAGGATCATTTGATTTATTTATTTCATCTTCAATTATTTTTCCAATATCAAAATATGAGAGAGGGAAATAATATGACTTTTCCCAAATCTAGGAAAAATGAAGATTTAATAAATAAATCAAATTTTGGATTTTCCGGTGTTTATTTGCATTTTATTTGGATTAGGGAAAAAATGCGTTTTCAAAAATTGCATCTAGGCCCCGAGAAAAGTTCATTTTGTTCGACTCATTTTTAGGAGTCGGGGAAAATTTACTTCGGGAATTTTGGAGTTCGTTTAGATTTTCTTTTCTCTGTTTTTCTGCGCGCGTAATTATTTAAAAAAAATACCGCAGCGCCCCGCCTGGGCCAAGGCCCAGCCGGCCTCCCTCCCGCGCGCCGCCGCGCCGCCGCCGCCTCCGAGTCCGGATCGGACTCCACCGCCGCCGCCCCTTGCTTGCCCCCTCCCCCAAGCCACCCTCCCCCCTTTTAAATACCTAGCCACCCCTCTCTCCTCCCCACACCAGCCCGCCGCCCCGCAGCAAGCAGCAACAGCAGCAGCCGCCGCCTGCCCGCACCGCCGCCTGCCGCCGCCGCCCCGCGCCAGCGCCGCCGCCCGCCGCCTAGCCCCGCCCCGTCGGAGCCCCTCGCCGAGGTAGCGCCGCGCCACCCCTCCCCTCGGTTCGGTTTTTTTTAAAAACCATTCCGGTTTCTTTCCGTTCGTTGTTTCGGTTTTTTCCCGAAACCCTAGGATCGGTTTTCGTTTTTCTTTGGTTTAGTTGTTTAGCGAGCGTTCGCCGGACCGTTCGTCCTAATGAACGTGATCACCGGTTATTCTCGGTTAGCAAACGTCCGCTCGTTTAACCATTCGTCGTTTCTTTTTGTCGGATTTATTCCGCGATTTTCCGATCGCGATTTCAGATCCGATCTTCGTTCTAGTTTATCTTCTCGCTCGTTTATCGGAATCGGGGATTCAAGCGCCTGGAGTTTCGTTTCGAAACCGCCGTTCCGACTAATCAACTTAAACAAGTTTTTGCTACGGTAAAATTTGACCTAGATTTAACTAGCTAGAACCGAGTTGTTTTCTTCCGCCGTTTGTTTTCCGTTGCTTTGTTCGGTTCGTTATTTCTTTGCAACCGGAGTTCTTAAGTTGAACTTTCTGGTTCGATCTCTTGTTCGAGTTTTACCTGTGCATTAGACGAGTACTTATTGTATGCTTGTTGTTTGTCTGCGATAGATTACCCGGAGTGCGCCGCCTGTTACTTCGAATCTCTAGGTTTCGCGGATCATCAGCAAGGCAAGTAACACTTTGATCATACCTTTTCTACAGCCCAGTTTTATTGCATTAGATCAATCCTCACACATTGCATGATTAGGATCTAATTAAATTGTGGGATGGGAAGTAGATGAGGTAGTACCTATTACCTGTTTAT
Source organism: Triticum urartu (assembly GCF_056163025.1). Classification (NCBI taxonomy): domain Eukaryota; kingdom Viridiplantae; phylum Streptophyta; class Magnoliopsida; order Poales; family Poaceae; genus Triticum; species Triticum urartu. The sequence goes on from NC_141873.1 coordinate 593,010,438, forward strand.
TATGAAACCTTTGGGAGTTACTTCTACGTTTGCTTATTATGCCATGCTATGCTAGTAGACGTGGATTGGGTGAGTGATATCCATGACAGATGTGAGTATTGTTAATTAATGGTTTATCTAAGGTGGCAACTTAAACACACATCTGGGTGGATTGAGGCACCTGATTTCTATCAGGACTTGCCTGTTTTTCTTTGGACCGCCACCCAGGCTCAAAGGGATCATAAGATCATTCATGCTAGTAACTTCCGTGTGCAGCCACAAGCCATTATGGGCTCTGGCATAGTTGACTAAGTCGTGCGAACTCTTACAGTGGTAGACTAGCAGATGTAGGGGATGTAGGAGGTACGGTCTACCCGATCGTAAGGTGCTAGTGCTTCTGAAAGACTATGTCTCGGTCATCCGTTTCTCAAACACCATGTAGTGCGAGAAATCCAACGGAGGCGATCGAGTCTTGTGGGGAAAAGTGCGCAAACCTCTGCAGAGTGTAATAAACTAATCATGATTAGCCGTGTCCCCGGTTATGGACAGCTTGAGTATCTAGTACTTGAATATCGTGTGAATCTCATCATGTTACTTCTAATTAATATTGTTGGGTTTAATTGTTCACTTAATTGGGATCGGAATGCTGTCAACCATTCTCGATGTTCAACTACCATGATAGTTAAATAAATTTATTCCTTTGCAGTAGGGAAAAACTGGCTTGACGCAAAACTGTAGCCATAGAGCTTTACACCAGCCATACATGCATATAGTATAGCTCATTACTGTTCATTACTCTCTATGTGTTACATTGCCAGCATATTCCATGTGCTGACCCGTTTTCGGGCTGCAACTTTCATGTTGCAGACATTTCAGACGACGAGTAAGGTGCTTTTAGGTCGTGGTTCTATACTCAGTGATGCCGTTGGAGTCGATGGACCCATTCATCTTCCAAGTCTTCCACTGTTATCTTTATTAGATGGCCTTAAACCATATTTATTGTAATAAGTTCTCTTTGAGACATCGATGTAATAAGTGTGTGATTTGCCACTCTGCTATAAATCCTTCGAAGTACTGTGTGGTGTCAGCATTACTAATCCAGGGATGACACCGGAGCACAGAGACTTGATCCATTCAGGTCTGGTCGCTACAGAGATGGTATCAGAGCACACGCTGACTGTAGGACACGACCACTAAGTTAAAGCCATAGACCACTATTCTCTTCTCATTTTCTAACTCCTCATCTTTTCTACTCTTTTAGGATGATGAACGCGAAGATTAAGTACGCTCAACCGGATGAAGGCACACCTTTTGGATTTCACTTGAAGGAAGTCACTAAGTACCTGAACATTGGACTACCAAGCTTCACCGGGACCTTCAACGCCACTCTGCCTGAAGAGGAGCGCTGGAAGATTCAAGCTCACGTTCCGGGAAGAACATTCACGCCAATCACGAAGCCCATAGATAGCGTTTTCAATGAACCAACCTGGAGTCTGGGGAAGAGCATGGCAGCTCATATCACCATAGGACGCATTGGAGAAGTTTACCAAGAAGACCTCAAGGACACTATCTACCAGATTTGCTGACGCCGAGATGAACAATGGGAGTTAGCCAGCACCAAGAAGGATAGATCCATTGCAGCTTTCATCCAGGAGTTAAACCAGCACATTCGACGCCACGAGAACCAGATGTGCAATGATATGATAGAGTTGAAGAATGCGAAGGCAAGGATCATCGAGTTAGAAGGAGAACTGAAGGCTACACGCAAGGACTACATGGACGAGATCGTAGCTCTAGCAAGACACAATGACGATCTTAAGCAGGAGATTGAAGAACTCAAGGGGAAGTTAGCATCCAGGAAGGAAGACATGTACGTCGCATGTCCGGACAACTACATCATCATTGACGACACCGTTTCGGATCCAAGTGAACCCGACTTTGAAGACGAAGCTGGAGCAGACATCATGGAGTCTTCCACCGATTCAAATTTCTAGATGACCCCAAATATTAGCAGTATTTTCCCCATGTATACATTATAGTTCGAGCACTTTTGCGATAGCTAGATCGATTGTATGCTCTTGTTGATTGAATGAAGTGATTTGGTGTGCATTTGCTTATGTGCATTGGGGTAGTGTTATCTCTTAGACCTCACTCTATTCTTAAATCTCGTCTTTTCTAAACCCTCAGATGCCTCCGAGACGTGACAATGGATTTTCCACCGGAGCTCACTCAGTTGATCCAGCAACAGAATCAATTGATGCAGATGTTAGTCCAGAACCAGCAGAACAACAACAACAACAACCCACCACCACCACCGCCACCTGTTGACCACTTAGCCCGTTTTCTTAGGCTGAATCCGCCGGTGTTTTCCAGTAGCACCGAGCCGATAGTAGCAGACGATTGGCTCCGCAAGATAGGAAGGGAGTTGACCACTGCAGGATGCACAGATGGTGAGAAAGTGAAGTTTGCCGCACATCAGCTTGACGGACCCGCATCAGCATGGTGGGAGAATTTCACATCCACTTACCCAGTTGACACTGTCACATGGGATCAGTTTCAGCAAGCTTTCCGCACTGCCCATGTTTCAGCAGGAGCTATGGCCATGAAGAAGCGTGAGTTTTGCAACTTACGCTAAGGAGGAAGGACAGTTGGCCAGTACGTTGATGACTTCAGCAAGTTAGCACGTTATGCCCCAGATGACGTTGCTACAGATGCAACTAAGCAGGAGAAATTCCTGGAAGGACTGAATGATGAGCTAAGCATGCAGTTGATGGTAGCAAGTTTCAACAACTACCAGGAGTTGGTAGATCGTGCCATCATGATTGAAGGGAAGCAACAGCAGATTGAGAACCGCAAGAGGAAGTATGGACAGGGGAAGTATAACTCTGGAGCCCAGCAGAAGCCCCGCTTTACCCCTAAACCGGGAGTGCATTTTCAGCATACCCATGGAGGAGGTAGTTCGCACAACCATAATGGCCACAAAAATGGTAACGGGAATGGAGGAAGCAACGGCCAGGATCGGACCATCCCATCAACCCCAACCAAGAGAGATCTGAGTCAAGTCACCTGTTTCAAGTGTTCCAAGACCGGACATTATGCCAATGAATGTCCTGAAGGCCAGAATGGAAATGGCAATGGAAGCTCTGGGAAGAAGCCGAACCCTTTCAACAGGGGACAGGTGAACCACGTTAATGTGGAGGAGGTTGAAGATCAGCCTGATGCAGTAATCAGTAAGTTTCTGGTTAAGTCATTTACTGCACTTGTTCTTTTTGACACTGGTGCATCGCATTCATACATATCAAGGGGATTTGTGGATAAATATAACCTGCCAACCCAAGCCCTTAGGTCACCCATGTTAGTAAGCTCACCAGGAGCGGAGTTTATGGCTAGACGATGGTGTGATCGGTTACCATTAAGGATTGGAAACTATGTTTTTCCCTCAGACCTAATAGTATTGGAATCTAAAGGATTGGATGTGATATTAGGCATGGATTGGTTATCAAAGTATGAAGGGAATATTGAGTGTGCTAGTAAGTCAATTTTGCTTACCACACCAGAAGGACGAAGGATCAAGTATGTATCCCGGCATGTGCCAAAAAGGACACAAGTAAATTGCCTAACAGGAGTCGTGCAGGAGGAAGTACCGGTGGTAAAGGATTTTCCTGATGTATTTCCAGAAGAGTTGCCAGGCATGCCACCGGATAGAGACATTGAGTTTTTGATTGAGTTATTGCCAGGTACAGGCCCAATATCGAAGCGGCCATACCGGAGGCTAGCAAAGGATTTGGTAGAAATTAAGAATCAGATTAAGGATTTACTGGAGAAAGGTTACATTCGCCCAAGTTCTTCGCCTTGGGGATCACCCATACTTCTAGTGGAGAAGAAGGATGGATCATTAAGGATGGTTGTTGATTACCGTGGATTAAATGAAGTAACCATCAAGAACAAGTACCCACTGCCAATGATTAATGATCTGTTTGATCGTTTGCAAGGAGCTAAAGTGTTTTCCAAGATCGATTTGCGATCAGGGTACCATCAGTTGAAGATTCTAGAGCAGGACATACCTAAGACAGCATTCACCACAAGATATGGACTGTATGAGTATACCGTTATGTCATTTGGACTGACTAACGCACCTGCCTATTTTATGAACCTGATGAACAAGGTATTTATGGAGTTTTTGGATAAGTTTGTCGTGGTGTTCATTGATGACATTCTGATTTATTCAAAGAATGAAGAGGAGCATAAGGAACATTTGCGTTTGGTTTTGGAGAAACTAAGGGAACATCAGTTATATGCCAAATTCAGCAAATGTGAGTTTTGGTTAAAGGAAGTTGGATTTCTTGGAAATGTTATATCCGGAGAAGGGATAGCAGTTGACCCCACAAAGGTTGAGACCGTAACCGAATGGGAAGCACCAACGACCGTTGGAGAGATCAGGAGTTTTCTTGGACTCGCAGGATACTACCGGAGGTTTATTGAGAATTTCTCAAAGATTGCGAAGCCTATGACGGAGTTGTTGAAGAAGGATACTAAGTTCAAATGGACTGAGGAGTGTGAGGCTAGTTTCCAGGAGTTGAAGAAACGTTTGGTCACCTCACCAGTATTGATTTTGCCAGATCAGACCAAGGATTATGAGGTGTATTGCGACGCTTCACGTCGAGGACTTGGAGCAGTGCTTATGCAGGAAGGGAGAGTTGTTTCGTATGCTTTACGACAACTGAAGCCTCATGAGTTGAATTATGCCACACATGATTTGGAGTTAGCAACCGTAGTGCATGCATTGAAGACGTGGAGACATTTCCTCATTGGAAATCATTGTGAGGTGTACACGGATCACAAGAGTTTGAAGTACATTTTCACGCAGAAGGAGTTGAACCTCAGACAGAGGAGATGGTTGGAGCTCAACAAGGATTATGATATGAGATTGCATTACCATCTCTGAAAGGCTAATGTAGTAGCTGACGCATTGAGCCGTAAGGGCCATGTCAATACGTTAATGATGGGAGGAATACCCAAGGAGTTAGTAGAAAACCTTCGTGAGCTATGTTTGGAAATAGTTCCGAGAGGCTATGTAGCAGCATTGGATATTCAGTCAACATTGATGGATAAAATCAGAGAGGCTCAGAAATCTGACAAGGAGATTGCTTCTATAAAGGAGAAACTGAGAAAAGGAAAAGCTAAAGGATTTCGTGAGGACGAGCACGACACCCTATGGTTTGAAGACCGTGTTTATGTGCCAAATGACCTGGAGATCAGGAAGTTGATTCTGCAAGAGGCACACGATTCACCGTATTCGATTCACCCAGGAAATACCAAGATGTATTTGGATTTGAAGGAAACATTCTGGTGGACCGGAATGAAGAAGGATATTGTAGCATATGTAGTAGTTTGTGATGTGTGTCATAGAGTAAAGGCAGAACATCAGAAGCCAGCCGGATTGTTACAACCTTTGTCGATACCCGAGTGGAAGTGGGATAAGATAGGCATGGATTTTATCACAGGACTACCCAGGACAAAGGCAGGCTACGATTCGATATGGGTAGTAGTTGATCGTTTGACGAAGGTAGCACATTTCATTCCAGTTAAGACTACTTACACCAGTGCTAAGTTGGCAAAGATATACATGACTAGAATCATTTGTTTGCATGGAGTTCCGAGGAGTATTGTATCAGATAGAGGAACCCAATTTACCTCAAAGTTTTGGAATCAGTTGCATGAAACTTTGGGAACCAGACTAGAGTTCAGCACAGCTTTTCACCCACAGACGGATGGACAGACTGAGAGAGTCAATCAGATTTTGGAGGATATGCTGAGAGCTTGTGCACTAGATTATGGATCTAGTTGGGACGATAACTTGCCGTATGCGGAGTTTTCCTACAACAATAGTTATCAAACCAGTTTGAAGATGGCACCTTTCGAAGCTTTATACGGAAGGAGGTGCAGGACACCGTTGTCATGGGACGAAGTTGGAGACCGTCAATTCTTTGGACCAGATTTGATTAAGGAGTCTGAACGGAAAGTTAAGTTGATTCGCGATAGGCTCAAGGTAGCCCAGTCCAGACAGAAGAGCTACGCAGACTCTAAACGCAAGGAGACAGTTTACGAAACCGGAGACAGAGTTTATCTCCGAGTATCCCCACTTCGAGGAGTTAAGCGCTTTGGAGTTAAGGGAAAATTAGCACCGCGTTTCGTTGGACCGTATAAGATCTTGCAACGTATGGGAGAAGTCGCTTATAAGTTGGAATTACCAGAGGGACTGTCAGGAGTTCATGATGTATTCCATGTTTCTCAGCTGAAGAAATGTCACGCCGAAATGGCGGAGGTACCGCTAAGAGATACAGTGCCACTTAAAGCAATTCAGTTGAAGGATGACTTAACATATGAGGAGAAACCAGTCAAGATTCTTGAGTTTGCCAGCAGAGTTACTCGCAGCAAGGTTATCAAGTTTTGCAAAGTTCAGTGGAACCACCACTCAGAGGATGAATCCACCTGGGAGAGAGAAGAAGATTTGCTCAAGGACCACCCTCACCTATTTTCTAGCCAACCCGAATCTCGAGGGCGAGATTCATCTTAAGGGGGGTAGGTTTGTAACATCCCAAATTTTCAATTTGGAATGTTATACAGTAGATTATCATGCATATCATATTTTCTTGCATTTTGGTCAATCCTAGAAATTTCACGCAACTCAAGGACCCTCGGAGAGAGTTGGAGATTTCGTCATTTTCATATTTGAGTTTTCTCAAATTTTGAAAAAAAGGATCATTTGATTTATTTATTTCATCTTCAATTATTTTTCCAATATCAAAATATGAGAGAGGGAAATAATATGACTTTTCCCAAATCTAGGAAAAATGAAGATTTAATAAATAAATCAAATTTTGGATTTTCCGGTGTTTATTTGCATTTTATTTGGATTAGGGAAAAAAATGCGTTTTCAAAAATTGCATCTAGGCCCCGAGAAAAGTTCATTTTGTTCGACTCATTTTTAGGAGTCGGGGAAAATTTACTTCGGGAATTTTGGAGTTCGTTTAGATCTTCTTTTCTCTGTTTTTCTGCGCGCGTAACTATTTAAAAAAAAATACCGCAGCGCCCCGCCTGGGCCAAGGCCCAGCCGGCCTCCCTCCCGCGCGCAGCCGCGCCGCCGCCGCCTCCGAGTCCAGATCGGACTCCACCACCGCCGCCCCTTGCTTGCCCCCTCCGCCAAGCCACCCTCCCCCCTTTTAAATACCTAGCCACCCCCCCTCTCCTCCCCACACCAGCCCGCCGCCCCGCAGCAAGCAGCAGCAGCAGCAGCCGCCGCCTGCCCGCACCGCCGCCTGCCGCCGCCGCCCCGTGCCAGCGCCGCCGCCCGCCGCCTAGCCCCGCCCCGCCGGAGCCCCTCGCCGAGGTAGCGCCGCGCCGCGCCACCCCTCCCCTCGGTTCGGTTTTTTTAAAAAACCGTTCCGGTTTCTTTTCGTTCGTTGTTTCGATTTTTTTTCCGAAACCCTAGATCGGTTTTCGTTTTTCTTTGGTTTTGTTGTTTAGCGAGCGTTCGCCGGACCGTTCGTCTTAACGAATGTGATCACCGGTTATTCTTGGTTAGCGAACGTCCGTTCGTTTAACCGTTCGTCGTTTCTTTTCGTCGGATTTATTCCACGATTTTCCGATCGTGATTTCAGATCCGATCTTCGTTCTAGTTTATCTTCTCGCTCGTTTATCGGAATCGGGTGATTCAAGCGCCTGGAGTTTCGTTTCGAAACCGCCGTTCCGACTAATCAACTTAAACAAGTTTTTGCTGTGGTAAAATTTGACCTAGATTTAACTAGCTAGAACCGAGTTGTTTTCTTCCGCCGTTTGTTTTCCGTTGCTTTGTTCGGTTCGTTCTTTCTTTGCAACTGGAGTTCTTAAGTTGAACTTTCTGGTTCGATCTCTTGTTCGAGTTTTACCTGTGCATTAGACGAGTACTTATTGTATGCTTGTTGTTTGTCTGTGATAAATTACCCGGAGTGCGCCGCCTGTTACTTCGAATCTCTAGGTCTCGCGGATCATCAGCAAGGCAAGTAACACTTTGATCATACCTTTTCTACAGCCCAGTTTTATTGCATTAGATCAATCCTCACACATTGCATGATTAGGATCTAATTACATTGTGGGATGGGAAGTAGATGAGGTAGTACCTATTACCTGTTTATTATGAAACCTTTGGGAGTTACTTCTACGTTTGCTTATTATGCCATGCTATGCTAGTAGACGTGGATTGGGTGAGTGATATCCATGACAGATGTGAGTATTGTTAATTAATGGTTTATCTAAGGTGGCAACTTAAACACACATCTGGGTGGATTGAGGCACCTGATTTCTATCAGGACTTGCCTGTTTTTCTTTGGACCGCCACCCAGGCTCAAAGGGATCATAAGATCATTCATACTAGTAACTTTCGTGTGCAGCCACAAGCCATTATGGGCTCTGGCATAGTTGACTAAGTCGTGCGAACTCTTACAGTGGTAGACTAGCAGATGTAGGGGATGTAGGAGGTACGGTCTACACGATCGTAAGGTGCTAGTGCTTCTGAAAGACTATGTCTCGGTCATCCGTTTCTCAAACACCATGTAGTGCGAGAAATCCAACGGAGGCGATCGAGTCTTGTGGGGAAAAGTGCACAAACCTCTGCAGAGTGTAATAAACTAATCATGATTAGCCGTGTCCCCGGTTATGGACAGCTTGAGTATCTAGTACTTGAATATCGTGTGAATCTCATCATGTTACTTCTAATTAATATTGTTGGGTTTAATTGTTCACTTAATTGGGATCGGAATGCTGTCAACCATTCTCGATGTTCAACTACCATGATAGTTAAATAAATTTATTCCTTTGCAGTAGGGAAAAACTGGCTTTACGCAAAACTGTAGCCATAGAGCTTTACACCAGCCATACATGCATATAGTATAGCTCATTACTATTCATTACTCTCTATGTGTTACATTGCCAGCATATTCCATGTGCTGACCCGTTTTCGGGCTGCAACTTTCATGTTGCAGACATTTCAGACGACGAGTAAGGTGCTTTTAGGTCGTGGTTCTATACTCAGTGATGCCGTTGGAGTCGATGGACCCATTTATCTTCCAAGTCTTCCGCTGTTATCTTTATTAGATGGCCTTAAACCATATTTATTTTAATAAGTTCTCTTTGAGACATCGATGTAATAAGTGTGTGATTTGCCACTCTGCTATAAATCATTCGAAGTACTGTGTGGTGTCAGCATTACTGATCCAGGGATGACACCGGAGCACAGAGACTTGATCCATTCGGGTCTGGTTGATGAAGATCCAGCAGCACGACGGCGTGGTGGTGGGTGCAGCAGGATCCCGGCAGGGCTTCGCCAAGCGCAAGCGGGGAGGAGAGGTGTTACGGAGGGAGAGGGAGGCGCCAAGAGCAAGGGGTGCGGCTGCCCTCCCTCCCCCCTCTTTATATAGGGGCCTTGGGGGGGGCGCCGGCCCTAGGAGATGAATCTCCAAGGGGGGGGGCGGCCAAGGGGTGGCTTCCCCCCTAAGCCAAGTGGGGGGCGCCCCCACCCCTAGGGTTTCCCAGCCCTAGGCGCAGGGGAGGCCCAAGGGGGGGGGCGCACCTGCCCACCAGGGGCTGGTTCCCCTCCCACTTCAGCCCATGGGGCCCTCCGAGATAGGTGGCCCCACCCGGTGGACCCCCGGGACCCTTCCGGTGGTCCCGGTACAATACCGGCGACCCCCGAAACCTTCCCGATGGCCGAAACTGGACTTCCTATATATAAATCTTTACCTCGGGACCATTCCGGAACTCCTCGTGACGTCCGGGATCTCATCCGGACTCCGAACAACTTTCGGGTTACTGCATACTAATATCTCTACAACCCTAGCGTCACCGAACCTTAAGTGTGTAGACCCTACGGGTTCGGGAGACATGCAGACATGACCGAGACGCCTCTCCGGTCAATAACCAACAGCGGGATCTGGATACCCATGTTGGCTCCCACATGCTCCATGATGATCTCATCGGATGAACCACGATGTCGAGGATTCAATCAATCCGTATACAATTCCCTTTGTCAATCGGTACGTTACTTGCCCGAGACTCGATCGTCGGTATCCCAATACCTCGTTCAATCTCGTTACCGGCAAGTCACTTTACTTGTACCGTAATGCATGATCCCGTGATCAACCACTTGGTCACATTGAGCCCATTATGATGATGCATTACCGAGTGGGCCCAGAGATACCTCTCCGTCATGCAGAGTGACAAATCCCAGTCTCGATTCGTGCCAACCCAACAGACACTTTCGGAGATACCTGTAGTGTACCTTTATAGTCACGCAGTTACGTTGTGACATTTGGCACACCCAAAGCACTCCTACGGTATCCGGGAGTTGCACAATCTCATGGTCTAAGGAAATGATACTTGACATTCAGAAAAGCTGCAGCAAACGAACTACACGATCTTTGAGCCATGCTTAGGACTGGGTCTTGTCCATCACATCATTCTCCTAATGATGTGATCCCGTTATCAATGACATCCAATGTCCATAGTCAGGAAACCATGACTATCTATTGGTCAACGAGCTAGTCAACTAGAGGCTCACTAGGGACGTGTTGTGGTCTATGTATTCACACATGTATTACGATTTCCGGATAACACAATTATAGCATGAACAATAGATAATTATCATGAACAAAGAAATATAATAATAACCATTTTATTATTGCCTCTAGGGCATATTTCCAACAGTACAACTCTTCTTTAATAAATCCTATTAAGGAATGCAGTTTTGTTTATCCATTTGCTAGATTTCATAAAATGCGGCAATTGCTAACATGATTCGGACAGACTTAAGCATAGATACGAGTGAGAAACTCTCATCGTAGTCAACACCTTGAACTTGTCGAAAACCCTTTTTGCGACAATTCTAGCTTTGTAGATAGTAACACTACTATCAGCGCCCGTCTTCCTCTTGAAGATCCATTTAATCTCAATGGCTCACCGATCAATGGGCAAGTCAATCAAAGTCCATACTTTGTTCTCATACATGGATCTCATCTCAGATTTCATGGCCTCAATCCATTTCGTGGAATTTGGGCTCATCATCGCTTCCTCATAGTTCGTAGGCTCGTCATGGTCAAGTAACATGACCTCCAGAACAGGATTACCGTACCACTCTGGTGCGGATCTCACTCTGGTTTACCTACGAGGTTCGGTAGTAACTTGATCTGAAGTTACATGATCATCATCATTAGCTTCCTCACTAATTGGTGTAGTAGTCACAGGAACAGATTTCTGTGATGAACTACTTTCCAATAAGGGAGCAGGTATAGTTATCTCATCAAGTTCTACTTTCCTCCCACTCACTTCTTTCGAGAGAAACTCCTTCTCTAGAAAGGATCCATTCTCAGCAATGAATATCTTGCCTTCGAATCTGTGATAGAAGGTGTACCCAACATTTTCTTTTGGGTATCCTATGAAGACGCACTTCTCCGATTTGGGTTTGAGCTTATCAAGTTGAAACTTTTTCACATAACCATTGCAACCTCAAACTTTAAGAAACGACAGCTTAGGTTTCTTGCCAAACCATAGTTCATACGGTGTCGTCTCAACGGATTTAGATGGTGCCCTATTTAACGTGAATGTAGCTATCTCTAATGCATAACCCCAAAACGATAGTGGTAATCGGTAAGAGACATCATAGATCGCACCATATCTAATAAAGCACGGTTACGACGTTCGGACACACCATTACACTGTGGTGTTCTAGGTGGCGTGAGTAGTGAAACTAATTCACATTGTTTTAACTGAAGGTCGAACTCGTAACTCAAATATTTTACTTCCGCGATCATATCGTAGAAACTTTTTTTACGATGATTCTCCACTTCACTCTGAAATTCTTTGAACTTTTCAAATATTTCAGACTTGTGTTTCATTAAGTAGATATACTCATATCTGCTCAAATCATCTGTGAAGATCAGAAAATAATGATACCTATCGCGAGCCTCAATATTCATCGGACCACATACATCAGTATGTATGATTTCCAACAAATCTGTTGCTCGCTCCATTGTTTCGGAGAACGGAGTCTTGGTCATCTTGCCCATGAGGCTGTTGGGGAACGTAGCATAAATTCAAAATTTTTCCTACGTGTCACCAAGATCTATCTATGGAGTCATCTAGCAACGAGGGAGGAGTGGATCTACATACCCTTGTAGATCGCGCGCGGAAGCGTTCAAGAGAACGGGGTTGATGGAGTCGTACTCGTCGTGATCCAAATCACCGATGATCCAAGCGCCGAACGGACGGCACCTCCGCGTTCAACACACGTACGGAGCAGCGACGTCTCCTCCTTCTTGATCCAGCAAGGGGGGAGGAGAGGTTGATGGAGATCCAGCAGCACGACGGCGTGGTGGTGGAAGTAGCGGGATTCCAACAGGGCTTCGCCAAGCGCTGCGGGAGGAGGGAGATGTGTCATGGGAGGGAGAGGGAGGCGCCAGGGCTTCGGTGTTGCTGCCCTCCCTTCCCCCCACTATATATAGGGCCAAGGGAGAGGGGGGGGCGCAGCCTTGGCCCTTCCTCCAAGGAAGGGTGCGGCCAGGGAGGAGTCCATCCTCCCCAAGGCACCTAGGAGGTGCCTTCCCCTTCTAGGACTCTTCCTTTCCCTTATCTCTTGGCGCATGGGCCTCTTGGGGCTGGTGCCCTTGGCCCATATAGGCCAAGGCGCACACCCCTACAGCCCATGTGGCCCCCCGGGGCAGGTGGACCCCCGGACCCCTTTCGGCACTCCTGGTACAATACCGATAATGCGCGAAACTTTTCCGGCGACCAAAACAAGACTTCCCATATATAAATCTTTACCTCCGGACCATTCCAGAACTCCTCGTGACGTCCGGGATCTCATCCGGGACTCCGAACAACTTTCGGGTTACCGCATACTAATATCTCTATAACCCTAGCTTCACCGAACCTTAAGTGTGTAGACCCTACGGGTTCGGGAGACATGCAGACATGACCGAGATGACTCTCCGGTCAATAACCAACAGCGGGATCTGGATACCCATGTTGGCTCCCACATGTTCCACGATGATCTCATCGGATGAACCACGATGTCAAGGACTTAATCAATCCCGTATACAATTCCCTTTGTCTAGCGGTACGATACTTGCCCGAGATTCGATCATCGGTATCCCGATACCTTGTTCAATCTCGTTACCGGCAAGTCTCTTTACTCGTTTCGTAAGACATCATCCCGTGATCAACTCCTTGATCACATTGTGCACATTATGATGATGTCCTACCGAGTGGGCCTAGAGATACCTCTCCGTTTACACGGAGTGACAAATCCCAGTCTCGATTCGTGCTAACCCAACAGACACTTTCGGAGATACCCGTAGTGCACCTTTATAGTCACCCACTTACGTTGTGACGTTTGGCACACCCAAAGCACTCCTACGGTATCCGGGAGTTGCACAATCTCATGGTCTAAGGAAATGATACTTGACATTAGAAAAGCTTTAGCATACGAACTACATGATCTTGTGCTAGGCTTAGGATTGGGTCTTTGTCCATCACATCATTCTCCTAATGATGTGATCCCGTTATCAATGACATCCAATGTCCATGGTCAGGAAACCGTAACCATCTATTGATCAACGAGCTAGTCAACTAGAGGCTTACTAGGGACATGGTGTTGTCTATGTATCCACACATGTATCTGAGTTTCCTATCAATACAATTCTAGCATGGATAATAAACGATTATCATGAACAAGGAAATATAATAATAACTAATTTATTATTGCCTCTAGGGCATATTTCCAACAGTCTCCCACTTGCACTAGAGTCAATAATCCAGTTCACATCGATATGTGATTAACACTCAAGGTCACATCCCCATGTGACTAACACCCAAAGAGTTTACTAGAGTCAATAATCTAGTTCACATTACCATGTGATTAACACTCGATGAGTTCTGGGTTTGATCATGTTATGCTTGTGAGAGATGTTATAGCCAACGGATCTGAACCTTTTAGATCCATGTGTGCTTTACAAATCTCTATGTCATCTCCTAGATGCAGCTACCACGTTCTATTTGGAGCTATTCCAAACAACTGTTCTACTATACGAATCCAGTTTACTACTCAGAATAATATGGATTAGTGTCAAAGTTTGCATCGGCGTAACCCTTTACGACGAACTCTTTTACCACCTCCATAATCGAGAAAATTCCTTAGTCCACTAGTTACTAAGGATAAATTTGACCGCTGTCCTGTGATCCATTCTTGGATCACTCTTGTACCCCTTGACTGACTCATGGCAAGGCACACTTCAGGTGCGGTACACAGCATAGCATACTGTAGAGAGCCTATGATAAAAGCATAGGGGACGACCTTCGTCCTTCCTCTTTCTTCTGCCGTGGTCGAGCTTTAAGTCTTAACTTCATACCTTACAACTCAGGCAAGAACTCCTTCTTTGACTAATCCATCTTGAACACCTTCAAGATCATGTCAAGGTATGTGCTCATTTGAAAGTACCATTAAGAATTTTTGATCTATCCTTATAGACCTTGATGCTCAATGTTCAAGTAGCTTAATCCAGGCTTTCCATTGAAAAATACTTTCCAAATAACCCTATATGCTTTCCAGAAATTCTACGTCATTTCTGATCAACAATATGTCAACAACATATATTCATCAGAAATTCTATAGTGCTCCCACTCACTTCTTTGGAAATACAAGTTTCTCATAAACTTTGTATACACCCAAAATCTTTGATCATCTCATCAAAGCATATATTCCAACTCCGAGATGCTTACTCCAGTCCTCAGAAGGATTGCTGGAGCTTTGCATACTTATTAGCATCTTTCAGGATTGACAAAACCTTCCGGTTGTATCACATACAACCTTTCCTCAAGAAAAACATTGAGAAAACAATGTTTTTTGACATCCTATCTGCAAGATTTCATAAACAATGCAGTAATCGCTAATATAATTCCAACAGACTCTTAGCATCGCTATGAGTGAGAAAGTCTCATCATAGTCAACTCCTTGAACTTGTCGAAAAAATCTTAACGACAAGTCGAGCTTTCTTAATGGTGATACTTACCATCATTGCCTGTGTTCCTTTTAAAATCCATCTATACTCAACAACCTTACGACCATCGAGCCGTTCTGCCAAAGTCTACACTTTGTTTTCATACATGGATCCTCTCTCGGATTTTATGGCCTCGAGCCATTTATCGGAATCCAGGCCCACCATCGCTTCTCCATAGCTCGTAGGTTCATTGTTGTCTAGCAACATGACTTCCAAGACAGGATTACGTACCACTCTGAAGTAGTACGCATCCTTGTCATCCCACGAGGTTTGGTAGTGACTTGATCTGAAGTTTCATGATCACTATCATAAGCTTCCACTTCAATTGGTGTAGCTGCCACAGGAACAACTTCCTGTGCCCTGCCACACACTAGTTGAAGAGATGGTTCAATAACCTCATCAAGTCTCCACCATCCTCCCACTCAATTCTTTTGAGAGAAATTTTTCCTCGAGAAAGGACCCGATTCCAGAAACAATCCCTTATTGCTTTCGGATCTGAGACAGGAGGTATACCCAACTGTTTTGGGTGTCCTATGAATATGCATTTATCCGCTTTGGGTTCGAGCTTATCAGCCTGAAACTTTTTCACATAAGCCTCGCAGCCCCAAACTTCTAAGAAATGACAGCTTAGGTTTCCCTAAACCATAGTTCATATGGTGTCATCTCATCGGAATTACGTGGTGCCCCTTTTAAAGTGAATGTGGTTGTCTCTAATGCCTAACCCATAAACTATTGTGGTAATTCGATAAGATACATCATTGTATGCATCATATCCAATAGGGTGCGGTTATGATGTTCGGACACACCATCACACTATGGTGTTCCAGGCTGTATTAGTTGTGAAACAATTTCCACAATGTCTTAATTCTGTGCCAAACTCGTAATTCAGATATTCATCTCTATGATCATATCATAGATATTTTATCCTCTTGTCACGTCGATCTTTCAACTTCACCCTGAAATTACTTGAACCTTTCAATAATTCAGACTCGTGATTCATCAAGTAAATATACTCAACATCTACTCAAATCATCTGTGAAGTAAGAACATAACGATATCCACTACATGCCTCAGCACTCATTGGATTGCACACATCAAAATGTATTACTTCCAACAAGTTGCTTTCTAGTTCCATTTTACTGAAAACGAGGCTTTCAGTCATCTTGCCCATGTGGTATGATTTGCATGTCTCAAGTGATTCAAAATCAAGTGAGTCCAAACGGTCCATTTGCATGGAGTTTCTTTATGCATATTGAAGGAAATATGCCCTAGAGGCAATAATAAAGTTATTATTTATTTCCTTATAATCATGATAAATGTTTATTATTCATGCTAGAATTGTATTAACCGGAAACATAATACATGTGTGAATACATAGACAAACAAAGTGTCACTAGTATGCCTCTACTTGACTAGCTCGTTAATCAAAGATGGTTATGTTTCCTGACCATGAAAAATGAGTTGTTATTTGATTAACGAGGTCACATCATTAGTTGAATGATCTGATTGACATGACCTGTTCCATTAGCTTAGCACCCGATCGTTTAGTGTGTTGCTATTGCTTTCTTCATGACTTATACATGTTCTTATAACTATGAGATTATGCAACTCCCGTTTACCGGAGGAACACTTTGGGTACTACCAAACGTCACAACGTAACTGGGTGATTATAAAGGAGTACTACATGTGTCTCCAATGGTACATGTTGGGTTGGCGTATTTCGAGATTAGGTTTTGTCACTCCGATTGTCGGAGAGGTATCTCTGGGCCCTCTCGGTAATGCACATCACATAAGCCTTGCAAGCATTACAACTAATATGTTAGTTGGGAGATGATGTATTACGGAACGAGTAAAGAGACTTGCCGGTAACGAGATTGAACTAGGTATTGGATACCGACGATCGAATCTCGGGCAAGTAACATACTGATGACAAAGGGAACAACGTATGTTGTTATGCGGTCTGACCAATAAAGATCTTCGTAGAATATGTAGGAGCCAATATGGGCATCCAGGTCCCGCTATTGGTTATTGACCGGAGACGTGTCTCGGTCATGTCTACATTGTTCTCGAACCCGTAGGGTCCGCGCGCTTAAGGTTACGATGACAGTTATATTATGAGTTTATGCATTTTGATGTACCGAAGGTTGTTCGGAGTCCCGGATGTGATCACGGACATGATGAGGAGTCTTGAAATGGTCGAGACGTAAAGATTGCTATATTGGAAGCCTATGTTTGGATATCGGAAGTGTTCCGGGTGAAATCGGGATTTTACCGGATTACCGGGAGGTTACCGGAACCCCCCAGGAGCCATATGGGCCTTCATGGGCCTTAGTGGAAAGGAGAAAGGGGCAGCCCAAGGTGGCTGCGCACCTCCCCCCTCCCCTAGTCCTATTAGGACTAGGAGAGGTGGCCGGCCCCCCTCTCCCTCTTTCCCCCTCGGGGAATCCTAGTCCAACTAGGATTGGGGGGGGGGAGTCCTACTCCCGGAAGGAGTGGGACTCCTCCTGCGCCCTCCTCCTGGCCGTCGGCCCCCTCCCCCTTGGCTCCTTTATATACTGAGGCAGAGGCACCCCAGAAACACACAAGTTGATCCACATGATCTATTCCTTAGCCGTGTGCGGTGCCCCCAGCCACCATATTCCTCGATAATACTGTAGCGTAGTTTAGGCGAAGCCCTGCTGCTGTAGTGCATCAAGATCGTCACCACGCCGTCGTGCTGACGGAACTCTTCCCCGACACTTTGCTGGATCGGAGTCCGGGGATCGTCATCGAGCTGAACGTGTGCTCGAACTCGGAGGTGCCGTAGCTTCGGTGCTTGATCGGTTGGATCGTGAAGACGTACGACTACTTCCTCTACGTCGTGTCAGCGCTTCCGCAGTCGGTCTGCGTTGGGTACGTAGACAACACTCTCCCCTCTCGTTGCTATGCATCACATGATCTTGCGTGTGCGTAGGAATTTTTTTGAAATTACTACGAAACCCAACACATATACACCAATAGACATGGTTCGCATGTCTCAAACCTTTCAAAACAAGTGAGCCCAAAGATCCATCAACATGGAGCTTCTTCATGCGTTTTATACCGATATGACTTACGTGGCAGTGCCACAAGTAGGCGGTACTATCATTACTATCTTTTGGCATGAACATGTGTATCACTACGATCGAGATTCAATGAACCATTCATTTTAGGTGCAAGACCATTGAAGGTATTATTCAAATAAACAGAGTAACCGTTATTATCCTTAAATGAATAACCGTATCGCGATACACATAATCCAATCATGTCTATGCTCAACGCAAACACCAAATAACAATTATTTAGGTTTTAATACCAATCTCGATGGTAGAGGGAGCGTGCGATGCTTGATCATATCAACCTTGGAAACACTTCCAACACATATCGTCAGCTCACCTTTAGCTAGTCTCCGTTTATTCCGTAGCTTTTATTTCGAGTTACTAACACTTAGCAACCGAACCGGTATCTTATACCCTGGTGCTACTAGGAGTACTAGTAAAGTACACATTAACATAATACACCAATATACTTCTATCGACCTTGCCAGCCTTCTTATCTACCAAGTATCTAGGGTAATTCTGCTCCAGTGGCTGTTCCCTTTATTACAGAAGCACTTAGTCTCGGGTTTGGGTTCAACCTTGGGTTTCTTCACTAGAGCAGCAGCTGAATTGCCGTTTCATGAAGTATCCCTTCGTGCCCTTGCCCTTCTTGAAAATAGTGGTTTCACCAACCATCAACAATTGATGCTCCTTCTTGATTTCTACTTTTGTGGTGTCAAACATCGCGAATATCTCAAGGATCATCATATATGTCCCTGATATATTATAGTTCATCACGAAGCTCTAGCAGCTTGGTGGTAATGACTTCGGAGAAACATCACTTTCTCATCTGGAAGATCAACTCCCACTTGATTTAAATGATTGTTGTCCTCAGACAATCTGAGCACAAGCTCAACAATTGAGCTTTTCTCCCTTAGTTTGCAGGCTAAGAAAATCGTCGGAGGTCTTATACCTCTTGACGTGGGCACGAGCCTGAAATCCCAATTTCAGCCCTCGAAACATCTCATATGTTTCGCGACGTTTCAAAACCGTCTTCGGTGCCTCAACTCTAAACCGTTTAACTGAACTATCACGTAGTTATCAAAATGTGTATGTCAGATGTTCGCAACATCCACAGACGACGTTTCAGGTTCAGCATACTGAGCGGTGCATTAAGGACATAAGCCTTCTATGAAGCAATGAGGACAATCCTCAGTTTACGGACCTAGTCCGCATAATTGCTACTATCAACTTTCAACTAAATTTTCTCTAGGAACATATCTAAACAGTAGAACTGAAGCGCGAGCTACGACATAATTTGCGAAGACCTTTTGACTATGTTCAGGATAATTAAGTTCATCTTATGAACTCCCACTCAGATAGACATCCCTCTAGTCATCTAAGTGATTACATGATTCGAGTCAACTAGGCCGTGTCCGATCATCACGTGAGACGGACTAGTCAACATCGGTGAACATCTTCATGTTAATCGTATCTTCTATATGACTCATGCTCGACCTTTCGGTCTCTTGTGTTCCGAGGCCATGTCTATACATGCTAGGCTCGTCAAGTCAACCTAAGTGTTTTGCATGTGTTCCGAGGCCATGTCTGTACATGCTAGGCTCGTCAACACCCGTTGTATTCGAACGTAAGAATCTATCACACCCGATCATCACGTGGTGCTTCGAAACGACGAACTTTCGCAACGGTGCACAGTTAGTGGGAACACTTTCTTGAAATTTTAATGAGGGATCATCTTATTTACTACCGTCGTTCTAAGTAAAGAAGATGCATAAACATGATAAACATCACATGCAATCAAATAGTGACATGATATGGCCATCATCACTTTGCTCCTCTTGATCTCCATCTTCAGGGCTCCATGATCATCATCGTCACCGGCATGACACCATGATCTCAATCATCATGATCTCTATCATCGTGTCTTCATGAAGTTGTCTCGTCAACTATTACTTCTACTACTACAGCTAACGGTTAGCAATAAAGTAAAGTAATTACATGACGGTTATGTTGACACGCAGGTCATAAATAAATTAAGACAACTCCTATGGCTCCTGCCGGTTGTCATACTCATCGACATGCAAGTTGTGATTCCTATTACAAGAACATGATCAATCTCATACATCACATATATCATTCATCACATCCTTTTGGCCATATCACATCACATAGCATACCCTGCAAAAACAAGTTAGACGTCCTCTAATTGTTGTTTGCATGTTTTACGTGGCTGCTATGGGTTTCTAGCAAGAACGTTTCTTACCTACGCAAAAACCACAACGTGATATGCCAATTGCTATTTACCCTTCATAAGGACCCTTTTCATCGCATCCGATCTGACTAAAGTGGGAGAGACAGACACCCGCTAGCCACCTTATGCAACTAGTGCATGTCAGTCGGTGGAACCAGTCTCACGTAAGAGTACGTGTAAGGTCGGTCCGGGCCTCTTCATCCCACAATGCCACCAAATCAAGATTGGACTAGTAATGGTAAGCATATTGAACAAAATCAACGCCCACAACTACTTTGTGTTCTACTCGTGCATAGAAACTACGCATAGACCTAGCTCATGATGCCACTGTTGGGGAACGTAGCATAAATTCAAAATTTTTCCTACGTGTCACCAAGATCTATCTATGGAGTCATCTAGCAACGAGGGAGGAGTGGATCTACATACCCTTGTAGATCGCGCGCGGAAGCGTTCAAGAGAACGGGGTTGATGGAGTCGTACTCGTCGTGATCCAAATCACCGATGATCCAAGCGCCGAACGGACGGCACCTCCGCGTTCAACACACGTACGGAGCAGCGACGTCTCCTCCTTCTTGATCCAGCAAGGGGGGAGGAGAGGTTGATGGAGATCCAGTAGCATGACGGCGTGGTGGTGGAAGTAGCGGGATTCCAACAGGGCTTCGCCAAGCGCTGCGGGAGGAGGGAGATGTGTCATGGGAGGGAGAGGGAGGCGCCAGGGCTTCGGTGTTGCTGCCCTCCCTTCCCCCCACTATATATAGGGCCAAGGGAGAGGGGGGGGGGGGGCGCAGCCTTGGCCCTTCCTCCAAGGAAGGGTGCGGCCAGGGAGGAGTCCATCCTCCCCAAGGCACCTAGGAGGTGCCTTCCCCTTCTAGGACTCTTCCTTTCCCTTATCTCTTGGTGCATGGGCCTCTTGGGGCTGGTGCCCTTGGCCCATATAGGCCAAGGCGCACACCCCTACATCCCATGTGGCCCCCCGGGGCAGGTGGACCCCCTTGGTGGACCCCCGGACCCCTTTCGGCACTCCCGGTACAATACCGATAATGCGCGAAACTTTTCCGGCGACCAAAACAAGACTTCCCATATATAAATCTTTACCTCCGGACCATTCTGGAACTCCTCGTGACGTCCGGGATCTCATCCGGGACTCCGAACAACTTTCGGGTTACCGCATACTAATATCTCTATAACCCTAGCGTCACCGAACCTTAAGTGTGTAGACCCTACGGGTTCGGGAGACATGCAGACATGACCGAGATGACTCTCCGGTCAATAACCAACAGCGGGATCTGGATACCCATCGAAGACGGGGCACGCAGCAGAGACTTTAATTATCCCTGCAGTCGACATAGCTAAAACTCCAGGTGGTTAAACCGAATCACACAGAACAAGGGAGCACCTTGCTTTGATACCAATTGAAAGTGTGTTATATCGACTAGAGGGGGGGGGTGAATAGGTGATGGAAAGTCTTCAAAACATGGAAGTTATGAAGACAAACAGTAGAGATATGCCTATTACTATGCAGCGGAAGTTAGACTACACTAGGCAAGCCATGGTCAAGTATCAACAGAGTGAAAGCACAGTGACAAATAGCTGTAGTGTAATTAGGATCAGGTAGGAAGATACTATGAAGCCAAACAGATCATACACTCACGTTGTGAAGACAAAAGATAAAATAGACATGCAATGACTTCACAATGAGTGATCAGTAAGTAAAAGGAAGTGAAGATGAAACCAGTGACTCGTTGAAGACAATGATGTGTTGGACCAGTTCCAGTTGCTGTGACAATTGTACGTCTGGTTGGAGCGGCTAGGTATTTAAACCTTAGGACACACAGTCCCGGACACCCAGTCCTGAACACGCAGCTCGGGACACCAAGTCCTCACCGTATTCTCCTTGAGCTAAGGTCACATAGTCCTCGCCCAATCACTCTGGTAAGTCTTCAAGGTAGACTCCCAAACCTTCACAGACTTCGTTCACTGGCAATCCACAATGTCTCTTGGATGCTCTGAACGCGACGCCTAACCGTCTGAAGGATGCACAGTCCTCAAGTGTAATAAGTCTTCAGATCACACAGACAAGAAGACTTAAGTGATGCCCAATTTTCTCTGGCTCTGGGTGGTTAGGGCTTTATCCTCGCAAGGAATTCTCTCTCTCAAAGGCTTTGAGGTGGGTTGCTCTCAAACGACAAAAGCCGTACTCTCAATCTGAGCAGCCAACCTTTTATGGTTGTAGGGGGTGGGCTATTTATAGCCACTTGGCAACCCGACCTGATTTGTCCGAAATGACCCTGGGTCACTAAGGAACTGACACGTGTCTCAATGGTCAGATTTCAAACTCTCATGGCAACTTTACTTGGGCTACAAGCAAAGCTGACTTGTCCAGCTCTGGACAAGATTCGCTCTCATTGTCTTCACTCAAAGACATAGGTTTTTGGTTTAGGCATCACTTCAGTCATTCTGACTTGTTCTCCTGGACCCCACTTAACAGTACGGTGGTTCCTATGACTCAACACAAAAGAAAAAGAACTACGAAAGATCTAAGTCTTCGAGCTCCATAGGCTTCATAACGTGTCTTCTTTTTCCATAGTCTTCAATGTGAATATCTTCATATACCACCTTTGACTTCAATGTCTTCATACATTTTTAGGGGTCATCTCTGGTAGTAAAACCGAATCAATGAGGGACTTCTACCTGTGTTATCCTGCAATTCTCACAAACACATTAGTCCCTCAACTAGGTTTGCCGTCAATACTCCAAAACCAACTAGGGGTGGCACTAGATGCACCTACAATCTCCCCCTTTTTGGTGATTGATGACAAACTAGTTGAAGTTTTCAACGGGGAATATAGTCTGTGAAATTGTAAAGGATAAGGAATTGTCTTCATAAGTTGCAAGGGGTCCCCCCTGAAGATGTGCATATAAGTTAATTTGCTTTTGGAATGCAAATGCACATGGCAGGTTGTACTTGTGGAGATCCACTTCAGCTTATGATGACAATCCACTATGCATGTGAAAGTATATGAAGATAATGACATGCATAATGGAAAATGGACGTCTGCAAAATGAGATAAGTGCGGAATTTATCGTCGCACATGCGGAATTTATCTTCGCAAAACAGGGTGGCAAACAAGTAGCAGACGACCATCTGGTTTAAGTGTTACAACTCATAAGAACCAAATGTAGCAAAAACGAGAGTTGTAAGCACGAAGCAAGATATAAGGCACCCGCCCATATGAACCCTCTTGAAGACTATCAATCTCATATGCTTCTCCCCCTTTTGTCAGTAATGACCAAAAAGGTTTGAAGACATAGAGCCTCTACTCGTTCCCATGAGGAGTAGATGAAGTAGCAGGGTTGTTGATGTTGTTTGGCGGTGCAGAAGAGCTTGGAGGTGCTGAAGCAGATGGTGGTGAAGTAGCATCGTCTTCTTCCTCAATGATTCTGGCAGTGACTGTGGCAGCAGAGGAAGAGAACTTAGAGTCTTCAAGAGATGGAGTCCCCAGCAGCACAGCTCTTCGAGGCGGTGTGGAGTCAAATTTGAATCTCTCAGTGAAGCCATCCTCTTGAAGATCAGCTTCAGAAAGCATCATTGTTAGCCCTTTCCATGTGCGGCGACAGGTTTCATGGGCAACGAAAGCGTTCTTGGTGGCAAGATTTTGGATGCGATTTACATCCACCAAGAGGCTTTTCATCTGTCTCTTCAACCAGTCATGATGCCTATCCTGCTTTTGATGAAGGGCCACAAGAAGCTCTCGGTCATTGAGAACACGAGTGCGCTTCTTGGGTCTTGAAGCAGTGGCACTGTCAGTGGCTTCAGTTGAAGCAGGGTGTGGTGCATGTGTAGTGCCAGCCAAAGGATACACCCTGGAGATTGCTTCAACACCTTCAACGTTTTGAGTGAATCTCTGGTGTTCTGCATTCTGAAGACTCAGAGGTTGCATGGCAGGTTCAGGATAGATGGCTTCAGCAGAGGTATCCATATCAGGCAAGAAGATCCGATGGTTGCGGGCTGAGGGCTGATACGAGATGGCAGAGTGAAGTTTGATCAGCCTCATTACCCAAGGAGCATAGAACTTTAAACCAAACAGATCTGAGCCTGATGCAGCTAGTTGGCGTATGAAGAAATCCTGTGCGTTGAAGCATTTTCCATGAAGGATACAAAATATCAGAGTCTTCATTGCACCCTCGATCTTGGCATTTGGAGAGTGTCCTTTAATGGGCCAGAGAGTCCGCCGGATGATGTGATAGATGATCCTGGGCAGGTTCTCAAGGTCTTCAACGAAGAACTCTATGGGATAAGGAGCATCGTGGGGCAATGGCTTCATCATGGAGAGCATCTGACTCATATTTGGTTCAGGCCTCTGAAATATGCTCTCAATAGCTTCAGTGTGTAGCCGAAAGCCTTGCTCGAAGAATTCGCCTGGAGTGGGCAGGCCTGTGAGCTCAATGATATCAAATGCATTGGCTTCGTGATGAACGTTGCCGGTCATCTACTCCAGGACCCAAGTCTTCGGATCTCTGTTGTATCCTTTGATGTGCAGTGTGGCATAGAATTGTAGCAGGAGCTCTTCGTTCCAATGCTCTTCATCAGTAACAAACTGTAGCAGACCCACTTGTTTGAAGCAATCCAACGCTTCCTCTAGACAGGGCAGACCAGCAATAGCTTCAACATCAAGGCGCTTGTGCAGGAAAATGCGACCTTGGTTGTACAGTATGCAAGAGTAGTAGCTGCGCTGAGGATAGCTCCAGAACCTATCTGATGAAATCCTTTCCCTTGAATAGGGGTTCTTGGAGCTATTGAAGAAGGTATTATCTGCCCTGAAGCCATTGATGTTGAAGGAGCCAGGTGCTGATGCAGGACCTGGAAACCTTGGCAGTCTGGGGATTGGCTTCTGGACCTCAGGCCTGTGCTCAACATGATAGTTGAATCGGGGACCTGCAGCAGACTCAGGAACAGAAGTTGTGGGTTCAGTGGCTTCGCTGTCTTCTGAAGCTTTTGCTAGGGAGGGCTCCACGTTAGCTTCGTCGTTGGTTGTGGCAGCCTCAAGATTTTCATCCTCCGCTTGACTAGCTGGAGGGTCAGTCACAAGCACGTTCTCCTGGAGAACTGCTTCTTGGTGGAGTAGAGGAGTGGGCTCTTGTGGTGCTTCTTCTATGGCTGATGCAGCCGGAATGTCTTCAGCATAGACTTGAGGCCCTGGACCTTTGCGAAGCCTGCGGAACGCAGACGACGCCTGTGGGGTTGGAGTGGGCTGGGCCTCATAGTCTTCTTCCTCTTGAGGGCGATCCGCCCATGAAGCATCCTGTGCAATTGGCGTCAGTGGACGACCAATGCTGATGAGTTCGCTGTGTTCTAACTGAGGAAGGGCTGCATCATCTTCTACATTATCACGATGACCAATGTCTTCAGCAGCGATGGGATCAGCTGCTGGAATGTCTTCAGCTTCAGGAGCCTCTGTGGAAGCAGGCTCATGAACCGTCAGTTGACGTTCTGCGTCAGGGTGAACCATAGAAATGGGTTCAACTATCAAGGGCTCTGTGGGAGCAGCCCGAGATTTCTTGGTCTTTCTCTTTTTCTTGCTGGGGGCAGTAGGAGAGGCTTCAGAGCTTTTCCTCTTCCTGGCTTCAGCCTCAGCAGTTCTTGTCTTCTTGAGCTCTGAAGCTGTTGACCGGCTCTTTGGCTTCGAGCCAGTTGTTGCAGTTGGGAAGACAAGCGGAACTGCTTCCTGCCTTGGTGCCTCTGGTTCAGCTGGAACAGTCTTCTTCTTTTTCTTTGCGGCCATCTTGGGGTCGATGCCAGGACGACCAAGTGCCTTGCGCTTCTCAGCCTCATTGTAGGCTTGCACACATCTGTCAGCCAGAGACTTCATCCACTCACGTGAACCCTGAGCTTCTGCACGCTTCTTCAGAAAGTTTTCCTTTAGCTCATGCAACATGATCTTGAAGCTCTTCACTTCTTGCACGCCGAGCTTGGCCATATTCTTCTTGAACTGAGCCTTTTCATGATCAATTTTCTGCTTCAGTTCAACAATGCGCTGGGCAATAGCAAGTTCTGAAGCAATAGCGCCTTGGAAAGCGACGCTGAGGCCAACGGGCAGCTGTAGATCTTCAAAGCTGATGTTTGGTGTGGCAAACCACTCGTCAATGAAGTTGTGGATGATGGCGACATCAAAGAGAGGCAGATTGTTGATGATTTCCGCTTCTTCTTTGCTCTTGATGAGTTGCTCAAGAGCGTCATCTCCAAGATCTTCATCACTTGACAGATCAATGGCTTCACTGCGCAGGATGGTAGCAGCTGTGAGCTCTTTGCCAGTGTGAGACAGAGGCATCTTGGCCTTCTGGTGCCTTGAGACGCGTGATAAGTCTTCAGACTGCACACTGTCTTCAGGAGGTGCAATCTCCAATGGCTTTGCCTTTGAGACTTTTGGTGAAGGGGCTGGCTTTGAGGCTTTTGGCTTCTTCAACTGCTTCGGCTTCGGCACTGCAGGCACTGCAGGCGCTTCATCAGACTCAGTGTCAGCTGCAGGCTCATTCACTGCAGTCCCTTGAACCAAGATGTAGGTGATGAGGCCTTCAAGGTTGGCATATGGACCGATGACATTGGGTTCTGCTTCTCGTGTGCCATCTGCCCTTGGTGCTGAGGGACCAGGGTTGAAGTCTAACCCAAATTTCTTCTTGTTCTGCTTCGCTGAGTTTTGGGAAAACTGGAAGTTGTGCTTGAATAGATTGTCGTCATGACACCAGAGTAGTGACGACGGATGTGCATCATCAGGCTGTGGCCCACGGACCATGCATGGATTGAAGCTTTGGGCAATAGCTTCATCTCTGGACCTGGGTACAAGATTCTTGTATAAGATGTCTCCCCATAGTCTTTTTATGGCACTTTTCTCAGCATACTCTTGGGTTGTGAAGCGGTATTTGAACCATTGTTCTGCCCAATAGCGTCGAATCCATTGGATTCGGGTCTTGCGCTGACCATAATTCTCTTCAGGATCTGTTTTATACATTTCTGCCAGTTCATCAGGCAGATCTTTGGATGTTCCTCCACGTCGCTGTCTGCCCCCCTTCCTTGCTGCTGTTTCTGAAGCCATAAACCTTAACTTGGAAGGCTTCAAGACGTTCAAAGGCTTCAAAGGCTTTCTTTTGCTGGACCAACAGGAACTGGCTTCAGGAGAATTTATGTGATGCTGTAGGAATTCTGCAAATGAATGCAGACTATGAGAACCAAAGGATTCTCCCACGGACATGTACCTGTGACAGCATTAAGGTGCGAGGGAAGGGGAAGAGGTCATATGCATTCTCAGAAGATTTTGAAGATAAATCAGTTTAGAAGACATTGACCTCATCGTGCAAAGACATTCACTCATAGATAAGAAGTTGGTTCCAGATTTGTACGAATCCACAGATCAGTACAAGTGAGGAGTCTAACTACTTTTTGAAGCACAAGTGAATATACTAGGCATGTTATGAGATGCAGTTTGAGAGAGATCTAGCTTGTGTGAACAGAAACTTCTTGTGGTAGAAAGTGACAGAACAATAGGATCAACGTTGCTGTAAAAAGGCAGTTTTATTTACCACACTGAGAACTGCTAGACGGAGCGAGAGATGAGGCCGAGCAGTTCACTCGTCCGTTCCCTAACTTGGCGACGGAGGAGACCTACGGCGACGGTGGAGAGGACGATGTCCGCGGTCGGCGTGAAGACGGCGTCGGAGAGGTTGCGGCAGCGAAGCGCTTCGTCGCCGGCGTCGTCGAGAGCTAGCGGTGGCACTAGGGTTCGTGCGAGGGTGGAAGAAGAGATAGTTACCGCTGTGAGTGTGTCTTTATAGGCACAGGGGCGGCACTGTGCTATTACACAAGTGCCCCTGGCGATTCGCATCTGAGGAACGCGTGGCCAGTTTGCGGAAGTTTGGGGTTTGTTCCACGTCCCACGCACGCCTGGATTGTCGGGTGGTCGTTCCTGCTTCTCCGGATTTTATGTGGAGGAATGAGCATTGAAAACGGACTTTATGGTTGTCTCTATATCTTCTGCTGTCAAGGACGCAGTGAAGACATTCGACAGTTTCAATAAAATGCATATGACTTGGAGATATAGAGTTTGAGATAGAAAGCATAGAGAAGTTGGGGTCCGATCACATTCACTTAGTTCAAAAGATTCAACACGAAGATATAGCTATAAGTGAATGCTGTAGAGGACAGAACACTAGCATATATATATATATATATAATCAACATAGTGAAGATAATCATGAAAATATGTTGAGTTCGAAGCCAAACCAAATGTGAAGACATTGCAAGGTAACGCCATGAGAGAAACACTTCAAAATAGAACGTTTGGTGGTGGCGTTACCCACCGTATAGGAAGTATTAGACCCAGACACGGCGCACAATTATCGTGGCGCTCCGAAGTCAAATTCCACATTAATGTATTCACACTTAGAATGTATGTCTTCATTGATTGAAGATATACTTCACTTCGTGTGTTGCACATCTAAGTCATCAATATGCATAAGGGTTAGGATGTGTGCCTGATCACAGGACATTTGAGGATTCCAGGATATTTAGCTCACACCGTAACTTGCAAAACCTCTTCTCATCCAAGGGCTTGGTGAAGATATCTGCCAATTGCTCTTCAGTGTTGACGTGTATGATATCAATGTCTTCCTTCACAACATGATCTCTGAGAAAGTGATGACGAATTTCAATGTGCTTTGTCTTCGAGTGCTGAACTGGGTTGTTGGCAATCTTGATGGCGCTTTCGTTGTCGCAGTAAAGTGGCACTTGCTTCAGATGAATGCCATAGTCCTTGAGTGTTTGCTTCATCCATAGAAGCTGAGCGCAGCAAGATCCAGCAGCAATGTATTCAGATTCAGTAGTGGAGAGAGATACACAGTTCTGCTTCTTTGAAGACCAACATACAAGTGATCGTCCCAGAAAGTGACATGTGCCTGATGTAGACTTGCGATCAACTTTGTCACCAGCATAATCAGCATCCGAGAATCCAACCAAATCAAACTCTGAGCCCTTTGGATACCATAATCCTAGAGTTGGGGTGTGAGCCAAATATCGAAGAATTCGCTTCACAGCTAAGTGATGCGACTCCTTTGGTGCCGCTTGAAATCGAGCACACATGCAAACACTAAGCATAATATCTGGCCTAGATGCACATAGATAAAGTAAAGAACCAATCATGGAGCGGTATACCTTTTGATCGAACTCTTTACCATTGTCGTCAGGACCCAGATGATGTTTGGCTGGCATTGGTGTTGTGAAGCCTTTGCAGTCTTGCATACCGAACTTCTTCAGGCAATCTTTGAGATACTTCTCTTGAGATATGAAGATGCCATTGCGTTGTTGTCGTATTTGAAGACCAAGGAAGAACTTCAGCTCCCCCATCATGGACATCTGATATTGCTCTTGCATCATATATCCAAACTCTTCACTGTACTTCTGATTGGTGCAGCCGAAGATAATGTCATCCACATATATTTGGCACACAAACAGTTCACCATCATATGTCTTCGTGAAAAGAGTGGGATCTAGGGAACCAGGTATGAAGCCTTTGCTCTTCAGGAAGTATTTGAGTGTGTCATACCAGGCCCTAGGGGCTTGTTTGAGGCCATACAGTGCCTTGTTGAGCTTGTATACCATGTCAGGATGTTTTGGATTTTCAAAGCCAGGCGGTTGTGCAACATACACTTCTTCTTCAATCTTGCCATTGAGAAAGGCACTCTTCACATCCATTTGATATAGAAGAATGTTATGATGATTTGCATAGGCCAGCAGTATGCGTATGGCTTCAAGCCTAGCCACAGGAGCAAATGTTTCATCGAAGTCAATGCCTTCCACTTGAGTATATCCTTGAGAAACGAGACGAGCTTTGTTTCTGACAACTTGACCATGCTCATCTTGCTTGTTGCGGTATATCCATTTGGTGCCTATTATATTGTGCTTCCGTGGATCAGGACGCTTAACCAATTCCCATACATTATTCAGCTCAAACTGTTGAAGCTCTTCTTGCATAGCTTGAATCCATTCAGGTTCCATGAAGGCTTCTTCAACTTTCTTGGGTTCTGATATTGAGACGAATGCGAAGTGCCCACAGAAATTTGCTAGCTGAGTTGCCCTTGAACGAGTGAGTGGACCAGGTGCATTGATGCTATCAATTATTCTATCAATCTGCACTTCATTGGCAACGCGAGGATGTACAGGGCGAAGACTTTGCTCTTGCTGTTCATTGTCGTTGTTGGAAGGAATGTCTTCAGGCTGAGCATTGTCTTCATGTTGATCAGGTGCTGAAATGATAAGTTCTTCTTCAGGATGAGCTTCAGAAGGTATAATTTCTCCAGTTCCCATCAGCTTGATTGATTCACTGGATGGAACTTCATCTAGCACACTTGGCAGCTGCTCTCTTTGTGATCCGTTGGTCTCATCGAACCTCACATCCACTGTTTCAACCACTTTGTAATGAAAGAGATTGAAGACTCTGTAGGAGTACGAATCCTTTCCATATCCAAGCATAAAACCCTCATGTGCTTTTGGTGCAAATTTTGAGGTGTGATGTGGGTCCTTGATCCAGCACCTTGCGCCAAATACTCTGAAGTAACTGGCATTTGGCTTTTTGCCAGTAAGGAGCTCATAAGATGTCTTGTTCAGTAGCTTGTGAAGATAAACATGATTGATTGTATGACATGCAGTATCAATGGCTTTGGGCCAGAATTTTCTTGGAGTCTTGTATTCATCTAGCATCGTTCTGGCCATCTCAATTAGTGTTCTGTTCTTGCGTTCGACGACGCCATTCTGCTGTGGCGTGTACGGGGCTGAGAATTCATGTGTGATGCCCAAGGTATCAAGATATGTATCAAGGCCAGTGTTCTTGAATTCAGTGCCATTGTCACTTCTGATGTGCTTTATCTTGGCGCCAAAATTGTTCATAGCACGATTGGCGAAGCGTCTGAAGACATCCTGCACTTCAGTCTTGTAAAGGATTATGTGCACCCAAGTATATCTAGAATAATCATCAACAATAACGAAGCCATAGAGGCAAGCAGTAGTAGTTAGAGTTGAATAATGAGTGGGACCGAAAAGATCCATGTGGAGCAGTTTGAAGGGTTGAGTAGTAGTCATGATTGTCTTCGAGGGATGTTTGGCCCTCGTCATTTTCCCTGCTTCACAGGCACCGCATAAGTGGTCTTTCTTGAACTTGACGCCCTCGATGCCTATGACATGCTTCTTCTTCGCAAGGGTGTGGAGGTTCCTCATTCCAGCATGTCCAAGCCTCCGATGCCATACCCAGCATTCTGAGGCCTTTGCTAGAAGACATACTGCAAGCTGTGGCCCTGCTGAGAAATCTACCACGTACAGATCATCTTTTCGATACCCTTCAAACACTAGAGACTTGTCAGATTCCATTAGTACAAGGCAACGATATTTTCCAAACATTACGATCATGTTCAAATCACAAAGCATTGAGACAGACATTAAGTTGAAGCCAAGGGATTCAACAAGCATGACTTTATCCATGTGTTGATCCCTTGAGATTGCAACTCTACCTAGACCCAATACCTTACTTTTACCAGTGTCAGCAAATGTGATGTGGCTCTTATCGGATGGACGTAAAGTTGAGTCCATAAGAAGACTTCTTTTGCCAGTCATGTGATTTGTACACCCACTGTCAATAATCCATTCTGAAGACGCTGGTGTCGTACCCTACAGTGCAGTTAGGGGGATAGGCTTCGCCAAGAGCATTGTGAAGCAAAAACATTTGACGAACCAATGGGTTATGAAAGCTTAGATCCAGGTTAGGACTAATAGGGAGAGTAGCAAGCGATTCAGGTACGAAGTACATAGTAAGACCATTTGGGCATTTGATCTTGCGCCCTACAAGATGTTTAAGGTCCCCAGCAATAGCGTCAGATGATTTTGGTTTTCTGCTGGAGACCATTCCCTGCAAAAGAGAGTTAAGCCTTCTTAACCACCCACATCTTCAAGGGTGGCTTAGAAGCAATAAGTCTAAGTGCAGCATCTGAGAATTTTGGCTTTGAAGCCTTAGCAAACAGTCTTGCAGGTGGACAATAGTACTCATAAGAATAAGCAGAATAGTTCTTGGTCTTATGAACATAGCGGTTTGATGAACCGCTCTCATATTCATATGACTGAGTATGGTCTCCCTGCAAAACATTTGCGTTAGTGCGACTCAGGTGATTCCTCTGTTTGCATGAAGCCTTTGGACCGTATGAAGCCTTTGGTCTGAGGTTTGTCTTCTTCAAGTGAGGTGTCATGAAGACATTCACAGGAAGATTTTCCAGACACTTTTTCGGAACCCAGATCTTCTTCGTAGGCGGTCCATTCCTGCAGTTAGTACCAATGTACCTGGCAAACACTTCACCATTCTGATTCTTAAACAGTATATAGTTTGCATCAAAGGATTCATCAATGATAATGGGGTTAGCACAAGTGAAGCCAGTTAGATTGGATGGATCTGCTGAAGGTTCCTTTGCAGCAACCCGCATGGTTTTGGGGTACTTCTCAGGTTTCCAGTAAGAGCCATCTGCATTCATTTTCCTTACGAACCCAACACCCTCTTTCCTAGGGTTTCGGTTCAGAATCTGCTTTTTGAGGACATCACATAGTGTCTGATGCCCTTGAAGACTTTTGTACATCCCTGTTTCAAGCAATGTCTTCAACCTAGCATTCTCATCAGCAATAGCGGTGGTATCCTCAACAGAGGGGTTAGTTACCGCATCAACAGTTGAAGATATTGCAACAGCAGTAGCAGTAGAACATTCAACAACAGAAGTAGCATTATCACGCTCAATGCATTTAAGACATGGTGGTTCAAAGCCTTCCTGAGCGGGACTGATCTGTTTGGTGCGAAGTGACTCGTTTTCCGTTTGAAGATCTTCATGAACCGCTCTCAATTTCTCAAGATCTTGCTTCCTTTGAAGATAATCATAGGAAAGCTTTTCATGAGTTGTTGAGAGAGTTTCATGACGATTTTCAAGTTCCTGATATTTAACGTGAAGATTTTTTATGTCTTCAATCAAGGATTTAGATCGAGTCATTTCAGCACCCAACAGATCATCGCTTCTGTCTAACAGTTTTTGAATATGTTCCATAGCTTTCTGTTGTTCAGTTGCAATTTTAGCAAGTGTTTTGTAGCTAGGTTTTGGAACACAATCAGAGTCATCGTCACTAGATGTTTGATAGTGAGTAGTGCGTGTGTTTACCTTGGCACCGCGTGCCATGAAGCAGTAGGTAGAAGCGGAGCAGTCCTTGTCATTTGCATCGGTGTCGGTGATGAAGTCATTGTCTTCAATGTTGAAGATGGACTTGGCAATGTATGCTGTAGCCAGACTTGCGATGCTTGAGTCGGATTCCTCTTCAGACTCCACCTCCGCCTCCTCAGAAGCAGACTCCTCCTCTGAATCCATTTCCTTGCCAACAAACGCACGTGCCTTGCCAGATAAGCTCTTCTTGTGTGATGAAGACTTTGAGGAAGACTTGGAAGAAGACTTTGAGTATTTCTTCCTCTTCTTCTTGTCGTCAGAGTCATATTCCTTGCTCTTCTTGTTCTTTTTGTTCTCATTGTCCCACTGTGGACACTCAGAGATGAAGTGGCCAAGTTTCTTGCACTTGTGACATGTTTTCTTCTTGTAGTCATGAGCAGGAGCTTCATCATTCCTTGAACTTGATCGGGAAGACTTTCTGAAACCTTTCTTCTTCGTGAATTTTTGGAACTTCTTGACAAGCATAGCAAGTTCCCTTCCAATGTCTTCAGGATCATCAGAACTGCTATCAAATTCTTCTTCAGATGAGGAGACAGCTTTTGCCTTCAAGGCACGAGTTCGCCCATAGTTTGGACCGTAGATATCTCTTTTCTCTGAAAGCTGAAACTCATGTGTATTGAGCCTCTCAAGTATGTCAGACGGATCGAGTGTCTTGAAATCAGGACGTTCTTGGATCATCAGGGCCAGGATGTCAAACGAACTATCAAGTGATCTCAGCAGCGTCTTGACGACTTCGTGTTTGGTAATCTCAGTGGTGCCGAGGGCTTGAAGCTCATTTGTGATGTCAATGAGTCGGTCAAATGTGTGAAGGACATTCTCATTGTCATTTTGCTTGAAGCGGTTGAAGAGATTGCGAAGGACACTGATTCTTTGATCTCTCTGGGTTGAGATGCCTTCATTGACCTTGGAGAGCCAGTCCCAGACCACCTTGGATGTCTTCAAAGCACTCACACGGCCATACTGTCCTTTGGTCAGATGACCACAGATGATGTTCTTGGCAGTAGAGTCCAGTTGAACGAATTTCTTGACATCAGCAACAGTGACACCTTCTCCAGCCTTGGGAACGCCGTTCTCGATGACATACCATAGGTCGACGTCAATGGCTTCAAGATGCATACGCATATTATTCTTCCAGTAGGGATATTCAGTTCCATCGAAGACGGGGCACGCAACAGAGACTTTAATTATCCCTACAGTCGACATAGCTAAAACTCCAGGTGGTTAAACCGAATCACACAGAACAAGGGAGCACCTTGCTCTGATACCAATTGAAAGTGCGTTATATCGACTAGAGGGGGGGGGGTGAATAGGCGATTTTTATGGAAGTCTTCAAAACGTGGAAGTTATGAAGACAAACAGTAGAGATATGCCTATTACTATGCAGCAGAAGTTAGACTACACTAGGCAAGCCATGGTCAAGTATCAACAGAGTGAAAGCACAGTGACAAATAGCTGTAGTGTAATTAGGATCAGGTAGGAAGATACTATGAAGCCAAACAGATCATACACTCACGTTGTGAAGACAAAAGATAGAACAGACATGCAATGACTTCACAATGAGTGATCAGTAAGTAAAAGGAAGTGAAGATGAAACCAGTGACTCGTTGAAGACAATGATGTGTTGGACCAGTTCCAGTTGCTGTGACAACTGTACGTCTGGTTGGAGCGGCTAGGTATTTAAACCTTAGGACACACAGTCCCGGACACCCAGTCCTGAACACGCAGCTCAGGACACCAAGTCCTCATCGTATTCTCCTTGAGCTAAGGTCACATAGTCCTCGCCCAATCACTCTGGTAAGTCTTCAAGGTAGACTCCCAAACCTTCACAGACTTCGTTCACTGGC
Organism: Triticum urartu; assembly: GCF_056163025.1. Lineage (NCBI taxonomy): Eukaryota > Viridiplantae > Streptophyta > Magnoliopsida > Poales > Poaceae > Triticum > Triticum urartu. Next base: position 593,045,962 of record NC_141873.1, read on the forward strand.
AATCCACAATGTCTCTTGGATGCTCTGAACGCGACGCCTAACCGTCTGAAGGATGCACAGTCCTCAAGTGTAATAAGTCTTCAGATCACACAGACAAGAAGACTTAAGTGATGCCCAATTTTCTCTGGCTCTGGGTGGTTAGGGCTTTATCCTCGCAAGGAATTCTCTCTCTCAAAGGCTTCGAGGTGGGTTGCTCTCAAACGACAAAAGCCGTACTCTCAATCTGAGCAGCCAACCTTTTATGGTTGTAGGGGGTGGGCTATTTATAGCCACTTGGCAACCCGACCTGATTTGTCCGAAATGACCCTGGGTCACTAAGGAACTGACACGTGTCTCAACGGTCAGATTTCAAACTCTCATGGCAACTTTACTTGGGCTACAAGCAAAGCTGACTTGTCCGGCTTTGGACAAGATTCGCTCTCATTGTCTTCACTCGAAGACATAGGTTTTTGGTTTAGGCATCACTTCAGTCATTCTGACTTGTTCTCCTGGACCCCACTTAACAGTACGGTGGTTCCTATGACTCAACACAAAAGAAAAAGAACTACGAAAGATCTAAGTCTTCGAGCTCCATAGGCTTCATAACGTGTCTTCTTTTGCCATAGTCTTCAATGTGAATATCTTCATATACCACCTTTGACTTCAATGTCTTCATACATTTTTAGGGGTCATCTCTGGTAGTAAAACCGAATCAATCAGGGACTTCTACCTGTGTTATCCTGCAATTCTCACAAACACATTAGTCCCTCAACTAGGTTTGCCGTCAATACTCCAAAACCAACTAGGGGTGGCACTAGATGCACTTACACTATGTATCCACACATGTATCTGAGTTTCCTATCAATACAATTCTAGCATGGATAATAAACGATTATCATGAACAAGGAAATATAATAATAACTAATTTATTATTGCCTCTAGGGCATATTTCCAACAGAGGCATGGTTCGCAAGCATCAACTGATTCATAATCAAGTGATTCCAAAAGCCCATCAGCATGGATTTTCTTCATGCGCTTTACACCAATATGACCTAAACAGGAGTGCCACAAATAAGTTGCACTATCATTATTAACTTTGCATCTTTTGTCTTCAATATTATGAAAATGTGTATCACTACGATCGAGAACCAACAAACCATTTTCATTGGGTGTATGACCATAGAAGGTTTTATTCATGTAAACAGAACAACAATTATTCTCTAGTTTACATGAATAACCGTATTACAATAAACATGATCCAATCATATTTATGCTCAACGCAAACACTAAATAACATTTATTTTAGGTTCAACACTAATCCCGAAAGTATAGGGAGTGTGCGATGATGATCATATCAATCTTGGAACCACTTCCAATACACATCGTCACTTCACCCTTAACTAGTCTCTGTTCATTCTGCAACTCCCGTTTCGAGTTACTATTCTTAGAAACTGAACTAGTATCAAATACTGAGGGGTTGCTATAAACACTAGTAAAGTACACATCAATAACATGTATATCAAATATACCTATGTTCACTTTGCCATCCTTCTTATCCGCCAATTACTTGGGGTAGTTCCGCTTCCAGTGACCAGTCCCTTTGCAGTAGAAGCACTCAGTTTCAGGCTTAGGTCCAGACTTGGGTTTTTCACTTGAGCAGCAACTTGCTTGCCGTTCTTCTTGAAGTTCCCCTTTCTTCCCTTTGTCCCATTACTTGAAACTACTGGTTTTGTTTACCATCAACACTTGATGCTTTTCTTGATTTCTACCTTCGTCGATTTCAGCATCACGAAGAGCTTGGGAATCGTTTCCGTTATCCCTTGCATATTATAGTTCATCACGAAGTTCTACTAACTTGGTGATGGTGACTAGAGAATTCTATCAATCACTATTTTATCTGGAAGATTAACTCCCACTTGATTCAAGCGATTGTAGTACCCAGACAATCTGAGCACATGCTCACTCCTTGAGCTATTCTCATCCATCTTTTAGCTATAGAACTTGTTGGAGACTTCATATCTCTCAACTCGGGTATTTGCTTGAAATATTAACTTCAACTCCTGGAACATCTCATATGTTCCATGACGTTCAAAACGTCTTTGAATTCCCGATTCTAAGCCGTTAAGCATGGTGCACTAAACTATCAAGTAGTCACCATATTGAGCTAGCCAAACGTTCGGAACGTCTGCATCTGCTCCTGCAATAGGTCTGTCACCTAGCGGTGCATCAAGGACATAATTCTTCTGTGCATCAATGAGGATAATCCTCAGATCACGGATCCAATCCGCATCATTGCTACTAACATTTTTCAACTTAGTTTTCTCTAGGAACATATAAAAATTAAACGGGGAGCAATATCGCGAGCTATTGATCTACAACATAGATATGCTAATACTACCATGACTAAGTTCATGATAAATTAAAGTTCAATTAATCATATTACTTAAGAACTCCCACTTAGACAGACATCCCTCTAATCTTCTAAGTGATCACGTGATCCATATCAACTAAACCATGTCCGATCATCACGTGAGATGGAGTAGTTTCAATGGTGAACATCACTATGTTGATCATATCTACTATATGATTCACGCTCGACCTTTCGGTCTCCGTGTTCCGAGGCCATATCTGTTATATGCTAGGCTCGTCAAGTTTAACCTGAGTATTCCGCGTGTGCAACTGTTTTGCACCCGTTGTATTTGAACGTAGAGCCTATCACACCCGATCATCACGTGGTGTCTCAGCATGAAGAACTTTCGCAACGGTGCATACTCAGGGAGAACACTTATACTTTGATAATTTAGTGAGGGGTCATCTTATAATGCTACCGTTGAACTAAGCAAAATAAGATGTATACAAGATAAACATCACATGCAATCAAAATAAGTGATATGATATGGCCATCATCATCTTATACTTGTGATCTCCATCTCCGAAGTACCGTCATGATCACCATCGTCACCGGCGCGACACCTTGATCTCCATCGTAGCATCGTTGTCGTCTCGCCAATCTTATGCTTCCACGACTATCGCTACCGCTCAGTGATAAAGTAAAGCATTACAACGCGATCGTATTACATACAATAAAGCGACAACCATATGGCTCCTACCAGTTGCCAATAACTCGGTTACAAAACATGATCATCTCATACAATAAAATTTAGCATCATGTCTTGACCATATCACATCACAACATGGCCTGCAAAAACAAGTTAGACGTCCTCTACTTTGTTGTTGCAAGTTTTACATGGCTGGTATGGGCTTAGCAAGAACCGTTCTTACCTACGCATCAAAACCACAACAATAGTTTGTCAAGTTGGTGCTGTTTTAACCTTCGCAAGGACCGGGCGTAGCCATACTTGGTTCAACTAAAGTTGGAGAAACTGACACCCGCCAGCCACCTGTGTGCAAAGCACGTCGGTAGAACCAGTCTCGTGTAAGCGTACGCGTAATGTCGGTCCGGGCCGCTTCATCCAAAAATACCGCCAAATCAAAGTATGACATGCTGGTAAGCAGTATGACTTATATCGCCCACAACTCACTTGTGTTCTACTCGTGCACAACATCAACGCATAAAACCTAGGCTCGGATGCCACTGTTGGGGAACGTAGTAATTTCAAAAAAATTCCTACGCACACGCAAGATCTGTTGGAAATATGCCCTAGAGGCAATAATAAATTAGTTATTATTATATTTCCTTGTTCATGATAATCATTTATTATCCATGCTAGAATAGTATTGATAGGAAACTCAGATACATGTGTGGATACATAGACAACACCATGTCCCTAGTAAGCCTCTAGTTGACTAGCTCGTTGATCAATAGATGGTTACGGTTTCCTGACCATGGACATTGGATGTCATTGATAACGGGATCACATCATTAGAAGAATGATGTGATGGACAAGACCCAATCCTAAGCATAGCACAAGATCGTGTAGTTCGCATGCTAAAGCTTTTCTAATGTCAAGTATCATTTCCTTAGACCATGAGATTGTGCAACTTCCGGATACCGTAGGAGTGCTTTGGGTGTGCCAAACGTCACAACGTAACTGGGTGGCTATAAAGGTACACTACAGGTATCTCCGAAAGTGTCTGTTGGGTTGGCACGAATCGAGACTGGGATTTGTCACTCCGTGTAAACGGAGAGGTATCTCTGGGCCCACTCGGTAGGACATCATCATAATATGCACAATGTGATCAAGGAGTTGATCACAGGATGATGTGTTACGGAACGAGTAAAGAGACTTGCCGGTAACGAGATTGAACAAGGTATCGGGATACCGACGATCGAATCTCGGGCAAGTATCGTACCGCTAGACAAAGGGAATTGTATACGGGATTGATTAAGTCCTCGACATCGTGGTTCATCCGATGAGATCATCGTGGAACATGTGGGAGCCAACATGGGTATCCAGATCCCGCTGTTGGTTATTGACCGGAGGACGTCTCGGTCATGTCTACATGTTTCCCGAACCCGTAGGGTCTACACACTTAAGGTTCGATGACGCTAGGGTTACAGGGAATAGATATACGTGGTTACCGAATATTGTTCGGAGTCCCGGATGAGATCCCGGACGTCACGAGGAGTTCCGGAATGGTCCGGAGGTAAAGATTTATATATGGGAAGTCCTTTTTTGGTCACCGGAAAAGTTTCGGGGTTTATCGGTAACGTACCGGGACCACCGGGAGGGTCCCGGGGGTCCACCAAGTGGGGCCACAAGACCCGGAGGGCTGCATGGGCCAAGTGTGGGAGGGGACCAGCCCCAGGTGGGCTGGTGCGCCCCCCCACAAGGGCCCAAGGCGCCTCCAAGAGGGAAGGGGGGCAAACCCTAGGGCAGATGGGCCCTAAGGCCCACCCCAGGTGCGCCTCCCCCTCTCCCCCTTGTGGCCGCCACCAAGATGGGATCTGGGGGCTGCCGCCACCCCTAGGGAGGTAACCCTAGGTGGGGGCGCAGCCCCTCCCCTCCCCCTATATATACTTGAGGATTGGGCTGCCCAACACACACAAGTTCCTCTTCTTCTTGGCGCAGCCCTACCCCTCTCCCTCCTCGTCTCTTGCGGTGCTTGGCGAAGCCCTGCTGGAGTACCACGCTCCTCCACCACCACCACGCCGTTGTGCTGCTGCTGGATGGAGTCTTCCTCAACCTCTTCCTCTCTCCTTGCTGGATCAAGGCATGGGAGACGTCACCGGGCTGTACGTGTGTTGAACGCGGAGGTGCCGTCCGTTCGGCACTAGGATCTCCGGTGATTTGGATCACGACGAGTACGACTCCTTCAACCCCGTTCTCTTGAACGCTTCCGCTTAGCGATCTACAAGGGTATGTAGATGCATTCTCCTTCCCCTCGTTGCTGGTCTCTCCATAGATAGATCTTGGTGACACGTAGGAAAATTTTGAATTTCTGCTATGTTCCCCAACAAGATCATGCTGATGCATAACAACGAGAGGGGAGAGTGTGGTCTACATACCCTCGTAGACCGGCAACGGAAGCGTTGACACAACGTAGAGGAAGTAGTCGTACGTCTTCCCAATCCGACCGATCCAAGTACCGAACGTACGGCACCTCTGAGTTCTGCACACGTTCAACTTGGTGACGTCCCTCGAGCTCCGATCCAGCAAAGTGTTGAGGGAGAGTTTCGTCAGCACGACGGCGTGATGACGGTGATGATGTTCTACCGACGCAGGGCTTCGCCTAAGCACCGCTACGATATGACCGAGGTGGAATATGGTGGAAGGGGGCACCGCACACGGCTAAGGAACGATCCCGAAGATCAACTTGTGTGTCTATGGGGTGCCCCCACCCCCATATATAAAGGAGTGGAGGAGAGGGAGAGGGCCGGCTCCTATGGCGCGCCCTGGAGGATTCCCCCCTTCCCTAGTTGGAGTAGGAGAGGAAGGGAAGGAGGAGTAGGAGAGAAGGAAAGGGGGGGGGGGCGGACCCCCAAACCTTCTCCAATTCGGCCTCCTGCCCAAAGGGGGCGCACCAGCCCCTTGTGGGTTGGTGTGCGTCCTTCTTATGGCCAATAAGGCCCATAACTTATCCCCGGGGGTTCCGATAACCTCCCGGTACACCGGAAAAATGCCTAAACCACTCGGAACCCTTCCGATGTCCAAACATAGTCATCTAATATATCAATCTTTACGTCTCGACCATTTCGAGACTCCTCGTCATGTCCCCGATCTCATCTGGGACTCCAAACAACCTTCGGTACATCAAAACACAAAAACTCTTATTACGATCATCACAGAACTTTAAGCGTGCGGACCCTACGGGTTCGAGAACTATGTAGACATGACCGAGACACGTCTCCGGTCAATAACCAATAGCGGAACTTGGATGCTCATATTGGCTCCTACATATTCTATGAAGATCTTTATCGGTCAGACCGCATAACAACATACGGTGTTCCCTTTGTCATCGGTATGTTACTTGCTCGAGATTCGATCATTGGTATCTCAATACCTAGTTCAATCTCATTACCGGCAAGTCTCTTTACTCGTTTCGTAACACATCATCCCGCAAGTAACTCATTAGTTGCAATGCTTGCAAGGCTTATAGTGATGTGCATTACTGAGTGGGCCCAGAGATACCTCTCCGACAATCGGAGTGACAAATCCTAATCTCGAAATACGCCAACCCAACAAGTACCTTCGGAGACACCTGTAGAGCACCTTTATAATCACCCAGTTACGTTGTGACGTTTGGTAGCACACAAAGTGTTCCTCCAATAAACGGGAGTTGCATAATCTCATAGTCATAGGAACATGTATAAGTCATGAAGAAAGCAATAGCAACAAACTAAACGATCAAGTGCTATGCTAATGGAATGGGTCAAGTCAATCACATCATTCTACAATGATGTAATCCCGTTAATCAAATGACAACTCATGTCTATGGCTAGGAAACTTGACCATCTTTGATTCAACGAGCTAGTCAAGTAGAGGCATACTAGTGACATACTGTTTGTCTATGTATTCACACATGTATTATGTTTCCGGTTAATACAATTCTAGCATGAATAATAAACATTTATCATGATATAAGGAAATAAATAATAACTTTATTATTGCCTCTAGGGCATATTTCCTTCAAAACATCCCTTGAAGGCTAAGGAAGTCATAGGAATGAAAGGAACAAAATCGATGAAGAATCCCATTTGGAGAGGAAACTTTAGCTGTAGTGCCGTATTAGTAGCGTGCCGACCCGCGCTACTGCTATGCCAAAACCCCGCGCTACTGCTAGGGTTTTCCCTAGTAGTGCTTGAATTATTTAGAGGAGGATACCATACTAACATACTACATCATAATCATCTTAATGCATGTTGACATTCAATATAAATCATTATCTACTCCTAGCTACTTAAACATGGCATGAGAACTATAATCTCTAATTGTCAGCACAAACATGTTTACTCATAATATACTGAATCATGAATACCGAGTTAAACATATTTACAAAAAAAACAAGAAGAGTTCATACCAGCCTTTCTTCGCCACACTCACTTCATCAAATTATCGTCATTACTGTCTTTCACTTGCATGACCGAGTGATATGAAAATAATAATAGTGCAAGAGTGTAGTGGACTAAGCTGAAATCTGCAACAATTTATTTAAAGGAGAAGACAAGATAATATTGGCTCTTTATTAGATCAACAACGAAACATATGAGAGCCATTCGACAATTCTAGCATAGTCTTCTTCATGCGACAACTCAACGAAAAGAATTTCAAAGAAACACACTAAAATATTTTTGGACTTTTTAGTTTTTTCTAAAGAAAGCAACTAAATAAGAAAATGAAAAACAAGAAAAACTATTTACATCGAATAACTCCTAACAAATAACAAAAGAAGAAATGAGAAATCTTTTTGGGTTCGATTTCTACATCATTATCATGTTATTTATCATTGTTTGGTTGGGCATCAACATGAACATCATCATTATAATTGTCATTATCACTAGGTGGATGTTCATTATCAGATTATGTCTCAGCATCAGAAATAGAAGCATCATTATGATTCTCAGAAGATTTTTCTATCACATGCTCACTAGAAGCAGGCAAAGTCATATCATTTTTTCTTTGTCCTCTTAGACGAACTGGGTGCATCAATATTAATTCTCGGAGAATCTTGCTCAATTCTCTTAGGATGACCTTCAGGATATAGAGGATCCTGAGTCATTTTACCTCCTATAGTCACTACTCTAACAACATGATCATTCATTTTATTATTCATCTCATTAAGAAAATCATTGTGTGACTTAGAGACTTGTTCTAATTGAGTATGAACCATATAGGGGATCACATCAGTCTTTGAGGGTAGTATTTCACCCAAATTTATTGATTCGACACTAGGGGAGCCAAAGAATATTTACGATCTTAGATGTTGAGTTGTCAATTCAACTACACCCGGAGAACTAAATATCTGCAACAAAGTGTTTAGTAGAACAATAGCCTGATAGTTTTGATAGTAGCAGTAACAGTAACAATAGTAACAAGATAGTAACAGTAGAAGTTTTATAGTGATTGTAACAGCAACCACAATAGTAGTAACTTAGCAAAGATCAATATGAGAAAAACGTAGGCATTGGATCGGCGATGGATATTTGTGTTGGATGACATTCATCATATAACAGTCACAACCTAGAGCGATACACAATAGCTCTAATTTATCAACGTAATGTAGGCATGAATTATGTAAATAGTCATACATGCTTTAATAAGAACATGCATGACATCTTTTGTCCTATTCTCCTATGGCAGTGGGGTTCATAAGGAAATCTAAGAGATATGAAGGCCTCCTTTTAATAGAGAACCAGAACAAAGCATTAACACATAGTGAATACATGAACTCCCCGTACTACGATCATCATCGGAGTGAATCCCAATTGTTGTCACTTTTGGGTCTGTGGATCATAGCACGTAATAGGTGCATACAACTTGCGAGATAGGATCCAAAACATACTTATATTCATGAAAACATAATTGGTTCAGATATGAAATCATGGCACTTGGGCCCTACTTACAAGCATTAAGCATAGCAAAATCGTAGCAACATCAATATGAAAACATAGTGGATACTAGGGATTAAGCCCTAACAAATTGACTCGATTACATGATAAATCTCATCCAACTCCGTCACCAATCAGCAAGCCTACGAAGGAATTGTTCACTTCCAGTGGTGGGCATGATAAAGTTGTTGATGAAGAAGGCTTGGTGATGATGATAGCGACGAATTCCCCTCTTCAGAGCCCCTAATGGACTCCAAAACATCCCTTCCAAGGAAGAACAGGAGGTGGCATCTACTCCATATCATAAAACGCAGATGACGCTTCTTTTCTTATTTTTTTCTCAGGGAGACGGAATTTATAGCGTCGAAATTAGGTCAGACGGAGCCTCGTGGGCCCCACAAGGCATCAGGGCACGCCCCGTTGCCATGTGGGCAACTGGTGGCCCCCTCCGGTAGATCTTTGTTCCACTTTTTTTTTATATGTTCAACAAAAAATCTTCAAAAAGTTTGGTCCGATTCCGAAAACTTTATTTTTGCAGAAAAGACAACACCAAGGTAGTTCTGCTGAAAACAACGTCAATCCTTATTAGTCTCATTCAGATCATGCAAATTAGGGTCCAAAATAAGAGCAAAAGTGTTTAAAAAGTTAGATACGATGGAAATGTATCAAACTGCCTGCAAGACGTAGTTAGCCTAGACACCATTCACGCGTGCCATTGGCGAAGGTTCGCGGAGCTAGATGTCGGCTTTTGCATCACGTGGAGGAGGACCTCGTACAAAGTTTTATCTTAAAAATTCAAATAATATTTCAGTTGTACCGGACTATGCACCAACTAGGGATGCGGAGGGAGAGGGAGATGAATGGATTCAGAAAAGATTTGGTTTTCGTATTACGTACGTACGTACGTACATACAGATGAAAGATGAATGATATGATACATGCATATAGAGAATATCGTTTTGATTAGTTCTTGCTGGAATTGAGATTGGGATTAGCAATAGGGTTAGGATTAGCAGGAGGAATGTGGATGGTGCACTTGTTATTCTTGAACCGGAGCTTGCCCTTGAGGTTATCGAACTCCCGTGCATGTTACCCAGGATAGACGACCCCACCTCTCGACACCACCTCCGGCATGAGCACGCCAGTGGGACGGCGTGAACCTGGCGCCCGAAGTAGTTGTGCCAAAGATGGTGCCGGTGTTGCAGGACGGCGCGAGGCTGGAGCCAAGCCTAGACCTGGCCATGGGCAGCCTGGCCCGGCCGGCCCGGCCCGACCCGGCCCGAAAAAGCCCGACCCGACGCTGCTCTCGGGCCGGGCTCGGGCCTAGATTTTGAGCCCGGTGGCCTGGCCGGGCCGGGCCTGGGCCCGTCATTTTTACAGTTTTCTGAAGAGGCCTGGCCCGAGGCCCAAGGCCCGAGGCCCGGCGGGCTTTTGCATGTACGGGCCGGGCTTGGGCCCAAAAACTAGGCCCGATGGCAGGGCCGGGCTGGGCTCGGGCCCAGGTTTTTTGGCTCGGGCTTGGCTAGGCCCGGCCCGAAGCCCGGCCCGGCCCGAGGTTTGGCCAGGTATAGCCAAGCCCCACTGCAAAAATCCTACACTTACGGGAAGCCTCTACGGAAAGCAGCTTACGAAAACAATTCTACATCTATCTCTTCCCCCTGATTTGTAGTGTGGGCCCCCCTTGCACTGGTTTCTCAATCATACTGTGCCAACTCACCACGTAACTACCATCCCGTGAAAAGTTGCCCGTAGGTGTAGCAAAGCTCACCAGATTCAGCCCCTCGTCCACCAGATTCAGCCCCTCGCCCCTCGTGTCGCCCCCGCGGGCGACCCGGGGGAAAACCCTAGCCGCCGCCCCTCGACTCTCCTCCTCTCTCCCTTCTTGCCGCCGTCCATAGCGCCGCCGGGCGAAGCCTGACCGGCTGGGCGGCGGCGGGGCTTCTCCCCATCCTCTCCGTCTTGGCTGGCGCGGGACAGCGGGATCCAGAGGAACGCCGGGCGAATGTGGGGTCCGGCGGCACGGCGGGCGGGTCTCCCATCGGCGTCGTGCGCGGCGCGGCGGTGGCGACCTGCGTGTCGTGAGGTGGTGGCTGCGTTGGCCTGATCGGTGGTCGCGGGTGCCGCCGGATCCAGATCGGATCCATCTGGATCTTATCTTCGGACTTCGTCGGCCGCCGCGGGGTAGTGATGATCGTCGCTGGCCACGTCGGATCGTTGGATTCGGCGTCTGGAGATCTACGAGGAGTTCTTCTCGATCCTCCTTTCTGGTGGGTTGAGCCCCATGGCTCTTTCATCTTCACGGGTTTCGAATCGTGGCTTGCCGGATCCGGAGTACACGGAGGTTTGGTGGCATAGGATGGGGACCGGAGGAAACTTTGGTCGGCGTGTTCGGCCCGGCATTGGCGACGTCACTTGACGCCATTACCCTTCCTGGAGGCGAAGCCGAGGTCCCCCCTATCCACTCCTGAACCCCTCCCGGACGAAAGTCCAAATTCAGTCTGGATTGGGCGGCGGCGGCGTCCTGCGCGTCGTATCCTCCCTGGAGGCGCCATCTTGGGAGGAGCTGTTCGGGAGAGAGATGTTGTGGATGGTGGGTTCCGAGTAGCTCCAGCAGTGGCGATGGTGCGGAGATTGCTAGGTGGTGCGGCGTTGTATCTACCGCGTCATTGGCGACGAGTGTTGGCGGCATGGTGCAGCTGCATTTTGATGACGGATGCAGCTGGATGGACGAGCGCAGGGTGGTCGAGCTGTCTGACGCCATGGTGGCGTCGACGGCAGGCCTGGCAAGGTCTGTGCGTCAGTGCCTACTCTGGAGATGGATCGATGGAAGAAGGCGGCGGCAGCCTCGGTGAGTGCGCTGGACCGGTGTGTGACCCAGTCCCGGTATGTGGCTAGGATGGGGCATCCGGCATTAGATGTTAGGATTTGGTGCGATGTCTGTTTGGTATTAGGCTCGGACATTCGACACCACTGCATCAAGGGGATAGAAGTAGCGATAGATGTTGCCTAAATGGTGGCTTCAGGCTCACTGATGTACTACTTTATAAGGTCTTTTATGCTTAATAATTAATAAAGTGGCCGTATGCATCGTCGAGATGAAGAGGCCGGGGGTGCATCCTCCTTTTCTAAAAGAAAAAAGTGTAGCAAAGCTCGACCGGGCTTGGCTCCAGCCTCGCGCCGTCCTGCAACACCAGCACCATCTTTGGCACAATTACTTCGGGCGCCAGGTTCACGCCGTCCCACTTGTAGCAGTGTTCAAACCCGGTCACCTCGTCCACCTTCTCCAGCATTACTACGCCGTACGCCGGCTCCACCATCAACGTCACAGAGGTGCCCATGCCCGTGTTCAGTCCGATCTGAATGCGCACCTCCAGCGGGATGTTGTCTAGGCGCTTCCCGTTCATGAACACGCCCGTGACTTGCACGTCCAAGGTCGGCGCATTCATCAAGTACACGATATCCATCTTGCTAGCCCCGGCGCCAGCCTCCATGTCCACGGCCGAGTTGTGCGTCGCCAGCAGGCAGAATGAGAAGAGGCACTGGAAGCTCATCCGGGTGATCGTGTCGAATGACATGGCCTAGTTGCCCAGCGTCGGCACGCCGTCGTGCGTGTCCACGCTCCCGCCAGCCTCGTACGTCGAGCAGCCCAACACCAGCCTCGGCAGCCGCGCCTATCACTCGTCGAGACCGCCACCGTCGTCGTCTCGTGCTCGAAGATGCCATGGGTCACCGTGCCGTCCTAGGTCCTACACCATCTCGTCGTAGCTTCACGACTCCTTGTGGTCGGGTGTCTTGCACGCCACATGCGAAAAATGGCCGCAGTTGTCTTGCTGCGAGCACCGGTACCGCCGCCACGATGACGATTGCGTCGGGTGGTACCAGGTCTCCTCCACGGACATGGTCTTGGCCCTGCCCGGCCGTGTGCCACCAGTTGCTGCAGAGGTGGCAGGTGAGCTAAGCCAGGTCTTACGGTGGTTGCAACAACGCATGGTGTTCTGGATGTGGACGACGGCTGGACGTGGAGATGAAGCTTGATGAATTTCAGTGATGCGACGGCTAAGTTTGAAGGTGTATCTATCTATAAGAGCTTTCCCATAACCAAGGGCTCTAGGTGAGCCTTATCCTCTCTCAAAACATCCCTTAGGCTAAGGAAGCCGTAGGAATGAAAGGGGACAAAATCGATGAAGAATCCCGTTTGAAGAGGCAATTTTCGGACTTGATTTACTTCCATACGACCATGTGGTCATATGATACACCATATTTTGCCATGGCCCTATTTGGTAAACGGCTTTGCTAAAAACCAGTCGATTGATTTTTAGTGAAGTCTCAATCAATTTGTTGACCCTTAGATCTTTGTGTTGCTTTAGGATCCGTGCAACCCTGTTGTTTCCTGTATATCAGCCCACATAGAGAACGAATTGGGTGGGTCTGTTTTTTTGTCTTTATTTTTTCCGTCGGGGCAGGCTTCAGGTGGTCGGCTGGGCAGAGGTCCTTTTTCTTTGTGTGTTGGGCTTTATTTTGCCAGTTGTTCTACAAGGTTTAGGTCCGTTTCTTTTTTTCTTTTTGATTTTTTTTCTACAGGATGGGAACGAACAGGTAGAGTGAAGTGACTTGTGTGTGTCTTTTTGTTCTTCATTCAGTTAGTAGCAGTTCATAGGCCCTGACTTTTTTTATTTTCTATCATTATTTTTATTATTTATTTATTTTTCATTTTATTTTTTCTCAGTTTAGGTTCATACAGGACTGTTAAAACTCAGTCGACTCCTTGGCCGTTAGATCATTGTTGCTTCAAGATCTATGTAGCTATGTCTGTCTTATATTGAAATCGATTGCTTAGGTGTGCGATGGGCCAATTTCCTTTTCTTTTGTTGTTTCTTTTCTCTCGTGTTTGCCAAATATGCGCGCTGGGCTTGAGAGGTTTCTTTTTTGTCTAGTTTTGGGCTTAATTTTTCAACGGGGAAACAAACCGTCCAAAGAGGGGGTGGGGATGCGGTTGAGAATCTTTTTAAATATTTTATTTAATTTCAAGTATTTTAAATGATTATTTCGTCTATGTTCCTTGTCATGTTTGAATTTCTTTTTACAATTTGTATTTTCTCCTTTTCTCTTGCATTTCTTTTTTCCTTTTTTATTGTTTTTTTCAAACCTTTTTTGCACGATTCTAGTTAGCTTATTCTTTTTTATTTTCTTAACTGATCAACACATTTTTATTTTTGAAAATTGACAACATTGTCATCTGGTTGGACAATCTCCCTAACTTCACCGACTGTAAATCAATTGTTCTTTGTCGGGGGAGGGGATAGTTGCATGTTTATCACTAGGCACATAACTGCGAGTCTCACACCCCGACGTAACAGCATGCCTTCAATGGGACTGCAACTATGTGGAGTTTTGTCGGGGAAGTGGAAAATTGTTTTGTGCCACTAGGCACATAACTGCAAGTGTCGTATTCCGACTAAAATTTTGTGGTGTTTAGTCGGGAGGGGCACTTGCATGCATGTCACTAACCATGCAACTGCAAACATCTCCCCTACGGTAATTACATATCTTCAACCCGACTACAACTATGTGGTATTTTTGTTGGGGAAGGGGCAGTTGCATGCATGCCACTGTGCATGCAACTGTAATTGTTGCCCCGATTTACAACTCTGTGTTTTTTTTGGGGGAAGGAATGGTTGCATGCCTGCCGATACACAATTGCAAGTGCTGTCCTCGACGGCAACTGCATGGCCTCAATTCTACTGCAACTTAGTGGTGCTTTGTCAGGGGGAGGGTTTGTTGCATATATGCCACTAGGCATGCAGCTACAAGTGTCGCCCCCGACAACAACTGCATGTATTCAACGTGAGTGCAACTCTATGGTGTTTTTTGTGCGGTTGGGCTAAAAACCAGTCGACTGATTTTTAAGGAAGTCTCAATCGATGTACTTGACCTTCCATCGTTTTTTGTTTAAGATTCAGGATCATTCAGGATCACTGTTTCCTTGTGTTGTATCGGCCTGTTTTAGTTGTGCCCCCGGCTCACTGCCTTGTTTCTTTTTTCTTTTCTTGCCTTCTCTTCTATTCTTCTTTGTGTTGGATAGAGATGCCCCATGGGCTGGCCGTGAGGGGTGGTGTGGCTTTTCCTTTGTCTGTTTTTTGGGCTTTCTTCTAGGCTGAACTTTTTGTTAGTGCTCGTGTTGCCTGGGACATGAGCGATTAATAGGGTTGTTCGCTTTGGTTTGTTCTCATTTTCGTTTCCTTTTTTCTTTATTTTCTATTGCTATTATTATTTAAAAACATATTGTCACTTGTTTACACAGACATCGAACGCACATAGTTGCATGTACATCGAATCACATGCAATTATATGTTTTATTGTCAGTGTCTATACGCAACCATTTTTTCCAAAAATATTATTGCCGACACTCCCATCGACCACACACAGTTTCATGCACATCGGCCACACACAATTGTATGTATGTCACTGGCGAGTAACTTATCTTTTTTCCTTCTCAAAAATATTTGTCACCGGCCAACTAGACTTTGTTTCTGGTTTGAGTTTTTTTTACTATGTTTGTGGTTCGACTAGAGACCAGTAGAGACAGTTGCATGTTCGACACTAGGAATGCAACTACAAGTGTCGCACCCAACCGCAACTCCATGTCTTCTAGCCCGACCACAACTGAAAGTTTTTTTTCTGTTGGAAGGGGCACCGGTAGAGGGGGCGGGCTAGTTGCAAGCCCGACAACATCGCCACAGCTGCAAGTGCCGCACCCGAACGCAACTGCATGTCCCCTAACATGGTTGCAACTGGACCTTTGTTTTATCGGATGGGGTGGCGAGAGTGGGGGCGGGCCGGTTGCATGTCCGACACTAGGAATGCAACTGCAAGTGTCACACCCAATCGCAATTACATGTCTTCTAGCCTGACTACAACTAGACTTTTTTGTTCTGTCGGAGGGGGCGCCGGTAGAGGGGCCAGGCCAGTTGCAAGCCTGACAACATCCCTGCAACTGCAAGCGCCAGACCCGACCGCAACTGCATGTCCCCAAACATGGTTGCAATTGGACCTTTGTTTTGTCGGAGGGGGCGGCGGGAGAGGGGGCGGGACAGTTGCATGTCTGACACTAGGAATACAACTGCAAATGTCGCACCCGACCGCAACTGCATGTCTTGTAACCCGACCACAACTCGACTTTTTTGTTCTGTTGGAGGCGGCAGATCAGTTGCAAGCCCGACAACAGCCCCGCAACTGCAAGTGTCGCACCCGACCGCAACTGGACTTTTTTGTTCTGTCGGAGAGGGTGGGCCATTTACAAGCTCGACAACATCCCTACAACTGCAAGCGTCTCACCCGACCGCAACTGCATGTCCCCGAACATGGTTCCAATTGGACCTTTGTTTTGTCGGAGGGGGCGGCGGGAGAGGGGGCGGGCCAGTTGCATATCCGACACTAGGAATGCAACTGCAAGTGTCGCACCCGACCGCAATTGCATGTCTTGTAACCCGACCGCAACTTGATTTTGTTGTTGTGTCGGAAGGAGCGGGCCAGTTGCAAGCCCGACAACAGCCCCACAACTACAAGCGCCGCACCCGGCCGCAACTGCATGTCCCCCAACATGGTTGCGACTGGACCTTTATTTTGTCGGAGGGGGCGGCGGGAGAGGGGGCGGGCCAGTTGCATGTTCAATATTAGGCATGCAACTGCAAGTGTCGCACCCGACCGCAACTGCATGTCTTCTAGCCGGACCGCAACTGGACTTTTTTGTTCTGTCGGAGGGGGCGCCGACAGAGGGGGCGGGACAATTGCATGCCCGAAACATGCCCGCAACTGCAAGTGTCGCACCCGACCGCAACTGCATGTCTACCACTATTTCTATTTTTCTACTTTTAATTTTATTTTTGTTTTTGTAGGTTTTTTTATGTATTCTAAATAGTGTTCTTTTTTATTTTTCAAACATGCCACCCAGTTGCACGTCGCCCCGTGTGCGAGCGCATATGTTGTAGTCCACATGCAATTCAAAGCGACATTAGTCGGGGTATAACTAGGGTGCGGGCGGGGCGGGGAGCTGAGTGCTTGGGCGGCCCGATTTACTTTTCTTTATTCATTTCTCTACCATTTGTTTTCCTTTCTATTTTTATTTTTCCGTTTTGGATTTGTGTTATTTTCCTTTTCTAAATGGTGGTGTTTTGGACTTCTTTTGGGAAAAATGTTGCCACTCGATTAGCACATGCGTGGTTCGTACACAGTTGCATGTACTCCTGCCATGCGCAATTGCACGTCCATTGTCCATGTGCAACTTAACATTCCTTTTCATTTTAGAAAATAGTGCCAATGGGGTTATACACATGTCAGTAGCATGTCCGTCTACCATGTGCAATTTGCATGCGTGTCATTTCTATTTTTAAGGAACTGGAGAATAGAAAGACTTAAACAGAAAAAAGAGAGAGAGAACACAACACCAACACGCACAAGCTGCACGAACAACTAATCTTACCTCAGCCGATGCACGACAGCCTGAAAAACATTAATGATGCATGAACAGTTAATTGACAGAGATAAAATATAAATTCAAGCCAGCCCAAACCAGTGAAGCCCATCATAGAAAACAGCAGACAAAGGACACCGAGCCCACAAGCAAGCCCAACAAGCAAACATCATAAGCCAGCGATCAGAAACTACGATCAAACAGGACCATACGTACAAGATGACGTCATTTGACAGAGACATAGCGAAGTCTCAGTCGACTAAGACTTAGACAGACCCTTTGGTAAATTGGCCGCCTTCCTCTTGTTCATACAAACTCAGAATTTGACATTTTTGGGCTTGTTGGATTCGTATGCATTTCTGGTATTAGATCTTAGTTTTGAGCATTTTGGAAAAATGACTTTTTTCACTCTCCGAAACGGCGAAGTCTATGGCGCCACATATGCCATTGGGCCCTAGGGCCAATAACTCTCCACCACTAGGCCTTTTAGTATTTTCTTTGGCACATTGATATTAAATTATTAGAACCTTTTATTTTTAATTTAATATCTTCATAAACATTTTTCACCTATATATCAATTTCCGGTATTACCCGGTAAACCCTGAAACTCGTCCGGTATCACCGGAACGCATTCGGTTTCTCTCGAAACTATTCCTAATATTCCTGAAACTATTTCGTGATTTTTTTTCATAACTCTTACTCCAATAACAGTCATCAAATCGCGAATCCCTTTATGACCCTGTAGGTTCGGTAAAACATAGACATGAACGAAACACGCTTTCGTTCAATGATCAATAGCGGCACCGTAGATATCCGTATTGATCCCTATAATACACAAATGATATTCGAGTGAACCTGTGGTTATCATATGCTATTCCCATTGCTTTGTGATACTTTACAAGACCCGAGGTGAGATATATCGATATCCTCTTGAGTCATTCTCATGCTCGGTATATCGGTCTCCTTGTTACCGGTTTTTTTGTTGTTCTTTCTCGTTGACATATTCCGGTATCTTTTTGACCTAGTCACATGTGTGTGGTCGTAGGTAGGCTAGACGCCATTCGGGCATGCCATTGGCGAAGGCCGGCGGAGCTAGACGTCGGTTTTTTTTTTTTGCATCACTAGGGGGAGGACCTCGTACAAATTAAGTTTTATCTTAAAAATTGAAAGAATATTTCAGTTGTTCCGGACTCTGCACCGACTAGGGATGCCGAGGGAGAGGGGGAATGGATTCAGAAAAGATTCGGTTTCCGGATTACATACATACATACAGATGAGAGGTGAATGATATGATACATGCATACATACATACATACATACATACATACATACATACAGAGAAGATGGTTAGTTGTTGGTGGGATTGGGATTGGGATTGGGTTTGGGATTGGCATTAGGAGGAGGAATGTTAATGTGGGTGGTGCACTTGTCCTTCTTGAACCGGAGCTTGCCCTTGACGTCGTCGAACTCCCAGATGTGCTCTTGCATGTGCACGTTGCCCAGGATGTTGGGCCCCACTTCCCGTCTAAAGAAGCCGATGCAGGCGACCCCGGGCACCACCTCCGGCATGAGCACGCCTTTGGGGCTCGGCTCCAGCCTCGCGCCGCCCATCAACACCAGCTCCAGCTTCGGCACGATGGCTTCCGGCGCCGGGTTCTTGCCGTCCCACTTGTAGCAGTGCTCGAACGGGATCACCTCCTCCGCCGCCTTGTCCAGCTTTGGGTCTAGGAGGGTGGCGAGCGCCCGCGTGACCACGCTGTACGCCGGCTCCAGCAGCGACGTCACGGAGGTGCCCGTGTCCAGGTTGAGCCCGCCGTTGATGCGGTAGTTCCACACCTCGGGCGGGATGTTGAGGCGCTGCCCGTTGACGAACACGGCCGTGACCTGCACGCCCAAGGACGGCGCGTTCTGCACGTACACGATGTCCGTCTCGCCGAACCCGGCCCCGCCGCCGGCCTCCATGGCTGGGTTGGGCCCGAAGGTGAGGTAGCTGAAGGCGTCGCGGCCGCTGTGCGTCGCCAGCAGGCAGAAGGAGAAGAGGCCCTGGAAGCTCTTCCCGGCGATCCTGCCGAAGGACACTTTGTCGTTGCCCAGCGTGAGCACGCCGTCGTGCGCGTCCACGGTCCCGCCGGACTCGAAGGTGGAGCAGCCCAGCACCAGCCCCGGCAGCCGCGCCTGCCGCCCCCCCGACACCGCCACCGTCGCCGTCTCGCGCCCGAAGATGCCGCGGGTCTCCGTGCCGTCCTGCAGGTGCTGGTGGTAGCTGCACGACTCGTTGTGGTTGGGCGTCTTGCACGCAACGTGCGGGAAACGGGCGCAGCTGTCCCGCATGGAGCACCGGTACCGCCGCCACGACGACGACCGAGCCGGACGGTACCAGGTCTTCTTCACCAAGGGTGGCTCCAGCGCCTGCTCCAGGGACATGGTCTTGGCGTTGGCGTTGGCCCTGTCCCTGTCCCTGTGCCGCCGGTGGCCGCGGAGGCGGCAGTTGAGCCAGGTCAGGTCGTTGGCGGTGTCCAGGGCCATGCTGTAGGCCACCGCGGGCGTGCCGAAGTGCACCGTCACCAGGTACATGCCCACGTCCATGGAGTCCAGGGCGCTCTGCATCGGCAGCTCGAACGTGGACAGGGCCGTGCCGCTCCCGCTCGTGGCCGCCAAAAGATCCGGCATGTCCGACGCCGCCAGCTGCCGCCTCCTGCTGCTGGCCGCCATCCGCTGGTGCCGGGCCAGGTCCTTGGCCGCAATGGCTCGGTAGTGCTCGCGCCGCGCCTCCGGGGACTCCGGCACCACCGGCGCCGTCACCGGGAAGTAGCAGCTGCTGCCCTCCTCCAGCGCCCCCGCGTCGACGACGACCACCTCATCCGGGTCCGGGAAGGCGGCGTCGAGGCAGCCGGGGAGGAGGAGCACCACCGCCGCCACCACAACGGCGGCGGCGGCGACGTAATGGCCGTGCATCTTGGTCATTGATCGACCTTTGTAAATTTGTTTTGGTGCATGCCCGCCTTGCTATCTTCTTCTCCCGGCCCCTACCTTGAGCTTGTCCTGTCCACGCGTATTAGAGATGTGAGGTCGCCACGCCCACGCCATTGTTACCTACGTCTCTCTGCCTGCCTGCTCCCTTCTTAATTCGAGCGGCCATGAGCTTTTTCAGGATGCAACGCCGCTCTCCCTCTCCGCCCGCCTATAATAAGCATGCTCAGCACCTCCCCATTTCTCATCCCAATCAAAACAAAAAAGCAAAACACCTCACACGCAGCATGCCCCCCCCCCCCCCCCCCCCCCCCCCCCCCAAGTTGGAAACCCCTTCGCTACAAATTGAACCCCAGATTTTTAGCATGGCAAATCCAATACGTGTGAGATGACAAATTATGTGATAAAATTGCCATCCCCGCGGCAGTATAATTTGTCATAAAAAACGTTCAATCTACCATGATTAGAAATCCGACGTCAAGATTTACCCAAGCAAAAAGAAAAAGAAAAGTTGAGGAGTTCTAATTTCAATATTATATATATTCCGAAAAGGCCGAACGATATATTAGTGGCGCGCCGTGAGCATAGCTTGATGTCACCTCTCAGTCTCCACTTGCGCGGAGCTAACTTTTATAAACCCAGGAACTTGTAGAAGCAGCGGCCGGTAAAACCGTCGATGCAGACCAAGAGACATCGGCGGCCGTGATCTACGAAGTAAATCGCTGCCTCGGAGAAGGAAACGCCGAGAAGGGCATGTTGAAACTCCAAAGACAACAAAAGCCAGCCGAAGCGAGAAGAATCCACCGAAAACCTAAATCAACTGGATCCCGAAAGACCAACCGGAGACAACTATGTTGAAATATAGGATGGGCTCTATGCCCATATAACAATTTCAGAAAAATCTCTAAGTGGCCATGTAGGTGTCATGACAAGGGTTGTTGTAAGTGCATCAAGTGCCTCCTTAGTGGTTTTGGAGTATTAAAGACAAATAAGTTGAGGAATTAATGTGTTTGTGAGTATACGCAGAAGACAGAGTCCTAGAAGATTTGGTTTAACACATGGAAGACAACCCCTAAAAATGGATTTCTTCAAGTGAAGAATTTTATGATGAAATTGGTATGGCATTTGAACAAATTGATGTGAAGACTTTGAAGCTTGAAGACTTTGTTTTCATAGTTTCTTTTCTTCTTCTTTGAGTCATAGGAAAAACTATACTGTTAAAGGGGGTCTAGGTGAAACATATTTCACATTTCCAAAGTGATGCTCAAACATATTCAAACCTATACCCAAAAGCCGCTTCGAGTGAAGCCTTTGGAAATCTTCAATACAGTTGACGCAATTGCTAGCGACAGTGACGAAGTTCATCTGGTCGCCGACGAATTTGGTCACGTTGAGGAGTTAGGAGTTTGCCAGCGCGACTTGCCTAAAAGTGAGGAAATTGAGTGCTCCGACGAATTTGAGAGTTCAAATTTTGACTGTTGTTGTGCCACCTGCCAGCTGTCGAGTGGATCCTTATCCTGACAACGGTCGAATCAAAGAAGAGAATTTATGACAATTCATGTCGGGTTGCCCTGGCTATAAATACCCCCCCTCAACCACTGGTTGGCTGCTCCGAGAGAACTTGACACTTGTTATTTGAGAGCAACCCATCCTCTGACGACTTTGAGAGAAACCTAAGTGAGGAAAAACCCAGAGCCAAAGTGATTGAGCATCACTGAAGAGATTGATCTGTGTGATCCGACGCCTGTTACATTTGAAGACTGTCATTCTTCCAGACGGTTCAAGTTATGAGTACACTAAGAGTCACTGTGGTGTGCTGGTGAACAAGTCTGTGAAGGTTTGGGAAGTGTACCTTGAAGACTTACCACGAGTGATCAGGCGACGTCTGCGGGCCTTAGCTCAAGAGGAATACCGTGAGGACTGTGTGTCCTCTGAGTTGCGACTCAGCCGCCTCAACTAGACGTACAGTTGATGCAACAACTGGAACTGGTCTACCAAATTGCATTGTCTTCACCGAGCCAACCTGGTTTCAAATTCCTCAATCATCTCTTACATTATTCCGCTCCTGAAGAATTTGTGATCTATGCTCTGACGAATTTGAACTGAAGAATTTCATCACGCTGCCTTTCATTTCCTCATTTCATATTCCTCATGCTTGTATGACTGTATGATTGTATGTTCTTCACTCTTACGTATCCTGATTGCATGTACTCTTATTCTATGATGACTTAGTTTCCCTTGCGTTCTATTTCTTCACTCTGATCTTCGTCAAATTCTTGAGATTTTGACGAATTTATAAAAATCTCCCATCCCCCCCCCTTCTGGGAGATAACCTGCACTTTCAATTGGTATTAGAGCAAGTTACTCCCTTGTTCTGTGTGATTTTGGTTTAACCACCGGGAGTTTTAGTTATGTCAACCGCAGGTATGATCAAGGTTTCTGCCATGTGCCCCATGTTCGATGGCACAGACTATCCTTACTGGAAGAACAAGATGCACATGCATCTTGAGGCAATTGCCAACGATCTCTGGTTTGCCATTGAGAACGACGTTTCCCACTGTTGTGCCTAGCATCAATGTTACTGATGTGAAGAGATTCAAGCAACTCGACTCTCAAGCAAAGAACATCTTATGTGAACATCTCAACAAATTAAGGGCAGTATGGCAGAGTGAGTGCACTGGAAACGTCAAAGCTGATCTGGGACAGGCTCTCCAAGGTCAATGAGGGAGTTTCCACTCAACGTGACTCTCGAGTTGATGTGCTTCGCAATCTCTTCAACCTCTTCAAGAGGCTTGAGAATGAAAATGTTCAACAAACTTTTGATCGCCTCACTAATATCTCCAATGAGCTACATGCTCTGGGCGCTTTTGACATCACTGACCACGAGGTGGTGAAGAAACTGCTGAGATCTCTTGACAGCTCCTTTGACACCCTTGCACTGATGATTCAAGAGCGTCCTGATTACAAGTCACTTGATCCCGCTGATATTTTTGAGAGGCTCAATACTCATGAATTTCAACAAGTTGAGAAGAGGGATATGCATGGTCCTAGCTATGGATGACCTCGCGCTCTGAAGGCAAAGGCTAAAGCGAAGGAAATTTCTTCATCTGAAGAAGAAGAAGTGTCAGAATGCGGTACTGATGATGCTGAGGAAATTGGCAGAGAACTGGCTATGCTCGTGAGGAAGTTCTAGAAGTTCTCCAAAAGGGGCCGCTTTGGAAAGTCTTCAAAGTACGATTCAAAGAACACTGAAGCTTCTGCTCGAGACTACGGCAAAAGAACTTGCCACAGATGCAAGAAGCTAGGCCATTACATCACCAATTGCCCCCTCTGGAAAAAGGGCACAAAGAAGAAAAAGTCTAGCAAGGATGACGATTTTGATGAAAAAAAGAAGAAGTCGTCAAAGTCTTCATCGAAGTCCTCATCAAATAAGAAAAGCACCTCCGACAAAGCTCATGCCTTCATTAGAAAGGAAATGGATTCTAAGGAAGAATCTGAAGAAGCTGAGGAATCCGAGGAGGAATCTGACTCCGGGTTGCAAGTTTGGCTCTCGCAAATAAGCTCGTCAGCAAGTCTATCTTCGATCATGAAGAAAAAGGTGACTCTGCCAACTCTGAAGACTATGCTGATGACTACGCTCCCACCTACTACGCAGGGTCCTTATGGAGCACGGGAGGGGGCTGGATGCCTGATGCATGGAGATCCACGGCGTCGACGGGCGCCCTGCGGCCAACGCTCCCCTGGTGAACACGGGAGGACAACGATGGTGTTGGTGGGCTGGGCCTGGTGCTGTGCACTTGGGCCCAAGTGCACAGTGCCAGGCTTTTCCCCTTTTTTTCTTTTTTCTTTTCTATTTTACCTTTTATTTCCTTTTTCTTTTCATTTTTCTTTTATATATTTTAGTTTTATAAAATATATTTCTTGCACCTAATTTAGTATTTCAATTTAGGTCACTACGACAAAAAGGTTGGCACTCCAAATATTAGTTTATATTTTTATAACTTTATAAAAGGCATTTAATTAATTGTTTTCGCTGTTGTTTTATTTATTTTAGAGCATTTAAACATTTTATAAAAATGTGGTTTCTCCACCATTACTACTTATGATTTATTTTTCACATTTTCACATTTTTCACATTTTAGTTTTAATGTTTGAAAACTTTTACCGTTTGACATTATTTTAAATTTGAATTTTGAATCAGTTTTGAATCGACATGAGTTTAACAACAGTAACCAAGGTGACATGGCATCATTAGTAGAGGGTTACTGTAACTTAATTATCTGGGTGTCACATTAAGGGACTAATGTGTTTCTGAGTGTACACATGTGTTATAGTCCCTAAAGATTTGGTTTAACCCATGAAAGACGACCCCTACAAATGTATTTCTTCAAGTGAAGAAATTGGCACGGCCTTTGAAGAAATTGATATGAAGACTTTGACGCTTGATGACTTTGTTTTCATAGTTTCTTTCTTCTTATTTCTGAGTGTTCACATTTTCAAAGTAATGCTCAAACCTATACATACACAAGCGGCTTCGAGTTAAGCCTTTGGAAACCTCCAGAACAGCTGACGACTTTGCTAGCGACAGTGACGAAGTTCATCTGGTAACTGACGAAATTGGTTACGCTGAGGAGTTAGGATTTCGTCAATGCGATCTGCCTATTGTGATGAAATTGAGTGCCCCAAAGAAATTGAGAGTTCATTTTTTCAACCGTTGCTGCACCGCGTGCCAGCTGTCGAGTGGATCCTTATCCTG
Organism: Triticum urartu; assembly: GCF_056163025.1. Lineage (NCBI taxonomy): Eukaryota > Viridiplantae > Streptophyta > Magnoliopsida > Poales > Poaceae > Triticum > Triticum urartu. The sequence continues at coordinate 593,071,147 of NC_141873.1, forward strand.
ACAACGGTCATGTCTGGAAAGGGCATTGATGACAATTATGTCGGGTTGCCCCTGGCTATAAATAGCCGCCCCCACAACCACTTGTTGGTTGGCTGCTCTAGAGAGAACTTGACACATGTCATTTGAGAGCAATCCTTCCTCTAATGGCTTTAAGAGAAACCTAAGTGAGAAAAACCCAACCAGAGCCAAAGTGATTGAGAACCACTGAAGATATTGATTTCTGTGATGTGATGCCTGTTACCTTTGAAGACTGTCATTCTTTTAGACGGTTAGGTGTCACGTTCTGAGCACCCAAGAGTAATTATGGTGTGCCGGTGAACAAGTCTGTGAAGGTTTTGGAAATCTACCTTGAAGACTTACCACGAGTTATTGGGTGAGGTCTAAGTGACCTTGGCTCAAGAGGAATACAGTGAGGACTAAGTGTCCTCTAAGTTCGTCTTAGCCGCCTCAACCAGGCTTACAGTTGATACAACAACTGGAACTGGTCCACCAAATCACCATGCCTTCACCGATCCTACCTGGTTTCAAATTCCTCACCCTTACTTTACGTATTTCCGCTGCTGGAGAATTTATGATCTATCCTCTAAAGAATTTGAACTGGAGACTTTCATCATGTTGTTCTTTATTTCTTCAGTTCATCCTCCTCATGCTTGTATGCGTGTATGATTACATGTTCTTCATCTGTATGTATCTTGTATGCATGATTTCTGTTTCTGTGATGACTTAGTTCCCTCACGTTTCTATTTCTTCACTCTGATCTTCGTCAAATTCATCAAATTTTGATGAATTTCCAAAAATCTTCCATTCACCCCCCTCGCCCCCTCTGGGAGTAAACCTGTGCTTTCACTTTTTCACATTAATTTCGGTTGTATACCATAGCTAGCTAAGTTGAATTTAATCCTGACTTTCATTTTAGCCAAAGGTTCTAAGTGTCATGCATGTGTGCAAGCTAAGTAGCCTCACAAACCTCACAAGGCTGCCGAGGAGAGACACTTGGCACCATTAAAACTCATACATTCTGATATCTGTGATATGGATGATGTGTTGACTAAAGAAAAAGAAAACCCCCTTCTACAATTGATTGATTTCCTTATGTTTAAGTCAACTATTACCAACTTTTGGATCTTAGCATGCTGAAAATTGAACCAACAAGTTGAATCCTTATTTTTCATTTGGTTTAGTGTTTATGCCCGAAGTGGTGAAAGAAACATGGTTTGAGACCACCCCAACCCCTCCAAAGCAAAAGGATTCGCATGGCAAATTGAACGTCCGAGATGACAAATTATGTAGTCGTGATCGGAGATGACAATTTCATTTAGCAAGCATGGCAAATTGTTGACATGTTCAATTTTGTGCCAGGAGATAAATTATATTGTTCATAATTTGACATAAAAACATTCGACTTGACATGGTTTAAAATCTGACATCGGGTTTTTAACATTACCGAAACAAAAAAAAGGGGAAATTAAATTGGTATGTCCAATTTTCGTTCTTACCCATTATTTTTAATATAGATTGCGAAAAGGCTAAAGGTCGTATTTTAAGCATCATAGGTCCTCATGAGAAAGAAAGAAAGAAAGGCTCGCAAGAGTTTAGGATATTTTGCCTCCCGTCGATGCCGCCGCCGAGTTGCATCATCTCCTTTGTGCTTAGGGCTATGGAGGCGCAGTGGATCCCGTCCATTGCCGGCGAGAGGGCTCATGCTTCATTTTTAGGTGTTTTTAGTTTGTTTACGGTTTGTGTCCTACTCGATAAGGTGGGGCGGCGGTGGCTCCCTGGAAATTGAATAAGATTCTCTCTATCTAGCCCCCATTCCGGTAGGGCGTCTCGCGTCATCGGGGGCGTGTGGAGGTGTTTCTTCAATCGATCTCATGGGATTCAGTCGGTTTTTGTCTTTGGTGGAACTGTGTGGATCTAGTCTTTGTTTGTCTATATTCATGTGTCTATAAGTTGGATCCTTCCGATTTACGCTTACTTGTTGAAAGTGCATGTAGTCCAATGTGTGGTTTTGATAATTAATGACAACCTTTATGGAATAGCATTTGCATTGAGATAAATATTTGAGTGGAACTTGCATAGGCAATGCATCAAGAATATTGGATGGATTGAAGAATGAAATCTATCAACACAAATATATGCATGGGGACTTGGTAATTAATGAGTTACGCTTCTAGGAGGACAAATGGCTGGGAAACACCACCCTCTAGGAACAGTATCCAACCTTGTACTGCATTGTTTGCGATAAGAATAATCTTCTTGCGCAAGTGATCAGTTCTTTCCCGCTGGATATATCTTTTAGGTGCTACTGTCATGACAACATCTTCTATCTTGTTTGGATTCGATTAACCTAACACAATGACTGGGACACCTGATGTGTTTCACTATAATCTATCTACAACTAGGCCTTCATAGTTGACCCTATATATCGTGTGCTTTCACACTCCGAGATTCAATGACAATAAAAAAAATATGGGAAGCAAGTATACCACTAAAGTGAAGATTTTATGCTATCTGAGCGGAGGTGTTGTGCTGAAAAACAACAACCTCACTGGCCGCAACTAGCAAGAAAGTAAAAGGTGTAACTTTTGCGATCATGATGGTGCAATTAAACACCTCTTCTTTCAATGCAAGTGCAAGCGTTCTATGTGTCCAGTCATCCAAATAGCATCAAATTTGTATCCACCCACAAGTTCTGCCAATATATATGGTCGCTGGCTAGACAAAATATCTAGAAACAATTAGTATGATAATAAGGTTGGAAGTCCCTTTGACTATGTACAGATGATTTTGATTTTAATGATAAATCTCCTTCCATCATGTAGGTTATAAACCGATGTGTGCATTGGTCACGTATGTGGCCAACCATTGTTCACGATGGTGTGTATATTGTTGGAGCAGGGTTTTTTTCAGAATGAAGACGCCAGAGGCGTTCGGCTTTAAATTAATAAAGCCCACATCAGGCAGCTGATAACCAACAAGTATAGGGGATCAATTGTAGCCTCTTTCGATAAGTAAGAGTGTCGAACCCAACGAGGAGCTAAAGGTAGAACAAATATTCCCTCAAGTTCTATCGACCACCGATACAACTCTACGCACGCTTAACGTTTGCTTTACCTAGAACAAGTATGAAACTACAAGTACTTTGTAGGTGTTTTTGGATAGGTTTGCAAGATAATAAAGAGCACGTAAATAAAAAGTTAGAGGCTGTTTGGATAAAGAAGCAATAAAGTTAGTATAGCAAGTGTGGAAAAGTGGTGGTAGGAGTTGTGAAATTGTCCCTAAGCAATTGACTACTTTATTAGACCGATAGCAAGTTTTATGTGGGAGAGGCCATTGTTAGCATGTCATCCCTGACTTGGAATTCTATGCACTTATGATTGGAACTATTAGCAAGCATCCGCAACTACTAACGTTCATTAAGGTAAAACCCAACCATAGCATTAAGATATATTGGCCCCCCTTCAATCCCATATGCATCAATTTCTATGCTAGGTTGAAGCTTCTCTCACTCTTGCCCTCAAATACATAGTCCTATCAACATACAACTAACCCTATGGTGTGATCCACACGCGCGCTCATATGATGGGTACCAAAAGACAACAAGATAACCACAAGCAAATTAAATCAATCATAGCAATTCATCAACCACCGATAGGACAACGAAAATCTACTCAGACATCATAGGATGGGAACACATCATTGGATAATAATATGAAGCATAGAGCACCATGTTCAAGTAGAGGGTACAACGGGTTGCGGGAGAGTGGACCACCGTAGATAGAGGGGGGAAGGTGATGGAGATGTTGGTGAAGATGGCGTAGGTGTTGGTGAAGATCGCGGTGATGCTGATGGCCCCGACGGTGTTCCGGCGCCACCGGAAGCGAGGGGGAGAGAGCCCCCCTCCTTATTCTTCTTCCTTCACCTTATCCCAAGATGGGAGAATGGTTTCCCCTCTGGTCCATGGTCTCCATGGCGTGGGAGGGGCGAGACCCCTTCGAGATTGGATCTGTCTCTCCATCTCTCTATGTTTCTGCGTTCTGGGATTATGCCCTTTCACCGTTTCTTATATATCCGGAGATCCGTAACTCCGATTGGATTGAAACCTTCTCCTCGATTTTTTCCCGAAAATTAGCTTTCTTGCGGCCAAAGAAGAGCAGTAACCGCCTTACGGGGGGGGCCCACGAGGGTCAGGAGCGCACCTAGGGGGGCGCCCCTGCCTTGTGGCCCCCTTCGGGCACCGTCTCGCGTTGATTTTCTTCCCATATTTCACATATATTCCAAAAATATTCTCCGTCCGTTTTTATCTCGTTTGGACTCCGTTTGATATGGATTTTCTGCGAAACAAAAAACATGCAATAAATAGGAACTGGCACTGGGCACTGGATCAATAAATTAGTCCCAAAAAATAGTATAAAAAGTTACCAAAAGTATATGAAAGTTGTATAATATTGGCATGGAACAATCAAAAATTATAGATACGACGGAGACGTATCAGCATCCCCAAGCTTAATTCCTGCTCGTCCTCTAGTAGGTAAATGATAAGAAAGATAATTTTTGACGTGGAATGCTACCTAGCATAATTTTGATCATGTAATCTAATCATGGCATGAATATTAAGACACGAGTGATTCAAAGCAATAGTCTATCATTTGACATTAAGACAATAATACTTCAAGCATACTAACCAAGCAATTATGTCTTATCAAAATAACATAGCCAAAGAAAGCTCATCCCTACAAAATCATATAGTCTGGCTATGCTCCATCTTCACCACACAAAGCATTCAAATCATGCACAACCCCGATGACAAGCTGAGCAATTGGTTCATACTTTTAACGCGCTTCAGCCTTTTCAACCCTCACGCAATACATGAGCGCAAGCCATGGACATAGCACTATGGGTGGAATAGAATATGATGATGGAGGTTTGTGTGAAGAAGACAAAAAAGGAGAAAGTCTCACATCGACGCGGCTAATCAACGGGCTATGGAGATGCCCATCAATTGATGTCAATGTGAGGAGTAGGGATTGCCATGCAACGGATGCACTAGAGCTATAAGTGTATGTCAAACTGAAACTAAGTGGGTGTGCATCCAACTTGCTTGATCATGAAGACCTCGGGCATTTGAGAAATCCCATCATCGGAATATACAAGCCAAGTTCTATAGTGAAAATTCCCACTAGTATATGAAAGTGATAACTCAAGAGACTCTCTATATGAAGAACATGGTGCTACTCTGAAGCACAAGTGTGGTAAAAGGATAGTAACATTGCCCCTTTTTTGTGGGCTTCTTTGGTCCCCCTTTTTTATTTAGGCTTCTTTGGCCTCTATTTTTTTTCTTTTTTTTCATGGGGAAATGCTCTAATAATGAAGGTCATCTCACTTTTATTTACTTACAACTCAATATTACAACTCGATACTAGAACAAAGATATGACTCCATATGAATGCCTCCGGCGGTGTACCGGGATGTGCAATGATCTAGTGTAGCAATGCCATCAAAAAACGGACAAGCGATGAAAACATCATGTGTAGCAACCCGACCTCAAATGGTCAAGTCTCTGTGCTTCAGTGTCATCCCTGGATCGGTAATGCTGACACACACGGTACTTGAAGGATTTATAATAGAGTAGCAATCACACACTTATTACATCGAATGTCTCAAAAGAGAACTTATTACAATAATATGGCTTAAGGCCATCTAATACGATAACAACGGAAGGCTTGGAAGATAAAGTGAGTCCATCAACTCCAACGGCATAGCTGAGCTGCACGACAACGACATAACGAACCTTACTCCTCGTCTGAAAAGTCTGCAACATAATACGTTGCATCCCGAAAATGGGTCAACACATGGAATATGCTGGCAATATAACACAGTAGAGCAAGAACATAATAATGCTATCACTAGATGCATATTTGGCTGGTGGAAAGCTCTATGGTTATAGTTTTTGCGAAAAGCCAATTTTTCCCTACAACAAATGAATAGATTTTAATTTAACTATCATGGTGGTTGAAACATCATTGAGAAGGTTCCTCCAACTCAATCCCAATTAAAGTAATTAACAACCCAACAATATTAATTAAGAGTGATGAGATACTTAAGATACTCCAAGTACTAGATACTCAAGATTGTCCATAACCGGGGACACGGCTAACCATGATTAGATTGTACACTCTGCAGAGGTTTGCGCACTTTTCCCCACAAGACTCGATCGCCTCCGTTAGATTTCTCGCACTTCATGATGTTTGAGAAAAAGATGACCGAGACACAGTTTTTCACAAACATTAACTCTCTACTCCGGGCGGACCATACCAAACTTACAACCCTCTACCTGCCAATCCATCTCTTCAAGAGCTTCACGTAACTTACTCAACTATGCTAGAGCCCATAATAGCTTGTGGCTGCACACGGAAGTTTCTAGCATGAATAATCTCAGTTCCCTTTGAGCCTGGGTGGCGGTCCATAGGAAAATCACACGGAACCCTGGGATTTCCAAAAAATACAGGCAACACTGGGTGCTCCAGGTGCCTCAATCCACCCAGATGTGCATTTAAGTTGCCACCTTAAGTTGAACTATTAATTAACAATCTCACATCTGTCATGGATTTCACTCAAACCCAAACCACGTCTACAAGCATAGCATATCAATATAAGCAACACGTAGAAGTAACTCCCAAGGGTTTGATATAATAGGGCAATAGGTTCTACCTCAACAACTACTTCCCAACCCACAAGTTAATGACATCTATTCATGCAATGTTTGAGGATTGATTCTAATGCATAAAAACAGGGTATGGAAAGAGTATGATCAATGTGTTACTTGCCTTGCTGACGATCCGTGAAACCTAGGGACTCGTAGTAGCATGCTTCGCACTCCGGGAATTCTATCGCAATCAAACAATAGCATACATAAGCAACAAGAAGAGATGCACATGCAAAACTCAAATAAGAGAGATTGACCAGAAAGTTCAACTTAAGAACTCCGGTTTGCAAAAAGAAACAAATCGAACGGAGCAACGAAACTCAAACGGCAAAAGAAACAAGATCCGTTTACTAATCTGAACTAAAGTCAAATTTTACAATACCAAAATCTTGTTTAAGTTGATTAAACAGAAGGAGGGTCTCGAGACGAAGATCTAGGTGCTTGAATCGCCTGATTCCGATAAACGAGCGAAAAGATAAACTGAAACGAAAATCGCGATCGAGAATAATCGTGGAAAAATCTGATAAAAAGAAAACTAATGAACAGACTAACGAACGAGCGTTTGTTATCTGTAACTAACGGGCAAAAACCATTCATTAAACCGAACGTACGGATGAACGTCCGCTATGTAGCAGAACCGAGAAAAACCGGCGAACCGATCTAAAAAAACGAACTAGGGTTTTAAAAAAACCGAATCGGTTTTAAAAAAAACTGGCGGCGGCGGATCGGCGCGTTAGCTCTCCTTCGAGGCAGCTCCGGCGAGGCGGGGCTTGGGCAGTGGGGTGGCTCAGCGGCGCGGGGCAGCTGCAGCGCGGGCGGCGGCAGGCGGTGGCGCGGGCTGCGGCGGCGGGGCTGGCGAGGGCTGCGGCGGCGGCGACTTGGGGCTCCAGGGGGGCCCCGGGTGGGTTTTTAAAGGGGCGGGGGGGGGGGGGGGGGGGGGCGAGGCGGCGGCTCCGACTTGGGGAGGGGGTCGCGGCGACGGCGGCGGCTCGGACTCTTCCGAGTCCGGCGGTGGCATGGGACGGGGAAGGCGGTGGCGTGGGGTTGGGCCGGCCTGGCTCGGCTGGGCTTCAGCCCGGTCGGGCGCTGGAAGTTTTTTTTTAAAATAATTTCGTCGAACAGAAAATAAATCCTAGAAAATAAAATAAAAATCTAAAATGCCAAAATAAATTTTCACCGTCTAAATAAAATATTTAGAACGAGATGAACATTTTTTGGCCCTAAAATGCAATTTTGAAAACGTGCAATTTTTCTAATGCAAATAAAATCCAAATAAAATCAAATAAAATCAAATAAATAATTAAAATAAAAAATCCTCGTTTCATTATTTGATAAAAATCAAATATGAAAACCGGGAAATCCCCAACTCTCTTCGAGGGTCCTTGAGTTGCTTAGGATCTCGAGGATTGCAGAATGAAAATGCAATAAAATATGACATGCATGAATGACCTATGTATAACATTCCAAATTGAAAATTTGGGATGTTACAAACCTACCCCCTTAAGATGAATCTCGCCCTCGAGATTCGGGTTGGCTAGGAAATAGGTGTGGGTGGTCTTTGCGAAGATCATCCTCTCGTTCCCAGGTGGCTTCATCCTCGGTATGGTGGCTCCACTGAACTTTGCAAAACTTGATATCCTTGCTGCGGGTGACTCGGCTGGCAAACTCAAGAATCTTAACTGGCTTTTCCTCATAAGTCAAATCACTGTCCAACTGAATCACCTCCAAGGGTACTGTATCTCTTAACTGTATATCAGCCATCTAAGCATGACACTTCTTCAACTGCAAAACATGGAACACATCATGTACTCCTGACAGTCCTTCAGGTAACTCCAACTTGTAGGCAACTTCTCCCATACGTTCCAAAATACGCTGTGGCGACCCGACCCGAATGGATCAAGTGCTCTGTGCTGAGGTGTCATCCCTGGATCAGTAATGCTGACACCACACAGTACATCGAAGGATTTATAGCAGAGTGGCAATCACACACTTATTACATCGTTGTCTCAAAGAGAACTTATTACAATAAACATGGCTTAAGGCCATCTAGTGTCGATAACAGCGGAAGACTCGGAAGATAAATGGGTCCATCAACTCCAACGGCATCACCGAGTATAGAACCACGACCTAAAAGCACCTCAATCGTCATCTGAAAAGTCTGCAACATTAACGTTGCAGCCCGAAAACGGGTCAGCACATGGAATATGCTGGCAATGTAACACATAGAGAGTAATGGAATGAAACAGCTATACTATATGCATATATGGCTGGTGGAAAGCTCTATGGTTACAGTTTTGCGTAAAGCCAGTTTTTCCCTACTGCAAAGGAATAAGTTTATTTTAACTATCATGGTGGTTGTTAAACATTGAGAATGGTTGACAGCATTCTCAATCCCAATTAAAAATAATTAAAACCCAACAACATTAATTAGAAGTAACATGTTGAGATTCACATGATATTCAAGTACTAGATACTCAAGATGTCCATAATCGGGGACACGGCTAATCATGATTAGTTTATACACTCTGCAGAGGTTTGCATACTTTTCCCCACAAGACTCGATCGCCTCCGTTTGGTTTCTCGCACTACATGGTGTTTGAGAAGACGGATGACCGAGACACAGTCTTTCAGAAGCGCTAGCACCTTACGATGGATAGACCGGTACACCTACTTTCCCCTACATCTGCTAGTCTACCCTGTAAGAGTTCGCACGACTTAGTCAACTATGCCAGAGCCCATAATGGCTTGTGGCTGCACACGGAAGTTTCTAGCATGAAAGATCTTATGATCCCTTTGAGCCTGGGTGGCGGTCCAAAAAAACAGGCAAGTCTTGATAGACATCAGGTGCCTCAATCCACCCAGATGTGTGTTTAAGTTGCCACCTTAGATAAACCATTAAAATTATCAACTCACATCTGTCATGGATATTACTCACCCAATCCACGTCTACTAGCATAGCATGGCATAATGAGCAAACGTAGAAGTAACTCCCAAAGGTTTCATAGTAAACAGGTAATAGGTACTACCTCATCTACTTCCCATCCCACAATTTAATTAGATCCTAATCATGCAATGTGAGAGGATTGATCTAATGCAATAAAACATGGGTTGTAGAAAAGGTATGATCAAAGTGTTACTTGCCTTGCTGATGATCCGCGAGGCCTAGGGTTTCGAAGTAACAGGCGGCGCAATCCGGGTGATCTATCGCAGACAAACAACAAGCACACAATAAGTACTCATCTAATGCACAGGTAAAACTCGAACAAGAGAATGAACCAGAAAGTTCAACTTAAGAACTCCGGTTGCAAAGAAAGAACGAACCGAACAGACGACGGAAAAACAAACGGCGGAAGAAAACAACTCGGTTCTAGCAAGTTGAAACTAGGTCAAATTTTACCGGGGCAAAAACTTGTTCAAGTTGATTAGACGGAACGGCGGTTTCAAAATGAAACTCCAGGCGCTTGAATCACCTGATTCCGATAAACGAGCGAGAAGAAAGACTAGAACGAAGATCGGATCTGAGATCACGATCGCGGAATAAATCCGACGAAAAGAAAGAGACGAACGGTTAAACGAACGGACGTTCGTTAACCTAGAAGAATCTGGTGATCACGTTCATTAGGACGAACGGTCCGGCGAACGGTCCAAAGGCAACTAAATCAGAAAAGAAAACGAATCCGATCTAGGGTTTCGGAAGAAAACCGAAACGAAAAACCGATCTAGAAAACGAATCAGAAGAGAAGAAAAGAATCGGAACGATTACGGAACGATTTTTCTAGAGAAAAACCGAACCGAGGCGAGGAAAGAGAGAGGCGCGGCTACCTCGAAGAGGCTTCGGCGAGGGGCTCCGGCGGCGGCGGGGCAAGGTGGCGGCGTGGGCAAGGTGCGGCGGCGGCGTGGGTAAGGTGCGGCGGCGCGGGTGTGGGGTGGCGCGGCGGCGGTGTAGGGCGCGGGGTGGGGTGCGGTGGAGGGCTTGGGGGTTTGATTTGATGGGTTTAGAGAGGGGGGGTGTTGGGGTATTTATATTGGGGAGGGGAGAGGAGACTTGGGGTAGGGGACAAGAAATAGAATAGGAAAAAGAGTCCTAAAAGAAAAAGGAAAACGGAACAAAGGAAAGGGCTAGCCTAGAATCCTAAAAGGATTCGGCTAAGAAGCAAGAGGCGAGGCGGCGGCCTGCACACCTGCGCCTGGCGCACGCACGCGGCTGGGGCGGCCGGCTGGCTGGGCCTTTGGCCCGGCTGGCCTGCTCTCCTTTTTTTTAAACGGTTCCGCGCGCAGAAAAAAAACAAAAAGATAACTAAACGAACTCCAAAATTCCTAAAGTAAATTTTCCCCGACTCCTAAAAATGAGTCGAACAAAATGAACTTTTCTCCGGGCCTAAAATGCAATTTTTGAAAAGACGCATTTTTCCCTATCCAAATAAAATGCAAATAAAACTCCGGCAAAACCAAAACTTGATCTATTTATTAAATCTTCATTTTTCCTAAATTTGGGAAAGTCATATTATTCCCTCTCTCATATATTTTGACACCGGAAAAATTATTGAAGATGAAATAAATAAATCAAATGATCCTCTTTTCCAAATTCGAGAAAACTCTCAAATATGAAAATAACGAAATCTCCAACTCTCCCCGAGGGTCCTTGAGTTGCATGAAATTTCTAGGATCAACCAAAATGCAAGAAATATGATATGCATGATGATCTAGTGTATAACATACCAAATTGAAAATTTGGGATGTTACAAACCTACCCCCCTTAAGATGAATCTCGCCCTCGAGATTCGGGTTGGCTAGAAAATAGGTGAGGGTGGTCTTTGAGCAAATCTTCTTCTCTCTCCCAGGTGGCTTCATCCTCTGAGTGGTGGTTCCACTGAACTTTGCAAAACTTGATAACCTTGCTGCGGGTAACTCTGCTGGCAACTCGAGAATCTTGACTGGCTTCTCCTCATACGTTAAGTCGTCCTTCAACTGAATCGCTTCGAATGGCACTGTATCTCTTAGTGGTACCTCCGCCATCTCGGCGTGACATTTCTTCAGATGAGAAACATGGAATACATCATGAACTCCTGACAGTCCCTCTGGTAATTCCAACTTCTAAGCGACTTCTCCCATACGTTGCAAGATCTTATACGGTCCAACGAAACGCGGTGCTAACTTTCCCTTAACTCCAAAGCGCTTAACTCCTCGAAGTGGGGATACTCGGAGATAAACTCTGTCTCCGGTTTCGTAAACTGTCTCCTTGCGTTTAGAGTCTGCGTAGCTCTTCTGTCTGGACTGGGCTACCTTGAGCCTATCGCGAATCAACTTAACTTTCCGTTCAGACTCCTTAATCAAATCTGGTCCAAAGAATTGACGGTCTCCAACTTCGTCCCATGACAACGGTGTCCTGCACCTCCTTCCGTATAAAGCTTCGAAAGGTGCCATCTTCAAACTGGTTTGATAGCTATTGTTGTAGGAAAACTCTGCATATGGCAAGTTATCGTCCCAACTAGATCCATAATCTAGTGCACAAGCTCTCAGCATATCCTCCAAAATTTGATTGACTCTCTCAGTCTGTCCATCTGTCTGCGGATGAAAAGCTGTGCTGAACTCTAGTCTGGTTCCTAAAGTTTCATGCAATTGCTTCCAAAACTTTGAGGTAAATTGGGTTCCTCTGTCTGATACGATACTCCTCGGAACTCCATGCAAACAAATGATGCTAGTCATGTATATCCTCGCCAACTTAGCACTGGTGTAAGTGGTCTTAACTGGAATAAAATGTGCAACCTTCGTCAAACGATCAACTACTACCCATATCGAGTCGTAGCCTGCTTTTGTCCTGGGTAGTCCTATGATAAAATCCATGCCTATCTTATCCCACTTCCATTCGGGTATCGGCAATGGCTGTATCAATCCTGCTGGCTTCTGATGCTCTGCCTTTACTCTCTGACATACGTCACAAACTGCTACATATGCTGCAATATCCTTCTTCATTCCGGTCCACCAGAATGTTTCCTTCAAATCCAAATACATCTTGGTATTCCCTGGGTGAATCGAATACAGTGAATCATGTGCCTCTTGCAAAATCAACTTCCTGATCTCCGGGTCATTGGGCACATAAACACGGTCCTCAAACCATAGGGTATCGTGCTCATCCTCACGAAATCCCTTTGCTTTTCCGTCGCTCAATTTCTCTTTTATAGCAGCAATCTCCTTGTCAGATTTCTGAGCTTCCCTGACCTTATCCATCAATGTTGACTGAACCTCTAATGTTGCTACATAGCCTCCCGGAACTATTTCCAAACATAGCTCACGAAGGTTTTCTGCTAACTCCTTTGGTACTTCCCCCATCATTAGAGTATTGACATGGCTCTTACGGCTCAATGCGTCAGCTACTACATTAGCTTTTCCGGGATGGTAATGCAATCTCATGTCATAATCCTTGATGAGCTCCAACCATCTCCTTTGTCTGAGGTTCAACTCCTTTTGCGTGAAAATGTACTTTAAACTCTTGTGATCCGTGTACACCTCACAATGATTTCCAATGAGGAAATGTCTCCACGTCTTCAATGCATGCACTACGGCTGCTAACTCCAAATCATGCATGGCATAATTCAACTCATGAGGCTTCAGTTGCCGTGAAGCATACGAAACAACTCTCCCTTCCTGCATAAGCACTGCTCCAAGTCCTCGACGTGAAGCGTCGCAATACACCTCATAATCCTTGGTCTGATCTGGCAAAATCAATACTGGTGAGGTAACCAAGCGTTTCTTCAACTCCTGGAAACTAGCCTCACACTCCTCAGTCCATTCGAACTTAGTATCCTTCTTCAACAATTCAGTCATAGGCTTTGCAATCTTTGAGAAATTCTCAATAAATCTTCGGTAGTATCCTGCAAGTCCAAGAAAACTCCGGATCTCTCCAACTATTGTTGGTGCTTCCCATTCGGTTACTGTCTCAACCTTAGTGGGGTCAACTGCTATACCTTCTCCAGATATAACGTGTCCGAGGAATCCAACTTCCTTCAACCAAAACTCACATTTGCTGAATTTGGCGTATAATTGATGTTCCCTTAGTTTCTCAAAAACCAAACGCAAATGTTCCTTATGCTCCTCTTCATCCTTTGAATAAACCAGAATGTCATCAATGAACACTACGACGAACTTATCCAAAAACTCCATAAACACTTTGTTCATCAGGTTCATAAAATAGGCAGGTGCGTTAGTCAATCCAAATGACATAACGGTATACTCATACAGTCCATATCTCGTGGTGAATGCTGTCTTAGGTATGTCCTGCTCTCGAATCTTCAACTGATGGTACCCTGATCGCAAATCGATCTTGGAAAACACTTTAGCTCCTTACAAACGATCAAACAGATCATTGATCATTGGCAGTGGGTACTTGTTCTTGATGGTTACTTCATTCAATCCCCGATAATCTACAACCATCCTTAATGATCCATCCTTCTTTTCCACTAGAAGTACGGGTGATCCCCAAGGCGAAGAACTTGGGCGAATGTAACCTTTATCCAATAACTCCTTAATCTGATTTTTAATTTCCACCAAATCCTTTGCTGGCATCCGGTACGGTCGCTTCGATATTGGGCCAGTACCTGGCAATAACTCAATCAAAAACTCAATGTCTCTATCCGGTGGCATGCCTGGTAATTCCTCAGGAAATACATCAGGAAAATCCTTTACCACTGGTACTTCCTCTTGCACAACTCCTGTTAGGCAGTTTACTTGTGTCCTGTTTGGCACATGCTGGGATACATACTTGATCCTTCTTCCTTCTGGTGTGGTAAGCAAAATTGACTTACTAGCACACTCAATATTCCCTTCATACTTTGATAACCAATCCATGCCTAATATCACATCCAATCCTTGAGATTCCAATACTATTAGGTCTGACGGAAACACATAGTTACCAATCCTTATTGGTAACCGATCACACCATCGTCTAGCCATAAACTCCGCTCCTAGTGAGCTTACTAACATGGGTGACCTAAGGGCTTGGGTTGGCAGGTTATATTTATCCACGAATCCCCTTGATATGTATGAATGCGATGCACCAGTGTCAAAAAGAACAAGTGCGGTAAATGACTTAACCAAAAACTTACCGATTACTGCATCGGGTTGATCTTCAACCTCCTCCACATTAACGTGGTTCACCTGTCCCCTATTGAAAGGGTTCGGCTTCTTCCCAGAGCTTCCATTGCCATTTCCATTCTGGCCTTCAGGACATTCATTGGCATAATGTCCGGTCTTGGAACACTTGAAACAGGTGACTTGACTTAGGTCTCTCTTGGTTGGGGTTGATGGGATGGTACGGTTCTGGCCGTTGCTTCCTCCATTCCCATTACCATTCTTGTGGCCATTATGGTTGTGCGAGCTACCTCCTCCATGGGTGTGCTAAAACTGAAATCCCGGTTTAGGGGTAAAGCGGGGCTTCTGCTGGGCTCCAGAGTTATACTTCCCCTGTCCATACTTCCTCTTACAGTTCTCAATCTGCTGTTGCTTCCCTTCAATCATGATGGCACGATCTACCAACTCCTGGTAGTTGTTGAAACTTGCTACCATCAACTGCATGCTTAGCTCATCGTTCAATCCTTCCAGAAACTTCTCCTGTTTAGCTGCATCCGTAGCAACGTCATCTGGGGCATAATGTGCTAACTTGCTAAAATCGTCAACATACTGGCCAACTGTCCTTCCTCCTTGGCGTAAGTTGCGAAACTCACGCTTCTTTATGGCCATAGCTCCTGCTGAAACATGGGCAGTGCGGAAAGCTTGCTGAAACTGATCCCATGTGACAGTGTCAACTGGGTAAGTGGCTGTGAAATTCTCCCACCATGCTGCTGCGGGTCCGTCAAGCTGATGTGCGGCAAACTTCACTTTCTCACCATCCGTGCATCCTGCAGTGGTCAACTCCCTTCCTATCTTGCGGAGCCAATCGTCTGCTACTATCGGCTCGGTGCTACTAGAAAACACCGGCGGATTTAGCCTAAGGAAACGGGCTAAGTGGTCAATAGGTGGTGGTGGTGGTGGTGGGTTGTTGTTGTTGTTCTGCTGGTTCTGGACTAACATCTGCATCAATTGATTCTGCTGCTGGATCAACTGAGTGAGCTCCGGTGGGAATCCATTGTCACGTCTCAGAGGCATCTGAGGGTTTAGAAAAGACGAGAATTAAGAATAGAGGGGGTCTAAAGGGAAAACACTACCCATATGCACATGAGGCAAAAGCACACAATTCACTTAATCAATCAAACAAGGGCTTACAATCGGTCTAAAACTATCGCAAAAGTGCTCGAACTATAAGGTTTACATGGGGGAAATACTACTACTATCTGGTGGTCATCTAGAAATTTGAACCGGTGGAAGACTCCATGATATCTGCTCCAGCTTCGTCTTCAAAGTCGGGTTCACTTGGATCCGAATCGGTGTCGTCGATGATGATGTAGTTGTCCGGACATGCGACGTACTCGTCTTCCTCCTGGGATGCTAACTTCCTCTTGAGTTCTTCAATCTCCTGCTTAAGATCGATATTGTGCCTTGCTAGAGCTACGATCTCATCTATGTAGTCCTTGCGTGTAGCCTTCAGTTCTCCTTCTAGCTCGATGATCCTTGCCTTTGCATTCTTCAACTCTATCATGTCATTGCACATCTGGTTCTCGTGGCGGCGAATGTGCTGGTTTAACTCCTGGATGAAAGATGCAATGGATCTATCCTTCTTGGTGCTGACTAACTCCCATTGTTCATCTCGGCGTCCGCAAATCTGGTAGATAGTGTCCTTAAGGTCTTCTTGGTAAACTTCTCCAATGCGTCCTATGAGCTGCCATGCTCTTCCCCAAACTCCAGGTTGGTGCATTGAAAACACTATCTATAGGCTTCGTGATTGGCGCGAATGTTCTTCCCGGAACGTGAGCTTGAATCTTCCAGCGCTCCTCTTCAGGCAGAGTGGCGTTGAAGGTCCCGGTGAAGCTTGGTAATCCAATGTTCAGGTACTTGGTGACTTCCTTCAGGTGCAATCCAAAAGGTATGCCTTCATCCGGTTGAGCATACTTAATCTTCACGTGCATCATCCTAAAAGAGTAGAAAATATGAGGAGTTAGAAAAATGAGAAGAGAATGGTGACCTATGGCTTTAACTTAGTGGTCGTGTCCTACAGTCAGCGTGTGCTCTGATACCATTCTCTGTGGCGACCCGACCCGAATGGATCAAGTGCTCTGTGCTCAGGTGTCATCCCTGGATCAGTAATGCTGACACCACACAGTACATTGAAGGATTTATAGCAGAGTGGCAATCACACACTTATTACATCATTGTCTCAAAGAGAACTTATTACAATAAACATGGCTTAAGGCCATCTAGTGTCGATAACAGCGGAAGACTCGGAAGATAAATGGGTCCATCAACTCCAACGACATCACTGAGTATAGAACCACGACCTAAAAGCACCTCAATCGTCGTCTGAAAAGTCCGCAACATTAACGTTGCAGCCCGAAAACGGGTCAGCACATGGAATATGCTGGCAATGTAACACATAGAGAGTAATGGAATGAAACAACTATACTATATACATATATGGCTGGTGGAAAGCTCTATGGTTACAGTTTTGCGTAAAGCCAGTTTTTCCCTACTGCAAAGGAATAAGTTTATTTTAACTATCATGGTGGTTGTTAAACATTGAGAATGGTTGACAGCATTCTCAATCCCAATTAAAAATAATTAAAACCCAACAACATTAATTAGAAGTAACATGTTGAGATTCACATGATATTCAAGTACTAGATGCTCAAGATGTCCATAACCGGGGACACGGCTAATCATGATTAGTTTATACACTCTGCAGAGGTTTGCGCACTTTTCCCCACAAGACTCGATCGCCTCCGTTTGGTTTCTCGCACTACATGGTGTTTGAGAAGACGGATGACCGAGACACAGTCTTTCAGAAGCGCTAGCACCTTACGATGGATAGACCGGTACACCTACTTTCCCCTACATCTGCTAGTCTACCCTATAAGAGTTCGCACGACTTAGTCAACTATGCCAGAGCCCATAATGGCTTGTGGCTGCACACGGAAGTTTCTAGCATGAAAGATCTTATGATCCCTTTGAGCCTGGGTGGCGGTCCAAAAAAACAGGCAAGTCCTGATAGACATCAGGTGCCTCAATCCACCCAGATGTGTGTTTAAGTTGCCACCTTAGATAAACCATTAAAATTATCAACTCACATCTGTCATGGATATCACTCACCCAATCCACGTCTACTAGCATAGCATGGCATAATGAGCAAACGTAGAAGTAACTCCCAAAGGTTTCATAGTAAACAGGTAATATGTACTACCTCATCTACTTCCCATCCCACAATTTAATTAGATCCTAATCATGCAATGTGAGAGGATTGATCTAATGCAATAAAACATGGGTTGTAGAAAAGGTATGATCAAAGTGTTACTTGCCTTGCTGATGATCCGCGAGGCCTAGGGTTTCGAAGTAACAGGCGGCGCTATCCGGGTGATCTATCACAGACAAACAACAAGCACGCAATAAGTACTCATCTAATGCACAGGTAAAACTCGAACAAGAGAACGAACCAGAAAGTTCAACTTAAGAACTCCGGTTGCAAAGAAAGAACGAACCGAACAGACGACGGAAAAACAAACGGCGGAAGAAAACAACTCAGTTCTAGCAAGTTGAAACTAGGTTAAATTTTACCGGGGCAAAAACTTGTTCAAGTTGATTAGATGGAACGGCGGTTTCGAAACGAAACTCCAGGCGCTTGAATCACCTGATTCCGATAAACGACCGAGAAGAAAGACTAGAACGAAGATCGGATATGAGATCACGATCGCGGAATAAATCCGACGAAAAGAAAGAGACGAACGGTTAAACGAACGGACGTTCGTTAACCTAGAAGAATCCGGTGATCACGTTTGTTAGGACGAACGGTCCGGCGAATGGTCCAAAGGCAACTAAATCGGAAAAGAAAACGAATCCGATTTAGGGTTTCGGAAGAAAACCGAAACGAAAAACCAATCTAGAAAACGAATCAGAAGAGAAGAAAAGAATCGGAACGATTACGGAACGATTTTTCTAGTGAAAAACCGAACCGAGGCGAGGAAAGAGAGAGGTGCGGCTACCTCGAAGGGGCTCCGGCGGCGGCGGGGCAAGGTGGTGGCGTGGGCAAGGTGCGGCGGCGGGGTGGGTAAGGTGCGGCGGCGCGGGTGTGGGGTGGCGCGGCGGCGGTGTAGGGCGCGGGGTGGGGTGCGGTGGAGGGCTTGGGGGTTTGATTTGATGGGTTTAGAGGGGGGGGGGGTGTTGGGGTATTTATATTGGGGAGGGGAGAGGAGACTTGGGGTAGGGGACAAGAAATAGAATAGGAAAAAGAGTCCTAGAAGAAAAAGGAAAACGGAACAAAGGAAAGGGCTAGCCTAGAATCCTAAAAGGATTCGGCTAAGAAGCAAGAGGCGAGGCGGCGGCCTGCGCTCCTACGCCTGGCGCACACACGCGGCTGGGGCGGCCGGCTGGCTGGGCCTTTGGCCCGGCTGGCCTGCTCTCCTTTTTTTTAAACGGTTCCGCGCGCAGAAAAAAAAACAAAAAGATAACTAAACGAACTCCAAAATTCCTAAAGTAAATTTTCCCCGACTCCTAAAAATGAGTCGAACAAAATGAACTTTTCTCCGGGCCTAAATTGCAATTTTTGAAAACACGCATTTTTCCCTATCCAAATAAAATGCAAATAAAACTCCGGCAAAACCAAAACTTGATCTATTTATTAAATCTTCATTTTTCCTAAATTTGGGAAAGTCATATTATTCCCTCTCTCATATATTTTGACACCGGAAAAATTATTGAAGATGAAATAAATAAATCAAATGATCCTCTTTTCCAAATTTGAGAAAACTCTCAAATATGAAAATAACGAAATCTCCAACTCTCTCCGAGGGTCCTTGAGTTGCGTGAAATTTCTAGGATCAACCAAAATGCAAGAAATATGATATGCATGATGATCTAGTGTATAACATACCAAATGGAAAATTTGGGATGTTACATACGATACGGTCCTACAAATCTCGGGGCTAACTTTCCCTTAACTCCAAAACGTTTCACTCCTCATAAGGGTGATACTCGCAGATATGCTCTGCCTCCAATTTCATAGGGTGCCTCCTTGCGTTTCGAGTCTGCATAACTCTTCTGCCTAGACTGAGCTATCTTCAGTCTATCATGAATCAGCTTAAACTTCTCTTCAGACTCCTTGATCAGGTCTGGTCCAAATAACTGTCGGTCTCCTACTTCATCCCACATCGAACGGTGCCATCTTCAAACTGGCTTGGTAGCTATTGTTGTATGAGAACTCTACGTAAGGCAAATTGTCATCCCAACTAGATCCATAATCTAGCGCACAGGCTCTCAACATGTCCTCCAGAATCTGGTTGACTCTCTCGGTCTATCCATCCGTCTGCGGGTGAAACGCTGTACTGAACTCCAATCTCGTTCCCAAAGTCTGGTGTAGCTGATGCCAAAACTTTGAGGTAAGCTGTGTTCCTCTATCTGATACGATGGTCCTCGGAACTCCATGCAGACATACGATCCTGGACATATATTTCTTGGCCAACTTCGCACTTGTATAAGTGGTTTTCACTAGGATAAAGTGAGCCACTTTGGTCAAGCGATCAACTAATACCCATATGGAATCATATCCTGATTTGGTCCTGGGCAATCCGGTGATAAAATCCATGCCAAGTTTATCCCACTTCCACTCGGGTATCGGCATAGGCTGTAACAATCCTGCTGGCTTTTGATGCTCTGCCTTCACTCTCTGACATACATCACATACGGCTACATACTCGACAATATCCTTCTTCATCCCCATCCACCAGAAATTTTCCTTCAAATCCAAATACATCTTAGTGTTTCCTGGGTGTATCGAGTATGGTGAGTCATGAGCCTCCTGAAGTATTAACTTCCTGATCTCTGGGTTATTGGGCACATAAACTCAGTCCTCAAACCATGAGGTGTCGTGCTCATCCTCACGAAAACCTTTGGCCTTTCCTTTGCTCATTATCTCTTTTATCTTGGCAATCTCTTTGTCATCCTTCTGAGCTTCCCGAATCTTACCCAACAATGTCGACTGAACCTCCATTGTTGCAACAAAACCTCTAGGAACAATCTCTAATCGAAGTTCCATGATATCCTCTGCCAACTCCTTCGGTAATCCGTACTTGCTAGGATGTTAGCATAACTCTTTCGGCTCAAAGTGTCTGCTACGACGTTGGCCTTACCTGGATGATAGTGCAGCTTCATGTCATAATCCTTTATAAGCTCCAACCATCTCATCTGCCTAAGGTTCAGCTCCTTCTGTGTGAAGATGTACTTCAAACTCTTATGATCCGTGTACACATCACAACGATTTCCAATAAGGTAATGCCTCCAAGTCTTCAATGCATGCACTACGCTGCTAGCTCCAAATCATGCGTGGCATAATTCAACTCGTGAGGTTTTAGTTGTCGCGAGGTGTATGAAACAACTCTTCCGTCCTGCATAAGCACACTTCCATGTCCTAAGCGAGAGGCATCGCAATACACTTGGAATTCCTTACGTATATCTGGCAGGGTCAGCGCTGGGGCTGTAGTCAAACATTTCTTCAACTCCTGGAAACTTGCCCCGCAGTCTTCCGTCCATTTAAACTTAGTATCCTTCTTCAATAATTCAGTCATTGGCTTCGGAATCTTGGAAAAATTCTCAATGAATCTCCGATAGTATCCTACGAGTCCAAGAAAACTGCGGATCTCGCTAACTGAAGTGGGTGCCAACCATTCAGTGACTGACTGAACCTTGCTGGGGTCTACTGCTATACCTTCTCCTAATATAACATGTCCAAGGAATCCGACTTCCTTCAACCAAAACTCGCATTTGCTAAACTTGGCGTACAACTGGTGTTCCCTGAGTTTCTTGAGAACTAATCGCAAATGCTCCTTGTGCACCTCTTCATTCTTTGAATATACCATTATATCATCAATAAACACCACAACAAACTTGTCCAAATATTCCATGAATACTTTGTTCATCATGCTCATGAAATAGGCAGGAGCATTAGTTAGTCCAAACGACATGACCGTATAGTCGTACAATCCGTACTGCGTGGTGAATGTTGTCTTTGGTATATCTTTCTCTCGAATCTTCAACTGGTGGTATCCCGATCGCAAATCGATCTTCGAAATCACCTTAGCTCCTTGCAGCTGATCAAACAGATCATTAATCATCGGCAATGGGTACTTGTTCTTAATCGTCACTTCATTCAAGGCCCGATAATTAACAACCATTCTTAGGGATTTATCCTTCTTCTCAACCAAAAGCACTGGGGCTTGATGTCTACTACACAACCTTCTTCTTGTAGACGTTGTTGGGCCTCCAAGTGCAGAGGTTTGTAGGACAGTAGCAAATTTCCCTCAAGTGGATGACCTAAGGTTTATCAATCCGTAGGAGGCGTAGGATGAAGATGGTCTCTCTCAAGCAACCCTGCAACCAAATAACAAAGAGTCTCTTGTGTCCCCAACACACCCAATACAATGGTAAATTGTATAGGTTCACTAGTTCGGCGAAGAGATGGTGATACAAGTGGTATATGGATAGTAGATAAAGGTATTTGTAATCTGAAATTATAAAAACAGCAAGGTAACAAGTGATAAAAGTGAGCGTAAACGGTATTGCAATGTGTGGAAATAAGGCCTAGGGTTCATACTTTCACTAGTGTAAGTTCCCTCAACAATAATATCATAATTGGATCACATAACTATCCCTCAACATGCAATAAAGAGTCACTCCAAAGTCACTAATAGCGGAGAACGAACAAAGAGATTATGGTAGGGTACGAAACCACCTCAAAGTTATTCTTTCCAATCAATCCGTTGGGCTATTCCTATAAGTGTCACAAACAACCCTAGAGTTCGTACTAGAATAACACCTTAAGACACAAATCAACCAAAACCCTAATGTCAGCTAGATACTCCAATGTCACCTCAAGTATCCGTGGGTATGATTATACTATATGCATCACACAATCTCAGATTCATCTATTCAACCAACACAAAGGACCTCAAAGAGTGCCCAAAAGTTTCTACCGGAGAATCACGACGAAAACGTGTGCCAACCCCTATGCATAGGTTCATGGGCGGAACCCGCAAGTTGATCACCAAAACATACATCAAGTGAATCACGTGATATCCCGTTGTCACCACAGATATCCACAGCAAGACATACATCAAGTGTTCTCAAATCTTTAAAGACTCAATCCGATAAGATAACTTCAAAGGGGAAACTCAATTCATTACAAGAGAGTAGAGGGGGAAAGAAACATCATAGGATCCAAATATAATAGCAAAGCTCGCGATACATCAAGATCATATCACCTCAAGAACACGAGAGAGAGAGAGAGAGAGAGAGAGAGAGAGAGAGAGATCAAACACATAGCTACTGGTACATACCCTCAGCCCTGAGGGAGAACTACTCCCTCCTCGTCATGGAGAGCACCGGGATGATGAAGATGGCCACCGGAGAAGGATTACCCCCTCCGACAGGGTGCCGGAACAGGTCTAGATTGGTTTTTGGTGGCTACGGAGGCTTCTGGCGCCGGAACTCCCGATCTAATATCTGCGTTTCAGAAGTTTTAGGGTACGACGATATATATGGGTGCAGGAAGTACGTCGGAGGAGCTACGGGGCCCCACGAGGCAGGAGGGCGCGCCCTAGGGGGGCGCCCCCACCCTCGTGAGCACCTCCCGTATCTCCTGACGTGGAATCCAAGTCTATCAAGTGGCTTTCGTTCCAAAAATAACTTCTCCAGTTGATTTCGTTCCGTTTCGACTCCGTTTGAAATTCCTTTTCTTCGAAACACGGAAATAGGCATAAAACAACAAATCTGGGCTGCGCCTCCGGTTAATAGGTTAGTCCCAAAAATAATATAAAAGTGGAAAATAAAGCCCAATATTGCCCAAAATAGTAGATAATATAGCATGGAGCAATAAAAAATTATAGATACGTTGGAGACGTATCAAGCATCCCCAAGCTTAATTCCTGCTCGTCCTCGAGTAGGTAAATGATAAAAAGATAATTTTTGATGTGGAATGCTAGTTAGCATAATTTCAGTGTAATTCTTCTTACTTGTTATATGAATATTCAGATCCATAAGATTCAAGACAAAAGTTCATATTGACATAGAAATAATAATACTTCAAGCATACTAACTAAGCAATCATGTCTTCTCAAAATAACATGGCCAAAGAAAGTTATCCCTACAAAATCATATAGTCTGGCTATGCTCTATCTTCACCACACAAAATATTTAAATCATGCACAACCCCGATGACAAGCCAAGCAATTATTTCATACTTTTGATGTTCTCAAACTTTTTCAATTTTCACGCAGTACATGAGCGTGAGCCATGGACATAGCACTATAGGTGGAATAGAATGATGGTTGTGGAGAGGACAAAAAAGGAGAAGATAGTCTCACATCGACTAGGCGTATCAACGGGCTATGGAGATGCCCATCAATAGATATCAATGTGAGTGAGTAGGGATTCCCATGCAACGGATGCACTAGATCTATAAGTGTATGAAAGCTCAAAAAGAAACTAAGTGGGTGTGCATCCAACTTGCTTGCTCATGAAGACCTAGGGCATTTTGAGGAAGCCCATTATTGGAATATACAAGCCAAGTTCTATAATGAAAGATTCCCACTAGTATATGAAAGTGACAACATAGGAGACTCTCTATCATGAAGATCATGGTGCTACTTTGAAGCACAAGTGTGGTAAAAGGATAGTAGCATTGCCCCCCTTTTTTTGTCCTTTCTTTTTTTGGCCTTTCTCTCTTTTTTTGGGACAATGCTCTATTGAATGATGATCATCACACTTCTATTTATTTACAACTCAATCATACAACTCGATACTAGAACAAAGTATGACTCTATATGAATGCCTCCGACAGTGTACCGGGATATGCAATGAATCAAGAGTGACAAGTATGAAAGAATCATGAACAGTGGCTTTGCCACAAATACTATGTCAACTACATGATCATGCTAAGCAATATGACAATGATGAATGTGTCATGATGAACGGAATGGTGGAAAGTTAAATGGCAATATATCTCAGAATGGCTGTGGAAATGCCATAATAGGTAGGTATGGTGGCTGTTTTGAGGAAGGTATATGGTGGGTGTATGGTACCGGCGAAAGTTGCACGGTACTAGAGAGGCTAGCAATGGTGGAAGGGTGAGAGTGCGTATAATCCATGGACTCAACATTAGTCATAAAGAACTCACATACTTATTGCAAAAATCTATTAGTTATCGAAACAAAGTACTACGTGCATGCTCCTAGGGGGATAGATTGGTAGGAAAGGACAATCGCTCGTCCCCGACCGCCACTCATAAGGAAGACAATCAATAAATAAATCATCCTCTGACTTCATCACGTAACAGTTCACCATACGTGCATGCTACGGGAATCACAAACTTCAACACAAGTATTTCTCAAATTCATAACCACTCAACTAGCATGACTCTAATATCACCATCCTCATATCTCAAAACAATTATCAAGCATCCAACTTCTCATAGTATTCAACACACTCATAAGAAAGTTTTATTATTAATCTTGTATACCTAGCATATTAGGATTTTAAGCAAATTACCATGCTATTTAAGACTCTCAAAATAATCTAAGTGAAGCATGAGAGTTCATCTATTTCTTCAAAATAAAACTACGACCATGCTCTAAAAGATATAAGTGAAGCACTAGAGCAAATGCCAAACTACTCCGAAAGATATAAGTGAAGATCAATGAGTAGTCGAATAATTATGCAACTATGTGAAGACTCTCTAACATTTAATAATTTCAGATCTTGGTACTCTATTCAAACAGCAAGCAAAGCAAAATAAAATGACATCTAAGAATAGCAAACATCATGTGAAGAAGCAAAAACTTAGGATCAACCGATACTAACCGATAGTTGTTGAAGAAGAAAGGTGGGATGCCAACCGGGGCATCCCCAAGCTTAGACGCTTGAGACTTCTTGAAATATTATCTTTGGGTGCCTTGGGCATCCCCAAGCTTGAGATTTTGTGTCTCCTTAATTCCTCTCATATCACGGTCTCCCTAAATCTCAAAAGCTTCATCCACACAAAACTCAACAAGGTGTCGGTGTACTAGAGTAGGGGTACCCTAGTATCCCGAACTTGTGCACGGGCGGTCGCAGCACCCCGCGGCAAGGCTTGCCGGGCGACCGCCAAGACCCTCCGCGGCTACTTTGAAGACCATTCAAGAACAAAGTATTAAAACCAAGGCCCCAGCAAGAGAAGCTTGCCGGGAAGGCCAACCAAGGCCCCGGCAGGAGGAGCTTGCCGGGAAGGCCAACCAAGGCCCCGGCAAGAGAAGCTGCCCGGGAAGAAGACAAGACCCCGGCAAGAGGAGCTTGCCGGTAAGGCCACTCAAGGCATACCAAGAAAGCTTGCCGCGACGCGCCGCGCGTCCCGGCAAGGCCCGGTGAGCGACAAGCTCCCGAATACGACAAGGCGACGACCGCGGCAGGGAGCTTCCCGCGGGAAACCCCCACTTCGTGCCCGCGCTCCAGCACACCTGCCAACGTGTCGCTCTGGGACCCTCCCAAGCACACGTGGAAGAGAGGCCGTGCAGCTAGGGGTGCGCGGTGGCAAGCAGGCGCTGACAAGATAACCATCATGGCAAACGGTGGCGTCCCTAGCGGTCCATTTCGGTACTGTTTAGGCGACACAGACGGGCAATTAATGCCCTTGTCCCCTGCCGCCAGGGTTAGGTATGATAACACTGTACAGGTAGCTGTACCAACCACCACTTTTACATTTTTGCCTCCCGTTGCTATGTCGGTAACCCCTTGAGCATATAAAAGGAGGCCCGAGTGCAACGAGGGGGGGGGGGGGGGTTTGCCAGTTCGTCCACTCACGCTCGGTCTTGCTAGCCGCCGGTGTGTACTGTAGCACTCCACGCTCCCGAGCTAGAAATCAATACAAACCACAAAGCAGGAGTAGGGTTTTACGCATCCGTGCGGCCCGAACCTGGGTAAATCGCCCGCGTGCTTCGCCTCGATCTGCTCTTTGCGCGACTTCCGCCCCCGCCGAACCAAAAAGGGACCCGGTCCGCCGGTCCCATAGGTGCCCGTGGATCAGCAACCCCATCATCTCTGGCGCGCCAGGTAGGGGGCGTCGAAGTTGTGTGAACCAGATCCGGCGTTCTTGCGAGCTAGATCTTCATCACCTTCATCAACATGCCACCAAAGAAGAAAGTTTCGGAGGCAGCTGCTCCGTCCGTGCCGAGCCAGCCACCGCCGGAGCAAACGGTTGGTGGGGCAGGCGCCGGCGGAAGAACACGCGTCGACGAGGGGACTCACGGTGCTGCCAGGTCCCAGGACAAGGCTGCGCTGCCCACCGGCGGCGTAGCCGGCTCCCATAAAGACCGGGCGCACTCCAAGACCTCGGCGTCCGTGCATGCACCGCGCCCATCTCAGGAGGTGCGGGACCGGCAGCGTCATGGTACTCACGGTACCATGCGTTCGCTAGACCAAGATCGTGCCGGTGGATCTCGGAGCGCTCAGGACCACCATGCACGTCAACCTGCTAGCGCGAGCGAGACACGGTCGCCTGGGCGAGATACTGCTCCTTCTAACGTAGTTAGAAGTCCGAGCATATCCCGCTCCTCGCACCGTTCGCCACCGCCACCCGCAACCGCAGCAGAAGCGTTGGCACGAGCTCAGCTGCTCCTAGACTACCCTCCAACGGCGGACAAGGTCGACGACTGGAGGGCCACTATCCAGAGTCTCATCGGCTTCGCCAACGGCGACACTCCACGGCAGCCGAGCGCGTCTCAGCCGCGGCGTGCCAGCCAGGCACAAGCCGGAGACGACAAGACTGGTGGGGGTGCAACTACTGTGCACTCTCCACCCCGAAGGCCAAGATCGTCGAATCGCCGGGTCCACCTCGACAGCGACTCCACCGTGTCGTCAGACTCGCGAGCTCGTTGCGATCAGCGCCAAGTCCTTCAGGAACGACAACAAGAAGACGCTCGTACTCGCATCGAGCGCCGGAGAGAAGCGCGGCGTCAATCAGACCAGCGCGCTGGGCCC
This sequence comes from Triticum urartu, assembly GCF_056163025.1. Classification (NCBI taxonomy): domain Eukaryota; kingdom Viridiplantae; phylum Streptophyta; class Magnoliopsida; order Poales; family Poaceae; genus Triticum; species Triticum urartu. Next base: position 593,098,991 of record NC_141873.1, read on the forward strand.
TCTGTTGACATGCATGCGCCGGAGGAGCCAGGCGACTTGCCGTACGCGGTAGGTTGCCCTGCGTTCACTCGTGAGCTGCGGCAAGTCCAGTGGCCCAGTACGAAGAATTTCAAACCAGATGTACCCGAGAAGTACGATGGCAAGTCGCATCCGTCGGAGTTCCTCAGCATCTACACCATCGCGGTGCAAGCTGCTGGGGGGCGGGACGATAAGATCCTTGCCAACTACTTCCCGTTGGTGCTCAAGCCCAACGTCAGGTCCTGGCTCATGCACTTGCCGGACAACTCCATATCCTCCTGGGCTGATCTATGCCATCAGTTTGTCGGCGCCTTCACAGGCGGTCACAAACCGCATGGCCAAGAGAGCGATCTTCACCTGCTCGTCCAGAAGGAAGGAGAGCCCCTGCGCAAGTATATCCAGAGATTCAGCCGTGTACAGCACAACATCCCAAATATCCACCCTGCCGCGGTAATCAGCGCGTTCCATCAGAACGTGCGTAACCGCAGGATGCGGGAGGAGTTGGCGATGTGCAAGATTCGGGACGTCAGCGAGCTATATGCCCTGGCCGACAAGTGTGCACGCGCTGAGGAAGGGAGGAAATTCCCCGGAGAAAGCACTGGAGTAGGTGGATCTGACAGCGAGGATGCCGCCCCGGCAAAGAGAAACCGGCGGCGCAACAACAGGAAAAAGTAGAACAAGGAGGTGCTGGTCGTTGAGCAGTCCGGCAGCGACGGCGGCGCCAAGCAAGCCCGGGTCAGTAGCTCCGGCAAGGAGGTTGCCGCGTGCGCCAACTGCCAGGCTGTGGCAGCCGCCGACAAGCAGGACGGCTCCGACAAGCAATACTGCAAGATTCACCGCACCAAGGGCCATGACCTCCAGAGCTGCAAGAAAGTCGAGCAGCTTGTCCAGCAGCAAAGAGCTGAGTACGAGCGGCGCGACAAGGAGAGGGCCCAAGGAGGTGCTGGAGGATCCGGCAAGAAGCGCGCCGGACAGGGAGGACGCCGCGACAAGGCCAAGCAGCGGCAAGGAGACAGGCCTCCCCGCGGCCGCGACAACGACGAAGATGACGACGACGAAGACATGGATGATGTTGAGACCAGTGAACAGGAGTTTCAGAAAGCCACAGAGGTCTTGTGCATTGACGGCGGTGCTTCTCTGCACACTTCACACCGCCAACTCAAGCAGTGGGCGCGGGAAGTCAATGCAGCGGAACCACCTGTCGAATCGCGCAAGCTTCTGAAATGGTCCAGCACGCCTATCATCTTTGACATTAAGGACCACCCTGATCGAATAACTGCGGTCGGGTGCTTGCCGATGTTGGTCTCACCAACTATCCGCAACCTCAAGGTCACAAAGATGCTAGTTGACGGCGGGGCCAGCTTGAACCTGATCTCCTCCGCTGTTCTCCAGAAACTCCAAATCCCTGACAGCGAGCTCGAAGAGACCGGCACATTCCAAGGAATTAACCCGGGAAGGAGCAAGCCGAAGGGGAAGGTCACGCTGCCGGTAACATTTGGCAGCGAGCTAAACTTCAGGACTGAGAGGGTCACATTCGACGTTGCCGATATCCCATTGCCTTAGAATGGGATACTTGGCCGTCCAGCACTCGCCAAGTTCATGGCAGCCTCTCACTACGCATATAACATGATGAAGATGCGAGGCCCGATAAGCGTCATTTCTGTCCCTGGCGACAAGAAGGATGCTCTTATCTGTGCCGACAAGATCTACCGGGAAGCAGCAGCCACGACAGATTGCAATCCACTTGCCGCTGAGGCTCCCGGGGGGAAGAAGACCAAGTCCGGCAAGAGTTCTGGTGCCCACTCCGGCAAGCGCACCTCTTCGGTGTGCTGCGCCGCCGTCGAGGATGCGCCATCGAGCTCCACCGGCAAGACCAAGTCCGGCAAGAGTTCTGGTGCCCACTCCGGCAAGCGCACCTCTTCGGAGTGCTGCGCTGCCGTTGAGGACGCGCCATCGAACTCCACCGGCAAGTGCAAGAAGACGATGGCGGCTCCGCCAGAGACGAAGAAGGTGCCCGCCAAGGAGGACGGCACTGATGGTACCTTCACCATTAGTGCCACGCTCGACCCTAAATAGGAAAGCGTGCTCGTAACTTTCCTGCGGGCGAATGTCGACGTGTTTGCATGGCAGCCGTCTGACATCCCCGGTGTTCCCAGGGAAGTGATGGAGCACCACCTTGCCGTTTGTCCTCATGCGCGGCCCGTCAAGCAGAAAGTCAGAAAGCAGGCAGTGGAGCGCCAAGAATTCATTGCAGAAGAAATCAAGAAACTGGAAGTAGCGGGCCTTGTCAGAGGAGTGCTCCATCCCACGTGGTTGGCCAATCCTGTCGTTGTGCGCAAGGCAAACGGGAAATGGAGACTTTGCATCGATTTCACCGATATTAACAAAGCTTGTCCCAAAGACCCATTTCCTTTGCCGCGCATTGACCAGATTGTTGACTCCACAGCCGGATGTGATTTGCTCTCATTTCTTGACGCATACTCAGGATATCATCAGATCTTCATGGCAGAAGAGGATGAGGAGAAGACCGCATTTATTACTCCATGTGGCACGTGCTGTTTCGTACGGATGCCTTTCGGATTAAAAAATGCTGGTTCGACATTTGCAAGAGTAGTCCATGTTGCTCTTGAGCCACAGATACACAAAAATGTGGAAGCCTACATGGATGATATAGTGGTCAAGAGCAAGGACAGAGCAACCCTGACCCGAGATTTGGACGAGACCTTTGCAAATCTGCGCAAGATCAGCCTCAAGCTCAACCCAGAGAAGTGTGTGTTTGGAGTTCCCTCCGGCAAGCTTCTCGGGTTCTTCGTGTCTCAGCGGGGAATTGAAGCCAACCCCGACAAGATCAGGGCCATTGAGCAGATTGAAGCACCAAAGTGCGTCAAGGATGTACAGAAACTTGCCGGTTGCGTGGCTGCTCTCAGCAGGTTTATCTCTCGGTCTGCTGAGCGCGCCCTGCCGTTTTTCAAATTATTGAAAAAGGCAGGTCCGATGAAATGGACTCTGGAAGCGGAGGCTGCGCTGCAGGACCTGAAGAGATACCTGTCCTCCCCTCCAATACTTGTCGCACCTAAGCCACAAGAGAAGTTGCTGCTGTACATAGCGGCAACCAATCAAGTGGTTAGTGCTGCGTTAGTAGCAGAGAGGGAGGAAGATGATGAGCCAGCAACCACGGCAAGCGCATCTAGAGACAAGCAGGGGGCCTCCCCGACAAGCTCTGGTCCCGACAAAGATGGATCTGCGCAGATGCACGAGGAGACACGGAAGAGAATGGTGCAGCGCCCAGTTTACTTTGTCAGTTCCCTCCTGCAGGGGGCTAGGTCAAGGTATTCTGGTGTGCAGAAATTGCTTTTCGGCCTTCTCATGGCCTCGAGAAAGCTGCGCCATTACTTCCAAGCACATGAGATCACAGTCGTCACTCGCTTTCCGCTGAAAAGGATACTGCAGAATCCCGAAGCGACAGGCAGGATTGTTGAGTGGGCACTGGAACTGTCAAGCTTTGGCCTCAAGTTTGAAAGTATTTCAACTATCCAGAGCAGAGCATTGGCAGAATTTATAGCAGAATGGACGCCAAAACCAGATGAAGAAATTCCAGAAACGAGCATCCCCGACAAGGAAGCAAGCAAAGAGTGGCTGATGTACTTTGATGGTGCCTTCTCGCTGCAAGGCGCCGGCGCTGGTGTGCTGCTTATCGCACCCACCGGAGAGCACCTCAAGTACATAGTCCAGATACACTTTCCCAAGGAGCAAGCAACGAACAATACTGCAGAGTATGAGGGATTGCTTGCCGGTCTCAGGATCGCGGCAGACCTTGGGATCAAGAAGCTCATTGTCAGGGGTGACTCACAGCTCGTCGTCCGCCAAGTAAACAAGAATTATCAGAGTCCGTTGATGGAAGCTTACGTTGATGAAGTGAGGAAGCTAGAAGAACACTTTGACGGCCTACAAATGGAGCATGTTCCAAGAACTCAGAACGCCATTGCAGATGGCCTGTCGAAGTGTGCTGCACTGAAGTTACCTGTGGAACCAGGGATCTTTGTGCTCAAGCTGACTCAACCGTCCGTAACACCATCAACTGGACAGAGCAGGAAAAGGAAGTTGATTTCTGGTGACTATTTGCCGGCAGAGCTTCCCGAAGCCGCCGCCAAGAGGGTCCCCAAGATCGACGCCAAGAGCGCTGAGGAGCAGTCTGCTCCGGCAAGCCCTAGGGTTTGTTCCGTTGAAGCAGAAGCTCCCGGCAAGTTTTGCTCCGGCAAGCTTGTCGGGGAACGTCAAGCTCCGGCAGAGCCGCAGATTCTTGCCGTAGAAGCGGATGTTCCCGCAGCGACAGAGTTGCCTTTAGTCCTTGTTGTCGAGCCACAAGCTCCAACATGGGTGCAGCAGATTGTCCGTTTCCTTCAGACAGGAGAACTTCCCGAAGAGCAAGGAGAAGCGGAAAGAGTAGCCCGGCAGTCAAGTATGTACTAGTTTGTCGACAAGACACTGTACAGAAGAAGACTCAACGGGGTGAAATTGAAGTGTATTCCCCGGGAAGACGGACAAAAGCTGTTGGCAGAGATACACGGAGGCATATGTGGTCACCACATTGGCGCAAGAGCACTTGTCGGCAAAGCGTTCCGGCAAGGCTTCTTCTGGCCAACAGCCCTCCAGGATGCAACTGCGCAAGTAACCAAGTGTGAAGCGTGCCAGTTCCATTCCAAGAAGATACACCAGCCAGCTCAAGCTCTCCAGACGATCCCTTTATCCTGGCCATTTTCGGTCTGGGGGCTCGACATCCTCGGCCCCTTTCCCCGAGCTGTTGGGGGCTTTGATTACTTGTACGTTGCAATCGACAAGTTCACAAAGTGGCCAGAAGTGGAACCAGTGAGGAAGGTGACCGCACAGTCAGCCGTCAAGTTCTTCAGGTCGATTGTCTGCCGCTTCGGGATCCCTAACAGGATAATCACCGACAACGGAACACAATTCACGAGCCGCATCTTCATGCAGTACGCCCAAGATCTTGGCGCCAAGGTCTGTTTCGCTTCTGTTGCTCACCCGAGAAGCAACGGTCAAGCGGAGAGGGCAAATGCTGAAGTGCTGCGCGGGCTCAAGACCAGAACTTTCGACAAGCTGCACAAGTGCGGAAGAAACTGGATCGAGGAGCTGCCGGTGGCTCTTTGGTCGATCAGAACGACGCCAAATCGAGCCACTGGACAGACACCCTTTGCTCTAGTCTATGGAGCAGAGGCAGTTACCCCCACGGAACTCGTATACGGGTCACCTCGAGTGCTCGCTTATGATGAGCTCGAGCAAGAGCGGCTGCGGCAAGATGACGCGCTGCTCCTTGAGGAAGACCGTCTCCAGGCTGCTATGCGAGCTGCTCGCTACCAGCAAGCTCTGCGCCGCTACCATAGCCGCAGAGTCAATGCCAGGAGTCTCGAGGAAGGCGACCTTGTTCTTCGGCGCGTTCAGTCGGCCAAGAATTCCAACAAGTTGACGCCGAAGTGGGAAGGCCCTTACCGGGTGAAGCGAGTCACAAGGCCTGGCGCTGTCCGCCTTGAGACCGAAGATGGCGTACCAGTGAGCAACTCCTGGAACATCGAGCATCTTCGTAAGTTTTACCCGTAAGGCGTGGTTGTCGGACCCTGTCCGGCAACCACCTTTCTGTACAAGTCTTGCCGCTGTTGCATGTAATCCTTTGTACAGAGCCAGGCGCAGACCCTGAGCACCAGTAAATGAAGCGCTGATCACCCCGGGGTTAGAGCATGCATGCTAGGTCGAGTCTCGTCCTTGGTTAGGGTTGATAGTGCCTAACAGCGGCTAACCCCTAGCTTAGAGGTCGAGAGTCCGTCCCTTCGCTTTTCCTTCGTTCGCAGGGCTCGCATATCCTGGCCGGACCACTCGAGGGCGAGAAGGAGAAGAAGGGCGCACCGGCACCTGAGCCCCAGCAAACCGGTGTTGCTGGGGGCTGCGGGTGCCAAGATTCATCCACGGCAAGCCAGAGTCGCCGGGGGCTACGATATCAGATAAGTCTTTCATCCCTCTTCATGCATCCTCTTATGGACTGGGGAATGCGAAACCACGTTTCTTCCCGAAAACTGCCGTGCTCCCTCAACTCTAGGCCCTGGGGCTCATTCCCGGGGCCGAGTTTGGTCGTAGTCGCGGCAGCAAAGGGATGAAACGAGGAGGCCGCACCCGCCTCGTTCCCGCCTCCATCAAAGGCGCAAGAAAGGTCGAGCGACGTGGGAAGGCGGCAGGGCCTGTTGCCGGGAGATGAAATGTCTGTCCGAGGGACACCAAGGATTTACTCCTTGGCGTGGGTTCAACCCGCGAGACAAATAACCCGGCAAACATCCCCTTTTCATTAAAAAACATCCCACTCAGTACAGTCCATAGAGGATGAAAAACATGAAAGAGAGGACTACAAGTTTAGATGCAGCTAAGGCCCGAAGGCTTACAAATTAAAAAGATAAGGTGCCCGTAATCCCTTTCCTGTCCCTCTCCTCAGGAGATAGGTCAAGGAGGCGAAAAGGGCAAAAGAGGCACCTAGGCGAGCTATGGGTGCCAGAAGACACATAGAGAACATCCCGGGGGCCGCCCAAAGGCTGGACGGTGATGGCGGCGCCGGAAGCGGGGCTCGAAGACGGGGCGACAGGACGTCAGCACGCTGTCGAGGGCACCACGCCCTCGTACTCCGACCTGACGGCCTTGTCGCCAGCCCTCTTCCCCTTCCGCAGCCTCCCTGCGCCAGCCGCCCAAGGAGACGGCCCCGGGGAGTTCAAGGAGCCGGCGACACGGATGATGGGGTCGCCGGTGCCGCGCGAAGCGGCGCCCGACGCCTAGTCGGACCCGCCATCCCGCCGCCCGCTACCCTCATCGTCGCTGTCGCTCTCCTCCTCGTCACTCTCGCTCGAGGAGGAGCCTTCGCTATCGGAGGAGCTGTCCACGCAGCACTTCGCCCGAGTGCCGAAGCACCCGAAGACCTTGACGGAGAGGAGATCGCCCTCCATCAACTTAAAATGGAGGGTAAAACCCTCCATCAGGCTGTGGATACGGGCGAACGTCTTCCACCCTCGATCAAGATACATCACATTAGGGGCTGGGAATACAACGCGGACTCGTGTGCCGCTGATCCCACAGCCCCTCCTGTGCAGTCTCAGTGTCTCGGGCGGGTCCAACTCCATCGCGCTCGCAAACGGGGCGGGAAGCCGGAGGCGACGACGAGGCGCCCGGCGCAGCCTGACGAAGAACTCGCACGGGTTGTCCCCTATATGGACCGCCGTGGGAGGAGGAGCCACCGGCGGAGGCGAAGCTGGCGCGCCGCCCCGTCCGCCTCTTCCCCGAGCGCCTCGACCTCGTCCCCGACCTCGTCCGCGACCTCGCCCCCTCCCTCTCCCCCTTATGGCTGGCTCTGCCACCACGAGCGCGGGAGAGGGAGGGGTGCGCTGTCTGGCGGCGACCCTCGCCGCCACCGATGAAGGGCCAGGGTTCCCTTTCTCCATGGCGAATGAGAGAAAGGGGAGCAGAAGCTGAAGAAAGGAGGAGATGAGAGAGTGCGGGTTTCTGCGCTCCCCTCCCACTCTTTATAAAGGAGCGAGGTGGGGGCTCGGCCGCCCCGCTCAGCGAATCAAGGCACGGGGAGAGTAGGGAATCGGGGCCAACCCGCTACCTCTGCTCGCGACGGCCCAGATTCCCACTCCCACCGTCCACGACTCCAAGCGCATGGGAGCCGCGTGGCGGGGATGCAGAGTTGAGGCGACGGATGAGGCGGCCTCGCCCCACCCCGTGATCGCGGGGAGCGGGCGCCTCGAAAACCGTGCACCGGCCCCGTCCAGTAAATGCACCACGCCCCCACGCCTACCTCCGTTTTAGGTAGGAGGGCGCAAACCGTCCCCTTCATCATGGCTTGGCGCATGCCCATGGGGCTGAGCCCCGCGCACGCCGCCCACGTCACCCACGACGCCGCGTTTGACGCATGCCGTTCTGGGCGTGCGCGGTGGAAGCGGAGAGATATGCGGCGTGACCTAGGCCGCGCGTGCCCGTGCACTGTTTTGGGCCTGGCCCAACAGCGCTCGGCACCGTGTCTGGCCCAGGCCCGGGGGCTCCTGTCGGTGTACTAGAGTAGGGGTACCCTAGTATCCCGAACTTGTGCACGGGCGGTCGGAGCACCCCGCGGCAAGGCTTGCCGGGCGACCGCCAAGACCCTCCGCGGCTACTTTGAAGACCATTCAAGAACAAAGTATTAAAACCAAGGCCCCGGCAAGAGGAGCTTGCCGGGAAGGCAACCAAGGCCCCGGCAGGAGGAGCTTGCCGGGAAGGCCAACCAAGGCCCCGGCAAGAGAAGCTGCCCGGGAAGAAGACAAGACCCCGGCAAGAGGAGCTTGCTGGGAAGGCCACTCAAGGCATACCAAGAAAGCTTGCCGCGACGCGCCGCGCGTCCCGGCAAGGCCCGGTGAGTGACAAGCTCCCGAATACGACAAGGCGACGACCGCGGCAGGGAGCTTGCCGCGGGAAACCCCCACTTTGTGCCCGCGCTCCAGCACACCTGCCAACGTGTCGCTCTGGGACCCTCCCAAGCACACGTGGCAGAGAGGCCGTGCAGCTAGGGGTGCGCGGTGGCAAGCAGGCGCTGACAAGATAACCATCGTGGCAAACGGTGGCGTCCCTAGCGGTCCATTTCGGTACTATTTAGGCGACACAGAAGGGCAATTAATGCCCTTGTCCCCTGCCGCCAGGGTTAGGTATGATAACACTGTACATGTAGCTGTACCAACCACCACTTTTACATTTTTGCCCCCCGTTGCTATGTCGGTAACCCCTTGAGCATATAAAAGGAGGCCCGAGTGCAACGAGGGGGAGGGGGTTAGCCAGTTCGTCCACTCACGCTCGGTCTTGCTAGCCGCCTGTGTGTACTGTAGCACTCCGCGCTCCCGAGCTAGAAATCAATACAAACCACAAAGCAGGAGTAGGGTTTTACGCATCCGTGCGGCCCGAACCTGGGTAAATCGCCCGCGTGCTTTGCCTCGATCTGCTCTTTGCGCGACTTCCGCCCCCGCCAAACCAAAAAGGGACACGGTCCGCCGGTCCCATAGGTGCCCGTGGATCAGCAACCCCGGCACAAGGACTCGTGAGATAAGTTAGTATAGACCATTGCAAAAACCTTATCATACTCTACTGTAGCAAATCACTAAAATTATTATTCAACATTGCATATTAAATTCCTCTGCATATTTAATAGTCCTATCCTCAAATAGAATCATTAAAGAAGCAAACATATGCAAACAATGCAAACATAACAGCAATCTGCCTAAACAGGATAGTCTATAAAGAATGCAGCAACATCCATACTTACCTAGCTCCAAAAATTATGCCACTGTAGTAAATTTATCAGAGCTTAATATGCAAAAGGTTTCTACATTTTATCACATTCTGACTTTTCTAGGGAATTATTGCAACATCGGTAAACTTTCTGTTTTCAAACAGCAACATGTGGACTTCTAAAATAGGCATAATAAAGGCTATAAATGCCACTTTTATTGAAATAAAAGATGCAAAACATTATTATAAATAACAGCAAGCAAATCCTAACAAAATAAATTGATGCTCCAAGCAAAACACATATCATGTGGCGAATAAAAATATAGCTCCAAGTTACCGATGAACGAAGACGAAGGAGGGGATGCCTTCTGGGGCATCCCCAAGCTTAGGCTCTTGGCTATCCTCGAATATTACCTTGGGGTGCCTTGGGCATCCCCAAGCTTAGGATCTTTCCACTCCTTATTCCATAGTCCATTGAATCCTTACCCAAAACTTGAAAACTTCACAACACAAAACTTAACAGAAAACTCGTAAGCTCCGTTAGTATAAGAAAATAAATCACCACTTCAAGGTACTGTAATGAACTCATTCTTTATTTATATTGGTGTTAAACCTACTGTATTCCAACTTCTATATGGTTCATAAACTATTTTACTAGACACAGATTCATCAAAATAAGTAAACAACACATGAAAAACAGAATCTGTCAAAAACAGAACAGTCTGTAGTAACCTGGATCAAACGTATACTTCTGGAACTCATAAAATCCTCAAATAAATTTCTGAACCTGAGGAATTTATCTATTAATCATCTTCAAAAACAATTAACTAAATAGCACTCTCCAAATAAAAATGTCAGCAGTTCTCGTGAGCGCTAAAGTTTCTGTTTTTTTACGGCATGATCAACAAGACTTTCCCCAAGTCTTCCCAAAGGTTCTACTTGGCACAAACACTAATTAAAAGCATAAAACCACATCTAAGCAGAGGCTAGATGAATTATTTATTACTAAACAGGAGCAAAAAGCAAGAAACAATAATAATATTGGGTTGCTTCCAACAAGCGATATCGTTTAACGCCCCTAGCTAGGCATGATGATTTCAATGATGCTCACATAAAAGATAAGAATTGTAACATAAAGAGAGCATCATGAAGAATATGACTAGCACATTTAAGTCTAACCCTCTTCCTATGCATAGGGATTTTGTGAGCAAACAACTTATGGGAACAAGAATCAACTTGCATAGGAAGGTAAAACAAGCATAACTTCAAGATTTTAAGCACATAGAGAGGAAACTTGATATTATTGCAATTCCTACAAGCATATATTCCTCCCTCATAATAATTTTCAGTAGCATCATGAATGAATTAAACAATATAACCAGCACCTAAATAATTCTTTTCATGATCTACAAGCACAGAAAATTTATTACTCTCCACATAAGCAAATTTCTTCTCATGAATAATAGTGGGAGCAAACTCAACAAAGTAACTATCATGGGATTGAAAATTGAAATCAAGATGACAAGTTTCATTGTTATCATTATTCTTCAAAGCATACGAGTCATCACAATAATCATCATAGATAGGAGGCATGCTTTCATCATAATAAATTTGCTCATCAAAACTTGGGGGACAAAAAATATCATCTTCATCAAACATAGCTTCCCCAAGCTTGTGGCTTTGCATATCATTAGCATCATAGATATTCAAGGAATTCATTCTAACAACATTGCAATCTTGCTCATCATTCAAATATTTAGTGCCAAACATTCTAATGCATTCTTCTTCTAGCACTTGAGCACAATTATCGGAATCCTTATTTTCACGATAGATATTAAAAAGATGAAGCGTATGAGACAAAGTCAATTCCATTTTTTATAGTTTTCTTTTATAAACTAAACTAGTGATAAAACAAGAAACTAAAAGACTCGATTGCAAGATATAAAGATATACCTTCAAGCACTCACCTCCCCGGCAACGGCGCCAGAAAAGAGCTTAGTTGACGGGGTGTTAGTGCCGCTTTCCTTGCCTCCCCGGCAATGGCGCCATAAAAGAGCTTCATGTCTACTACACAACCTTCTTCTTGTAGACGTTGTTGGGCCTCCAAGTGCAGAGGTTTGTAGGACAGTAGCAAATTTCCCTCAAGTGGATGACCTAAGGTTTATTAATCCGTAGGAGGCATAGGATGAAGATGGTCTCTCTCAAGCAACCCTGCAACCAAATAACAAAGAGTCTCTTGTGTCCCCAACACACCCAATACAATGGTAAATTGTATAGGTGCACTACTTCGGCGAAGAGATGGTGATAGAAGTGGTATATGGATAGTAGATAAAGGTATTTGTAATCTGAAATTATAAAAACAGCAAGGTAACAAGTGATAAAAGTGAGCGTAAACGGTATTGCAATGTGTGGAAATAAGGCCTAGGGTTCATACTTTCACTAGTGTAAGTTCTCTCAACAACAATATCATAATTGGATCACATAACTATCCCTCAACTTGCAACAAAGAGTCACTCCAAAGTCACTAATAGCGGAGAACGAACAAAGAGATTATGGTAGGGTACGAAACCACCTCAAAGTTATTCTTTCCAATCAATCCGTTGGGCTATTCCTATAAGTGTCACAAACAGCCCTAGAGTTCGTACTAGAATAACACCTTAAGACACAAATCAACCAAAACCCTAATGTCACCTAGATACTCCAATGTCACCTCAAGTATCCGTGGGTATGATTATACTATATGCATCACACAATCTCAGATTCATCTATTCAACCAACACAAAGGACCTCAAAGAGTGCCCCAAAGTTTCTACCGGAGAATCACGACGAAAACGTGTGCCAACCCCTATGCATAGGTTCATGGGCGGAACCCGCAAGTTGATCACCAAAACATACATCAAGTGAATCACGTGATATCCCATTGTCACCACAGATATCCACAGCAATACATACATCAAGTGTTCTCAAATCTTTAAAGACTCAATCCGATAAGATAACTTCAAAGGGGAAACTCAATTCATTACAAGAGAGTAGAGGGGGAAAGAAACATCATAGGATCCAAATATAATAGCAAAACTCGCGATACATCAAGATCATATCACCTCAAGAACACGAGAGAGAGAGAGAGAGAGAGAGATCAAACACATAGCTACTGGTACATACCCTCAGCCCTGAGGGAGAACTACTCCCTCCTCGTCATGGAGAGCACCGGGATGATGAAGATGGCCACTGGAGAAGGATTACCCCCTCCCGATAGGGTGCCGGAACGGGTCTAGATTGGTTTTTGGTGGCTACGGAGGCTTCTGGCGTCGGAACTCCCGATCTAATATCTGCATTTTGGAAGTTTTAGGGTACGACGATATATATGGGTGCAGGAAGTACGTCGGAGGAGCTACGGGGCCCCACGAGGCAGGAGGGCACGCCCCCACCCTCGTGAGCACCTCCCGTATCTCCTGACGTGGAATCCAAGTCTATCAGGTGGCTTTCGTTCCAAAAATAACCTCTCCAGTTGATTTCGTTCCGTTTCGACTCCGTTTGAAATTCCTTTTCTTCGAAACACTGAAATAGGCATAAAACAACAAATCTGGGCTGGGCCTCCGGTTAATAGGTTAGTCCCAAAAATAATATAAAAGTGGAAAATAAAGCCCAATATTGCCCAAAATAGTAGATAATATAGCATGGAGCAATAAAAAATTATAGATACGTTGGAGACGTATCAAGCATCCCCAAACTTAATTCATTCTCGTCCTCGAGTAGGTAAATGATAAAAAGATAATTTTTGATGTGGAATGCTAGTTAGCATAATTTCAATGTAATTATTCTTACTTGTTATATGAATATTCAGATCCATAAGATTCAAGACAAAAGTTCATATTGACATAGAAATAATAATACTTCAAGCATACTAACTAAGCAATCATGTCTTCTCAAAATAACATGGCCAAAGAAAGTTATCCCTACAAAATCATATAGTCTGGCTATGCTCTATCTTCACCACACAAAATATTTAAATCATGCACAACCCCGATGACAAGCCAAGCAATTATTTCATACTTTTGATGTTCTCAAACTTTTTCAATCTTCACGCAGTACATGAGCGTGAGCCATGGACATAGCACTATAGGTGGAATAGAATGATGGTTGTGGAGAGGACAAAAAGGGAGAAGATAGTCTCACATCGACTAGGCGTATCAACGGGCTATGGAGATGCCCATCAATAGATATCAATGTGAGTGAGTAGGGATTCCCATGCAACGGATGCACTAGAGCTATAAGTGTATGAAAGCTCAAAAAGAAACTAAGTGGGTGTGCATCCAACATGCTTGCTCATGAAGACCTAGGGCATTTTGAGGAAGCCCATTATTGGAATATACAAGCCAAGTTCTATAATGAAAGATTCCCACTAGTATATGAAAGTGACAACGTAGGAGACTCTCTATCATGAAGATCATGGTGCTACTTTGAAGCATAAGTGTGGTAAAAGGATAGTAGCATTGCCCCCCTTTTTTTATTTGGCCTTTCTTTTTTTGGCCTTTCTCTCTTTTTTTGGGACAATGCTCTATTGAATGATGATCATCACACTTCTATTTATTTACAACTCAATGATACAACTCGATACTAGAACAAAGTATGACTCTATATGAATGCCTCCGACAGTGTACCGGGATATGCAATGAATCAAGAGTGACAAGTATGAAAGAATCATGAACAGTGGCTTTGCCACAAATACTATGTCAACTACATGATCATGCTAAGCAATATGACAATGATGAATGTGTCATGATGAACGGAATGGTGGAAAGTTGCATGGCAATATATCTCGGAATGGCTGTGGAAATGCCATAATAGGTAGGTATGGTGGCTGTTTTGAGGAAGGTATATGGTGGGTGTATGGTACCGGCGAAAGTTGCGCGGTACTAGAGAGGCTAGCAATGGTGGAAGGGTGAGAGTGCGTATAATCCATGGACTCAACATTAGTCATAAAGAACTCACATACTTATTGCAAAAATCTATTAGTTATCGAAACAAAGTACTATGCGCATGCTCCTAGGGGGGTAGATTGGTAGGAAAGGACCATCGCTCATCCCCGACCGCCACTCATAAGGAAGACAATCAATAAATAAATCATTCTCTGACTTCATCACATAACAGTTCACCATACGTGCATGCTACGGGAATCACAAACTTCAACACAAGTATTTCTCAAATTCATAACCACTCAACTAGCATGACTCTAATATCACCATCCTCATATCTCAAAACAATTATCAAGCATCAAACTTCTCATAGTATTCAACACACTCATAAGAAAGTTTTATTATTAATCTTGTATACCTAGCATATTAGGATTTTAAGCAAATTACCATGCTATTTAAGACTCTCAAAATAATCTAAGTGAAGCATGAGAGTTCATCTATTTCTTCAAAATAAAACTACGACCATGCTCTAAAAGATATAAGTGAAGCACTAGAGCAAATGACAAACTACTCCGAAAGATATAAGTGAAGATCAATGAGTAGTCGAATAATTATGCAACTATGTGAAGACTCTCTAACATTTAATAATTTCAGATCTTGGTACTCTATTCAAACAGCAAGCAAAGCAAAATAAAATGACATCTAAGAATAGCAAACATCATGTGAAGAAGCAAAAACTTAGGATCAACCGATACTAACCGATAGTTGTTGAAGAAGAAAGGTGGGATGCCAACCGGGGCATCCCCAAGCTTAGACGCTTGAGACTTCTTGAAATATTATCTTTGGGTGCCTTGGGCATCCCCAAGCTTGAGATTTTGTGTCTCCTTAATTCCTCTCATATCACGGTCTCCCTAAATCTCAAAAGCTTCATCCACACAAAACTCAACAAGGACTCGTGAGATAAGTTAGTATAGACCATTGCAAAAACCTTATCATACTCTACTGTAGCAAATCACTAAAATTATTATTCAACATTGCATACTAAATTCCTCTGCATATTTAATAGTCCTATCCTCAAATAGAATCATTAAAGAAGCAAACATATGCAAACAATGCATTAGTTAGTCCAAACGACATGACCGTATAGTCGTACAATCCGTACCGCGTGGTGCATGTTGTCTTTGGTATATCTTTCCCTCGAATCTTCAACTGGTGGTATCCCGATCGCAAATCGATCTTCAAAATCACCTTAGCTCCTTGCAGCTGATCAAACAGATCATTAATCATCGGCAATGGGTACTTGTTCTTAATCGTCACTTCATTCAAGGCCCGATAATTAACAACCATTCTTAGGGATTTATCCTTCTTCTCAACCAAAAGCACTGGGGCTTGATGTCTACTACACAACCTTCTTCTTGTAGACGGTATTGGGCCTCCAAGTGCAGAGGTTTGTAGGACAGTAGCAAATTTCCCTCAAGTGGATGACCTAAGGTTTATCAATCCGTAGGAGGCGTAGGATGAAGATGGTCTCTCTCAAGCAACCCTGCAACCAAATAACAAAGAGTCTCTTGTGTCCCCAACACAACCAATACAATGGTAAATTGTATAGGTGCACTAGTTCGGCGAAGAGATGGTGATACAAGTGGTATATGGATAGTAGATAAAGGTATTTGTAATCTGAAATCATAAAAACAGCAAGGTAACAAGTGATAAAAGTGAGCGTAAACGGTATTGCAATGTGTGGAAATAAGGCCTAGGGTTCATACTTTCACTAGTGTAAGTTCCCTCAACAATAATATCATAATTGGATCACATAACTATCCCTCAACATGCAACAAAGAGTCACTCCAAAGTCACTAATAGTGGAGAACGAACAAAGAGATTATGGTAGGGTACGAAACCACCTCAAAGTTATTCTTTCCAATCAATCCGTTGGGCTATTCCTATAAGTGTCACAAACAGCCCTAGAGTTCGTACTAGAATAACACCTTAAGACACAAATCAACCAAAACCCTAATGTCACCTAGATACTCCAATGTCACCTCAAGTATCCGTGGGTATGATTATACTATATGCATCACACAATCTCAGATTCATCTATTCAACCAACACAAAGGACCTCAAAGAGTGCCCCAAAGTTTCTACCGGAGAATCACGATGAAAACGTGTGCCAACCCCTATGCATAGGTTCATGGGCGGAACCCGCAAGTTGATCACCAGAACATACATCAAGTGAATCACGTGATATCCCATTTTCACGACAGATATCCACGGCAAGACATACATCAAGTGTTCTCAAATATTTAAAGACTCAATCCGATAAGATAACTTCAAAGGGGAAACTCAATTCATTACAAGAGAGTAGAGGGGGAAGAGACATCATAGGATCCAAATATAATAGCAAAACTCGCGATACATCAAGATCATATCACCTCAAGAACACGAGAGAGAGAGAGAGATCAAACACATAGCTATTGGTACATACCCTCAGCCCCGAGGGAGAACTACTCCCTCCTCGTCATGGAGAGCACCGAGATGATGAAGATGGTCACCGAAGAAGGATTGCCCCCTCCGGCAGGGTGCCGGAACGGGTCTAGATTGGTTTTTGGTGGCTACGGAGGCTTCTGGCGGCGGAACTCCCGATCCAATCTCTGCGTTTTGGAAGTTTTAGGGTACGACGATATATATGGGTGCAGGAAGTACGTCGGAGGAGCTACGGGGGGCCCATGAGGCAGGGGGCGCGCCCTAGGGGGGGCGCCCCCACCCTCGTGAGCACCTCCCTAGGTGGGCACGGGTGATCAATCCGCTCTTTCTCCTATTGTTCTTCTCTCTCCTCCCCATCTTTTTCATCCAATGAGCTCACAATGTCATTGATTTCTTCTTCCATAGACTCCTGCAAAATATTAGTCTCTTCTTGGACAGTGGAGACTCTCTAAATAAAATCATCAATATCAGAATTGAATTCATAATTCTCATAGCAATATTTAAGTATAGCAAAATTTTCAGGTCTGTAAACAGCATCATCAAGATTTTCACACTCTTTAAACAAAGATTCAATTTCATAAGCACCCATAAAAGCAATGAATTCTTCTATTGGTTCCACATCATAGTAATCATATATGCCATTAGCATAGGAAGCCAATGTTTTATCATCATTAAATTTGCATGAAAAGCGAAGGTGTGGATCCTTCATCCTAGAGCAACAAGTATAATCATATCTCAAGCATAGTTCCCGAGCATACCAATGCAACATATGAATTTGATCCCATAATAGTTTCCCTTTTTGAGTCAAGCGATAATCCCTAAAGTATTCACATTGATCCAACGTGTCTCCCATAACATAATTGAATGGGGTTTTCTCAAGATTATCAAAGTAGTACATAATCTCTTTCACATAATGAGCATCGAGGGTTTTAGGAGGTTCCCCATCTCCATGAGTAGCAAGTAAACCTAACTTTTTTGGTATTTCTTGTTCCATATCCATAAATAAAGATAGAGAACAACTAATAACAGCAAATAAAAATTACTTAGTGATAAAGCAAACAAGCACACACGAGAATATTCACCCCACACTATTGCTCCCCGGCAACGGCGCCAGAAAAAGGTCTTGATAACCCACAAGTATAGGGGATCAATTGTAGCCTCTTTCGATAAGTAAGAGTGTCGAACCCAATGAGGAGCTAAAGATAGAACAAATATTCCCTCAAGTTCTATCGACCACCGATACAACTCTACGCACGCTTAACGTTCGCTTTACCTAGAACAAGTATGAAAGTAGAAGTACTTTGTAGGTGTTTTTGGACAGGGTTGCAAGATAATAAAGAGCACGTAAATAAAAAGCTAGGGGCTGTTTAGATAAAGAAGCAATAAAGTTAGTATAGCGAGTGTGGAAAAGTTGTGGTAGGAGTTGTGAAATTGTCCCTAAGCAATATTGACTACTTTACTATACCGATAGCAAGTTTTATGTGGCAGAGGCCACTGCTAGCATGTCATCCCTGACTTGGAGTTCTATGCACTTATGATTGGAACTATTAGCAAGCATCCGCAACTACTAACGTTCATTAAGGTAAAACCCAACCATAGCCTTAAGATATATTGGTCCCCCTTCAATCCCGTATGCATCAATTTCTATGCTAGGTTGAAGCTTCTGTCACTCTTGCCCTCCAGTACATAGTCCTATCAACATACAACTAACCCTATGGTGTGATCCACGTGCGCGCTCATATGATGGGCACCAAAGGACAGCAACATAACCACAAGCAAATTAAATCAATCATAGCAATTCATCAACCACCGATAGGACAACGAAAATCTACTTAGACATCATAGGATGTCAACACATCATTGGATAATAATATGAAGCATAAAGCACCATGTTCAAGTAGAGGGTACATCGGGTTGTGGGAGAGTGGACCGCTGAAGATATAGGAGGGAAGGTGATGGAGATGCTGGTGAAGATGGCATAGGTGTTGGTGAAGATCGTGGTGATGATGATGGCCCCGGCAGCGTTCCGGCGCCGCCGGAAGCGAGGGGGAGAGAGGCCCCCTCCTTCTTCTTCTTTCTTGACCTTATCCCTAGATGGAAGAAGGGTTTCCCCTCTGGTCCATGGTATCCATGGCGTGGGAGGGGCGAGAGCCCCTCCGAGATTGGATCTGTCTCTCTCTATTTCTGCATTCTGGGATTCTGCCCTTTCATCGTTTCTTATATATCTGGAGATCCGTAACTCTGATTGGATTGAAACCTTCACCCCAAATTTTCCCCCCAAAAATTAGCTTTCTTGCGCCCAAAGAAGAGCAGTAACCGCCTTACGGCGGGCACTCCCAGGGGGCGCCCCCTGCCTCGTGGCCCCCTCGGGCACTGTCTTGCGTTGATTTTCTTCCCACATTTCACATATATTCCAAAAATATTCTCCGTCCATTTTTATCCCGTTTGGACTCCGTTTTATATGGATTTTCTGTGAAACAAAAAACATGCAACAAACAAGAACTGGCACTGGGCACTAGATCAATATGTTAGTCCCAAAAAATAGTATAAAAAGTTGCCAAAGGTATATGAAAGTTGTATAATATTGGCATGGAACAATAAAAAATTATAGATACGACGGAGACATATCAGCAGCGTACACAGACACATAGTATTACACGATTCAGCATCCACATAAAGCATTCGGCCGAGATAGATCAAGTATTACACGCCCCAAAACGCCTAATAAGAGCACGCAGGCCCAGGAACCGAAACCAAAAGGTGCCTCCACTCCCTAGGAGGCCAGTGTAGGAGCTCTTGACAAAGCATAGACTTGTCGAAGTCGGGCTAGAGCCAGCTATAGAAGTTCAACGTCTTGTTGCCTTCCCAATGGGGCCCACTACTGCAAGAAGATCACACATTTGAAGATCACATCAGCTGGGTGCTGCGGGAAGGACCCCTCAATCGTTAACTTGTTACGTATATGCCACGAAACCCATAGCAATGCCCAAGCGCAGCTCCACATCACTCGACGAGGACTACTATTAACTGAGGATAATAAATATGACACGAGCTCGGCACTGGATCTAGGATCCCAATCCCTTCCAGCCTCTTCGTGGACTGCACTCGAAGCAAAATGCGCCAAATGGCACTTGAAGAAGACATGATGGGAATTATTTAGCTCGCCACACACCGCACACGGCCCACTAGTCGGCCCATTGCAGTTGGCCACATTGACTGTGGTAGGGAGCCGATCGCGACAAAGCTGCCACAGGAAGACCATAATCTTAAGGGCAAGCCCAGCCTTCCATGGGTCGGATGCCACCTGTTGAGTAGGTCCACAGGTGAGTGCTCGGTATAGCGAGTTAACCAAGAAATTGCCTGAGGCATTTAGATGCCAAGACACGGTATCCGGCCCTAGGGTAGCGTGACATCACGAAGAAGAGATAACAAGCGACCCCAGCTCGTAGTCTTCGCGGCAGAGCGCTCATGGTGGAAGAGGAGCGCCAGAGGAGAAACATCGAGAGCTTGGGCCACCATAATTTTGGGCTCAAGTGCTATAGTGTAGAGGTCCCTGAACTCGGACCAAAGTGTCTGTTCACCAACCCAAAGGTCTAGCCATAAGCGAGTTGAACGCCCATCGTTGACCGCAAACTTCGCCCCCATGGCAAAGACTGGTTTGATTGATTGGATGGAATTCCAGAAGGTGATCCCATTCCCATGACCTCGAAAAGATTTCCAGTTGGGAAGTACTTTACCCAGAGCAAGTCAACACAGAACCCCATCTCCCATTGAGGCATTTTCCATATCCACTTGCACATAAGTGCCACGTTCATCAACTTGGAGTTTGTGATCCTGAGGCCCCCCTGGGACTTGGGACGACAAACGGCTGCCCACTTCACCATATGGTACTTGTGCTTGGGGCTAGATCCTTCCCAAAAGAACCGAGATCGCAGTGTGTCCAACTTGTTGTGCACACCGTCAACCAATAGAAAGAGGCCCATGGTGAACATGGGAAGCGAGGAGAGGCTTGAGTTAGTAAGGATGAGCCTTGCTCCAGATGACATAAACCTGCCTCTCCAAGGGCCAATCCGGCCCGCCACCATGGTGCAAAGGGGTTCCCAGTCCTGGATGGTACAAGCCCTAGCAGCGATCGGTAGACCGGGGTATGTAAATGGGAGTTTTCCCAACTTACAGATAAGCAAGTCCGCCATCGCTTGCCCCTCGGTTGTGTCCATCCCCATGGCCACCACTTCACACTTTTGGAAGTTGATTTTGAATCCGGACAGAAGCTCAAAGCTCAGCAAGATAGCCTTGACTGTGGCTATACTATGTGTGTCCGGCTCAAACAGTTGCAGCTTATCATCTGCATACTGCAAGTGGGACACCCTTCCCGGGATCATGTGTCTTACCACACCCCTAAGGTGGCCTGCAGCCCTAGCTTTGTCCAGCATTGCAGCAAGAGCATCTGCGACAAAGTTAAACATGAGCAGGGATGGGGGGTCGCCCTGACGCAGCCCCCTCTTGTCACGAAAGAAGTTCCCTATTTCTCCGTTGACCGCAATCGCAGTTTGGCCCCTCGACACCAGTTGCATCATGCGGTGGATCCACACCGACGAGAATCCCCTCCCCAAGAGGACCTGTCGAAGGAAGTCCCAGTTTACCCGATCGAGTTTAAGAAGAATCGTTGGTTGACGCGAGCATTTGAGCTCATGCACAATCTCGAGGAGAGCGAGGGTGTTGGTGTCAAAACCGGCGGATCTTGGGTAGGGGGTCCCAAACTGTGTGTCTAAGGTCGATGGTAACAAGAGCCAGGGGACACAATGTTTTACCCAGGTTCGGGCCCTCTCTATGGAGGTAATACCCTACGTCCTACTTGATTGATCTTGATGAATATGAGTATTACAAGAGTTGATCTACCACGAGATCGTAATGGCTAAATCCTAGAGGTCTAGCTTGTATGGCTATGATAATGAGTGTCCCCTCCGGACTAAGTCCTCCGGTTTATATAGACACCGGGAGGATCTAGGGTTACACAAGGTTGGTTACAAAGAAAAGAATCTTCATATTTAGTCGCCAAGCTTGCCTTCCATGCCAAGGAGAGTCCCATCTGGACACGGGTGCAGTCTTCGGTCTTCGTATCTTCACAACCCATCAGTCTGGCCCATGGCTAACAGGTCAGACGCCCGAAGACCCCTTAGTCCAAGACTCCCTCAGTAGCCCCTGAACCTGGCTTTAATGACAACGTATCCGGCGCATAGACCTGACTTCGGCATTGCAAGGCGGGTTGCTCCTTCTGAACTCCAAGATAGTCTTCGGACATATTGAAAATGTCCGGACCTGTAACACACACACACCACACACAACCACAGAGAGAATATAATATTCCAGGAGTCCAATCTGCTGACAACTTTTTATAATGTGACATCACGCTCACCCGGTTTTTCGAACCGTTTCCTGTCCTACTGTTCCATGTTTCGAGGCGCGGTTGCTATTGGCACGTTCTGCCGAAGCAGAGATGATGTCCCCTTATTGCGGGATTCTCATTAATACGAGCGCGAGTAACCCAACCGTTCCGTTGGAAAAATTCCTTAGGAATAGGCAGGCTTTTAGGCTCAGGAGGAGGCGTTTAATCCTCGCTGCCTTTATAAAGGAACCAAGGACCGTCCTTTTTGACGCCAAACTTCTCCTCAGCCTCTTCAACCTCAATTTCTAGCACCCAAAGATTCAACTTTGTTGCTCCGAGCTTCTCCATTATGTCCGGACCCAGCCCTCAAGACCGATGGGTGGCTTCCTCCATTACAGAGGAGGATATTGCGAAGCTTTGAGCGGCCAGATACCTGACCGCGGAAATCCACCATAGGCTTCCTGCTCAAGGGCAGGCTATCCCGACCCCTAGATCTGGCAAGAGGGTCGTGTTCATCTCATAGTTCCTTTGAGGGCTAGGGCTCGCTCTTCACCCCTTCGTCCGGGGGCTAATGTTCTATTATGGACTAGATTTTCATGATCTAGCCCCGGAGTCTCTCCTCCATGTCTCGACTTTCATCATTACGTGCGAGGCCTTCATCTGAATCCCCCCACACTTCGGCTTATGGCTCAAGACCTTCAGTGTGAAACCAAAGGTAGTCGATGGGGGACAGGTGGAGTGCAGCGGTGCTGTAATCAGCCAGCTCACCAACACTCCTTGGCCAAAAGGCTCTTTTGCCGAAACTTCCAATCAATGGTAGCGAGAGTGGTTTTATGTTATGGAGCCCCGCAGCACCAAGTGGGTAGCTGCACCCACGTTTCGTCCTGGCCCACCGTTACAGCTTGCATCATGGGCCAACAATGGGCTGGATTGGGGATCAGTTGATGAAGTGCGGACTCTACAAAGCTGCATCCGAACCCTCCTCGAGAGGGACATCGATCTTGTCAGCGTGATTCAAGTAATGTTGATTCGTCGAATCCTTCCATGCCGGCGTAGGCCTCTCCGTATGTGGGAGTTCAATCCAGAAGGACCACGAACCCTCCAACACTTCTTCAGCATTACGCACAAAGGGATGTGGCAATTGTTTTTTGGAAAACGAAAACATTGGCCGGACACTACTGAGGACACAGGCCTTGACTGTAACCGTCCGGATACACCAGTAAGCACTTGACTTCCGAACACCCCCCTTTTTTAAGTATGCCGTAATATATTACTAAGAAAACCATCTCCTTCCAGGGCTGGATAAAGAAAGCGGAGCTGATTAGGTGTCCGGCCCCTCTTCCCGAGGGTTCGGTGGATCCTATATTAACAAGGATGCTAGCCCCGGCACCATACCAGATGCCTGTGAAGGAGGGCAAGGCAGAGAGGACCAAAGATGGCCCCCATCCTGAAGGTGCATCATATATTGTGTCTGAAGGAATCAAGATTCCATCGTCCGAAGACAAAAATGAAGGGGAAGTCAACGTCTCTTCCCCCTATGGGAAGAAAAGGGCCGCCTCCGAAGATTGGGAGGAAACGGCTCCTAAGCGAGGCAAGATGCCTTCGTCGGGTGGCTCGGGCTTGAAGGACAACGTCATCGCACAGTCCCATGGCGAGGACAAGCCTTAGGCCAAATCATAAGTGAACAAGGGTGTTTTAAACACGTCACGTCCCTTTCTTGTAACGTCTAGAATATATGTTTTTTTGCAGTTCGGCACGCAGTCTTCTTCAACAATCCTCTTCCTCGGGGGATCTTCTCCCAGAGATGATGGAAAGCAAGACGTCTCCGCCAATCTCTTCGCCCAACAGGGCGGACGACTTCGAGGTGTCGTCACAGAGGGTCTCTCCCGATCAACAAGTGGTGCGAGGGAGGATGAAGACACAACCCGAAGGTGATACTTCGGTGGCCCAAGGTCCGGGGACCAACAATAAAGGCCCCGAACATTCCGGTCTATAGCCGAATACGAATAAACAGATCCCTTCAAAGGAAGGCCGTAATCCTACAGCAGCCTCCGGAGACCCAGAGGCGCCAGACATATTGACGAACATGCTGCGACCGGCGTCCGTCTCAGAGGAACATCATACCTTGATGGGCACGTTGATCGAAAAGGTCCTGGCCATGAAAAGTGGATTGAATGAGGCCTTCATGGGCCTGCTAAGAGGCTTCGAGGTTTGTACCGTAATATGTTCGATGGTGTTTTATTCAAGAATACACCTGTGTATGGATAGTAGCCCCTGAGACTCTGATTGGCTTCACGAGGGAGGAGATCAGAGGATCGAAAGATATGCCCAGGAAGTAATATGATTAATTGGAACACAGGCTGTGACCTCCCCGGAAACTGTCCGGACTGTAGAGATTGCGGATTTGCAACACAAGATTGATGAGGCAGATACCGATATCGCGCTTATCAACAGGCGTCTTGATGAGTCACAAGGTACGTATTTGGAGCAATCCTTACATGTACGTGTTTGTAATATAAGCGTGACGCTGAAGATTGCATACTAAAATATGCATGGCTGCAGATGGTGCCTCCGCCATCGAGATTCTTCGGGCGAACTGGCCCGGGCCAAGGAGCAGGCCCGGTTTAGCAATGCGGCTGCCGAAAAGGCGTCGGCTGAGTTAAAGGCCGAACAAGCTGCTCGGCACCAAGATAAGGAAAAAATATCCTCGATGGCGCTCGAACTGAAGAATGCGACTTGCTGCTGTGAATTCCTAGAGGAGGAGAATAAAGCCAAAGCGGCTGAGCTTGACAAGGCCTTGCGAGAGGCGAAAGAAGCGTGGCCCGAATCTAGAGCGGCCCATGAGGAGATTCGACAAGCTGGGGAGATTGCGGCTGGTAAGCCCTTTTTATTACAGGCTAAGTTCGACGATCCGAATTATGCTCAGTTTAACTAAGTATGGAGTTCTCCAGACGTGTTTTTGGACCTGCCGAAGATTTCATCCGATGCGGCGCATTTTTATCAAGCGCAAGAGGGATATGCAATGGAGAAGCTTTTTTGGTCATAGTTCGGCGCATCAAAACGCCCTCTGCTACTGAATGACCAGATGTCCCAATGGGCCAAGCTTCACAGAATATCCGGCGCCGCCATGAAGAATGTCACACTTCAGCTGTGGCCGACTGAGCCGATTCCGAATAGCTATTTCGGCTTGGTGCGGTGGCTTGCTGATGCCCCGCATCGATGCCGTGAAGCGGTCGACGTGCATTGAAGGTGCACGGATGGCCTTTGCCCGAGTCAAAACATACTAGGGGAAGATGAAGGCCGTCGATGTTGCATTGCAGGGTCCACCCAAGGGCAAGGACCATCACGCACCAGAGCATTACTTTGAGGACGTCTTAGAGGCTGCCCACTTGATAGAGGGTCAATGTTCGAAAGGCATAATATTCAAGTGAACTCTTTATGAATTGTAAAAGACGATTGTTATAATCAGTCTATATTTTGATTTTTCCTAAAGGCTTTTGTTCCTCCTGTGCGGCCGTTTGTATATTATCTGAAACTTTTCTAGTCGTCGGCTTCAGCCCCCTCGTAGGAAGTACAGGGGTGTTCGAAAAAGCATCTGATCACTCTTGACCCAACGTCTTGGTCCGTGAAGGAGGTGTCAATGCGGCGAACCAGGCAACCAGACTATAGGGCGTTAACACTTTCACTTAGCCATAGGAGTTTTATGGTGGGTCTACGACATAGCCCCTGGTATGTATGCGGCTTATTCATGGGATGCGTTTACATATTTGAACGGAAAGAGGTCCTTCGTATGACACGGATGGAACCGCGAAAGATTCCTATAAGTCATCGAGTGGTTGACCAGCTCTCGCCGCATCATGACAGTCACTTTTCGGCTTTCTCTGCTAAGGTGCTTAACCAGGTGAACCGGAAGCACAATCACAGTAGTTCTCCCTTTACTACCCTAGCCGATAGAGTGGAACGTAGGATAGCAAGCACATGAGCTGGGCAACCCAACTATTGACCCAAGACATGCTTCGGAGCTGATGCATATAAGGCCAAACTCGCGATGCCGAAGTACGCTATAGAGCTGTTCGGACTTGTCAGCAACTCATTTGTTCCTATACCGAGCCCCTGGCAAGTTATGCCGAGGTGTACGTTGGAGACAGCCGTAGGGGCAAAGCTCAATCCTTTTAGAAAATAATGGATTATTTTTACTGGGATCTGAGTGATGTGCCAATCCTATATATAGA
Organism: Triticum urartu; assembly: GCF_056163025.1. Classification (NCBI taxonomy): domain Eukaryota; kingdom Viridiplantae; phylum Streptophyta; class Magnoliopsida; order Poales; family Poaceae; genus Triticum; species Triticum urartu. Next base: position 593,125,327 of record NC_141873.1, read on the forward strand.
TAACAAAGCCGCAACCCCGGCTATTTGATATGCCAGGGGTCGAAGGCGGAGGAAAAAGGAATGTTACAGGCTCGAAATAGAGAGTGCGGTCTACAAAAAGTTATTTTGGACCTCCTGTCGCACATCTGCGCTGCCTGTCCTCGGTGAAGGGACTCCTTGGCAGAAATAGCCCTTAGGTGAGTCTACGAACCCGAACTCCGATAGAGTCCGAGGCCAGCCATTGAGCCACCTGTATAGGGAAACAAGAAAAAAATTAAAAAAGGAAAGTTATGGGAGTACTTTTAGGTCTGTCCATGTTGTGCTTCCGCCGGTGCCCAGGGTATTTTATGTGTGTAGTTTTGTATGTGCGGTATAGATTTTCCAGGTATATGAGGCAGACGGTGGAAGCCGGACTGCTAGTCCTGTATGGGGTTTGAACGGTCCTGTCGAATGGGTACCGGTAGCTTAATGGCCAACGAGGTATGTGGTATAATGCCCCCGCTGTGTAGTTCGGCTGAGATAGTCGTAGTGTGATCCTCTGCAAGGAGAGAACGTTCCATGCGTTCTCCTGTTGGAGACGGTGCCATGTGTACCATGTTCACTGTCTTTACTTCGGGGGAAAACTGCTTTTGATCCCCGGTGTTCGGTTGGCGAGTTTCGTCGTCATCGCCGTCGCCGGGCGGCTTCTTCCCGTTGCATTCGGTGTTTAACTTGTCGGCCTGTTTGAAGACCCAACAGCTTCTGTTGGTGTGGTTAGTTATTTTGTTGGGGTGGCCATGAATCTGGCAGGGCCTATCCAATATATTATCCAAATTGGATAGTCCGTCTCTGTTTGCCTTGAATGGCTTCTTCCTTGACCGGATTTGGGGCCGCTGAATTTGGCGATGACTGCTGTGTCGTGCGCTCCCTCATTACTATTGCCACATTTGTGCTTATTGCATGGTGGTTTCCCGTTGCCGTCTCGAACTTTGGAAGTGCCCGGGTCGCTGGCACTGTTGCCTCTACGAGCGAGCCAACTGTCTTCTCCCGCGCAAAAGCAGATCATCAGAGTGGTAAGGGCTGACATGGATTTTGGTTTTTCCTGACCAAGGTGGCGGGCGAGCCACTCGTCCCGGACACTGTGTTTAAAGGCCGCTAGGGCTTCCGCGTCCGGACAGTCTATGGTTTGGTTCTTTTTAACTAAAAACCTAGTCCAGAGCTTTCTGGCTGACTCTCCGGGCTGTTGGATGATGTGGCTTAAGTCATCGGCGTCTGATGGCCGGACGTATGTACCTTGGAAGTTGTCGCGGAAGGCGTCTTCCAGATCCTCCCAGCTGCCGATAGAGTTTTCAGGCAGACTGTTTAACCAGTACCTTGCTGGTCCTCTGAGTTTTAGTGGGAGGTATTTGATGGCATGAAGGTCGTCTCCGCGAGCCATGTGAATATGGAGAAGAAAATCCTCAATCCATACCGCGGGATCAGTTGTTCCATCATACGATTCGATATTCACGGGTCTAAACCCCTCTGGGAATTCATGCTTCATTACTTCGTCAGTGAAGCAGAGTGGGTGTGTGTGGCACCTCTATATTGGCCACGTCGTGACATAGCTCAAATGGAGTCCGTCTGCAGTTTTCGGCCTGGCCATGACTAGACTTGTCCCGTCTGAATAGGTAGCCGACGTTGTGTGTGGAGGCACGTCCTCGCGATCCATAGATCGACCTATTGTGTCGTGTGATACGTCCATTTTGCATCATGCTTTTATATCGATATTTATTGCATTATGGGCTGTTATTACACATTATGTCACAATACTTATGCATATTCTCTCTGTCGGTGTCAAAACCGGTGGATCTCGGGTAGGGGGTCCGGAACTGTGCGTCTAAGGCGGATGGTAACAGGAGGCGGGGGACACGATGTTTACCCAGGTTCGGTCCCTCTCGATGGAGGTAATACCCTACTGCCTGCTTGATTGATCTTGATGATATGAGTATTACAAGAGTTGATCTACCATGAGATCGTAGAGGCTAACCCTAGAAGCTGGCCTATGGTATGATTGTTGTTGTCCTACGGACTAAACCCTCCAGTTTATATAGACACTGGAGGGGGCTAGGGTTACACAGAGTAAGTTACAAGGGAGGAGATCTACATATCCATATTGCCAAGCTTGCCTTCCACGCCAAGGAGAGTCCCATCCGGACACGGGACGAAGTCTTCAATCTTGTATCTTCATAGTCCAACAGTTCGGCCAAAGGATATTGTCCGGCTGTCTGGTGACCCCCTAATCCAGGACTCCCTCAGTAGCCCCTGAACCAGGCTTCAATGAAAATGAGTCCGGCGCGCGGATTGTCTTCGGCATTGCAAGGCGGGTTCTTCCTCTGAATACTCCATACAAGATTTTGAACACAAGGATAGTGTCCGGCTCTGCAAAACAAGTTCCACATACCACCGTGGAGAGAATAATATTTCCACAAATCTAATCTGCTGACATGTTTAGCAACATGACATCATGCCATGGCCCGGTCATTATTTGAACCATTTTTCTCAACCAGCACAGCACATATCGCGAGGCGGTTTTCTTGATATGTCTTGTCGAAGCAGAGATCGTGTCCCCCTTATTACGGGATTCTCATCAATACGGACGTGGGTAACCCAATCATGCCCGTTGGTATGACTCCTCGATTTTAGGAAAGTCCCAAATGGCCACGAGCAGGACGCTTGATATTCACCCTCTTTATAAAGAGGCCAAGGCCTGTCCTTTTTTCCCTCTCGTAGTCAATCGAATCATTCCCCTGCCTCGAGTTCCAACACCCAAGGCTCAGGTCAAGAGCTTCGGACCTTCAACCATGTCCGGATCCAACCTTCAAGGTCGGTGGATGCCTTCCTCTGTCACAGAGGAAGACATCAAGAAGCTAAGAGAGGACAGGTATTTGACCAGCGAAATCTCGCACAGGCTGCCTGCTCGAGGGAAGGTCATTCCCGCTCCTAAACCCGGCGAGAGTGTTGTATGCATCTCTCACTTCCTCTGAGGGCTAGGCCTCGCTGTGGATCCCTTTGTTAGGGGGCTCATGTTCTATTATGGGCTGGATTTCCATGACCTGGCCCCGGATTCCCTCCTTCACATCTCGTCGTTCGTCGTCGTGTGTGAGGCCTTCCCCCGTATTACCCGACACTTCGGCATGTGGCTCAAGACTTTGAATGTAAAGCCGAAGATGATTGAGGGGCGACACGCAGAGTGCAGAGGTGCCGCAATAAGAAAAAGTGATGATGTTCCATGTGAGGGAGTCCTGGATTAGGGGGTGTCCGGATGGCCGGACTATACCTTCAGCCGGACTCCAGGACTATGAAGATACAAGATTGAATACTTCGTCCCATGTCCGGAAGGAACTTTCCTTGGCGTGGAAGGCAAGCTTGGCGATACGGATATTCAGATCCCCTACCATTGTAACCGACTCTATGTAACCCTAACCCTATCCGGTGTCTATATAAACCGGAGGGTTTTAGTCCGTAGGACAACATACACATCAACAATCATACCATAGGCTAGCTTCTAGGGTTTAGCCTCTCTGATCTCATGGTAGATCTACTCTTGTACTACCCATATCATCAATATTAATCGAGCAGGACGTAGGGTTTTACCTCCATCGAGAGGGCCCGAACCTAGGTAAAACTTCGTGTCCCTTGCCTCCTGTTACCATCCCGGCCTAGACGCACAGTTCGGGACCCCCTACCCGAGATCCGCCGGTTTTGACACCGACATTGGTGCTTTCATTGAGAGTTCCTTTGTGTCGTCGCCATCAGGAAGGATGCCTTGCCCCGTCTTTAAACACGGCACCATTGCTAAGGGAGCTTTGGCTGTCGGCCAAACCCTTCGGCTAGGTGGTTTTCTTATGACCGCCTGTTCGGCTTCCGCGCCGACGATGACCTCTCGAGCCATCGAAAACAATCTTCATGTCAGTTCGGAACTCGCCAAGCAGTTAGATTCAATGGAGCTTTCCTCCATAAACGAGCTCTTGGATCGCTTCGCCGCCCTGGGAGTCGCTACGGATTACGACCAGATTGGGCCTAAAACCGATCTAAGAGAGATTAACTCTCCCCAAGTCACCCATCACGTTGCCGTGGTAGAGGGACAGTGCGGCGACCCTTCGTCTATCTTAAGGACTCGCTACATCCGGATTCCCGATCCCTCCGAGCCGGATACCCGCGGAGGGGAGTCACTCAAGACCTGAACTTAGAGTCAGGCGACGGGCTGGATTCATTGGACAACACCCAGGGATCCAAATTTTCGAGTTCAGAAATTCCTCGGCCTCTGAGCCTCAGACGGGGTGAGGCTTCGGATTTAACTCCACCCACCCACCCCAACATAAATGATCTATCCAAAATCAGGCAAGAGCCCGACGAAACAGTACATCATTACTGGGCTAGATTCCTCCTGGTTAAGAACAGGCTAAGGGACTGCCGCGAGGAAGACGCAATCTTAATCTTCTGCAATAATTGCACGGATAAGGGAATACTCAATGCCATAAGTCACCGTGATATCACACGCTTCACTGACTTGGCGTCCATTGTACGAAAGTATTGTGCGATGGAAAGCGCCTGGAAAACCAAAATAAAATTTTGGGACAATCCGGCCCTAAATACAAACCCAGTCCGAAATAAAAGGGTGCAGCATAACTAGACACCCAGGTCAAATACCAAAAAGCAAAAACCCTCTATAGGGCATGGAACCGTACTGGAAGGATGGCTTAACGGACCCTGTAAAATTCACAGTACAGAGGACGCCACACCAACTCACAGCCTTAGAGCATGTTGGATACTCCGGCAGGTGGCCAAAATTGGCGAAAACCTCCTAATTTCGGAGGCAACAGAAAGCCACCCCAGAGACACCCATACGGTATTAACAGTCTTCGAGACTTTCGCATCAAATAATATGCGAAAAAGGACACTCCGCAGCCTTGCCGAAGTCTACCAAGTAGCAACAATAAACCCATGGAGTGACATGGCTATTACCTTTAACGCCAGTGATGAACCTAATTTCCGAACAGCCCGAGCACCAGCCGCATTGGTCCTCAGCCCAATAGTGGACGGCTTTCGTCTTACCAAGGTACTCATGGACGGCGGCAGCGGATTGAACCTCATTTATGAGGAAACCCTTAAAAAAATGGAAATAGACTAGAACCGCATTGAGCGAACCTGGGTGCACCGAACACTTCGAATGGACGGATGCAGCCACGGCCGGACTCGAGGAGATAAAAGCCATACTTGCAACAAACCCAGTCCTGGCCGCGCCAAATATTGGCGAACCAATGCTATTATACATTGCAGCAACACATCAGGTTGTAAGCGCAGTGCTCGTCGTCGAACGAGAAGCGGACGGGCACAGATTCCCCCTTCAAAAGCCGGTCTATTATGTGTCCACTGTCCTCACTCCTTGCAAATCACGGTACCCGCATTATCAAAAGATCGCGTACGCGGTATTCATGGCATCCCGGAAGCTACGACACTACTTTCAAGAGTGTTCAATAACAGTAGCCTCGGAAGTACCACTTAACGATATTATAAACAACCGTGATGCAACGGGCCGGATTGCAAAATGGGCCATTGAGCTCCTCCCGTTCGACATAACTTATAAGCCACGGCGAGCCATCAAGTCGCAAGTCTTGGCCGACTTCGTCGCAGAATGGATGGAGGCCAAACTCCCTAAAGAGTACGGCACATATTCAAATTGGATCATGCATTTCGACGGCTCCAAGATGTTGGCCGGACTGGGGGCTGGCGTCGTTTTGACATCCCCCACAGGAGACACAGTTCAATACGTACTCCAGATTATGTACACGGACTCCAACAACGCAACCGAATATGAGGCCCTTTTACATGGTCTCCGGATGGGAGTATCCATGGGCATTCAACGCCTAGAGGTGCGCGGGGACTCGAACCTCGCAATATCCCAAATAAATGGAGACTTCGATGCCAAGGATCCGAAAATGGCAGCTTACCGCAACGCCGTCCTAAAAATGTCAGCTCGGTTCGAGGGGCTTGAATTTCACCATATAGCCTGGGAAAATAATCAGGCGGCAGATGTCCTGGCACGCATCGGTGCAAAATGCGATGTAGTCCCCCCCAACATCTTCTTGGAAAGGCTGTTCAAGCCATCCGTAGTATGGGAAGGGGAGCCGAACAATAACACCCCGGACCCAACCGCACTGCCCGACACCGAACATTCTGACACAATCGGAGGCTCTGCCAATGAAATAACACCTTCAGCCCACGTAATAATGGTCGTCATCGCCCCGTGGACAGAACCATTCCTCGCCTACCTCACTAGGCAGGAACTCCCCGAGGACCAAAATGAGGCACGCTGCATAGTGCGGCGATCCAAAGCCTACAGAGTCCATGAGGGAGAGCTTTATAAGAAAAGCACTACCGGAGTCCTTCAAAGGTGCATCTCCCAAGAGGAGGGGCGGAACCTCCTGGCTGAAATTCATGCCGGACTGGGCGGTCATCGCGCTGCAACTCGGTCCCTTGTAAGAAAGGCCTTCCGTACAGGCTTTTATTGGCCAATGGCTCGGGCAGACGCTCAGGACTTAGTCCAACGATGCACCGGTTGCCAGCTCTTTGCAAACCAAAGCCATATGCCACCCACCGCCCTCCGAACTATCCCCATTACTTGGCCCTTCGCGGTCTGGGGGCTTGACATGCTTGGACCCCTTAAAATCGGAACCCACAAGCAAAAATACTTACTGGTCATGGTGGATAAATTCACCAAATGGATAGAAACCAAGCCTGTTAAGACGGCCGAATCCGAACCGGTGATAGACTTTATATCCGGGCTCGTACACCATTACGGCGTTCCCCACAGCATCATCAGTGATAACGACACGAACTTCACGGCCGACGAGGTAAAACTCTGGTGCAAAAACATGGGCATCAAGCTCGACTATGCTTCCGTCTATCACCCACAAACTAACGGCCAGGTCGAACATGCAAATGGTCTTATCATGAGCGGCATTAAACCCAGATTAGTGTGGTCCCTCAAGGAATCTAACACGCACTGGGTAGAGGAGCTCAACTCCGTACTCTGGGGGCTGCGGACCACGCCGAATCGCACCACCGGATACACATCATTCTTTATGGTGTACGGCGCAGAGGCAGTTTTGCCCTGCGACATAATTCATGACTCACTCGAGTGCGCATGTACGAAGAAAGAGAAGCCGAGCTCGATCGGCAGGACAGCTTAGACGCATTGGAGGAGGAGTGTGACGTGGCAAAAGCCTGTTCCGCATTCTATCAACAGTAGGCTTGAAGATACCAAAGCAGAGAAGTATGGGCCAAAAATTACAACGTTGGCGAATTAGTTCTACGACTACTGGACAAGAAAAAGGACAAACTCAAGCCCAAGTGGGAAGGTCCCTTCATAATTGACCAAGTCCTGACTGGTGGAGCGTACCGCCTACGAGATGCATCGGATAACCGACTCGAGCCGAACCCATGGAACGCAGCCCGTCTCCGAAGATTCTATGCCTAGCACCGGACTCTATGTTCGTCTCCTTCCTCTGTCCATTTTTTATATATTTTCTGTCTTGCATATCTCTTCTTCTCTCTCTCTCTCTCTTATAGCCCTTAAAGGCTCATAAAGTGAAGCTTATTCATACGGGCTTCATGCCCAACACATGCATCACACTTCCGCATGTACCTTTTATTCACCATTATATGAATCAATATGACTTAAGTTTTGGCCAAGCTGGGTTGCCTGGCTCCTGTGCTTACCCCTACGTTCCCGATTATTCGGCTAGGTGGTAAAGGGAGCACCTCTGCGATTGTTACTGCCGGGTCAGCCGGACGTGTACCTCAGACTGGGTGAAGCCAAAAGCTAGCGTTCTTAAGGGAATATTCGGTCGGTGAACTAAAGATGATCTTTTTTATTTTTATCTATACGCCCCCAGATGTTTTTCCTGCATTTCTTTTCGCAGCATGGACATGCACCTTAGGGCATGCCTCCCAGGGAAAGGAACCCCTAACGGAACTATTCTCCCTGGAAGATGTTTCTTACTAACCATGTAATATAACATAACTAGTCGGGCACTTGTCTGTTCACGCACTAATGACCCCTACGTCTGGTCTCCATGCGTTCCCCGGATCCTATATAACCGCATGGGAATTCGGACACACTCCGGACCGTCAGGTCCTGAGGCTAAAGCGAAAAGGTCGGCCATGACAAATGATCTACAATCCGGCTAGAAGGCATTATAAATGTCAACTAAATTACATAGTCATTTTGACTGATCGTATTCCTCTTCAATACCATCTAACAGGCTGTCTAATTTACAGTCTTCCTGGGAATACTTTGTGGCCAACTCTACTTGGCCGTATACTAAGCTTACAGGGATCTCCTTCCCATCGTGCCCTATAGGACCGACCTCGGCCATGTGGTTGGGGTCAGCCTTTGCGTACCGCATCTTCACCATGGCCCAGGCCTCCCTAGCGCCTTGACGGCAGGGTGATATCTTCCACAATCGGAAGCGCCGCCGTGCTCCTTTTAGCTTCTACGCAAGCTCTCCAAGACCTTCGAGCATGGAGACGGATGGCCACAGGGCCTGGGCGACGCCTCGCATCGCCTACCGAACTCGATCGAGCAGTTGCGAGAGCTCGGGAAGAAGGTCACCCGTAGAACCGGGCATCTCCTTTGTAGGACAACCTGTCAGCACACCTACAGACATTGCTCTGTTAGTCGACTTCCCCGCCGAACTTTCTTTCAAAAGGTTCGTTCAAGCACTTACTAAATATGTCGCGCCGAAGCCGCTGATTCTCCTTCACGGAGTCTGACAGCTGGGCACGCACATCTTTTAGCTCGACGCCCAGCTTGGTGTTGGCATCTCGGAGATCATTCTTCTCCCCCATCACCTTTAACAGCACCCTCTCACCAGCCTTTAGCTGGTGTAGGAGGTGTTGCCTTTCCGGATCCAATCTGGCGCCATCTGCAATTTCATTTGTCAGATTCGCACCAAAGCCGCGCTTCGCAAAATACTTATCTTTCGAAGTGTATATTACTAGAGGGGGCCTCCTTAGGCTCCCCTGCCGCGGCTAGTGAGGCCTCAAGTTGGGCTTTGCACTCTTCCAGCTCCTTGGATAGTAGAGAATTCTTTTCTTTAAGAACCTGCATAACAAATGATCCTTAAATCAGTTATTTTAACTGTTTCAAGTCTCGGGGGCTACTGGTATATATATAATTACCAAAATTTTCTTACCCGTATGTCTTTTACATATTGCTCCGTGGCTCTGGTTAGACCATTTTGAGTGGCACGGAGGTACGCATCTCCCGACTTAAAGGCATCTAACGCCTCTTGGGAGAAACAAGCGTCGCGAAGAATTGTCCAGCGACACCTGTGGTTCATGGCACTCTCCACCTCAGAGTTGGTGGCAGACAACCTGTCCACATCCTCCGTCGGAGGAGCATCCGGTTCACGCCTTGTGTTCGGCCCCGCTTCCGGGCCAGGCTTTGGAGCCTGGCTGGTGGAGGCGCGATTGGCGGTCTCTCCGAATATAGTTCGGCGAGGTCTCTTTGTCCTGAAGAGAGAACAAGTGTTAATATGGCCTGAAGGTACGACACGTGGGATAAGGGGGTGCGCCATACCTTTGCGCTGACGCCCCGGTCCGGACTACACCTCTTTTCTGCCCACGGGGCCTAGCGGCCCCTCGTTGGCTTGTCGCCACAGGTTCGGCCTCCCGTTTCTGGGAGGCCGGGATTAGCCCTGGATAATCGGCCATAATGGCCACCAGGGCGTTGTCCTTGCTCAATTGATGGAACACTCCATCAATCAGATCCACCGAAAGCTCCGGATCCTCTTGCGAGTCCGGGTCGAGGGACCGTCCTGGGTCCTCGGGTTGTGGAGGAGGGTTGTTTATTTCTTTAACAGCCTGGCGCAGTTCCTGCATCGAAATCACTAAGATTAAATATTTAACAATGGGGATATAAAATGGATGGGAAAGATGTGATCACTCACCCAGCTTGGAGGATTGTACATGGAAAATCCACCCTTTGGGTCAACGCGGAGAAAATCCTCCTCTTCTCCCTTGTACAAAGCAGACAAGGTCTTTATTAGAGCCGCAGCCGAATCCGGCCCCTTACGGCCGTAGCGGGTGGTGTCGTCCTCCCCGTTGAAATCCCACATGGGGTGGCCTCTATACTGTAGCGGCTGCACCCCTCGCATGATGCATGCGGCCATGACCTCGATCATGGTTAGTCCGGAATGAGCTAACAATCTTATCCGGCCCATCAGGTAAACAACGTCCCTGTCACTTTCCCTCTGAGGGCTCCATGGGCGCTAGCTTAGGCGCTTCTTTAAGGGAGCATTGTTGAATTCAGGCAGGCCGATCCAGATAGGATCCGGCAGCGGGACGTCTTCTATGTAAAACCATTCTGAGGGCCAGTCTTCGGACGCCTTCTTTGGGGTTCCGGACAGATAGCCGGTCCTGGCGATGCGCCATACTTCGGCTCCGCCCACGTGATACATAGACCCCTTCTTGGAACGGGGCACGAGGCAAAATAGCTCTCTCCATAGTCCGAAATGAGCTTCAACACCCAAGAACAGCTTGCAGAGGGCTACAAAGTCCGCGATATGCAATACTGAGGCAGGCGTGAGATGATGTAGCTGGAGGCCGTAGAACTCCAGCAGCCCCCGGAGAAATGGATGGATTGGAAATCCGAGCCCCCTTATTAAATAAGGGACGAGGCACACCCGCTCTCCTTTGGAGGGATTAGGGGCGCTCTCTGCTTGCTCTCCACCGTTATAGACGGCAAGACCGGCTCGAACCGGGATCATATAGGCCGGGGGGAGAAATCCCTTGGTCTGGAGCGTCACTAACTCGCTATGCAGGATGAAGCATCTTTCCCAATATCCAGGCTTAGGGCTGAAAGGGCGGGAGGAGGAGTCGCGACTGCTGGCCATGGTGGAATGGATCTTTGTCGAATGCGCTCTGATGAACACTCGCGAAGGGGGAAGGTGTGGTTTGGATCTAAATCCTCGTCTCCTTAAATAGGTCAGCTTGTTTACGCGGTGTAACACCCCGGATGTAATTTTCCCAATTTGTACTCCAACTCTTGCCGTTTCCGGCGTTAAGTTATTTTATTTTCTCGGGTTCGGGTTTTTGTCTCCGTGTGTTGTTATCGTTGTCATGCATCTCATATCATGTCATCATGTGCATTGCATTTGCATACGTGTTCATCTCATGCATTCGAGCATTTTCCCCGTTGTCCGTTTTGCATTCCGGCGCTTCGTTCTCCTCCGGTGGTCATTTCTAGCTTTCTTTCGTGTGTGGGGATTAAACATTTCCGGATTGGACCGAGACTTGCCAAGCTGCCTTGGTTTACTACCGGTAGACCGCTGTCAAGTTTCGTATCATTTGGACTTCGTTTGATACTCCAACGGTTAACCGAGGGACCGAAAAGGCCTCCTGTGTGTTGCTGCCCAACACCCCTCCAATTTTGGCCCAAAACCCACCTAAGCCTTTTCAATCATCTAGAGCGTTCGATCACGATCGCGTGGCCGAAAACCGCACCTCATTTGGACTCTCCTAGCTCCCTCTATGCCTATATATAGACCCCTTCCCCGAAATCCGGATCTCCCTCTCCGAAACCCTAGATCCACCTCATCGCGCGCCGCCGGACGAAATCTGCACCGACGGACACGTCCGGTTCCTCCCCCGTCGCCGCCACGTGTTGCCTCCCCACTCGCCGCTGCCTGCGCCCACTTCGCCTCCCCAGCCGGCCCGCCGAGGCCCATCACGGGCCCCCGAGAGCCCGAAGTCATCCCCGCCCCGCGGCTTCGTCTCATCCGCGACCGGCCACCACCTCGCCGGCCAGCTCCGTCTCCGGTGGCCCCGCACCGCCCTGCGCCATCGCCGGCGGCCGCTGCTCCCCGGCCGCGCCGCCCCGGACCTCGCCGCTCCACCGCACGCCGCCGTCCCGCGCCGGCGAGCGCGCCGCCAACCGCCTCCGTCCGCCCCGGCCCCTTCCTCTTCTCCGGCCGCCTCGCTCTTCTCCGGCGGCTACAGTGCCCCGACCGCCACCTCGGTTCACGTGCCCGCCGAAACCCTAGATCTGTCCCGGAGAGGTTGTTTTTTTCTTCTAAGTCCCGAAATTCCAGTTTCATGTGCTCATGTTCATAGCTCCATAACTTTGCATCCGTAGCTCCGATTCATGCATATAGCATATCAAAATGTTCATCTCAGAGAGTACATCATTTCATTCCATTGCATCATTTTCATTTGAAGTCATATTGATGCCCGAAATGCTGTTAGAAGAGAGCTACTTGAGATAATTGTCAGATCTGCTACTCCATTTAGCTTTTTGTCATTTTTGCCATGATTAATGTGTGCATGATATGCCCTGATGCTCTACATATGTTTTGTTAAGGGTTTTGTCATCTTTCCAGAGGTGCAACCCATGTATTTTTGTGATGTGTGTGGTGACCAGTGCAAGCTTGCAAAGTGGTGCACTTGCTAATTCTGATTTCAGGGACTTGGCAATTCCACTAAGTCTTTGAGCTGTTTATCTCATGATGCCATATGTTCATGTTGTTTCCTAGTGATCCATGCCTCTTTTGAGGATGATCAGTAAGGATGTTTTGTTAATCTTGTAGTGCTCTATCCATCCATGTCTTTGTTTGCAATTATGGAGCACCCTAGATTGAGTCAATCGAGCTCTACTTGTGCTACTTTGTGAATCTGGGCAGATTGTCAACTTGTTTGCAATTTTGCCGATGATGTTGTAGTTGATCCGTGCATGCTATGCTATTGTTCTTGTCATGTATAGCTAGTATTTTGTGCCTTCTTGAATGATGTATGCTTAGCTTATCATGACTTGCACCGTAGTGAGTGCATCGAGCTCGTAAACATGCCTACTTGAGTTATGTTTCAGCATGTGCCAGTTTTCACTAAGTCTGAAAACTGATTATGTTTTTGCTATGTTCACGTGCTTGCAATTGTATTATCTGATCCCTTTTGGCTCCAGGTCACTAAGGGACTTTTGTTAAACTCTTTGAGTAGCTCCATGACATGCTTTAATTTTCCATGTTCAGGTCCAGTAACATGTAGTTTTGTTTCTCCGAAGTGTGCTACCTGATCTGAAATTTCAGACAAGTGTCAATTTCACTAAGTCTGAGATCTGTTTGCCATATGCATTTTTGCCATGCTTGTTTGAACCTGTTAATGGATGAATTGGCCGTAGCTCAGTGCTATACTTTTGTTAAGAATCATGTATGCATCCATTCCATGTATTTTGTTATCATGTTTGAGTGCTGTAGCATGTTCATTTCATTGCATTTAGATGGCTACTTGTTGTAATCGCAGACCGGTGTCATTTTTGAATCGCTTGCCATTTCCAAACCGTAACTCCGATTCCGGCGTTCTTTATATCGTTTTCAAGAGATTTCATCTCATCTTTCCAGTGGCACCCTTGGAATTCCATGTTGAGGCCAGGTTCATCCATTTCCTGTCATATCTTGCATTTTGCATCAAGCATCACATCCCGCATAGCATATCATCATTTCATCATATTGCTTGTTCTTGCACGTGGTTGATTGTATCCTTGTTGCTTGTTTGTCTTGTTTGGGTAGAGCCGGGAGACGAGTTTGCTAACGAGGAGCCCGTTGATTTTGCTTTCGAGGATCCAGTCAACTCTGACAACTGTGCAGGCAAGATGATCATACCCTCGAAATCACTACTATCTTTGCTATGCTAGTTTTCTCGCTCTTTTGCTATGCCATTGCTACGGTGCCTAACACTTGCTTGCAAGCCTCCCAAATTGCCATGTCAAACCTCTAACCCACCGTTGTCCTAGCAAACCGTTGTTTGGCTATGTTACCGCTTTGCTCAGCCCCTCTTATAGCGTTGCTAGTTGCAGGTGAAGATTGGAGACCGTTCCTTGTTGGAACATCTTTTATTTACTTGTTGGGATATCATTATATTGCCATGTTATCTTAATGCATCTATATACTTGGTAAAGGGTGGAAGGCTCGGCCTCTCGCCTAGTGTTTTGTTCCACTCTTGCCGCCCTAGTTTCCCTCATATCGGTGTTATGTTCCCGGATTTTGCGTTCCTTAGGCGGTTGGGTTATAATGGGAACCCCTTGACAGTCCGCCTTGAATAAAACTCCTCCAGCAATGCCCAACCTTGGTTTTGCCATTTGCCACCTAGCCTTTTCCCTTGGGTTTCGCGGACTCAAGGGTCATCTTATTTTAACCCCCCTGGGCCAGTGCTCCTCTGAGTGTTGGTCCAACCTAGAGCACCGTGCGGGGCCGTCCCTTGGCAACTTGGGTTACGTTGGCTCCCGTATGCTTAGCTTATCCGGTGTGCCCTGAGAACGAGATATGTGCAGCTCCTATCGGGATTTGTTGGCACAGCGGGCGGTGTTGCTGGACTTGTTTTACCATTGACGAAGTTGTCTTGAGTAACCGAGATACCGAGTCTGATCGGAACGTCTTGGGAGGAGGTCTATTCCTTCGTTGACCGTGAGAGCTTGTCATGGGCTAAGTTGGGACTCCCCTGCAGGGATTGAACTTTCGAAAGCCGTGCCCGCGGTTATGGGCAGATGGGAATTTGTTAATGTCCGGTTGTAGATAACTTGAACCTTAATTACTTTAAAATGCATCAACTGAGTGTGTTGCCGTGATGGCCTCTTCTTGGCGGAGTCCGGGAAGTGGACACGGTGTTGGAGTAATGTTTTGCGCAGGTTGCTCTCTAGTTTCTCGCTCGCGCCTTGCCTCCTCTTCTCGCTCTCTTCTACGTATAAGTTAGCCACCATACTTGCTAGTCGCTTGCTGCAGCTCCACTCATATTTTACCTTGCCTTACCTATAAGCTTAAATAGTCTTGATCGCGAGGGTGCGAGATTGCTGAGTCCCTGTGGCTCACAGATTACTATTACACCAGATGCAGGGCCTGATGATTCCGCTCCAGGAGACGCGTGTGAGCTCAAGTGGGAGTTCGACGAAGACTCTCAACGTTACTATGTTTCCTTTCCCGATGATCAGTAGTGGTGCCCAGTTGGGGGTGATTGGGACCGTGTCGCATGTTGGGTTCTCTTTTATTTTGGCGCCGTAGTCGGGCCATGAGTGTTTGGATGATGTAATGTTATTTATGTACTTGATTGACGTGGCGAGTGTAAGCCAACTATGTTATCTCCCCTTTATTACTTATGTTACATGGGATGTTGTGAAGATTGCCTAACTTGCGACATATGCCTTCAATGCGATTATGTCTCTAAGTCGTGCCTCGACACGTGGGAGCTATAGTCGCATCGAGGGTGTTACAAAATGTAACTACTCACAAAGCATATTCATGTTCATAATCAGAGAGGTATTAATGTGCATATAGGATCTGAACATATGATCTTCCACCAAGTAAACCAACTAGCATCAACTACAAGGAGGAATCAACACTACTAGCAACCCACAGGTACCAATCTTAGACTTAGCGAAAATAATTGGATACAAGAGATGAACTAGGGTTTGAGAGGAGATGGTGCTGGTGAAGATGTTGATGGAGATTGACCCCCTCCAGATGAGAGGATCGTTGGTGACGACGATGGCGATGATTTCCCCCTCCCGGAGGGAAGTGTCCCCGGCACAACAGCTCCACTGGAGCCCTAGATTGGTTCCACCAAGGTTCCGCCTCGTGGCGGTGGAGTCTCGTCTCGAAAGCTTGCTTATGATTTTTTCCTCGACGAAAGACTCCATATAGTAGAAGATGGGCATCGGAGGGCCACCAGGGGGACCATGAGGCAGGGGGTGCGCCTAGGGGGGTAGGGCGCGCCCCCACACTCGTTGCAGGTGAAGATTGAAGGTTGTTCCTTGTTGGAACATTTATTTACTTGTTGGGATATCATTATATTGCCATGTTATCTTAATGCATCTATATACTTGGTAAAGGGTGGGAGGCTCGGCCTCTCGCCTAGTGTTTTGTTCCACTCTTCCGCCCTAGTTTCCGTCATATCGGTGTTATGTTCCCGAATTTTGCATTCCTTACGTGGTTGGGTTATAATGGGAACACCTTGGTAGTTCGCCTTGATTAAAGCTTTTCCAGCAATGCCCAACATTGGTTTTACCATTTGACACCTAGCCTTTTCTATCCCTTGGGTTCTGCAGACTCAAGGGTCATCATTATTTTAACCCCCCCCCTCCCGGTCCAGTGCTCCTCTGAGTGTTGGTCCAAACCATCAGCCGCCGGTGGCTACCAGGGGCAACTCTGGGCTGGCCTGCCGGAAGTTTGGACAATCTGAGTGTGCCCTGAGAAAGAGATATGTGCAGCTCCTATCAGGATTTGTCGGCACATTCGGGTGGTGTTGCTGGTCTTGTTTTAACCTGTCGAAGTGTCTTGAATAACCGAGATACCGAGTCCGATCGGAACGTCTTGGGAGGAGGTCTATTCCTTCGTTGACCATGAGAGCTTGTCATGGGCTAAGTTGGGACTCCCCTGTAGGGATTTGAACTTTCGAAAGCCGTGCCCGCGGTTATGGGCAGATGGGAATTTGTTAATGTCCGGTTGTAGATAACTTGAACCTTAACTTAATTAAAATGAATCAACTGAGTGTGTTTCCATGATGGCCTCTTCTCGGCGGAGTCCGGGAAGTGGACACGGTGTTGGAGTAATGTTTTGCGCAGGTTGCTCTCTAGTTTCTCGCTCGCGCTTTGCCTCCTCTTCTCACTCTCTTTTTTGAATAAGTTAGCCACCATATATGCTAGTCGCTTGCTGCAGCTCCACATATTTACCTCGCCTTACCTATAAGCTTAAATAGTCTTGATCGCGAGGGTGCGAGATTGTTGAGTCCCTGTGGCTCACAGATTACTATTACACCAGATGCAGGGCCTGATGTTTCTGCTCCAGGCGACGCGCTTGAGCTCAAGTGGGAGTTTGATGAAGACTCTCAACGTTACTATGTTTCCTTTCTTGATGATCAGTAGTGGTGCCCAGTTGGGGGTGATTGGGACCGTCTCGCATGTTGGGTTCTCTTTTATTTTGGCGCCGTAGTCGGGCCATGAGTGTTTGGATGATGTAATGTTATTTATGTACTTGTTTGACGTGGCGAGTGTAAGCCTACTATGTTATCTCCCCTTTATGATTTCTATTAGATGGGATGTTGTGAAGATTGCCTAGCTTGCGACATATGCCTTCAATGCGATTATGCCTCTAAGTTGTGCCTCGACACGTGGGAGATATAGTCGCATCGAGGGTGTTACACGCGGCTAGGGGTGTGAATGTAAAAACACTCAGGCCTTTCATATTCGTTTGACACGTGGGGAGCGGCCATTATTGGGCCCAGAAGCCAAGGAGCGCAACATCTACAAGAAATCGGACTTTATTCAACAGGTACATGGAATTTGGAGGAGAAACTGCCTTGCAATGCCGAAGACAATCTGTGCACCGGACTCATCGTCATTGAAGCCTGGTTCGGGGGCTACTGAGGGAGTCCTGGATTAGGGGGTGTCCGGATGGCCGGACTATACCTTCAGCCGGACTCTAGGACTATGAAGATACAAGATTGAAGACTTTGTCCCGTGTCCGGAAGGGACTTTCCTTGGCGTGGAAGGCAAGCTTGGCGATACGGATATTCAGATCTCCTACCATTGTAACCGACTCTATGTAACCCTAATCCTATCCGGTGTCTATATAAACCGGAGGGTTTTAGTGCGTAGGACAACATACACATCAACAATCATACCATAGGCTAGCTTCTAGGGTTATCCTCTCTGATCTCGTGGTAGATCTACTCTTGTACTACCCATATCATCAATATTAATCGAGCAGGACGTAGGGTTTTACCTCCATCGAGAGGGCCCGAACCTGGGTAAAACTTCATGTCCCTTGCCTCCTGTTACCATCCGGCCTAGACGCGCAGTTCGGGACCCCCTACCCGAGATCCGCCGGTTTTGACACCGACACCATGGCTAGAGGGTTCCTTCCTAGAGGTGTCTAGTTTATGGCAATGGGAGTGGTTTTATATCACAGCTCCTCGGAGTACCAAGTGGGTAGCCGCCCCAGCCTTTTGCTCGGGCCCCCCACCACAACTGACGTCATGGATCAACAAGGGGCTGGACTGGCGGCCAGTAAATGATGTGCCGATATTGCAGAGTCGCATCCGAGATCTCCTTGAGAGAGATGTCAGCCTGGTCACGGTAATGCAAGTCATGCTAGTTCGTCGAGTCCCGCCTCGCCAACGTCGACCCCTCCGTATGTGGGAATTCAACCCGGAAGGACCGTGAACTATTCAACATTTCCTCGGCATGACGCTCGAAGAGATGTACAAATTGTTCTTCGGACCACAAATAAAGTGTCCGGACACCACCGAGGATGCGGGTCTGAGTTGTAATCGCCCAGATACCCAAGTAAGTAATCCCGTGGCCGAACACGCTGTCTTTTTATTTATCATAACATCATTATGAAAAGTCGCTCTTTGACCAGGACTGGGTATCAAAGGCGAAGTTGATTAGGTGTTCGGCCTCCCTTCCTGAAAGCTCGGTCGATCCAGTACTAGCCAGAATGCTCGAGCCGGCACCTTATCAGGCGCCCTCAGGGGAAGATAAAAGGGGGAAATAAAGAGGCTGAAAGAAGGCCTCACTCATTATTCATCCAAACCGGGGGAATTAGCGCCTCCGCGAAGGAGGATAAACAGGGAGAAAAATCTGAAATTCCCTCTCCCCAAGGAAGGAAGAGGACCACCTCTGAAGACCCGGAAACAAAGGTTTCCAAACGGGGGAAGAAATCTTCGCCAGAGGGTCCTGCCTCAGAGGGTACTCTTGCCGCACAGTGCCCGCAAGGGGATCAGCCCTCTACCGAGCTGTAAGTAAACAAAAAGTACTTAATAGTAAAAATATCCTACATTACTTTTGAAGACAATAGCCGAAGCATATATCTTGTAGTTCGGATCGTAGCCCTTCTCGACAGAGTTCGTCTTCAGGGGATCTTCTTCCGGAGATGATGGAGAGCGAAACACCTCCCCATGCCACCCCGCCTCATGAGGCGGGCGACCCTAAAGTGTCGTCGCGGAGGGTTTCTCCTGATCCGCCAAGGCCAGAGGGCAATTCTTCGGCCACCCGAAGTCCTCAGTATTCGGCTCCTTAATAGATCAATAGAAAGAGTCCAGAACCGTCCGGTGTGCGATCGGACGCACTGAAGGATCTTCTGGAGCAAGCAGCCATCTCAGAAGCGCATCGTACGCTAATGGGTACGGTGATTGAGAGGATTTCATCCGCCGAAAGTGGGTTGCATGAAGCTTTTATGAGTCTGCTGAAAGGCTTTGAGATACGTGAAATAGTGTATGTTTTTGACAGTATCGCACATGTTAGGTGTGCCCTATGTAGATAGTAGCCCCTGAGACTCTGGTTGCCGTCGAGAACGGCGGCAAACAGAGGATCATAGTCCCAGGTAATAATCAGGCCGCCTTCATGTGCAGGTGGCTGAAGGTTCGGTGGCTAGACGGACTGGTGAGTTTGGCGAGCTGAAGCGGCAACTTGATGCGGCATATGCCGACATTACGCTTATCAACAAGCGGCTCGACGAGGCACAGGGTATGTGATTTCTCCGGTGATCGACACATAGTAAGAGGAGCATGATGCTAGTATCTTTAATATGTTGTGACTGCAGATGGAGCTGCCACCATGGAGACCTTTTAGGCGGAAATTGCCCGAGCCAAGGAACAAGCAAGGAATAGTGATGCGGCCGCTCTAAAGGCGGTCGAAGAGCTGAGGGCCGAACAGGTTGCGCATTGCCAAAGCAAGGAAAAAATAGCCAAGATGGCCATTGAGTTGAAAGATGCCGCCGACCGTTACCAGCTTCTTAAAAAAGAAAGCCGAGCAAAGGCGACGGACCTGGACAAGGCCATGGTAGCAGCCAAGGAAGCCCGCTCTAAAATCAGAGCGGCGAAGGAAGAGCTGCGTCAAGCTAGAGATATCGCGGCTGGGAAGGCCTTTTTGTTGTGGACAAAGTTCGGAGATCCGAAGTATGCCCCTTTTGATCAACTATGGAGTTCTGCAGACACATACGTGGAGTTGGCGGCCAGTGCTGCTGATGTGGCCAAGTACTTCAAGGATCAGAAAGATCGTGAAGTGGAAAGGTTATTTTGGTCACAGTTCCATGTTCCAGTGTGTCCGCTGCTGTTGAATGAGCGAATGGCCGAGTGGGCCAAGCTCCATAGGTTGTCCGGGCTTGCCATGAGGTCTATTGTGGATCATCTGTGACCGGAAGGGCGAAGGCCGAATAGTTATTTTAGTTTAGTGCAACAGTTCCTTGGTGCTGTGCCGCACATCGACGCTATGAAGAGGTCGGCGTGCATAGAGGGTGCCCGTATGGCACTTGCCCGTGTCAAGACATACTGGGCAGAGATGGAGGCCACCGCTATTGCAAGCCAGAGTTTGGCCGTAGGCCGAGTATCTGCCGAGCACTACATTGAAGAAGTCCTTGAAGGCGCTCGTTCAATAGAGGCTCAGTGCTCGAAGAATATTATGTTCTACTGACATGTATTCCCATTGTAAAAACAATGTTTTATTAAATTATAAAGGTTGTGTTTATACTTTTGCCTGAAAGTATTATGATGCCTCTTGTGCGGCCGTTTATGTATATATGTATATAACATGAAAGTTTGCAGTCGTCGGCTTCAGCCCCCACGCATATAATGCGGGGATGTTCGCCAAAATGCGTATTCACACTTGATCCAACGTCTTAGTCCATTAAGGAGGTGGTGGTGCAACAAACGAGGAAATCGGACTATATTGCTTTAACACTTTCACTTAGCCATAGGAGTTTGATGGTGGGACTACTATATAGCCCCTGGTACCTCCGCGCTCGTCCGAATACGGTGCGCGTACGTACATGACCGGGAAACGGCCCTTCGTTAATGCGGAGGAATCCTGAAGATTCCGCTAGGTCATCGAGTGGTTGACCAGTCTCGCGCTTTATCATGACAGTCATTTTTCGGCTTTCTCTACTGAGGTGCTCATCTAGATGAACCAGGGCACATTCGCAGTAGTTCTCCCGGTGCCGCCTTAGCCGATACAGCGGAACATAAGGTAGCAAAACACGGGAGCCGGGCAAACCCAACATTTGACCAAAGACATGATTCAGAGCTGATGCATATAAGGCCAAACTCGCGACGCTGAACACTCCCTAAGGTATTCGGTCTTTATAACATATTTCGGGCCGAACAATGCCCTTAATAATAAACCCCGAGTGTCTAGGTACGTGCAATATTCTGACGTGCCGAAATGCCAATAACGCTAGCATCCTTCTCGGCTGTATTGAGTATCCGGAGGATGTGAACAACAAGAGACAGTAAAATAGGTTTACGCGGGGTCTTAATCTGAGCGGTTCCCTGCTGCACGTCTGCGCCTGTGTCTCCGTTGTGCCGTGTCCTGGACAGGTGTAGTACGATTGTCATCTGTAAAAGAGAAGAACTTAGGTGAAAGTTGTCGTGCCAAAAAAAATTGGTTATTCTCGATAAACCATTAAAATTCAAGATAAGTCAAGTTGAGCCGAGCTAGCCCTGGTTACACGCGGGAAGCCCCTGGTACCGTCTATGAGGGTTTAACCATCAAACCAATCTCAGGTATATCTAGTGATGCACCGGACTTGTCTAACCGTGTCCGCGGTCTTGACGACTGTCATTTATTCTGGTTGGTGAGGCCGTCTAGTGCTCGGCTGTTAAAGCTGTCGCACGTTCTTCCGCGCGTAGAGAATGCTCAATATTTCCACTAACTATGATGGTGCCACATGGACCAGGCATCTTAAGCTTAAGAGAAGCGTAATGTGGTACCGCATTAAAACAAGCGAAAGTGGTTCTTCCGAGTGGTGCTTGATAGCCGCTTCGGAATGGAGCAATGTCGAAGTCTAACTTCTCACTTCGGTAGTTGTCGGGTGAACCGAATACAACCTCTAGTATTAGAGAGCCCGTGGAGCGGGCCTCTGGGCCTGGTATTACTCCCTTGAAGGTAGTATTACTATGGCTGATTTTTGTCGGGTCTATCCCCATTTTGCGGACTGTGTCCTGGTATATCAGATTTAGGCCACTGCCGCCGTCCATAAGGACTCGTGTGAGATGGTATCCGTTTATTATTGGGTCTAACACCAAGGCAGCCAATCCTTCATGCCGGATGCTTGTCGGGTGATCCCTGTGATCAAAAGTGAACGGGCAAGCCAACCAGGGGTTGAACTTAGGGGTGACGGGCTCTACGACGCGTATGTCTCGGAGTGCATGTTTGCTTCTCCTCTTTGTCACGTGGATCATGTTTACTGTTTTAACCTCTGGTGGGAATTTTTTCTGTCCTCCAGTGTTTTGCTGGCGAGGTTCGTCCTCGTCTTCGCTTGGTGTCTCCCTCCGCTTGTGTTCGGCGTTTAGCTTACCGGCTTGCTTGAAGACCCAGCATTCTCTGTGGGTGTGATTTGCAGGTTTATCGGGGGTGCCATGAATCTGACATAGTTTGTCTAGAATCTTGTTTAGGCTGGACGGTCCATCTCTGCTGCCTTTGAAACGCTTTTTCCGCTGACCTGGTCGAGAGCCCCTGAATCCGGCATTTACCGCTGTATTATCTGGGCTATCTTCTTTATTTCGACGCTTGATTTTACTGCGTCGTGGTTTTCCATTGTCATCCCTTACTTTGGATGTTCTTGGGTCGTTGGTGCTACTGCGGGCTAACCAGCTATCTTCGCCCACGCAAAAGCGGGTCATGAGGTTTGTCAGGGGTGCCATTGTTCTCGGTTTTTCTTGGCCAAGGTGTCTGGCGAGCCATTCGTCTCTGACGCTGTGCTTGAAAGCTGTTAAGGCTTCGGCGTCCGGGTAGTCGACGATTTGGTTCTTCTTAGTGAGAAACCTATTCCAAAGCTTTCGGGCTGACTCTCCGGGCTGTTGAATTATATGACTTAAATCGACTGCATCCGGAGGTCGGACATAGGTCCCTTGAAAGTTGGCCCGAAAAGCATCCTCGAGCTCCTCCCAACTTCCAATTGAGTTTTCGGGGAGGCTTTTCAGCCAGTGCCGAGCTGGTCCTTTAAGCTTGAGGGGTAAGTACTTGATGGCGTGGAGATCGTCTCCGCGAGCCATATTGATATGGAGGATAAAGTCCTCAATCCAGACCCCAAGGTTTGTAGTCCCGTCATACGCCTCTATGTTCACTGGTTTGAATCCTTCTGGAAATTCATGGTCCAGCACCTCATCGGTGAAACATAGGGGGTGTGCGGCACCCCTATATTTGGATGTATCATGGCGTTCAGACGGTTGTAGTATTCGGTTTTGATTTTTCGCCAAAGCGCGCTTCCTAGATCCATACATGGATCTGGTCATACTAGATTTTTGGCGCAAGTCCTCACGTAGATCGTGTGTTGACTTATGTGCGGCCTTGTTAGCCGCTCTATCGCAGCCACAAGGTGGTTGATCCGGCCGGTTGGCCGTTTTATTTTTCGGCTGTGTGGGCTCTACGGCCTCATCGTCGAATTCAGGTAATAGCCTGCGCTTTGTATAGCTCTTTGTGTGGTAACTTCAACCATACTTTTCTTCGTTGTCGAGCACTTTGTTCCAACTGCTATTGAGCGTATTTTGTGTGGCCTTAAGCCTTTGCTTCTGCTTCTTCAGACTCCTCGCTGTGGTAATAAGCCTTCTACGAAGGTTGTCTTGTTCCAAGTGCCTTTCCGTGATGATATGTGCATCTTCGTCCAGACTGCTTTCCTCCCCAGAGGGGGGTTGATGAGGTTTATCCTCGGCGTCGCTGTGTTCGTACATCGGATCCGTACTATGTCCGCCGTTTGCAGTTTCGTCGTGCTCTGCCTCTGGGTCAATGTGGTCGTCATTTCCTCTGGAGTCGACTGGGGTGTTATTTTCTCTTGCGTTGTTATCACTGTTTTTGCCGAGGCGGGATTTTGAGCGGCGCCTATGCCGATGCTTTGCTTGCTTCTCGAGGGAGCTATTGTTCGCTGCATCCTGCCGTTCTTCATCATTGTTTTCTTTGGGTGTATCCACCATGTATATGTCATGTGGTGAAGTGGGTGTCCAGCGCCCTGTGGGCACTGGTTCCTGTTCCTCTCCTGCATCGTCGTCCATGCCGTCGATGTCTTCGGAGTCGAAATCGAGCATGTCGGTTAAATCGCCGACAGAGGCTACTAAGTGGGTGGTGGGTGGGCAGCGAATTTCCTCGTCGTTCGCGTCCCATTCTAGCCGGACATAGTTCAGCCAAGGATCTCCTGACAAGGAGAGAGACTGTAATGAATTTAGCACGCCGCCGAAAGGTGAGTGCTGAAAGATATCCGCGGAGGTGAACTCCATGATCGCGCCCAATCGGATTCGATAGGCACGGACGCAGGCGACTCGGAGTCCGTGGCGGGAGACGAATCCAGTGGTTCGGCAACACGGCTCTTGTCGGTGTCAAAACAAGCGGATCTCGGGTAGGGGGTCCCGAACTGTGCGTCTAGGCGGATGGTAACAGGAGGCAGGGGACATGATGTTTTACCCAGGTTCGGGCCCTCTTGATGGAGGTAAAACCCTACGTCCTGCTTGATTAATATTGATGATATGGGTAGTACAAGAGTAGATCTACCACGAGATCAAGGAGGCTAAACCCTAGAAGCTAGCCTATGGTATGATTGTTGTTCGTCCTACGGACTAAAACCCTCCGGTTTATATAGACACCGGAGAGGGCTAGGGTTACATAGAGTCGGTTATAATGGTAGGAGATCTACATATCCGTATCGCCAAGCTTGCCTTCCACGCCAAGGAAAGTCACTTCCGGACACAGGACGAAGTCTTCAATCTTGTATCTTCATACTCCAGGAGTCTGGCCGAAGGTATAGTCCGGCTATCCGGACACCCCCTAATCTAGGACTCCCTCAGTAGCCCCTGAACCAGGCTTCAATGACGACGAGTCCGGCACGCAGATTGTCTTCGGCATTGCAAGGCGGGTTCCTCCTCCAAGTACTTCATAGAATATTTTGAACACAAAGGTAGTGTCCGGCTCTGCAAAATAAGTTTCCACATATTGCCATAGAGAGAATAATATTTACATAAATCTAATCTGCCGACGTATTCCGTAGCGTGACATCACACCACGGCCAAGTCTTTATTCGAATCTTTTCACTGTCCCACCTCAGCGCGTTTAGCGAGGCGGTTTCCTTGGCACGTCTTGTCAAAGCAGAGATCGTGTCCCCTTATTCCAGGATTCTCATTAATACGGGCATGGGTAACCCAACCGTACCCGTTGGTATGTTTTCTCGATTAAAGGTGAGTCCCAAACGGTCACGGGGAGGGCCCTTGGTATTCAACCTCTTATAAAGAGACCAAGGCCTTACTCCTTTCTTTCAATCTCAAACGAGTTCGCCCTTCGCCTTCAGTTCCAACACCCAAGGCTCCAGACTTCAGGCGCTTCGGACCTTCGACAATGTCCGGTTCCGACCTTCGAGGCCGATGGATGCCCTCCTCCGTCACGGAGGAGGACGTGCTGAAGTTGAGAGAGGCCAGGTTCTTGACCGGTGAAATCTCGCATAGGCTGCCTGCTCAAGGGCAGATCATTCCCACTCCCAAGCCTGGTGAGAGTGTGGTGTTCAGGTCTCACTTCCTTCGGGGGCTAGGCTTCCCGACGGATCCCTTCGTGAGGGGGCTCATGTTTTATTATGGGCTGGAATTTCACGACTTAGCTCCGGAGTCCATCCTCCATATTTCCTCATTCATCGTCGTGTGTGAAGCCTTCCTCCGTATTACTCCTCACTTCGGACTATGGCTCAAGACCTTCAAAGTAGAGCCGAAGATGATCGAGGGACGGCACGCGGAGTGCGGAGGTGCGTTTATAAGCAAGAATGCCGGTGCTCCATGGCCTGAGGGCTCTTTTCAAGGGGAGTCCAGCTTATGGCAACGAGAGTGGTTTTACATCACAGCTCCCAGGAGCACCAAGTGGGTAGCGCTGCCTGCTTTCTGCTCGGGTCCCCCGCCACGACTGGCATCATGGGTCAATAAGGGGCTGGACTGGGGGTCGGCAAAGGACGTGCCCCTGTTGCAGGGCCGCATCCGAGATCTCCTAGAAAGAGACATCAGTCTGGTCGTGGTGACGCAGGTTATGTCAATTCGCCGAGTTCTGCCCTGCAAACATCGCCCCCTCCGCCTGTGGGAGTTCAACCCAGAGGGACCACGAGTTCTCCAACATTTTCTTGGCATGACGCCCGTGGAGATGTACAAATTGTTCTTCGGACTGCAAGTAGTGTGTCCAGATTCTACGGAGGACGCAGGTCTGAGCTGCAATCGTCCGGATACTCAAGTAAGTAGCCTTGTGCCCGGACTCGCTATCCGTATATTTATCATAAAATTGCCCCTAAAAGAGTTGTCCTTTAAACAGGAGTGGATAGCGAAAGCAAAGCTAATCAGGTGTGCGGCCCCCCTCCTCGAGACCACGCCGGGTCCCGTGCTAGTCAGGATGTTGGAGGTTGTACCTTCAAAGGGAAGCGAGGGAGGGGACAAGGAAGCTATAGCCCCCTCGAAGGAGGTTGTTCGGAAGGGAGGAATCGAAAATTCCTCTCCTCAGGGGAAGAAGAGGACCGCCTCTGAAGACCCGGAGACCATGGCCTCAAAGCGGGGGAAGAAATCTTCGCTAGAGGGTCCTGTGCTGGGGGATACTATGGCCGAATTATGCCCTCAAGGGGATCAGCCCTCCATCGAGCCATAAGTAGAGAGGAGTTTTCTTTTTAAGAAACGAGAGAAATCCTTGCTTTATATCTGAGAAAAGTAATCGAAAATTTACCTTGTAGCTCGGACCTTAGCCCTTCTCAGCAGAGCTCATCTTCGGGGGATCTTCTTCCGGAGATGATGGAGAGCGGAATGCCTCCCCCTGCCGTACTGCCTTGCGAGGTGGGCGACCCTGAGGTATCGTCACGGAGGGTTGCTCCGAATCTGGCAGGGCCGGAAGGTAGTCATATGGCCCCCCAAAGCCCTCCGCGTCCGGCCCTCGAAAAGGGCCATCGGACGAGTCCGGTGCTGTCTGGTGCGCGGTCAGAGGAGCTGAAGGATCTGCTAGGGCGAGCATCTATCTCAGAGGAGCACCGTGCATTGATGGGTAAGGTGATTGAGAGGATTTCATCTGCGGAGAGCGGATTGCACGAGGCCGTCAGGAGTTTAGTGACAGGTTTTGAGGTACGCGAAAAAATGTACCCTTTTTGGACAGTTGCGCATAAATAAGATGCGCCCTGTGTAGATAGTAGCCTCTGAGACTCTGTGCGTTGTCAAAAGTGACGACGCGCAGAGGATCATAATCCCAGGTCTAACATGCCGCCTTCATACGTAGGTGGCGAAGTGTCCGGTGGCCAGCCGGACTGATGAAGTTGCCAAGATAAAGCGGCAACTGGACGTGGCAGATGCCGACATCGCGCTTGTCAACAAGCGGCTTGACGAGGCACAAGGTATGTAATTCCTCCGGCGGCACCTGGTAAGAGGAGCTTTATGCCAGTATCTTACAATGTGTGCGCTTGATGCAGATGGTGCTGCTGCCATGGAGAATCTTCAAGCGGAGCTTGCCCGAGCCAAGGAGCAAGCCAGGAAAAGTGATGCGGCTGCCTTAAAGGCAATTGAAGAGCTGAAAGCCGAACAGGCTGCTCACTGCCGAAGCAAGAAGGAAATGGCCGAGATGGCTGTGAAGCTGAAGAACACTGCTGACCGTTGCAAGCTTCTTGAAAAAGAAGATCGGGCGGAACAGACGGACCTAGAGAAGGCCGTTGCCGATGCCAAGGATGCTCGCTCTTCTATGAGAGCTATGAAGGAGGAGCTACCTCAGGCCAGAGAGATCGCGGCTGGAAAGCCCTTTATGCTGCGGAGGAAGTTCTGTGACCCTAAACATGCTCCGTTAGACCGGATGTGGAGTACGGCGGACACCTATCTGGATTTGGCAGCGAGTGCCGCAGATGCGGCCGAACACTTCCGAGATCAAGAAGATCGCGAAGTGGAAAAGCTCTTTTGGTCGCAGTTCCACAATCTAGAGCGTCCACTGTCATTAGCCAATCGTTTGGCCGAATGGGCCGAGCTAAATAGGTTGTGCGGACTCGCCATGAAGTATGTCATGAGTCATCTGTGGCCAGAGAGGCCAAAGCCGAAAAGTTATTTCAACTTAGTGCAGCAGTTCCTTGGTGCGGCGCCGCATATCAATGCGGTGGAGAGGTCAGCGTGCATAGAGGGTGCGCGGATGGCTCTTGCCCGTGTGAAGACATACTGGGCGGAAATGGAGGCCACCGCTGTTGCATCCCCAGACTCGGATGGAAGCCGAGTACCTGCCGAGCACTATTTTCAGGAAGTTCTGCAAGGCGCTCGTTTAATAGAGACGCAATGCTCGAAGGATACTATATTCGAATAGCATATATTATTGTAAAACAATATTTTGATAAATTGTAGAAGCTTTTTATACTTGTGCCTGCAAGTATTATAATGCCTCCTGTGCGGCCGTTTAACATATATGTGTATATAATCTGAAAGATGGCAGTCGTCGGCTTCAGCCCCCACGCACATAATGCGGGGGTGTTCGCAGAAGGCGCATTTTCACACTTGATCCAACGTCTTGGTCCTACAAAGGAGGTGATAGCGCAGTGAACTAGGCAATCGGACTATAATGCTTTATCACTTTCACTTAGCCATAGGAGTTTGACAGTGAGGCTACTTATATAGCCCCTGGTGGCGCCTGCGCTCGCCCGAACTCGGGGCGCGTATGTGCCTGGCCGGGAAGCGGCCCTTCGTTAATGCGGAGGAATCCTAAAGATTCCGATAGGTCATCGAGTGGTTGACCAGTCTCACGCTATATCATGACAGTCAGTTTTCGGCTTTCTCTACTAAGGTGCTCGCCTGGCCGAACCGGGGCACAATCACAATAGTTCTCCTGGTGCCGCCTTAGCCGATAGAGCGGAAAGTAAGGTAGCAAAACACAGGAGCCGGGCAAAACCCAACATTTAACCAAAGACATGATTCGGAGCTGATGCATATAAGGCCAAACTCGCGTCGTCAAACACTCCCTAAGGTATTCGGTCTTTAAGAGGGCGGGCGGGATAACGCCCTTAGTAATAAGCCCCTAGTGTCTAGGTACGCGCAAAACTCTGACGTGGCCACATGCCAAAACGCCAGCCTCCTCCTTGGTTATACCAAGAAATCAGGGGATGTGTATCAACAAGAGACAGTAAAAAAGGTTTACGCAGGGTCTTAATCTGAAAAGAATCCTTGGAACGGGTCCCTGCTGCACGTCTGCGCCTATGTCTCCGTTGTGCCGTATCCTGGACGGGCATAGCACGGTGTTCATCTGTAAAAGAGAGGAACTTAGTTTAGGAAAGATCGTGCTGAACATGAGTTATAATAAATAAACGAAGTATAAATCGAAATGGGTAAAATTGAGATTTATTGTCTCTTGTTTTATATGCGCGGAGCCCCTAGTACAGGGGTATACGGCTATTAAGCCTTTATCAATTGTATGTTTATGCCGGACTCGTCTAGCCGTGTCCGTGGTCTTGACGACCTTTTTAGGTGCTTTGGCTGGTGAAGCCGCTTTATTGTGGGGCTGTCAAGGCAGCCGCACTATCCTCCGCGCAGGGGTAACACTCAATGTTTTCCCTTTAATGAGATGATGCCTCGTGGACCGGGCATCTTAAGCGTAACACTAGTAGAAAACAGGGCTATGGTCCAGACCGGGTCAGCCCATTAGTCCCGGTTCAGTCTAGAACCGGGACCAATGTGGGCATTGGTCCCGGTTCGTGAGCCCAGGGGGCCGGCCGGGCCACGTGGGCCATTGGTCCCGGTTCATCTGGACCTTTTGGTCCCGGTTGGTGGGATGAACCGGGACCAATGGGCCTCGCTCCTGGCCCACCACTATTGGTCCCGGTTGGTGGCTTGAACCGGGACCAAAGGCTCCCCTTTAGTCCCGGCTCATGTCACCAACCGGGACCAATGAGGTGCCTATATATACCCCCTCGCGCAAGAGCAGAGCACAGTGCTCTGTTTTTTCTGGCCGAGGGGGAGAGGGGTTTGTGGTGCTCTAGCTCACCTCCTATGCACATGAGGTGTTCGATGGAATGCCCGAGCCACACTACTTAAGCTTTCTCCTCTCGAAGCTCGACCTCCAAGCTCCATTTTCCTCGAGATTTGTCTAGATTTAGCGGTCCCTCATGCCCCGTCCCCGTCTTCACCACCGTCGATCACCCGCGCCAATCTCATCACCGACACCACCGTGGTGAGCCTCTTGTTCTTATCTTCTTTCTGAAAGGAAAAATATTCTTACTTGTATGTTTAGATAGATACTTGTATCATTTTCTTACATTTATTATTGCATCTTATATAGTGCGATGATTTTGGTATCCGCCCCCGTCGGCCCTCGTCCTGTCTATGATTCGGATGTGGTATGTATATTATCTTTATAACTATTGGTTCATTTATTGTTTATGAAAATTATGCCGACCAACGTGACATAGATTTTATTTATCTAGGATGTATGTGAATCGGAAATGCCAACCGACCCTACTGTCGAGAGGTTAAATTTAGTTGAAGAAGAAAACAATTTGTTGAAGGAAAAAATAAAAAAAATTGAGGAGGAGAAGATGATATTGGAGTTGCATGTTGCGGATGTTGTCAATGATCACAAGATCAATATGGATGCAATGCGCTTGAAGATTAGAAAGATTAGAAAATATGGCATTCATACCGAGGCTTGGTATCATTATGCCGTTGGATCAATTGTTACCTTGGTTGCGATTATGATTGCATTTGTTTTCGCATTGAAATGTTTTACATAGTTTCAATGTATGGTTTGATTAATTAGATGCTCTGGAGAGCTATATGTTGTTAGATGAGAACTATGTATGCACTTTGGTTTTAATGTGATGATGAACTTCTATTAATTTGGACACTTAATTATATATAATGCACGCAGATGAACCGGCAATGGATGTATGGTGACAGACACACCCGCGAGTACATTAAGGGCGTGCATGAGTTTCTCGATGCGGCTGAGGCAAACAAGCAGAATGGTTTTATGTGTTGTCCATGCACTGAATGTGGGAATACGAGGTCTTACTCTAACCGGAAAATCCTTCACTCCCACTTGCTTTTCAAGGGTTTCATGCCACACTATAATGTTTGGACGAGGCACGAAGAAATAGGGGTTATGATGGAAGACGACGAAGAAGAAGAGTACGATGACAACTATGTGCCCCCTGAATACGGTGATGCTGCAACGGGGGCAGCTGGTGAACATCAAGAGGAACCAGACGATGTGCCCAATGATGCTGCAACGGGTGAAGCTGCTGAAGATCAAGAGGAACCAGATGATGTGCCCGATGATGATGATCTCTGCCGGGTCATTGTCGATGCAAGGACGCAATGCATTAGTCAAAAGGAGAAGCTGAAGTTCGATCGCATGTTAGAGGATCACAAAAAAGGGTTATACCCCAATTGCGAAGATGGCAACACAAAGCTCGGTACCGTACTGGAATTGCTGTAGTGGAAGGCAGAGAATGCTGTGGCTGACAAAGGATTTGAGAAGCTACTGAAAATATTGAAGAAGAAGCTTCCAAAGGATAACGAATTGCCCGACAGTACATACGCATCAAAGAAGGTCGTATGCCCTCTAGGATTGGAGGTGGAGAAGATACATGCATGCCCTAATGACTGCATCCTCTACCGCGGTGTATACAAGGATCTGAACGCATGCCCGGTATGCGGTGCATTGCGGTATAAGATCAGACGAGATGACCCTGGTGATGTTGATGGCGAGCCCCCCAGGAAGAGGGTTCCTGCAAAGGTGATGTGGTATGCTCCTATAATACCACGGTTGAAACGTCTGTTCAAAAACGAAGAGCATGCCAAGTTGATGCGATGGCACAGTGAGAACCGAAAGAAAGATGGGAAGTTGAGAGCGCCCGCTGACGGGTCGCGGTGGAGAAAAATCGAGAGAAATTACTGGGATGAGTTTGCAAAGGACCCAAGGAATGTATGGTTTGCTTTAAGCGCGGATGGCATTAATCCTTTCGGGGAGCAGAGCAGCAATCACAGCACCTGGCCCGTGACTCTATGTATGTATAACCTTCCTCCTTGGATGTGCATGAAGCGGAAGTTCATTATGATGCCAGTTCTCATCCAAGGCCCTAAGCAACCCGGCAACGACATTGATGTGTACCTAAGGCCATTAGTTGAAGAACTTTTACAGCTTTGGAATGGAAACGGTGTACGTACTTGGGATGAGCACAGACAGGAGGAATTTAACCTTAAGGCGTTGCTGTTCGTGACCATCAACGATTGGCCCGCTCTCAGTAACCTTTCAGGACAGACAAACAAAGGATACCACGCATGCACGCACTGTTTAGATGCACTGAAAGTATATACCTGGACAAATGCAGGAAGAATGTGTACCTGGGCCATCGTCGATTTCTTCCGACCAACCATCAATGTCGAAAGAAAGGCAAGCATTTCAAAGGTGAGGTATATCACCGGAAGAAGCCCGCCATGCGCACCGTTGATCACGTGCTTGCTATGGTCATTGATTTACACTACGTAATCTTTGGAAAGGGTCCCGGTGGACTAGCTGTTCCGAATGACGCTGAGGGACACGCACCCATGTGGAAGAAGACATCTATATTTTGGGACCTACCCTACTGGAAAGACCTAGAGGTCCGCTCCTCAATCGACGTGATGCACGTGACGAAGAACCTTTGCGTGAACCTGCTAGGATTCTTGGGCGTGTATGGGAAGACAAAAGATAAACCTGAGGCACGGGAGGACCTGCAACGTTTGCACGAAAAAGACGGCATGCCTCCGAAGCAATATAAAGGTCCTGCCAGCTATGCTCTTACGAAAGAAGAGAAAGAAATCTTCTTTGAATGCCTGCTCTGTATGAAGGTCACGACTGGCTTCTCATCGAATATAAAGGGAATAATAAATATGCCAGAGAAAAAGTTTCAGAACCTAAAGTCTCATGACTGCCACGTGATTATGACGCAACTGCTTCCGGTTGCATTGAGGGGGCTTCTACCAGAAAACGTCCGATTAGCCATTGTGAAGATATGTGCATTCCTCAATGCAATCTCTCAGAAGGTGATCGATCCAGAAATCGTACCAAGGCTAAGGAGTGATGTGGCGCAATGTCTTGTCAGTTTCGAGCTGGTGTTCCCACCATCCTTCTTCAATATCATGACGCACGTCCTAGTTCATCTAGTCGACGAGATTGTCATCCTGGGGCCCATATTTCTAAACAATATGTTCCCCTTTGAGAGGTTCATGGGAGTCCTAATCGCGCTAGGCCAGAAGGAAGCATCTCCATGGGCCATCAAACATAGGATGTTATCGGGTTTTGTGTTGACTTCATTCCTGGCCTTAACAAGATAGGTCTCCCTAAATCGTGGTATGAGGGGAGACTGACTGGAAAAGGCACTCTTGGAAGAGACTCAATAATATGCAGGGACGGATATTCTTGGTCTCAAGCACACTACACAGTTCTACAAAACTCTACCTTGGTGACCCCGTATGTCGATGAACACAAGAACAGTCTACGCTCCAAACACCCGGAGCAGTGCGACGACTCGATTACATGTGAACACATCAGGACTTTCAGCAGTTGGTTGGAAACACGTCTCAGAGGTGACAACACATGTGAACACATCAGGACTTTCAGCAGTTGTACTTGTTGTCCAGGGGACCATCTTTGACTGTATTGACTTACAAAGGATACGAGATAAATGGGAATACATTTTACACGATCGCCCAAGATCAAAAGAGCACCAACCAAAATAGCGGTGTCCGCTTTGATGCAGCAACCGAGAGCGGAAAGGATACATATTATGGTTACATAGTGACCATATGGGAACTTGACTACGGACCTAATTATAAGGTCCCTTTGTTTAAGTGCAAATGGGTCAATCTATTAGGCGGCGGGGTACAGGTAGACCCATAGTACGGAATGACAACAGTGGATCTGAAAAATCTTGGGTACACTGACGAACCGTTCGTCCTAGCCAATGATGTGGCACAGGTTATCTATGTGAAGGACATGTCTACCAAACCGAGAAAAAGAAAAGATAAGGAAGCGAATACATCATACGATGAGCCAAAGCGCCACATAGTTCTTTCAGGAAAAAGGGACATCCTGGGAGTGGACGGCAAGACAGACATGTCTGAAGATTATGAAAAGTTTCATGAAATTCCTCCCTTCAATGTCAAGGCTGACCCAAGCATCCTGATAAACAATGAAGATTATCCATGGTTACGGCGCAATAAGCAAATGACACAAGCGAAGAAAAAGTGAAGACTTTCTCCCGCAACTTTGCAACACACGAACATGCTACCATTGTCCGTTTTTTACATGCACATGCCATGTGGGTGAAATTATGATACCATCCCAACTTTCAACTTTTTCAGAGTTCATTTGAAATGCTTTCATGTCTTATGGTTTGGCCCTCGTAATACCATGACATTAGTCCCTGGCCCATGCCAACTTTTAACTTTCAACTTTCTAAAACTAATGGCACTAACAGAAACTTTCAACTTTCATCTATTCTCATTTTTTTAGTAAGTTAATCACAAACTTATGATTCAAACAATTTTCAAAGAATTCAAATTTTAACTATTCAAATTGGAAAACTAATGGCACTAACAGAAAGTATATAATTTTTCGAAAACTAATGGCACTAACAGAAAGTTTATAATTTTGCTGACCTAAAATCAAAAAGAATTAAAAATAAAGCAAAAACAAAAGGAAATAAATAATGCAGAAAACAAAACAAAAAAACTAGAAAAAAATAAAAATAACAACAATAAGTATTTTGTTGTAAGTAGAAACAAAAAAAATAAATAAAGAAACAAAGAAAATAAAAAACAAAAAAAGTGTTTTCAAATTTGAAAAAATGGCACTAATAGATAGTTTATAATTTTTCTAAAACTAAAAGCAAAAATAATTAAAAAATAAAGCAAAAAAAAAAGAAAATAAATAATGCAGCAAACAAAACAAAAAATTGGAAAAGAAAATAAAAATAGCAACAATAAGTATTTTGTTGTAAGTAGAAACAAAATAAAATAAATAAAGCAACAAAGAAAACAAAAAACAAAAAAGTGTTTTCAAATTTGAAAACTAATGGCAATAACAGAAAGTTTATAATTTTTTCTAAAACTAAAAGCAAAAAGAATTAAAAAATAAAGCAAAAAACAAAAGAAAATAAATAATGCAAAAAACAAAACAGAAAAACTGCAAAAACTTGTGATTCACACAAATTTCAAAGAATTCAAATTTTAACTATTCAAATTTGAAAAGTAATGGCACTAACAGAAAGTTTATAATTTTTCTGACCTAAAAGCAAAAAGAATTAAAAAAAATAAAGAAAAAAACAAAAGGAAATAAATAATGCAAAAACCAAAACAAAAAACTGGAAAAATATAAAAAAAATTGCCACCTATTGGGCCACCACGGCCTGAATACGACTAGAAACCGAACATGGGCCAGGATTCAGGCCCGCAGAAGGCCCAATAGGCCCACAGGCAAAGCAGTGTCAGATTAGGCCCATAGGCCTGCAGTTCAGAGGAGTTCGAGAGGGAGGAGGCAGCAGAGCTTATAAACAGGTGTTGGGCGCTGTCAACTAGCGAGGTGGGACTAAACTCCCACCACCACGCCGTTGTGCAAGGCCATTGGTCCCGGTTGGTGGCTCGAACCGGGACCAATGCCCACCTTTGGTCCCGGTTCGTGCGACGACCCGGGACTAATGCCCCAGGGCGGGAAGCGGCGGCCTTTGGTCCCGCTTGGTGGCACCAACCGGGACTAAAGGGGGCATTAGTCCCGGGTCGTAGCACGAACCGGGAAAATTGCTCTGGCTATATAAGCCAACACTTGTGAAAATTTGGCCAACCGCTCCCATTCGCCCCGACGCCCCCAGGCCGTTCGTCGTCGTCGTCGCCGCCCCGAGCCCGTTGTCGCCCGCTCCCCGTCGCCGTCGCCCCGCGAGCGCCACCCCTGCCGGCCCCGACACCATCGCCGTCGCCGCACGCGCCGCCCCTGCCCCGACCCCGTCGCCGTCGCCGCGCGCGCCACCCGTTCCCCGACCCCGTCGTCGTCGCCGCGCGCGCCGCCCCTTCCCCAACCCCGTCGCCGTCGCCTCGACCACACGCCGCCACCTTCGGTTCGGCCGCCGGCGACCTTTATCACTGATTTTAGGTTGATGATATGATGATGTTGATGATATGATGATGTTTTTTTCCTGTTGATGATATGATGATGTTTTTTTTCTGTTGATGATATGATGATGTTTTTTTTCACATATGCATTTTTTCATATATGTATTAATTTAGTGCATCTTAGGTTAGTGCATTTTATCACTTATTTTAGGTTAGTGCATTTTATCACTGATTTTAGGTTAGTTGATCGATTTAGTGCATTTTATGTTTGTTGCATTTTAGGTTAGTGCATTTTATGTTAGTGGAGAGGAAAAAGTAAAATAAGGAAAAGGAAAATAAGTAGAGAAAGAAGGAGAAGAAGAAGGAGAAGACGAGGAGAGGAAGAAGAGGAAGAAGAAGAAAAAAAAGAGGAGAAGAAGAAGGAATAGAGGAGCTTCTTCTCCATTTTTTCTCCTCTTTTTTTTTCTTCTTCTTCTTAATTTTTATCGGGAACAAGGGTGTCGAGGATCGCCGAGGGGTCGAGGGTCAGGAACTAGCGTAGAGGGTCGAGGGTCATTAAGGGGTCAAGGGTCGAGGGTTTCAGGGTCGAGGGTTCGAGGGTTCTATAGGGTCGAGGGTCGAGGGTTCCAGGGTCGTCTAGGGGTCGAGGGTTCCAGGGTCGTCGAGGGTTCGAGTGGTCGAGGATCGCCGAGGGGTCGAGAGAGGTTTCCTAGTGTCAAAGTATTGAAGAAATCCATGCCTTCATCATTAGCCGGAAGTAACCAGGGCATGTTGGTATGAAGTTCTGCAAAGTTGTTTTGGAATGGAGTCCCGGATAGGATAATCTGCCTTTTGGTACGAATTCAGCAAAGCCTTCCAAATAGCGATATTCGGAAGGCTCTTGCTGAACTTTGTACCAAAAAGCGAATTATCCTATCTGGGACTCCGTTCCAGAACAACTTTGAAGAGCCTCGTACCATCATGCACATGTTACTTTCGCCTAATGATGAAGACATGGTTTTGTTGAATCCTTTGACACTACGCAACCTCCTGACCCCTCAGCGATCCTCTCGAACATGAGAGGAAGAAGAGGATCACCGAGGGGTCGAGGGTTCCAGGGTCGTCGAGGGTTCGAGGGGTCGAGGATCGCCGAGGGGTCGAGAGAGGTT
This sequence comes from Triticum urartu, assembly GCF_056163025.1. Classification (NCBI taxonomy): domain Eukaryota; kingdom Viridiplantae; phylum Streptophyta; class Magnoliopsida; order Poales; family Poaceae; genus Triticum; species Triticum urartu. The sequence continues at coordinate 593,162,559 of NC_141873.1, forward strand.
TCCTAGTGTCAAAGTATTGAAGAAATCCATGCCTTCATCATTAGCCGGAAGTAACCAGGGCATGTTGGTACGAAGTTCTGCAAAGTTGTTCTGGAATGGAGTCCCGGATAGAATAATCCGCCTTTTGGTATGAATTCAGCAAAGGCCTTCCAAATAGCAATATTCGGAAGGCTCTTGCTGAACTTTGCACCAAAAAGCGAATTATCCTATCTGGGACTCCATTCTAGAACAACTTTGAAGAGCTTCGTACCATCATGCACATGTTACTTTCGCCTAATGATGAAGACATGGTTTTGTTGAATCCTTTGACACTACGCAACCTCCCGACCCCTCGGCGATCCTCTCGAACATGAGAGGAAGAAGAGGATCGCCGAGGGGTCGAGGGTTCCAGGGTCGTCGAGGGTTCGAGGGGTTGAGGATCGCCGAGGGGTCGAGGGAGGTTTCCTAGTGTCAAAGTATTGAAGAAATCCATGCCTTCATCATTAGCCGGAAGTAACCAGGGCATGTTGGTACGAAGTTCTGCAAAGTTGTTCTGGAATGGAGTCTCGGATAGGATAATCCGCCTTTTGGTACAAATTCAGCAAAGGCCTTCCAAATAGCGATATTCGGAAGGCTCTTGCTGAAATTTGTACCAAAAAGCGATAATCCGCCTTTTGGTACGAATTCAGCAAAGGCCGTCCAAATAGCGATATTCGGAAGGCTCTTGCTAAAATTTGTACACAAAAAGCGAATTATCCTATCTGGGACTCCGTTCCAAAACAACTTTGAAGAGCTTCGTACCATCATGCACATGTTACTTTCTCCTAATGATGAAGACATGGTTTTGTTGAATCCTTTGACACTACGCAACCTCCCGACCCCTCCGCGATCCTCTCGAACATGAGAGGAAGAAGAGGATAAAAAAAGAAGAGGAAGAAGAAAAAAAAGAGGAGAAGAAAGAATAGAGGAGTTCTTCTCCTCTATTCTTTCTTCTCCTCTTTTTTTCTTCTTCTTCCTCTTTTTTTTATCGGGAACGAGGGTCGTCGAGGGACATAGATGTAGTGTCGTCGTTGTCGATATATACCCCTCCCGATAGCTTACTATGATTAGGTAGCTAGTTCTACGTTTGGCACTAATATATCCATCTGTCATGTTTGAATAATAATTGCCATGTTGTAAATATTTGTAGAAACTATGGACACCGCCCTAGACGAAGCAAAAGAAGCATTGTTGAGGGACATAATCGCAGAAGGAAGTGATGTCGTCTCGTTGTTTCTCAACGACACCGATGGTCTGGAAGGAGAGGGTGAACAAGCTGGCTACGGTGACCTAATGCCGGTGCAAGAAGAAGAACATGAGGACGGCTCCGGTGACCCAATGCCGGTGCAAGAAGGAGACCGTGATGACGGCTCCGGTGACTGAACCGAGTCCAACCAGGTATATATATTAGTTAAGCCTGTGCTGACTAGCTGATTGATGCATTCATTGTTTTGGTATGTACGCATATTAATTAAGTCTTTGTTCTTTTTTCTAGCCCTCCAGATCGAGCACAACTTCGGTAAAGAGACGAGGCCCGAAGAAAAAGTTCAGCTCGGATGAAAAGTTTGAGATCATAGCAATCGCGCCCGACGGCCAACCGATTGAACCCATCCGAACAAAGAACGCATTTGTTGCTCAGTGCGGGGTTCTGGTTAGGGACAAGATCCTAATAAGCATCCAGCAATGGTTTAAGACGGCTACAGAAGACCCTGAGGTGTCTTATGTCAATGATATGCAGAAAAATGATCTTTGGACTGAGCTGAAGTCAAATTTCACCCTACCGCCAGAGGATAATCCAGAGAACCCAGTTAAAGAGAAATTAATCAAGTCTTTTGCTCTTAAGAGGATGGCAGAACTATTCAGGAGGTGGAAGAAAGAGCTGAATAAGTTTGTCGAAAATAATGAGACACCAGAATTCAAGGGCAGATATGAGAGGATCAGAAATCACTGGCCCGCATTTGTGGCCCACAAGACATCGGAAAAGAGTAAGAAGATGTCGGCGACAAACAAGCAAAATGCTGCGAAGAAGAAGCTTCACCATCGCACGGGGTCAGGTGGCTACCTCGTAGCCCGGCCTAAGTGGGCCAAGACTGAGAATGATCTGGTTGATAAAGGGATCGAACCAGAGACAATTAGCTGGCCAAACCGTTGCCGGACTTAGTTCTTCGGGGCTGGCGGAACCTTGGACCCTGTAACAGGGAAGTGCATTTGGACGAACGATCAAATGGACATACCAGTCAGGAAGCTTAAGCAGTATATCAAAGTAGCGCAGCTTCCAGACAGAGAGAACGACGAGCTCACAATGGCCCTCGAGAATCGTGAGCACCCTGGACGGACACGAGGCACGCCAGGCTCCATTCCGTGGAAGGTTGGGTTTCCGAATGCAGGCGGTTACAAATCCCATGAGAGGAGGAAAAAAGTGCAGCAGACCCAAATGCAGGCGCTGCAAGCAAGGGTAGACACGATAGAGGAACGAGAAGCAAATCGCAGCAAACGTACTGCCGAAGCCTCCCCCGAAGCTACCCCGCCATCTCAGCGCAGAAGCAGCGTGGCTTCCACCGAGCTGCTTCAGCCGGAGCATGCCTTGATGGCTCCTGCCAGCTATCCCGCGGATGCTATCACGGAGTCTCAAAATTGCCACCTTATGACGCAATGGATGAATTTGAAGGTCAAGGCGGCTGTTGGCTCTGTTTATCCTACTGAACCCGGCGCAACTTTTCACTGCCGGCCGATTCCAGAAGGATATGCTAGGGTGATGGTGGATGAAATAACGGAGGGATTTGAGGACCTCCAGCTTGACCACCCTACCGGTAAAGGGGAGACTCGGCTGGGATCTGCTCTGAAGACTCCATGCCTATGGCGGAAGGAGCTCATCAACCTTCCGAACTGGATGCCTCCTCCTCCTCCTCCTCCTCCGGCGAGTCAGGGCACTCTGCCTCCTCCACCACCTCCTTCTCCGCCTGCGCCGACGCGCCCGAGCAGCCAGCCTCCTCCTTCTCCGCCTCGTTAGCAAGGGCGGAAGAGACCTGCCGCCGCTCCAGCTGCTCCGGCGCGTCGTAGTCCTTCTCCTCCGCCTCGTAAGCAAGTAAAGAAGACAACCGCTCCGTCTGCTTGGTCGGCGTCTAGCAGTACAACCAGAGGCGGGAGGACATACAGATTCGGTCCTTCTCTGAAGACTCCAGAGAAGTTACCATATGAGAGGACCCCGGAGGAGAATGCCGAGATCACGCGAACCGAAGTGGATGACTGGTTTCAAGGGTTGAGAGCAAAAAGACATCCACCTCCGGAGGAGAAGGTAGATCCGGTGAAAGTGAAGCGCACTCTGGCTGCCCTGGCAAAACCACCCAAGTCTCCGCCGAAAGGCAACTATGAGCGCATTATTGCAAAGACATGGGCCGAAGAGGAGCGGTCGGGAAGTACAGTCAGTGATCAAAGGCTGAAAAAACGACGAGCAGATGGGACACAAATTGCCTAGCTCGGCGAACAAGCGAAGCAATCATGCCCCCCCCCTCAAGGTGCCTAGCGACATCGTCGATCCAAGGATGGTGCCCGGTTATGGCAATGTTGACGATTACCTGCCCGACGATGTACATTATGATACCATGGAGGTGCAGATACATAGATACGAGTACGGGAAGCCTCTCGTCAAAGATGAAAAATCTTTAACAACGATGATGCGAAGATTACATGATTGGTACTTGAAAATCTGCAGAGAGTCTGGGGGGAGGACTACTTTGTATGCGAGAGTTAAACCGGAGCATGACCTCATTGGAATTGAACTGTTGCATATTCCATTTGAGGAGTTCTATCAGTTTTTCAATCAATTGGCCCTCAATAAAACAACGATCACCTGCTACTGTCTGTAAGTACTACTACTTCTGTCATTAAGTCTCTCTATATAGCTCATCTCTTTCATTGCATGTATTTATAATTATCCTCACTATATTATGCAGAATGAAGATCGCCGAATTGAAGAAAAGACAAATCGGTGATATTGGGTTCATTAACACATATCTCATAGATGCAACTCAGGTTAAATTTCATGCCGCAGATACCGAGGCCAACTTGCTACGATCATTCAAAAAAATGAAAACAAAGATATAATACTCTTTCCTTACAACTTCGAGTGAGTGTTACTGTCTTGTGCATATTCGGTTTCCCTTATATATTAGTCCAGGTTATAGTAATGTAATTGATGAGCTATGCATGCGTGTGCAGTTTCCACTATATTCTCCTAGAGATTAGGCTTGAGCAGGGAGTAGTAACCGTCTTGGACTCTAAACCAAAAGATCCCCAGGAGTATGCGGACATGACTGAAATCCTCAAGAAGTAAGTTAAATCGATCATTATCCACCATATCAGCAACTTTGTTCATTTCCTGATATCAAGTAATTGTTTTCTTTGTCCGGCAGGGTTTGGAGAAAATTCACCAAAACAGTTCCGGGACTGCCGAAGGAGCTGGAATTTAGACACCCGAAAGTAAGTACTATAGTAGCATGTTCCGCGCATCTCCTAGTGATTTAAGTGCTAGTTTCATCAATACCATTTAGCATTCTTGCTTATCAGTTTGATTGACCTCTATTTCTTGTAAAGTGGTTGTGGCAGGAACAAGGGAATGATTTTTGTGGATACTACATCTGCGAGTCCATCCGCCACACGACCTGTGAGCGGGGCAGGTAATCTGACGAACAATATGAAGTACGTAAATAACAAGATTCACAATTTTATTTTATTACCATCATTTGTATTGAGTTTCATTCATTCATATATATATATATATATGTATTGACCCCCTTCTTCAAATTAGATGTTTCGGAAGCGGGATGAACTCCTAGCACCAGCTCGCATGCGAGCAATTCAAGAGGAATTGGCGGCATTCTTTCTTGACCAAGTGGTCACTGAAGACGGAGAATACTATGTGGACCATGAGTCCGTATGATTATATTTGTAAGAGATAATTATTGTATATATGTAGCCGGTAGTGTCGGATAGATATACGAGAACTTGTTGTTCGACCAATCACTCGGAGAAGGAGAGGTGGTCGATATCACTTCTCTCTGTATGCATATATGTTCATGACGATCTTCTGTTTCCTTCGTTTGCTTACTAGATAACTAGCGTGTCTAGTCCTCTCTATACGTATGTATAGTACGTAGCGTCGACCAAGCATGGATGTAAGAGAGGACACTTCTCTCTATTAATTATAGCTAGCTAACACAATATATGAAACACCTAAATTAACCCCCCAAAACCCCCCAACCCCCCCCCCCTTCAAAAAAAACAAAAACCCCGGCCACAGAAATGCTGACGCGTGGATGCCTATTGGTCCCGGTTGGTGCCACCAACCGGGACCAAAGGGTCTCCTGCCTGGGCTCTGCGCACTGCCCACGTGGAGGCCCATCAGTCCCGGTTCTGGATTGAACCGGGACTAAAGGTACAGGGCATTAGTACCGACACTTTAGTCACGGTTCAGGAACCGAGACTAAAGGCCCTTATGAACCGGGACTATAGGCCCTTTTTCTACCAGTGTAAGAGATGCATAATGTGGTATTGCGTTAAAGCGGGCGAAAGCTTCGCGTCCCAGCAGTGCTTGATAGCTACTTGAGAATGGGGCGATGTGGAAAGTTAGCTGTTCGCAATGAAAGTTATCGGGGGAGCCGAACATAACTTCTTGCCGGAGAGAACCCATGCAACGGCCATCCAGGCCTGGCGTTACCCCTTGAAAGGAGGTTTTGCTATGGCGAATTTTTGTTGGGTCTATCCCCATGTTGCGGATTGTGTCCTGGTATAACAGGTTTAGACCACTGCCACCGTCCATCAGGACATTTGTAAAGTGGAGTCCGCCGATTATTGGATCTAATACCAAGGTAGTCCAGCCTACATTCCGGATACTTCTAGAGTAATCCTAATGGTCGAAGGTGATTGGTTTTAACAACCATTGGCGAGACTCCTTTGGGATAGGCCGTATGGCGCGTATCTCTGTTGGTGCCATTCTGTTCGTCACGTGAAGTAAGTTTACTGTTTTGACTTCTTGTTGGAAATCCTTTTGTTTCCTGGTGCTCTGCTTGTGGGGTTTGTCGTCGTCCTCACTTGGTGTGTCGAGCCCCTTGTGTTCGGCGTTGAGTTTGCCGGATTGCTTGAAGACCCAACAATCTCTCTGGGTATGGTTCGCATGCTTCCCGGGAGTACTGTGTATTTGGCATATCTTGTCCATGATTTTGTTTAAATTGGATAGCTCGTCCCTGTTATCCTTGAGGGGCGTCTTTCTCTGATTCTGCTGCGAGCTTTTGAATCCGGCATTGACCGCCGTGCTCTTTGGGCTGTTTCCCTTATTCCGGCACTGGTCCTTGCTGCGTCGGGGTTTTCCGTTTCCATCCCTAACTTTGGATGTACTTGGGTCGCTGGTGCTACATCTTGCCAACCAGCTGTCCTCTCCTGCGCAAAAGCGGGTCATGAGGCATGTTAATGCAGCCATTGTTCTTGGCTTTTCTTGGCCGAGGTGTCTGGCGAGCCATTCGTCTCGAACATTATGCTTAAAAGCTGCTAGGGCTTCGGCGTCCGGACAGTCGACTATCTGATTCTTTTTAGTAAGAAATTTGTTCCAGAATTTCCGGGCTGACTCTCCGGGCTGTTGAGTTATGTGACTGAGATCGTCTGCATCCGGAGGGAGGACATAAGTCCCTTGAAAATTTTCCCGGAAAGCATCCTCAAGCTCTTCCCAACTTCCAATGGTTTTTTCGGGAAGGCTTTTGAGCCAATGCCGAGCTGGTCCTTTAAGCTTGAGGGGTAAGTATTTTATGGCGTGGAGGTCATCTTCTCTGGCCATGTGTATGTGGAGGATATAATCCTCGATCCAGACCCCAGGGTCTGTTGTTCCGTCATACGCCTCTATGTTTACGGGCTTGAATCCCGCTGGAAATTCATGGTCCAGCACCTCATCGATGAAACATAGGGGGTGTGCGGCACCCCTGTATTTGGGTGTGCCGTGATGTTCGGATATTTGTTGTGTTGCATTGCTTACTAGAGCTTGCTTTCTTGGCCCGTAGATAGATCTGGCTGGGCCGTCTTTTTGATGCGGATCCTTTGGTGGATCACGTGCCGGCTTGTGTGCGGCGCCGCTTGCTGCTCCATGCTGGCCATGCGGTCGTCTATCCGACCGGGTGGCTTTCCTATTTTTTGACTGCGGAGGCTCTAAGGCCTCCTCATCAAATTCAGGCAGTAGCTTTTGCTTTGGATAGCTTTTTGTGCGGCGACTGCCGCCATATTTGTCTGCGGTGTTGCATACTTTGCTCCATCTGATTCTGAGTGCATCTTCCGCAGTTTTGAGCTTCCGCTTCTGCTTTTTCAGGCTACGCGCAGTGGCGACGAGCCTTTTGTGGAGGTTCTTCTGCTCCATGAGTTTATCTGACGAAAGGTCGTCCGGACTGTTGTTTTCGCCCGGGACGGGGTGTTCGGTTTGTTTATCCAAGTTGCCCTGTTCGGACGCTTGCTCGAAGGCATGTTCGTCGTCCGCCGGCTCGTCCTGCTCTATGGCTGGGTCTGTATGGCTGCTGTCTCTGTCGAGGCGGGGCTTGGAGCGGCGCTTACATCGCCGCTTTGATTGCTTTTCGGGTGAACGATCCCTCGTTGCATCCCTGTGTTCCTCGTCGTTGCTTCCTTTGGGTGTGTCCACCATGCATACATCATGGGATGAGGTGGCTGTCCAGTGCCTTATAGGCGTTGGTTCATGTTCATCTCCTACATCGTCGTCCATACCGTCGATGTCTTCGGAGTCGAAGTCGAGCACGTTGTTTAAATTATCGAGAGTGGCTACGTAAGTGGATGGTGGGTGGGCTTTGAATTTCTTCATCATCCGCACCCCAACCTTGTTGACCATAGTCCGGGCAGGGCTCTCCTGATAAAGAGAGAGACTTTAGTGAATTCAGAATATCGCCGAAGGGCGAGTGCTGAAAGATGTCTGCGGCAGTGAACTCCATGATCGGCGCCCAATCGGTTTCGATCGGTAGGGGCACGGAGGGCTCGGAGTCTGGAGAGGAGTCCGGCTCCTTGGATTCACGGGCTTCACAGAGAATAGGGCTAGGGTTCGGCTCGATCGCCGTAGAGATTGCAGCCCCCGAGGCGGTGTCCAACCACCCATCCTCAATTGGCGTAGTTGGCTCCGAATTAAGGGTCGAAGCTGATGCGGGTGCGGCCTCCAGGGCACTGTTCGGCGGCAGAGCAAGATCATGCCCATCGTGACAGTGCGGCGCGCTCGGCTGCGGCTCAAATCCGTCGAAGATCAAGTCTCTGCGGAGGTCGGCCGTGTAGTTCAAACTTCCGAATCTGACTTGATGGCTAGGGGCATAGCTTTCGATCTGCTCCAGATGACCAAGCGAATTGGCCCGCAGTGCAAAGCCGCCGAATACGAAGATCTGTCCGGGGAGAAAAGTCTCACCCTGGATCGCATCGCTGTTGATGATCGGAGAAGCCATCGGGCCTAAAAGTGACGACACAGAGGAACTCTCAATGAAAGCACCAATGTCAGTGTCAAAACCGGCGGATCTTGGGTAGGGGGTCCCGAACTGTGCCTCTAGGTGGATGGTAACAGGAGGCAGGGGACACGATGTTTTACCCAGGTTCAGGCCCTCTTGATGGAGGTAAAACCCTACGTCCTGCTTGATTAATATTGATGATATGGGTAGTACAAGAGTAGATCTACCACGAGATCAAGGAGGCTAAACCCTACAAGCTAGCCTATGGTATGATTGTTGTTCGTCCTATGGACTAAAACCCTCCGGTTTATATAGACACCAGAGAGGGCTAGGGTTACACAGAGTCGGTTACAATGGTAGGAGATCTACATATCTGTATCGCCAAGCTTGCCTTCCACTTCAAGGAAAGTCCCTTCCGGACACGGGACGAAGTCTTCAATCTTGTATCTTCATAGTCCAGGAGTCCGGCCGAAGGTATAGTCCGGCTATCCGGACACCCTCTAATCCAGGACTCCCTCAGCTCTCGTAAGGGGTGAAGTCAGTATCCGGCTCCATCACCACTGAGAGTGCGGCCTCCATGGAGGGGTCTATCCCCCCGCCCTGGGATGGCGCAATTTGCTCCGGATTGAGGGCCGGAGTAGTTGCAGGTGTGATCTCCCGAACAATGTCCGACGGCAGAGTTACGTCATGCTCGTCGTGATGGTGCGGCGCACCTGACATGAGCTCGAATCCGTAGAAGATCAAGTCTCCGTGGATGCCGACAGTGTAGTTTAAGTTTCCGAATCTGGCCTGATGGCCAGGGGCGTAGCTCTCGATCTGCTCCAGATGGCCAAGCGAGTTGGCCCGCAGTGCGAAGCCGCCGAATACGAAGATCTGTCCGGGGAGGAAAACCTCACCCTGGACCGCATCGTTGCCGATGATCGAAGGAGCCATCAAGCCTTACGGTGACGGCACAGTGGAACACTCAATGAAAGCACCAATGTCGGTGTCAAAACCGGCGGATCTTGGGTAGGGGGTCCCGAACTGTGCGTCTAAGGCGGATGGTAACAGGAGGCGGGGGACACGATGTTTACCCAAGTTCGGGGCCTCTCGATGGAGGTAATACCCTACTTCCTGCTTGATTGATCTTGATGATATGAGTATTACAAGAGTTGATCTACCACGAGATCGTAGAGGCTAAACCCTAGAAGCTAGCCTATGGTATGATTGTTGTTGTCCTACGGACTAAACCCTCCGGTTTATATAGACACCGGAGGGGGCTAGGGTTACACAGAGTCGGTTACAAGGGAGGAGATCTACATATCCGTATTGCCAAGCTTGCCTTCCACGCCCGGGAGAGTCCCATCCGGACACGGGACGAAGTCTTCAATCTTGTATCTTCATAGTCCAACAGTTCGGCCAAAGGATATAGTCCGGCTGTCCGAAGACCCCCTAATCCAGGACTCCCTCACTCTCTTATTTTACAAGGTTTACATAAAGAGGGAGAATGCCGGCAGCTGGGATTCTGGGCTGGAAAAAGGAGCAAATATTAGAGACCTATTCTGCACAGCTCCAAAAGCCCTGAAACTTCATGGAAGTTATTTTCAGAATATATAAAAAATAGTGAGCGCAAGAAGTACCAGAGGGGGCCACTCACCAGCCACGAGTGTGGGGGCGCGCCCTACCCCCCTAGGCGCACCCCCTGCCTCATGGTCCCCCTGGTGGCCCTCCGATGCCCATCTTCTACTATATGGAGTCTTTCGTCGAGGAAAAAATCATAAGCAAGCTTTCGAGACGAGACTCCACCGCCACGAGGCGGAACCTTGGTGGAACCAATCTAGGGCTCCAGTGGAGCTGTTGTGCCGGGGACACTTCCCTCCGGGAGGGGGAAATCATCGCCATCGTCATCACCAACGATCCTCTCATCTGGAGGGGGTCAATCTCCATCAACATCTTCACCAGCACCATCTCCTCTCAAACCCTAGTTCATCTCTTGTATCCAATTATTTTCGCTAAGTCTAAGATTGGTACCTGTGGGTTGCTAGTAGTGTTGATTCCTCCTTGTAGTTGATGCTAGTTGGTTTACTTGGTGGAAGATCATATGTTCAGATCCTATATGCACATTAATACCTCTCTGATTATGAACATGAATATGCTTTGTGAGTAGTTACATTTTGTAACACCCTCGATGCGACTATAGCTCCCACGTGTCGAGGCACGACTTAGAGACATAATCGCATTGAAGGCATATGTCGCAAGTTAGGCAATCTTCACAACATCCCTTGTAACATAAGTAATAAAGGGGAGATAACATAGTTGGCTTACACTCGCCACGTCAATCAAGTACATAAATAACATTACATCATCCAAACACTCATGGCCCGACTACGGCGCCAAAATAAAAGAGAACCCAACATGTGACACGGTCCCAATCACCCCCAACTGGGCACCACTACTGATCATCGGGAAAGGAAACATAGTAACGTTGAGAGTCTTCGTCGAACTCCCACTTGAGCTCACACGCGTCTCCTGGAGCGGAATCATCAAACCCTGCATCTGGTGTAATAGTAATCTGTGAGCCACAGGGACTCAGCAATCTCGCACCCTCGCGATCAAGACTATTTAAGCTTATAGGTAAGGCAAGGTAAAATATGAGTGGAGCTGCAGCAAGCGACTAGCAAGTATGGTGGCTAACTTATACGCAGAAGAGAGCGAGAAGAGGAGGCAAGGCGCGAGCGAGAAACTAGAGAGCAACCTGCGCAAAACATTACTCCAACACCGTGTCCACTTCCCGGACTCCGCCAAGAAGAGGCCATCACGGCAACACACTCAGTTGATGCATTTTAAAGTAATTAAGGTTCAAGTTATCTACAACCGGACATTAACAAATTCCCATCTGCCCATAACCGCGGGCACGGCTTTCGAAAGTTCAATCCCTGCAGGGGAGTCCCAACTTAGCCCATGACAAGCTCTCACGGTCAACGAAGGAATAGACCTCCTCCCAAGACGTTCCAATCAGACTCGGTATCTCGGTTACTCAAGACAACTTCGTCAATGGTAAAACAAGTCCAGCAACACCGCCCGCTGTGCCAACAAATCCCGATAGGAGCTGCACATATCTCGTTCTCAGGGCACACCGGATAAGCTAAGCATACGGGAGCCAACGTAACCCAAGTTGCCAAGGGACAGCCCCGCACGGTGCTCTAGGTTGGACCAACACTCAGAGGAGCACTGGCCCAGGGGGGTTAAAATAAGATGACCCTTGAGTCCGCGAAACCCAAGGGAAAAGGCTAGGTGGCAAATGGCAAAACCAAGGTTGGGCATTGCTGGAGGAGTTTTATTCAAGGCGGACTGTCAAGGGGTTCCCATTATAACCCAACCGCCTAAGGAACGCAAAATCCGGGAACATAACACCGATATGAGGGAAACTAGGGCGGCAAGAGTGGAACAAAACACTAGGCGAGAGGCCGAGCCTTCCACCCTTTACCAAGTATATAGATGCATTAAGATAACATGGCAATATAATGATATCCCAACAAGTAAATAAAAGATGTTCCAACAAGGAACGGTCTCCAATCTTCACCTGCAACTAGCAACGCTATAAGAGGGGCTGAGCAAAGCGGTAACATAGCCAAACAACGGTTTGCTAGGACAATGGTGGGTTAGAGGTTTGACATGGCAATTTGGGAGGCTTGCAAGCAAGTGGTAGGCACCGTAGCAATGGCATAGCAAAAGAGCGAGAAAACTAGCATAGCAAAGATAGTAGTGATTTCGAGGGTATGATCATCTTGCCTGCACAGTTGTCAGAGTTGACTGGATCCTCGAAAGCAAACTCAACGGGCTCCTCGTTAGCGAACTCGTCTCCTGGCTCTACCCGAACAATACAAACAAGCAACAAGGATACAATCAACCACGTGCAAGAACAAGCAATATGATGAAATGATGATATGCTATGCGGGATGCGATGCGGGATGCAAAATGCAAGATATGACAGGAAATGCATGAACCTGGCCTCAACTTGGAATTCCAAGGGTGCCACTGGAAAGATGAGATTAAATCGCTTGAAAAAGATATAAAGAACGCCGGAATCTGAGTTACGGTTTGGAAATGGCAAGCGATTCAAAAATGACACCGGTCTGCGATTTACAGCAAGTAGGCATCTAAATGCAATGAAATGAACATGCTACAGCACCCAAACATGACAACAAAATACATGGCAGGGTTGCACACAAGATGCTTAACAAAAGTCTAGCACTGAGATACGGCCAAATCATCAATTAACAGGTTCAAACAAGCATGGAAAAAATGCAAATGGCAAACAGATCTCCGACTTAGTGAAATCAACACTTGTCTGGAATTTCAGATCATATAGCCCTCTTCGGAGCAACGAAACAACATGCTACATGACCTGAACATGACAAAGAAAGACATTGCATGGAGCTACTCAACAAGCTTAACAAAAGTCCCTTAGTGACCTTGAGCCAAAAGGGATCACAAAATATACTAACAAGCACACGAACATAGCAAAAACATAATCAGTTTTCAGACTTAGTGAAAACTGGGACATGCTGAAACATAACTCACGAAGGCATGTTTACGAGCTCGATGCACTCACCACGGTGCAAGTCATGCCAAGACAAGCATACATCCCTTAAGAAGGCACAAAATGCAAGCTAGACATAGCAAGAACAATAGCATAGCATGCACGGATCAATTACAAAAACGTCGGCATAATCGCAAAAAAGTTGACGATCTGCCCAGATTCGCAACGAAGCAAAAGTAGAGCTCGATTGACTCAAGCTAGGGTGCTCCATAATTGCAAACAAAGACATGGATGGATAGAGCACTACAATATTAATAAAACATCCTTACTGATCATCCTCAAAAGAGGCACGGATCACTAGGAAACAACAAGAACATATGGCATCATGAGATAAACAATCCCAGGACTTAGTGAAATCACTAAGTCCCTGAAAACAGAATTAGCAAGTGCACCACTTTGCAAGCTTGCACAAGTCACAACACACATCCTAAAAATACATGGGTTGCATCTCTGTAGAGATGACAAAACCCTTAACAAAACATATGTAGAACTCATGGGCATAGCATGCACACAATAATCATGGCATAAATGACAAAAGTGCTAAACGGAGTAGCAGATCTGACAATTAACTCAAGTAGCCCTCTTCTAACAGCATTTCGGGCATCAAGATGAGCTCAAATGAAAATTATGCAATGGAATTAAATGATGTACTCTCTGAGATGAACATTTTGATATGCTATATGCTTGAATCGGAGCTACGGATACAAAGTTACGGAGCCTCGAACATGGGCATATGAACTAAAAATATCCGGGACTTGCTGAAAAAAACTACCCCGGATTAGGGTTTACTGTAGCAACCCCGATCCAGATCTGGATCGCACTGCTCACCGGCGCGTGGAAGCTGAGGACGGCGGGGACGAAGACGGCGGCCGGCGGAGGCGAGGTCGCCGGCGGCCGGGGCGGCGGCGCAGGGGCCCACGGCGGCCGGGACGGCTCGCGGCGCTCCGGGCGGCGGCGGCGGTCGGGCGAGGCGGCGACGGCGGGGCGAGGCGGCGGCGGTGGCTGCGGCCGGCGGCGACGGCGGAGCGAGGCGGCGGGGAAGCGGCGCGGTGCTCCGGCCGCCGGAGTGGGCGAGAGAGGCGGCGCAGCCTGGCGGCGGAGGAAGCGGGCTCGGGGGGCCTCCCGCCGGCTCGCCGGGCCGGCGGCGCGGGGCGGCGACGCCCGCCACGTGGCGCCCCCTGGTAGGCGCGGGCGGCTGCGCGGACAATGTCCGTCGGCGCGACTTTTTGTCCGGCGGCGCGCGAAGACGAATGGAGCTAGGGTTTCGGGGGAGGAGAAGATCCGGATTTCGGGGGTTCTTTAAAGAGACATAGAGGGAGCTAGGAGAGTCCAAATGAGGTGCGTTTTTCGGCCACGCGATCGTGATACGAGGCTGCAACACACGAGGCCTTTTCGGTCCCTCAGTTAACCGTTGGAGTATCAAACGAAGTCCAAATGATACGAAACTTGACAGGCGGTCTACCGGTAGTGAACCAAGGCCGCTTGGCAAGTCTCGGTCCAATCCGGAAATGTTTAATCCCCACACACGAAAGAAAGCTAGAAATGACCACCGGAGGAGAACGGAGCGCCGGAATGCAAAACGGACAACGGGGAAAATGCTCGAATGCATGAGACGAACACGTATGCAAATGCAATGCACATGATGACATGATATGAGATGCATGACAATGACAACAACACACGGAGACAAAAACCCGAACCCGAGGAAATAAAATAACTTAACGCCGGAAACGGCAAGAGTTGGAGTGCAAATAGGGAAAGTTACATCCGGGGTGTTACACGTTTGTTCCTGAGGACATGGGAGAAGTCTTGCTATGTAGTCATGTGAATTTGGTATTCATTCGATATTTTGATGAGATGTATGTTGTCTCTCCTCTAGTGGTGTTATGTGAACGTCGATTAGATGACACTTCACCATTATTTGGGCCTAGAGGAAGGCATTGGGAAGTAATAAGTAGATGATGGGTTGCTAGAGTGACAGAAGCTTAAACCCTAGTTTATCCGTTGCTTCGTAAGGGGTTGATTTGGATCCATATGTTTCATGCTATGGTTAGGTTTACCTTAATACTTTTGTTGTAGTTGCAGATGCTTGCAATAGAGGTTTTTATAAGTGGGATGTTTGTCCAAGTAAGGACAGCACCCAAGCACCGGTCCACCCACATATCAAATTATCAAAGTACCGAACGCGAATCATATGAACGTGATGAAAACTAGCTTGATGATAATTCCCATGTGTCCTCGGGAGCGCTTTTCTCTATATAAGAGTTTGTCCAGGCTTGTCCTTTGCAACAAAAAGGATTGGGCCACCTTGCTGCACTTTATTCACTTTTGTTACTTGTTGCTCGTTACAAATTATCTTGTCACAAAACTATCTATTACCTACAATTTCAGCACTTGCAGAGAATACCTTGCTGAAAACCGCTTTTCATTTCCTTCTGCTCCTCGTTGGGTTCGACACTCTTACTTATCGAAAGGACTACGATAGATCCCCTATACTTGTGGGTCATCATCATGCTCTACCGTCCAGGTTCTGCCGAGGGTCGTATGTATGACCCCGAGCTATTTTGTCTCTGTTTTTTCTTTGGGGTGAGGCGGGTTGTTGTTCAGATTGAGTTGCCGCTTTATCCCGACTGCATAGTGGTCGGTTAGCCACATTGTCCCGACCACGTGGTACAAGTGCCGGCACCCTCATCGAACTGAGGTAGCAACCTGTGCTTAGGGTAACCCTTGGTTGTGTGCTTGGGGTCGTATTCTTCGGCCACTAGGATGTCTATCCATCTATCCTTGAGCAGGTCTTGGTCAGCTTGAAGCTGCTGCTGTTTCTTATTCAGGCTCCTTGCCATGGCTAACAGCCGGCGTTTAAGGCGCTCCCGCTCAAGAGGTTCCTCGGGCACGATGAAATCCTCGTCACCGAGGCTCTCTTCGTCCTCGGAGAGCGGAAGGTAATTACTGTCCTCCGAGTCTTCATGTATGGCCTGTTCATGCGGGCTATCGTGCTCGTCCTCTAGTTCGTTCTGTTCGGATGTTGCCCCAACAGGGGCTTCACTGTCTTCGGCATCGTCCGGGGTGTTGTCTCCGGTGTCAGTATTACTTTCTTTTGCACGGCGTGACTTAGAGCGGTGCCGCTGATGCCGGCGTCTGGGCTGTGTCTCAAGAGGTCTATCCTCAACTGGATCTTCTTTGTCGTCGTCGTTAGTTTCTTTAGGTGTATCCACCATGTATACATCGTATGAAGAAGTGACCGTCCCGCGTCCGGTGAGTGGCGGGTTTCGGCCCTGCTCTTCTTCGGCATCGTCGTCTATACCGTCGAAGTCTTCGGAGCCGTAATAGAGCATGTCGGTTGAGTCCTCGACAGTGGCTATGGAGTGGGTGGCGGGCGGTAAGCGAGATTATCCATCATCAGCCCCTAGTTCCAACCGAACATAGTTTGGGTGTGAGTCGCCCGCCAAGGACAGGTTTTTCAATGAGTTTAGCATGTCGCTCAAAGGCGAGTGCTGGAAGATGTCTGCGGTGCTGAATGCGAAGATCGATAAACGATTAAGTTCGGCGTCCACGGGCTCGCATGGTTTGGAACTTACAGCCGGAGACGAGTCCGGAGTTCCGATGGTACATGTGTCGTGTGAGATCGAGTCTATGTGCGGCTCCAACACCGTGGAATCTATGGCCTCCGTGGTAGGGGTCGATCCTCCCATCCTTGGATGGCGCAGTCTGCTCTGAATCTAAGGTTAGAGCGGTTATGGGAGCTGTCTCCTGGATGCGGTCCGATGACAGATTTAGGTCATGTCCCTCGGGGTGACCAGGAGTGGTAGCCGCGGTCTCGAATCCGGCGAAGATCAAGTCTCCACGGATGTCCGCAACGTAGTTCAAGCTCCCAAATCTGACCTGATGGCCAGAGGCGTAGCTTTCGATCTGCTCCAGATGGCCAAGCGAGTTGGCCCGCTAGCGAAACCGTTGAACACGAAGATCTGTCCGGGGAGGAAGGCTCCCCCTTGGGCAGCATCGTTGTAGATGGTTGAAGGAGCCACCAAACCTCTTGATGACGGCACGGTGGAACTCTCAATGAAAGCACCAATGTCGGTGTCAAAACTGGCGGATCTCAGGTAGGGGGGCCCGAACTGTGCGTCTAAGGTCGATGGTAACAGGAGACAGGGGACACAATGTTTTACCCAGGTTCGGGCCCTCTCTATGGAGGTAATACCCTACGTCCTGCTTGATTGATCTTGATGAATATGAGTATTACAAGATTTGATCTACCACGAGATCGTAATGGCTAAACCCTAGAGGTCTAGCTTGTATGGCTATGATAATGAGTGTCCCCTCCGGACTAAGTCCTCCAGTTTATATAAACACCGGGAGGATCTAGGGTTACACAAGGTCGGTTACAAAGAAAAGAATCTTCATATTTAGTCGCCAAGCTTGCCTTCCACGCCAAGGAGAGTCTCATCCGGACACGGGTGCAGTCTTCGGTCTTTGTATCTTCACAGCCCATCAGTCCGGCCCATGGCTAACAGGCCGGACGCCCGAGGACCCCTTAGTCCAGGACTCCCTCAGAGGGCCCCCTCCAAAATGTTACGACCGCGGATAAATGTTGATTGGGTCCTACTAATAATGCGGTGCGCTACCGGGGTTAAACGAGTCGAACACGCTTTGGAACAAAATTTGAAAGGGGCGTTAATAAATGCAATGGGTCTAAACTGCCTAATGTTATCTGCGCCCTGCACTTTTGGAATTAACGAGAGAATTCCAAAGTTCAGACGGGAGATGCCAACCTCCCCGCGCATGAAACCGTTGCACAGAGAGAATATCGGCCCCTTGAGCGTGGACCAAAACCGCTTAAACATGGCAACGAGCAGCCATCAGGGCCTGGGGCCGTGTCAGACTTTATGCCGAGGAGGGCGGCATCGATTTCTTGGGGGAGGAAGGCCAGGCCCAGCTCCTCGTTTTCAAGGTCAGAGACCGTGAGCACCGGATCCCATAAATCCGCGTGAAGTCTTGCTAATGGCTGCTCACTCGAGCCCGTCAGCTGCATATAGAACTCGTAGACGTGGCGCATGATGTCCGATTGTCGGAGTAAGAGCCCCTGCTTTGACTGCAGACGCAATATGGCACATTTCCGACGCTGGCCATTAGCATAAGCATGGAAATATTTAGTGTTCGCATCCCTTTCAGCTTCCACTTGAGACCCCCTCGTCTACGCCAATATTCCTCCTCCGCCCGGAGAAGGGCCTCCACTTGGCCCTCCAGGGCATAGCGATGAGCGCACTCCTGCTCGGAATCTAGCTGTGCGAGCTCCGCGACAATACTCTCCCTACGCAGTTTGTTGTCCCGGCCTTGATTGGCCCCACAGCCTTTTATGGACACTCGAAGACCAGCCCCCATCTCTGTCCGGAACTCCATGGGGCCGTTGTAGGCAGGCGTCCCATTTCTGCCTAAAAACAAGTGGCCACTATCCTCTTCGACATAGGCATAGTTTCGGTCTCATAGGGCTTTATTGTTTTCTATATGTCTTTTTTATTTCTTATCAGGTTATGCTTGTGCGCATCGTAATCATGCAGAGGCCGCATGTCACTCGTTATGCTTTCTATCAGGTTGGTGCTACATTATGAGAGAGTTAACAAAAACACCCTTTATCAACCAAAAAAAAACTCCCTCTTCGTCAACGGGAACAAACAGACACAATATACACATACGAACTTACTAAATGTGTTCATTTATTCATTCATTATTTTCACCAGGCATTGCTTACAACAAAAAGGTAGTAAATGTCTATCTTGTCTCTGAACTCAAATACACAGACAGGCATATATATGTATGTAGTCAGAAGAGCCAATTCATTGTTGTACTTGTAGGGTGAAAAACAAAATAAATAAAAGTCGAGTTAGTGATCTGAGTCTGAATCTGAGATGGTATTGCTTGATCCATGTAGTAGGATATGTGCTTAGCTGGAAAGAAACAAACAGACAGACGGGCCCATTCATCAATGTTGAGGAGTTGTTCAGCCACCCCCGGAATTGGAATTGGAGTTGGAGTTGAAATTGGGTCTCTTGAGCTTGACAACGAATTCTTTGTCGTCGTGGTCATCGTCGCTGCTATACTCAACTCTTCTCTTGGCCTTGGCGGCGGAATGATCTGTGTTGTGACGCGCTGTGGAAGAAGAAGAAACCAGTGGTACCGGTTTCTTCCAGCTCTCTGCAGGTTTGTGTTTGGTGACAGTGGTGGAATTTGGCGACTTGATGGGGGTCCCTGATTTGATCTGCTGCTGCCGTTTGAGCTTTCTGTCATAGGCTTTCTTGGCTCTCTCCGGAGATAACAGCCCATGCTCCATTAACCTGCAATATGTGTATGTTGTGTCTGTCAGGTAAGAATCACATACATACATACATACATACATACATACATACATACATACATACATACATACATACATACAGGTGTCACTGTTGTTGCTTTAGTAAAATATTGGTGGAGTGGAGTAGTAGTACTCGGCAGCAGTATACGTAGTAAATTTCGAAGAGGGTACATTTTTGAAGTGTGTGTGTGTGTGTGTGTGTGTGTGAATCATCAGGGAGGGATAATTCAGAGTTTGAGAGTGAAGTTGTTTGTGAATACTAGTGTAGTAATTAGGTAGCTATTCGTGATGTGTGCAGGGAGGGAAGAGCTAAGGAAGGATTTGAGTGACATTCAGAGAAATCAATGGATCAATCAGAGACTAGTACTCTACTAGTAACTGGGTTGGGATTGCAGCCTACTCTACTAGTAACTTGTGGGCAAGCAGCAGTAAGTGGCGATTAATTGGTGGAGCAGAGCAGAGGAGAGCAGAGGCAGAGACGTACCAGAATTCGGCCATGTCGCTGGATGGGATCTGCTTGGAGAGCGATTCGTAGAAGATCCTCAGGGGCTCCCTCTGGCAGCCAAGCAAAGCCAAATTCCATTGCAAAAAAGGGTTCCCAAATCAGATGCTTGAACTGGAAGCATACAAGTATGATAAGTATGATGAAAGAAGAAATTGTACCTCCTCTGGGGTGTCGAACTTCTGGCCGGTGAGGGAGAAGACCTTCTTGGCCTTGGCCTTGGCCTTGCCCCGGCCTCTAGCTGTAGTAGCGGCTTTCTTGGCGGCGGCGAGCTTGGCCCTGGAGGCGGCCAGCGATATGGATCTCCCGGATCCGCCTCCTCCTCCTCCTCCTTTACCCTGCACGCACGGCAAATCAAAAGAGAAGAGAAGAGAAGAGAAGAGAAGAGAGCAATTACTTGTCGTATGTATGTAGTGTATTATTAGCAATTGAGGTTGCAAGAGATGATGATGAAGAAGTAGAATAGAGGAATTGAGAGAGGCGGAGAGGAAGGAGAGTAGAGACAGACCTCGAATCTGGCCTTGGACAAGGACGACGACGACATCTCCGGCACCTTCTTCAAGCAGCCTCAACAAGAAGAAGAAGAAGAAGAAAGAGGAAAGGGGAAATTCAGATGAGGAGCGGTGCTGTGCTGTGCTGTGCTGTCCCAAGGACAAGGACAAGGAGAAGGATATAATAGGAGAGGAGAGCAGAGCAGAGCAGGGCACGCGCTTGGCGTGGGTTTCAGTGCCACACGCACAGAAACTTCCTTTCCTTTCCCCACCCATAAACTTCCTTTTCTTAGGCCCGGCCCAACCTACCCAGCCAGCCCAGCCAAGCTAAGCCCACCACTCTTTTTTTTCTTTTGCAGGTAGCTAAGCCCACCACTCCTTTTTTTTTCTCTTTTGCGGGTAGCTAAGCCCACCACTCCAACCCAACAACACACAACTTCCCTTCCCTTTTACTCAAAAAAAAACAACTTCTTCTTCTTCTTCTTCTTCTTTTTTGAGGGGTAACGAAAACAACTTGTTAAAGCATGCATTCCTCATCTATTTTTTCTAGTGTGTGTCTCAAAAGGAAATCTATTTCTTTTTTCTATGGAGGACACACTCACTTTGGTTATGCATGTGTCGTTGGTGACAACAAAGTGGGAGGCAGCCTTCTTTCGACCCCTCCCTCCATCCTGCTTTCTTCTCTTGTGGCCAATACCATGCCATGGGCTCCAGGGGAGGATCTTCTTCTCTACACATTGGACATGTTTGATAGGCTGCATATACCTCGGCCAGGCCAGCGCCGGAAGAAAAAGGCCCGTTCGGTTACCCGCATTCACTGTTGGGCCTGCACAACACGAACATTACAGTCCTCAGCCAGGCCCGAGCGATGCAACCCTAGGCATGTGGGCCTGGGCGGTTGCACGCGTGGGTGCGGTCCCGAGACGTCGTGTTGTTTCCACACACGTCTTCAAAAATTACCCTCACCTCCCCCTCTTCTCCGCTCTCTCCCCTCTTCCCCACTCACACCGGCGGCGGCGACCACCTGAGCTCTACTGCGAATTGATCCAAGACGGTGGCGGCAATCACCAGAGCGACTGCAGACCTCCATCGGAGCGCATCGGCCATGGTGGTAAGACCCTGTCCTCTCTGTACATTCACTGCTTTCGACCCGGGCTAGATTCGATTAGAGCACGCGATTGAAGAGTTAGGAGGGGATTGAACACATCGGGGGGGGGGGAGGATTGACATGAATCAATTCTGCATCTACGGCTACTAGACTCATATGTTATTTTTCGATTACATCGGGGGCGGGAATCGGATTGCCTAGCCGCGGCGACCCTGGAGTCGCGTCGAGCGGCGGGGGGGGTGGGGGTGGGGGTGTAGTCATCTTATTTTCTTCCTCATCGGCTTTGTCCTCATCGTCTTCGTCAAGAACGATGGGTCTTGCACACTCGCCTGCCGCCAGCGCCCTGGACACCATCTGCACCACGTCGTTGTCGGACTCCGACGACCCGAACGTACTACTCTAGTATGCCGAGGCACGCTGGTCTTGAGGTGCCTTGTACTGACTGTACTTGGCATCTTGCCCGCTGTCGAGCGTCGCCGGAATCTGCCTGATTCATGGCCCAGCGCAGGATGTCCACCGACATCGCGCCTTTGGCTGGGTTCAGAACCAGTGTCTCGTCCGGCGTAGCCTTCTTTATCACAGCATCAGCGTCCTTGTGCATGTCATCGATGTTGCTGAAGTTCGAGCACACTTCCATGGTGTGCTCGAACTTCTTGCGGTCACCGAGCGAGCACCCAAGGAAGAATGCCCTCCATCCAATGCCTCAGGGGAAAGAGTTGGGGTTGGAGTTGGAGTTGGAGTTGGATTTCATGCCGAGGAGAGGTGGAAGAGGAAAGGTGGTGAAATAGAGGGGGTTTGAGTGCAGTGCTGAGTTAGTGGGGTGGGTTAATATAGGAGCGTTAGGCTGATATGAATGTATGTTGACCATTGATATGCGTGTTGTTCATAATGCAGATGGACAAGGGCAAGGAGGTGGTGCCATGATACGTCTCCATCATATCTACTTTTCCAAACTCATTTGCCCTTGTTTAGGACTCTAATTTGCATGATTTGAATGGAACTAACCTGGATTGACGCTATTTTCAGCAGAATTGCCATGGTGTTGTTTTTGTGCAGAAATCAAAGTTCTCAGATTGACCTAAAAATGTACGGAGAATTTTTGCGGAATAAATAAAAAGTACTGGCAAAAAAATATACCAGAGGGGGGCACCCAGGAGCCACAAGCTTAGGGGGGCGCGCCCAGCCCCCCCTAATTCCAACTCCACATATACCTATTCGCGGAGAAATAAACAGAGAGAAGGATTCATCGTGTTTTACGATACGGAGCCACTGCCACCTCCTGTTCTTCATCGGGAGGGCTGACCTAGAGTCCGTTCGGGGCTCCGGAGGGTGGAATTCGACGTCGACATCATCATTAACCTTCCTCCGTCGCCAATTTCATGACGCTCATAGCTGGGAGTGAGTAATTTCTTCGTAGGCTTGCTAGACGGTGATGGGTTGGATGAGATCTATCATGTAATCGAGTTAGTTTTGTTAGGGATCGATGCCTAGTATCCACTATGTTCTGAGATTGATGATGCTATGACTTTGCTATGCATAATGCTTGTCACTAGGGCTTGAGTGCCATGATTTCAGATCTGAACCTATTATGTTTTCATGAATATATTTGTGTTTTTATCCTATCTTGCAAGTTATACACGCCTATTACGAGTTATGATCCGCATACCCCAAGGTGACAATAATTGGGATTTTTTCCAGTGATTACCGTAGTTTGACGAGTTCATGTATTCACTAAGTGTTAATGTCTTGTTCCTGTTCTCTATTAAAAGGAGGACTTAATATCCCTTAGTTTCCTTATGGACCCCGCTGCCATGGGAGGGTATGACAAAATATGTCATGCAAGTTCTTTTCCATAAGCACGTATGAATATATATGGAATACATGCCTATATTACATTGATGAATTGGACATAGTTCTGCGTCTCTCTAGGTTATAACTGCTACATGATGAATATCATCCAACACAATTATCATCATTGATCCAATGCCTACGAGCTTTCCACATATTGATCTTTGCTAAGTAGCGTTTGCCGTGTTGCTGCTACACTCACTACAAAACTGTCACTGTTACTACTACCACTGTTACCGTTACTTCCATACTACTTTGCTACTAAATACTTTGCTGCAGATATTAAGTCTTTAGAGTGTGGTTTAATTGACAACTCAACTGCTAATACTCGCGAATATTCTTTGGCTCCCCTTGTGTCGAATCAATAAATTTGGGTTGAATACTCTACCCTCGAAAACTGTTGCGATCCCCTATACTTGTGGGTTATCAAGACCTTTTTCTCGCGCCGTTGTCGGGGAGCATAGCTCTATTTGCTGAGTCACTTGGGATTTAATATCTGTTGATCACTATGAAGAATCTGATAGATACCAGACCCAAGATCATTCCCTCTAAGACGAGGGAAGGTATCGAACAGCCATCACACTCTGCACTTGATTCACCATCTGTTTTAAGTAAGCTTACAACACCACCACCTGCTATTAATCTTGATATGTCGCAAGTAATAGATGATGCTACTTCTGCTATGAATGATGCTTATTGTTGGAAATATGCCCTAGAGGCAATAATAAAGTGGTTGTTATTATATTTCCGTGTTCATGATAATTGTCTATTGTTCATGCTATAATTGTATTAACCGGAAACCGTAATACATGTGTGAATACATACATCGTAATATGTCCCTAGTAGGCCTCTAGTTGACTAGCTCGTTGATCAATAGATGGTCATGGTTTCCTGACCATGGACATTGGATGTCATTGATAACGGGATCACATCATTAGGAGAATGATGTGATGGACAAGACCCAATCCTAAGTGTAGCACAAGATCGTGTAGTTCATTTGCTAAAGCTCTTCTAATGTCAAGTATCATTTCCTTAGACCATGAGATTGTGCAACTCCCGGATACCGTAGGAATGCTTTAGGTGTACCAAACGTCACAACGTAACTGGGTGGCTATAAAGGTGCACTACATGTATCTCCGAAAGTATCAGTTGGGTTGGCACGAATCGAGACTGGGATTTGTCACTCCGTATGACGGAGAGGTATCTCTGGGCCCACTCGGTAATGCATCATCATAACGAGCTCAATGTGACTAAGGAGTTAGCCACGGGATCATGCGTTACGGAATGAGTAAAGAGACTTGCCACTAATGAGATTGAACGAGGTATAGAGATACCGACGATCGAATCTCGGGCAAGTAACATACCGATGGACAAAGGGAATTGTGTACGGGGTTGATTGAATCCCTGACATCGTGGTTCATCCGATGAGATCATCGTGGAACATGTGGGAGCCAACATGGGTATCAAGATCCCGCTGTTGATTATTGGCCGCAGAGATGTCTCGGTCATGTCTGCATGGTTCCCGAACATGTAGGGTCTACACTTAAGGTTCGATGACGCTAGGGTTATAGGGAAAGTATGTACGTGGTTACCAAATGTTGTTTGGAGTCCGGGATGAGATCCCAGACATCACGAGGAGTTCCGGAGGTAAAGGATTATATATAGGAAGTGAGGATTTGGACACCGTAAGTGTTCCGGGCATCGCCGGTAATGTACCGGGACCACTGGAAGGGTTTTGGGGGTCCACCGGGAGGGGCCACCAGCCCCGGAGGCTTGCATGGGCCAAGAGTGGGAAGGGACCAGCCCCTGAGTGGGCTGGTGCACCTCCCACCAAGGCCCAAGGCGCATCACAAGGGAAGAGGGGGAAACCCTATGCGCAGATGGGCCTAAGGCCCACCCTAGGGCGCGTACCTCCCCCCTCTCTCCCCCTAGGCTGCCCCCTCAATCCCATCTAGGGCTGCTGCCCCCCTAGGGTGGGAACCCTAGAGGGGGCGCAGCCCCCTCCCCTCCTCCTATATATAGTGGGGTTTTTGGGGCTGCCATAGACGAAGGTCTCTCTCTCTCTCAGCGCAGCCCTACCTCCCCACCTCCTTGTCTTTCGTAGTGCTTGGCGAAGCCCTCCTGGAGAACCACGCTGCTCCACCACCACCACGCCGTCGTGCTGCTGCTGGAGTTTTCTTCCCCAACCTCTCCCTCCTCCTTGCTAGATCAAGGCACGGGAGATGTCACCGGGCTGCACGTGTCTTGAATGCGGAGGCGCCGTTGTTCGGCGCTTAGATCGGAATCGACCGTGGTCTAAATCGCTGCCTGTATGACTCCACCAACTGCGTTTTGTAACGCTTCCGCTTAGCGATCTTCAAAGGTATGAAGATGCACTCTGTCTCTCTCGTTGCTAGTATCTCCTAGATTGATCTTGGTGACACGTAGGAATTTTTTTGAATTATTGCTACGTTCCCCAACACTTATGATGATGCTAGTACTATGCTTGATGATGATGTGCCATTAGGTGAATTTCTTGATGAACAACTTGCTAGAGCTAAAGATATTGAGAATACTGAAACTGATGAAGTCTTTGAAACTGAAAACTATGAAACACATATTAGATCTAGCTTTCCTAGATATGAATTGCCTGATATACCTGAGGGTTATGTTATGGATGGAGAGGTAGCTAGAGACTTTCTTGCTTGTAAGGATAGAGATGATCTTAAGAAATTCTTTGTCAAGTTGAAAGAAAAATCTTTGAATGCTAGAATGAAATATGATCCAAAGTTTGCTACTTCACTTATCTTTGTAACCGATAAGGATTATGAATTCTCTGTTGATCCTGAGTTAATTACTTTGGTTGAATCTGATCCTTTTCATGGCTATGGATCTGAAATTGTTGTGGCACATCTTACTAAACTGGATGATATAGCAACCTTATTTTCTCATGAGGAAAAAATTTGCTACTACTATATTCTTAAGTTGTTTCTTTTCTCATTAAAGGGTGATGCTAAGATATGGTTTAATTCTCTTTATCTTGGTTGTGTGCGTGGTCCCCAGGATATGATATATTACTTCTCTGATAAATATTTTCCTGCTCATAAGAAATAAGCTGCTTTACAGGAAATATTTAACTTTGTGCAAATTGAAGAAGAGAGTCACCCACAAGCCTGGGGGAGGCTTCTCTAACTACTTAATGCTTTGACTGACCATCCTCTCAAGAAAATGAAATACTTGATATCTTTTATAATGGACTAATTGATGCTTCTAGGGACCACCTAGATAGTTGTGTTGGTTGTGTTTTCAGGGAACAAACTATTGAACAAGCAGAAGAACTATTGAATAATATATTGAGGAATGATAATGATTGGACTCTTCCTGAACGACCGCCTAAACCTACTCCGAAGAAGAGAGGTATTCTATTTCTCACTCCTGAAGATATGCAAGAGGCAAAGAAATCTATGAAAGAAAAAGGTATTAAAGCTGAAGATGTCAAGAATTTACCACCTATTGAAGAAATACATGGTCTCGATATCCCGACACGGGTAGTAGAGGTAAATTCTCTCTTAGATTTGATGAAGGTGATATTCCTTATACTAAGTCTGCTAGTCAATGCTTGAATGAATTTGATAACTTTATTGTTAAACAAGGAAACTTCAATGCATATGTTAGTAGACAATTGAAACGAAATGCTTATATGATTGAACGCTTGAGTGACCATATGTTCAGAACTATTAATGATCTCAAGTGTGTTAGTAAACATGCTTCTATGATAAAAACTCAAGTAGAACAAGTTCTCAAGGAACAAAATGATTGACTTAATGAGATGAACAATAAGATGAATGATCATGCTGTTAGAGTTATGACTAGGGGTGGTAAAATGACTCAAGAACCTTTGTATCCTGAAGGCCATCCTAAAAGAATTAAACAAGACTCTCAGAGAATTAATACTGATGCACCTAGTCCTTCTAAAAAAGAAAAGGAAAGATGATAGGACTTTGCATGCTTCTAGTGAACCTACTGTAGACACACCTGATAATCCAAATGATATTTCTATCTCTCATGTTGAAACACAATCCGGTGACGAACATGAACCTAGTAACAATGATAATGATGATGTTCATGTTGATGCTCAACCTAATAATGATGATGATGTGGAGATAGAATCTGCTATTGATCTTGATAACCCACAACCTAAGAATAAAAGATATGATAAAATAGAGTTTATCGCTAGGAAACATGGTAAAGAAAGAGAACCATGGGTTCAGAAACCCATGCCCTTTCCTCCTAAATCTTCAAAGAATAAGGATGATGAAGAATTTGAGCGCTTTGTTCAAATGCTTAGACCTGTCTTTTTGCGTCTTCGTTTGACTGATATTCTGAAAATGTCTCCTTATGATAAGTATATGAAAGATATTGTTACAAATAAAAGAAAGATACCAGAAGCTGAAATTTCTACCATGCTTGCAAATTACACATTTAAGAGTGGAATACCCAAGAAACTAGGAGACCCAGGAATACCAACTATACCATGCTCCATTAAAATAAACTATGTTAAAAGTGCTTTATCTGATTTGGGAGCCGGTGTTAGTGTTATGCCTTTCTCTTTGTATCGAAGACTTGATTTGAATAAGTTGACACCAACTAAAATCTCTTTTCAAATAGCTGATAAATTGACTGCTATACCCATCGATATTTGTGAGGATGTGCCTGTCATAGTTGCAAATGTTACTATCTTAACGGACATTGTTATTCTTGATATACCCGAGGACGACAGTATGTCGATCATCCTTGGTAGACCCTTTTTGAATGATGCATGGGTTGTTATTGATTATTGTGTCGCTCCTATCCTATTGTTGGAGGTGCTTCTGCTGCTGTCTTTGTTGTAGGTGTTAGGAAGTGACCTCAATTCTGTCTGAATCAAGTACAATCGGGGAGGCTCCTGCAGCTACCAGTTGAGTTGAATAGAGCTTGGGCGTCTGGACTCCCTCGCCCGCTACAAGCTACTTTTTTCTCTCCTGCCATCCGGCGCTGTGAGCAGGTCTAGTTCGTCCCCAACTTGACTCTCGGACCCCCTGAGCATCTGTGTGTTTTATTGCTTCAGAAGAAGAATCGGTGTTTCCTGGAGCTGCTTTGGTGGTCAGCTGGCCAGATTAAATAATACTATTTGTTGGTGTTGCAATCTGAAGTAATTGCCGTACTCTTTGGCACATTGTTGACCTGGTAACACTAATAGTATTGCGTAATTATTTAGTAACACTCTGTATTTCTTGAATCAGTTGTTTGACCGGTTTGACAAGATTTAACCAAAATTCAAAAAAACATAAGTTAGAGTATATCTTTTTTTCCTTTTACAATTTTGTCATTTCAAAAATTGTCCTAAACCCTAAACCCGGGAATTAAAACGTCGGAAACTCTATGCTAAACAGTAAAAACTAAGGGTTTAAACCATAAAACCTAACCCTAAACTCTGAAATCTAAACCCTAGGACTAAACGCTAAAAACGTCTAAAACGCCCAAAAACTCCATTTTCCCTTTGGAATTTTGTGGTTTTAAAAAATTGTCGAAACGGAATATTGGTTGGTTCCTCTCTTTGGCACATTGTTGACCTGTACTAGTTGGTTCATCTGTGTGTTGCATGTGTTTGAGAAAGAAGAACCAAGTACTACTGTTGGAATATATTCTTGCTCACTGAACCATGGGAGATCCAAGTAAAGAGAAAACAGAGGATTCTAGTGTTAATAAGATGTATGAAATATTTAGGAAACTGCTTGAGCACCAGCAGCAATCAAAGGCTGCTCCTGAGCCAGTTAAGAATACACTTGAGCCAAATTCAGTCCGACTATCAGGACCTGGTGACTACATCAGTTGGGCACGCCATGCCAAATTGATTTTGAGCACCAATGACTATGATTATTTACTTGTTGGCAATGAAGAAAGTTTGGAGAAAGGCGGTGCATGCAGGAAACAAATCAATGATAAAGTACTAGTATGGATGTTGGGAAGTATGGAACCAAAATTAGAGAACAAGTGGAAGGCATGGGCACTGTTTGTGAGGTCTGGTCATCTTTGAAGAAACAATTTGTAGGGAAACAAATAAAATGCAAGCCACCCATATCATGCATGAGTTAACCAATTTGAAGCAGCGCTCAAGATCTATAACAGAGTATGCAGGTGAAGTAATAAAATTATTCAGAGACTTACATTATCATCACCCTTTTGAACCTGTTCACAAGGATGACTTGGCAATTCATCATGTGTGGTTTGAGTCATTTGTGAGCAAGCTATTTCTTGATGGCCTAGACCATGAACTAAACCTCTGTCGTCAATTGATATTTGCAATGCCTGAGTGGCCTAGTCTTGATGATATTATTTCTAGCATGATTGAGGAGGAGACTCGTTTGGCACAACCGAAGGAGGATGGTCAGGAGCATGCAGATGCTCGTGCTGCATTATCCATACAACCTTGTCATGCTACAAATTCTTTTGGTAAGGTGGATAAAAGCAAATTGCTTTGTGACCATTGTAAAAGAAAAGGACACACCAAGGGTGAGTGTTTTGAGTTGCATGGTTATCCACCTTGGTGGGATAAAGGGAGATCTCAGCTAGGGGGAGCTCGGGGTTCAAACAAAAGACAAGCTAATAACAATGCATCTGCAGGGGAACTACCTGTGGTAGACATGCAAGCTCTTGAGGATTTCAAATCCAAGCTCAAACTCTACGAAGGCTCATCTTCATCCCAAGGTTCCTCCAAAGTTGATTCTATCTTTAATGCCATCACCCAAGGTATGGAATCACACCAAGCCTAGTCAAAATCATGGATAATTGATACCGGAGCTACTAACCACATGACAGGAGTGTCGGTGTCAAAACCGGCCGATCTCGTGTAGGGGGTCCCGAACTGTGCGTCTGAGGATCGACGGTAACAAGGGATACATGAGACACAACGTTTACCCAGGTTCGGGCCCTCTTAATGGAGGTAAGACCCCACGTCCTGCTCGATTGTATTTAATGCGTATAGGGGTTACAAGAGTCGATCTACCTCGAGATCGTAATGGCTAAACCCTAGATGTCTAGCCTATATGAATTCTGATAGCCTCTATGGACTAGACCCTCCAGTTTATATAGACACCAGAGGGGCCTAGGGTTGTACATGTTGGAGAACGTAGTAATTTCAAAAAACAATCCTACGCACATTTCAGATCTATCATGGTGATGCATAGCAATGAGAGGGGAAGAGTGTTGTACACGTACCCACGTAGACCATAAGCAGAAGCATTATGAAAATGCGGTTGATGTAGTCGTACGTCTTCACGATCCGACCGATCCTAGTACTGGAAGTACGGCACCTCCGCGATCTGCACACGTTCGGCTCGGTGATGTCCCACGAACTCCTGATCTAGCTAAGTGTCGAGGGAGAGTTTCATAAGCACGACGGCGTGATGACGGTGATGATGAAGCTACCGGCGCAGGGCTTCGCCTAAGCACTATGATGATATGACCGAGGTGGATTATGGTGGAGAGGGCACCGCACATGGCTAAGGGATCAATGATCAACTTGTGTGTTCTAGGGTGCCCCTGCCCTCGTATATAAAGGAGCAAGGGAGGAGGCCGGCCGGCCCTTGGAGGCGTGCCAAGGAGGGGAGGCGTCCTCCTCCTAGTAGGAGTAGGAGTCCCCCTTTCCTAGTCCAACTAGGAGGAGGAAGGGGGAAGGAAGGAGAGGGAGAGAAGAGAAGGAAAGGGGGCTCATGGGAAAATGTATGATTTAATTCAGAACCCAAATGTGTCATGGAAAAATGTGCATCACCTCTGGTACTGTTTACAGCATTTTCCATAAATGATGAGCATTTTTGAAAGCAATTTGGATTTACTGAAAATATTTTAGGTGAACCTAGTGAATTCCTTTGATGCTATGGGTTTAGGCAATCCCCATTCACTAGTAGAAAACAGAGCTTTAGCGCCGGTTCGTAAGGGCCTTTAGTGCCGGTTCCATAACCGGCACTAAAGGATGGTCACTAAAGGCCCCCCCTTTAGTACCGGTTCGGCACGAACCGGCGCTAAAGTGCCACCACGTTGCGTGAGCTCGCGCCCTGGTATGGGGGACCTTTAGTACCGGTACTAAAGGTTCTTTTTTTTTGAAAATTTTGGAATTTTTTTTTGATTTTTAATTTTCCCGAATTAGTTGATAATTTAGTCTCTAATCACCTCTCTTAACTGCTCAAGTGTGGATCACTCATTCCAAATCGCCTGACTTCCCGGCCGGTCACCCATCCTCTCACTCCCCCAGCCTAAGCACACTTAACTTCGGAGTTCTATTCCCCCTACATTCCAAGTCTGCACTTGTTGTTTTCCTAACAAATGTAAGCTGTCAATCCTATTAACCCTTAGTAGTTTAGATTGAGCATGAAGTCACACATTTCATCGTTTGAGTTTGAAACTATTATTCTAATAAATAGTAATTATGTAGTAACACTAATATTTCTTGAATAAGTAGTTTGACCATAGTTTGACCACAGTTTGACCAGATTTGGCCAAAATTCAAAAAAAACTGAGATACTTATTTAGTAACACTAATAGTATTGCGTAATTATTTAGTAACACTATATTTCTTGAATCAGTTGTTTGACCGGTTTGACAAGATTTAACCAAAATTCAAAAAAACATAAATTAGAGCATATCTTTTTTTCCTTTTACAATTTTGTCATTTCAAAAATTGTCCTAAACCCTAAACCCGGGACTTAAAACGTCGGAAACTCTATGCTAAACAGTAAAAACTAAGGGTTTAAACCATAAAACCTAACCCTAAACTCTAAAATCTAAACCCTAGCACTAAACTCTAAAAACGTCTAAAAAACGTCTAAAACGCCCAAAAACTCCATTTTCCCTTTGGAATTTTGTGATTTTAAAAAATTGTCGAAACAGAAAACTGGTTGGTTCCTCTCTTTGGCACATTGTTGACCTGTACTAGTTGGTTCCTCTGTGTGTTGCATGTGTTTGAGAAGAAGAACCAAGTACTAGTGTTGGAATATATTCTTGCTCACTGAACCATGGGAGATCCAAGTAAAGAAAAAACAGGGGATTCTAGTGTTAATAAGATGTATGAAATATTTAGCAAACTGCTTGAGCACCAGCAGCAATCAAAGGCTGCTCCTGAGCCAGTTAAGAATACACTTGAGCCAAATTCAGTCCGACTATCAGGACCTGGTGACTACATCAGTTGGGCACGCCATGCCAAATTGATTTTGAGCACCAATGACTATGATTATTTACTTGTTGGCAATGAAGAAAGTTTGGAGAAAGGCGGTGCATGCAGGAAACAAATCAATGATAAAGTACTAGTATGGATGTTGGGAAGTATGGAACCAAAATTAGAGAACAAGTGGAAGGCATGGACACTGTTTGTGAGGTCTGGTCATCTTTGAAGAAACAATTTGTAGGGAAACAAATAAAATGCAAGCCACCCATATCATGCATGAGTTAACCAATTTGAAGCAGCGCTCAAGATCTATAACAGAGTATGCAGGTGAAGTAATAAAATTATTCAGAGACTTACATTATCATCACCCTTTTGAACCTGTTCACAAGGATGACTTGGCAATTCATCATGTGTGGTTTGAGTCATTTGTGAGCAAGCTATTTCTTGATGGCTTAGACCATGAACTAAACCTCTGTCGTCAATTGATATTTGCAATGCCCGAGTGGCCTAGTCTTGATGATATTATTTCTAGCATGATTGAGGAGGAGACTCGTTTGGCACAACCGAAGGAGGATGGTCAGGAGCATGCAGATGCTCGTGCTGCATTATCCATACAACCTTGTCATGCTACAAATTCTTTTGGTAAGGTGGATAAAAGCAAATTGCTTTGTGACCATTGCAAGAGAAAAGGACACACCAAGGGTGAGTGTTTTGAGTTGCATGGTTATCCACCTTGGTGGGATAAAGGGAGATATCAGCTAGGGGGAGCTCGGGGTTCAAACAAAAGATAAGCTAATTACAATGCATCTGCAGGGGAACTACCTCTGGTAGACATGCAAGCTCTTTAGGATTTCAAATCCAAGCTCAAACTCTCCGAAGGCTCATCTTCATCCCAAGGTTCCTCCAAAGTTGATTCTATCTTTAATGCCATCACCCAAGGTATGGAATCACACCAAGCCTAGTCAAAATCATGGATAATTGACACTGGAGCTACTAACCACATGACAGGAGTGTCGGTGTCAAAACCGGCCGATCTCGTGTAGGGGGTCCCGAACTGTGCGTCTGAGGATCGAAGGTAACAAGGGATACAGGAGACACAACGTTTACCCAGGTTCGGGCCCTCTTAATGGAGGTAAAACCCTACGTCCTGCTAGATTGTATTTAATGAGTATAGCGGTTACAAGAGTCGATCTACCTCGAGATCATAATGGCTAAACCCTAGATGTCTAGCCTATATGAATTCTGATAGCCTCTACGGACTAGACCCTCCAGTTTATATAGACACCAGAGGGGCCTAGGGTTGTACATGTTGGGGAACGTAGTAATTTCAAAAAACAATCCTACGCACACGCAAGATCTATCATGGTGATGCATAGCAATGAGAGGGGAAGAGTGTTGTACACGTACCCACGTAGACCATAAGCAGAAGCATTATGACAACGCGGTTGATGTAGTCGTACGTCTTGACGATCCGACCGATCCTAGTACCGGAAGTACGGCACCTCCGCGATCTGCACACGTTCGGCTCGGTGATGTCCCATGAACTCCTGATCTAGCTAAGTGTCGAGGGAGAGTTTTGTAAGCACGATGGCGTGATGATGGTGATGATGAAGCTACCAGTGCAGGGCTTCGCCTAAGCACTATGACAATATGACCGAGGTGGATTATGGTGGAGAGGGCACTGCACATGGCTAAGGGATCAATGATCAACTTGTGTGTTCTAGGCTGCCCCTGCCCTCGTATATAAAGGAGCAAGGGGGGAGGCCGGCCGGCCCTTGGAGGCGTGCCAAGGAGGGGACGAGTCCTCCTCCTAGTAGGAGTAGGAGTCCCCCTTTCCTAGTCCAACTAGGAGGAGGAAGGGGGAAGGAAGGAGAGGGAGAGAAGAGAAGGAAAGGGGGGTCATGGAAAAATGTATGATTTAGTTCAGAACCCAAATGTGTCATGGAAAAATGTGCATCACCTCTGGTACTGTTTACAGCATTTTCCATAAATGATGAGCATTTTTGAAAGCAATTTGGATTTACTGAAAATATTTTAGGTGAACCTAGTGAATTCCTTTGATGCTATGGGTTTAGGCAATCCCCATTCACTAGTAGAAAACGGAGCTTTAGCACCGGTTCGTAAGGGCCTTTAGTGCCGGTTCCATAACCGGCACTAAAGGGTGGTTACTAAAGGCCCCCCCCTTTAGTACCGGTTCGGCACGAACCGGCGCTAAAGTGCCACCACGTGGCATGAGCTCGCGCCCTAGTATGGGGGACCTTTAGTACCGGTTGGTGTTACCAACCGGTACTAAAGGTTCTTTTTTTTGAAAATTTTGGAATTTTTTTGAATTTTTTTTTCGATTTTTAATTTTCCTGAATTATTTGATAATTTAGTCTCTAATCACCTCTCTTAACTGCTCAAGTGTGGATCACTCATTCCAAATCGCCTGACTTCCCAGCCGGTCACCCATCCTCTCACTCCCCCAGCCTGAGCACGCTTAACTTCGTAGTTCTATTCCCCCTACATTCCAAGTCTGCACTTGTTGTTTTCCTGACAAATGTAAGCTGTCAATCCTATTAACCCTCAGTAGTTTAGCTTGAGCATGAAGTCACACATTTCATCGTTTGAGTTTGAAACTATTATTCTAAAAAACAGTAATTATGTAGTAACACTAATATTTCTTGAATAAGAAGTTTGACCATAGTTTGACCACAGTTTGACCAGATTTGGCCAAAATTCAAAAAAACTGAGATACTTATTTAGTAACACTAATAGTATTGCGTAATTATTTAGTAACACTCTATATTTATTGAATCAGTTGTTTGACCGGTTTGACAAGATTTAACCAAAATTCAAAAAAACATAAATTAGAGCATATCTTTTTTTCCTTTTACAATTTTTTCATTTCAAAAATTGTCCTAAACCCTAAACCCGGGACTTAAAACGTCAGAAACTCTATGCTAAACAGTAAAAACTAAGGGTTTAAACCATAAAACCTAACCCTAAACTCTGAAATCTAAACCCTAGCACTAAACGCTAAAAACGTCTAAAAAATGTCTAAAACGCCCAAAAACTCCATTTTCCCTTTGGAATTTTGTGATTTTAGAAAATTGTCAAAACGGAAAACTGGTTGGTTCCTCTCTTTGGCACATTGTTGACCTGTACTAGTTGGTTCCTCTGTGTGTTGCATGTGTTTGAGAATAAGAACCAAGTACTAGTGTTGGAATATATTCTTGCTCACTGAACCATGGGAGATCCAAGTAAAGAAAAAACAGGGGATTCTAGTGTTAATAAGATGTATGAAATATTTAGCAAACTGCTTGAGCACCAGCAGCAATCAAAGGCTGCTCCCGAGCCAGTTAAGAATACACTTGAGCCAAATTCAGTCTGACTATCAGGACCTGGTGACTACATCAGTTGGGCACGCCATGCCAAATTGATTTTGAGCACCAATGACTATGATTATTTACTTGTTGGCAATGAAGAATGTTTGGAGAAAGGCGGTGCATGCAGGAAACAAATCAATGATAAAGTACTAGTATGGATGTTGGGAAGTATGGAACCAAAATTAGAGAACAAGTGGAAGGCATGGGCACTGTTTGTGAGGTCTGGTCATCTTTGAAGAAACAATTTGTAGGGAAACAAATAAAATGCAAGCCACCCATATCATGCATGAGTTAACTAATTTGAAGCAGCGCTCAAGATCTATAACAGAGTATGCAGGTGAAGTAAAAAAATTATACAGAGACTTACATTATCATCACCCTTTTGAACCTGTTCACAAGGATGACTTGGAAATTCATCATGTGTGGTTTGAGTCATTTGTGAGCAAGCTATTTCTTGATGGCCTAGACCATGAACTAAACCTCTGTCATCAATTGATATTTGCAATGCCTGAGTGGCCTAGTCTTGATGATATTATTTCTAGCATGATTGAGGAAGAGACTCGTTTGGCACAACCGAAGGAGGATGGTCAGGAGCATGCAGATGCTTGTGCTGCATTATCCATACAACCTTGTCATGCTACAAATTCTTTGGTAAGGTGGATAAAAGCAAATTGCTTTGTGACCATTGCAAGAGAAAAGGACACACCAAGGGTGAGTGTTTTGAGTTGCATGGTTATCCACCTTGGTGGGATAAAGGGAGATCTCAGCTAGGGGGAGCTCGGGGTTCAAACAAAAGACAAGCTAATTACAATGCATCTGCAGGGGAACTACCTGTGGTAGACATGCAAGCTCTTGAGGATTTCAAATCCAAGCTCAAACTCTCCGAAGGCTCATCTTGTTCCCAAGGTTCCTCCAAAGTTGATTCTATCTTTAATGCATCACCCAAGGTATGGAATCACACCAAGCCTAGTCAAAATCATGGATAATTGATACTGGAGCTACTAACCACATGACAGGAGTGTCGGTGTCAAAACCGGCCGATCTCGTGTAGGGGGTCCCGAACTGTGCGTCTGAGGATCGAAGGTAACAAGGGATACAGGAGACACAACGTTTACCCAGGTTCGGGCCCTCTTAATGGAGGTAAAACCCTACGTCCTGCTTGATTTTATTTAATGAGTATAGGGGTTACAAGAGTCGATCTACCTCGAGATCATAATGGCTAAACCCTAGATGTCTAGCCTATATGAATTCTGATAGCCTCTACGGACTAGACCCTCCAATTTATATAGACACCAGAGGGGCCTAGGGTTGTACATGTTGGGGAACGTAGTAATTTCAAAAAACAATCCTACGCACACGCAAGATCTATCATGGTGATGCATAGCAATGAGAGGGGAAGAGTGTTGTACACGTACCCACGTAGACCATAAGCAGAAGCATTATGACAACGGGGTTGATGTAGTCGTACGTCTTCACGATCCGACCAATCCTAGTACCGGAAGTACGGCACCTCCGTGATCTGCACACGTTCGGCTCGGTGATGTCCCACGAACTCCTGATCTAGCTAAGTGTCGAGGGAGAGTTTCGTAAGCACGACGGCGTGATGATGGTGATGATGAAGCTACCGGCGCAGGGCTTCGCCTAAGCACTATGTCGATATGACCGAGGTGGATTATGGTGGAGAGGGCACCGCACACGGCTATGGGATCAATGATAACTTGTGTGTTCTAGGGTGCCCCTGCCCTCGTATATAAAGGAGCAAGGGGGGAGGCCGGCCGGCCCTTGGAGGCGTGCCAAGGAGGGGAGGAGTCGTCCTCCTAGTAGGAGTAGGACTCCCCCTTTCCTAGTCCAACTAGGAGGAGGAAGGGGGAAGGAAGGAGAGGGAGAGAAGAGAAGGAAAGGGGGGTCATGGAAAAATGTATGATTTAATTCAAAACCCAAATGTGTCATGGAAAAATGTGCATCACCTCTGGTACTGTTTACAGCATTTTCAATAAATGATGAGCATTTTTGAAATCAATTTGGATTTACTGAAAATATTTTAGGTGAACCTAGTGAATTCCTTTGATGCTATGGGTTTAGGCAATCCCCATTCACTAGTAGAAAACGGAGCTTTAGCGCCGGTTCGTAAGGGCCTTTAGTGCCGGTTCCATAACCGGCACTAAAGGGTGGTCACTAAAGGCCCCCCCTTTAGTACCGGTTCGGCACGAACCGGCGCTAAAGTGCCACCACGTGGCGTGAGCTCGCGCCCTGGTATGGGGGACCTTTAGTACCGGTTGGTGTTACCAACCGGTACTAAAGGTTTTTTTTGAATTTTTTTTTGAAAATTTTGGAATTTTTTTTGATTATTTTTTTGATTTTTAATTTTCCTGAATTATTTGATAATTTAGTCTCTAATCACCTCTCTTAACTTCTCAAGTGTGGATCACTCATTCCAAATCGCCTGACTTCCCGGCCGGTCACCCATCCTCTCACTCCCCCAGCCTGAGCACGCTTAACTTCGGAGTTCTATTCCCCCTACATTCCAAGTCTGCACTTGTTGTTTTCCTGACAAATGTAAGCTGTCAATCCTATTAACCCTCAGTAGTTTAGCTTGAGCATGAAGTCAGGCATTTCATTGTTTGAGTTTGAAACTATTATTCTAAAAAACAGTAATTATGTAGTAACACTAATATTTCTTGAATAAGTAGTTTGACCATAGTTTGACCAAAGTTTGACCAGATTTGGCCAAAATTCAAAAAAACTGAGATACTTATTTAGTAACACTAGTAGTATTGCGTAATTATTTAGTAACACTCTGTATTTCTTGAATCAGTTGTTTGACCGGTTTGACAAGATTTAACCAAAATTCAAAAAAACATAAATTAGAGCATATCTTTTTTCCTTTTACAATTTTGTCATTTCAAAAATAGTCCTAAACCCTAAACCCGGGACTTAAAACGTCGGAAACTCTATGCTAAACAGTAAAAACTAAGGGTTTAAACCATAAAACCTAACCCTAAACTCTGAAATCTAAACCCTAGCACTAAACACTAAAAACGTCTAAAAAACGTCTAAAACGCCCAAAAACTCCATTTTCCCTTTGGAATTTTGTGATTTTAGAAAATTGTCGAAACGGAAAACTGGTTGGTTCCTCTCTTTGGCACATTGTTGACCTGTACTAGTTGGTTCCTCTGTGTGTTGCATGTGTTTGAGAATAAGAACCAAGTACTAGTGTTGGAATATATTCTTGCTCACTGAACCATGGGATATCCAAGTAAAGAAAAAACAGGGGATTCTAGTGTTAATAAGATGTATGAAATATTTAGCAAACTGCTTGAGCACCAGCAGCAATCAAAGGCTGCTCCTAAGCCAGTTAAGAATACACTTGAGCCAAATTCAGTCCAACTATCAGGACCTGGTGACTACATCAGTTGGGCACGCCATGCCAAATTGATTTTGAGCACTAATGACTATGATTATTTACTTGTTGGCAATCAAGAAAGTTTGGAGAAAGGCGGTGCATGCAGGAAACAAATCAATGATAAAGTACCGGTATGGATGTTGGGAAGTATGGAACCAAAATTAGAGAACAAGTGGAAGGCATGTGCACTGTTTGTGAGGTCTGGTCATCTTTGAAGAAACAATTTGTAGGGAAACAAATAAAATGCAAGCCACCCATATCATGCATGAGTTAACTAATTTGAAGCAACGCTCAAGACCTATAACAGAGTATGCAGGTGAAGTAAAAAATTATACAGAGACTTACATTATCATCACCCTTTTGAACCTGTTCACAAGGATGACTTGGCA
Organism: Triticum urartu; assembly: GCF_056163025.1. Classification (NCBI taxonomy): domain Eukaryota; kingdom Viridiplantae; phylum Streptophyta; class Magnoliopsida; order Poales; family Poaceae; genus Triticum; species Triticum urartu. Next base: position 593,202,266 of record NC_141873.1, read on the forward strand.
ATTCATCATGTGTGGTATGAGTCATTTGTGAGCAAGCTATTTCTTGATGGCCTAGACCATGAACTAAACCTCTATCGTCAATTGATATTTGCAATGCCTGAGTGGCCTAGTCTTGATGATATTATTTCTTGCATGATTGAGGAGGAGACTCGTTGGGCACAACCGAAGGAGGATGGTCAGGAGCATGCAGATGCTCGTGCTGCATTACCATACAACCTTGTCATGCTACAAATTCTTTTGGTAAGGTGGATAAAAGAAAATTGCTTTGTGACCATCGCAAGAGAAAAGGACACACCAAGGGTGAGTGTTTTGAGTTGCATGGTTATCCACCTTGGTGGGATAAAGGGAGATCTCAGCTAGGGGGAGCTCGGGGTTCAAACAAAAGACAAGCTAATTACAATGCATCCGGAGGGGAACTACCTGTGGTAGACATGCAAGCTCTTGAGGATTTCAAATCCAAGCTCAAACTCTCCGAAGGCTCATCTTCATCCTAAGGTTCCTCCAAAGTTGATTCTATCTTTAATGCCATCACCCAAGGTATGGAATCACCCCAAGCCTAGTCAAAATCATGGATAATTGATACTGGAGCTACTAACCACATGACAGGAGTGTCGGTGTCAAAACCGGCCGATCTCGTGTAGGGGGTCCCGAACTGTGCGTCTGAGGATCGAAGGTAACAAGGGATACAGGAGACACAACGTTTACCCAGGTTCGGGCCCTCTTAATGGAGGTAAAACCCTACGTCCCGCTTGATTGTATTTAATGAGTATAGGGGTTACAAGAGTCGATCTACCTCGAGATCATAATGGCTAAACCCTAGATGTCTAGCCTATATGAATTCTGATAGCCTCTACGGACTAGACCCTCCTGTTTATATAGACACCAGAGGGGCCTAGTGTTGTACATGTTGGGGAACGTAGTAATTTCAAAAAACAATCCTACGCACACGCAAGATCTATCATGGTGATGCATAGCAATGAGAGGGGAAGAGTGTTGTACACGTACCCACGTAGACCATAAGCAGAAGCATTATGACAACGCGGTTGATGTAGTCGTACGTCTTCACGATCCGACCGATCCTAGTACTGGAAGTACGGCACCTCCGCGATCTGCACACGTTCGGCTCGGTGATGTCCCACGAACTCCTGATCTAGCTAAGTGTCGAGGGAGAGTTTCGTAAGCACGACGGCGTGATGACGGTGATGATGAAGCTACCGACGCAGGCTTCGCCTAAGCACTATGACGATATGACCGAGGTGGATTATGGTGGAGAGGGCACCGCACACGGCTAAGGGATCAATGATCAACTTGTGTGTTCTAGGGTGCCCCTGCCCTCATATATAAAGGAGCAAGGGGGGAGGCCGGCCGGCCCTTGGAGGCGTGCCAAGGAGGGGAGGAGTCCTCCTCCTAGTAGGAGTAGGACTCCCCCTTTCCTAGTCCAACTAGGAGGAGGAAGGGGGAAGGAAGGAGAGGGAGAGAAGAGAAGGAAAGGGGGGTCATGGAAAAATGTATGATTTAATTCAGAACCCAAATGTGTCATGGAAAAATGTGCATCACCTCTGGTACTGTTTACAGCATTTTCCATAAATGATGAGCCTTTTTGAAAGCAATTTGGATTTACTGAAAATATTTTAGGTGAACCTAGTGAATTCCTTTGATGCTCTGGGCTTAGGCAATCCCCATTCACTAGTAGAAAACGGAGCTTTAGCGCCGGTTCGTAAGGGCCTTTAGTGCCGGTTCCATAACCGGCACTAAAGGGTGGTCACTAAAGGCCCCCCCCTTTAGTACCGGTTCGGCATGAACCGGCGCTAAAGTGCCACCACGTGGCGTGAGCTCGCGCCCTGGTATGGGGGAGCTTTAGTACCGGTTGGTGTTACCAACCGGTACTAAAGGTTTTTTTTAATTTTTTTTTTATTTTTAATTTTCCTGAATTATTTGATAATTTAGTCTCTAATCACCTCTCTTAACTTCTCAAGTGTGGATCACTCATTCCAAATCGCTTGACTTTTCCCGGCCGGTCACCCATCCTCTCACTCCCCCTTCCTGAGCACGCTTAACTTCGGAGTTCTATTCCACCTACATTCCAAGTCTGCACTTGTTGTTTTCCTGACAAATGTAAGCTGTCAATCCTATTAACCCTCAGTAGTTTAGCTTGAGCATGAAGTCACACATTTCATCGTTTGAGTTTGAAACTATTATTCTAAAAAACAGTAATTATGTAGTAACACTAATATTTCTTGAATAAGTAGTTTGACCATAGTTTGACCACAGTTTGACCAGATTTGGCCAAAATTCAAAAAAACTGAGATACTTATTTAGTAACACTAATAGTATTGCGTAATTATTTAGTAACACTCTATATTTCTTGAATCAGTTGTTTGACCGGTTTGACAAGATTTAACCAAAATTCAAAAAAACATAAATTAGAGCATATCTTTTTTTCCTTTTACAATTTTTTCATTTCAAAAATTGTCCTAAACCCTAAACCCGGGACTTAAAACGCCGGAAACTCTATGCTAAACAGTAAAAACTAAGGGTTTAAACCATAAAACCTAACCCTAAACTCTGAAATCTAAACCCTAGCACTAAACACTAAAAACGTCTAAAAAACGTCTAAAACACCCAAAAACTCCATTTTCCCTTTGGAATTTTGTGATTTAAAAAAATTGTCGAAACGGAAAACTAGTTGGTTCCTCTCTTTGGCACATTGTTGACCTGTACTAGTTGGTTCCTCTGTGTGTTGCATGTGTTTGAGAAGAAGAACCAAGTACTAGTGTTGGAATATATTCTTGCTCACTGAACCATGGGAGATCCATGTAAAGAAAAAACAGGGGATTCTAGTGTTAATAAGATGTATGAAATATTTAGCAAACTGCTTGAGCACCAGCAGCAATCAAAGGCTGCTCCTGAGCCAGATAAAAATACACTTGAGCCAAATTCAGTCCGACTATCAGGACCTGGTGACTACATCAGTTGGGCACGCCATGCCAAATTGATTTTGAGCACCAATGACTATGATTATTTACTTGTTGGCAATGCAGAAAGTTTGGAGAAAGGCGGTGCATGCAGGAAACAAATCAATGATAAAGTACTAGTATGGATGCTGGGATGTATGGAACCAAAATTAGAGAACAAGTGGAAGGCATGGGCACTGTTTGTGAGGTCTGGTCATCTTTGAAGAAACAATTTGTAGGGAAACAAATAAAATGCGAGCCACCCATATCATGCATGAGTTAACTAATTTGAAGCAGCGCTCAAGATCTATAACAGAGTATGCAGGTGAAGTAAAAAAATTATACAGAGACTTACATTATGATCACCCTTTTGAACCTATTCACAAGGATGACTTGGCAATTCATCATGTGTGGTTTGAGTCATTTGTGAGCAAGCTATTTCTTGATGGCCTAGACCATGAACTAAACCTCTGTCATCAATTGATATTTGCAATGCCTGAGTGGCCTAGTCTTGATGATATTATTTCTAGCATGATTGAGGAGGAGACTCGTTTGGCACAACCGAAGGAGGATGGTCAGGAGCATGCAGATGCTCGTGCTGCATTATCCATACAACCTTGTCATGCTACAAATTCTTTTGGTAAGGTGGATAAAAGCAAATTGCTTTGTGACCATTGCAAGAGAAAAGGACACACCAAGGGTGAGTGTTTTGAGTTGCATGGTTATCCACCTTGGTGGGATAAAGGGAGATCTCAGCTAGGGGGAGCTCGGGGTTCAAACAAAAGACAAGCTAATTATAATGCATCTGCAGGGCAACTACATGTGGTAGACATGCAAGCTCTTGAGGATTTCAAATCCAAGCTCAAACTCTCCGAAGGCTCATCTTCATCCCAATGTTCCTCCAAAGTTGATTCTATCTTTAATGCCATCACCCAAGGTATGGAATCACACCAAGCCTAGTCAAAATCATGGATAATTGATACTGGAGCTACTAACCACATGACAGGAGTGTCGGTGTCAAAACCGGCCGATCTCGTGTAGGGGGTCCCGAACTGTGCGTCTGAGGATCAAAGGTAACAAGGGATACAAGAGACACAACGTTTACCCAGGTTCGGGCCCTCTTAATGGAGGTAAAACCCTACGTCCTGCTTGATTGTATTTAATGAGTATAGGGGTTACAAGAGTCGATCTACCTCGAGATCGTAATGGCGAAACCCTAGTCTCGACGGCCACCTTACTTTGGTTTCTTTCTAATCTTTCAGGAATACCACAACCTTCGTGTTGCCGCCTTCGACTCCCAGGCTCGAGAGCTGAGCCGGCGGACCAACGACCTGGCCGACAGCCGAAGTAAGTACTTGGTTTGTTTGTCTCCTGTGGGGGCGCGCCAGCGCACCCACTGGGTGTAGTCCCCGAGATTCGGGCCGACTACCGCGTAGTCGGGTCGAATCTTTCTTGATGACTCCTTTCTTATTGATTTTTCTTCTTCTTTGTCTTCAGGGGCCAACGCCGACTTGAGGAAGGAGCTTGGCGAAGCGAAGGCCGCCCTTTTCGCCAAAGAGGCCGAGTGCACTGCCTTGGCCCAGGAATGGGATCGCCTGGCCAAGAAGCTGGCCGACCAAGAGGAGAGCCACAAAACGGCCCTTGAGGCGGCGAAGGAGAGCGAAGCCGCCGTGCTGGCGGAGTATGAGATAGCGGCGGCGACCTGGTCCGAGACCCGGCGAGGCCTGGAGGAAGGCTACGGCCGGATTGAAGACTTGATCAACGGTAAGCTGCTTTCCACGGCCTTCCCCCGTCCCTTGCCGTCTGGGTTTTTTTTTGACTTATCTTGGACTGCTGCTTGTTGTTTCTTGCAGATTACTTCCCGGGCTACTCCGTCTTCGCTGCCCAAACCATCGAGGCTCATCGCGAAGCGCGCCGTCAAGCGGGGGCCGACATTGCGCCGGACGCAAACCGGACCCTTGAGGAGCAGCTTCTGGCTGTCCAGGCGCGGCTGCAGCCGGCCCACCGGATGCTCCGCCGGCTCCAACGTGCCGAGGCGCAAGTGCTGGCCGCCCTCTGGCCTGGCGAGACGATCCCCCGCACCCCGAGCCGAACTGCCGACTGGCTGGAAGTCGCAGTCGGACGCTTCGAGGCTTGGAAGGCGTCAGCGGCCCGCCTCGGAGCCTGGCGGGCGTTGGAATTCGTACGGGCTTGGTACCCAGGACTGAGCTTGGACCAGCTGCGTACTTGGCGGATGGAGGCCGACGCGGAGCTGGAGGAGGTGAGGCCGGCTATCGCCCAGGGAGCTTCAACGATCGCCGAGTGCACCGACATCAGCGTTTTCGCACCCGAAATCGATGATGATGGTGTCGCGCAGCCGGAGGAGTGGTTCGTGCTGAACCCGGCGGTGGGCGAGGACTCGGCGGAGGAGATCGCCTCCAGCGACGAGGGCGAAGAGGACGAAGACGACGACGGCGGAGACGTCGAGCCGGCTCCCAAGACGGTACGCATCTTGGACCCGTCGAAGTGCATGCGCCAATGGGTGGAGTCCGGAGCCGGCGGCAGGTACTGGGTCTCGGCCCAGTCGACGAGGAAGTCGGCTAGCGCTTGGGACTTGATGGCGGTGCGGGGCTGGTAGAAGATTGTGTAAGGGGCCAGCTCGATTGCCCATTTCGCGACCCGGCCGGATGCATCCCGGCTGCCTATGATCTCGGCTAGCGGGGCAGTGCATACGACCGTGACGGGATGCTCTTGAAAGTAGGGCTTCAGCTTCTTGGTGGTGAAGTACACGCCGTAACACATCTTTTGGTAGTGCGGGTAGTTCTGCTTTGAGGCGGACAGCACCTCGCTCAAATAATACACCGGCCTCTGGACCGGCTGGGCTCGGCCTTCTTCCGGGCGCTGGACTACGATGACGGTGCTGACCACCCGGCTGGTTGCAGCGATGTAAAGGAGCATGGGCTCTTTCTCAGTCGGCGCTGCGAGGACAGGCGGCGTGGCCAGCATCTTCTTCAACTCGTGGAAAGCTTGGTCGGCCTGGTCGTTCCACTCGAAGTGAGTGCTCTTCTTCATGAGGCGGTAGAGGGGGAGGGCCTTTTCTCCGAGCCGGCTCATGAAGCGGTTCAAGGAGGCTAAGCACCCGGTGAACTTCTGAATGTCTCGAAGCTTGGTGGGGATCGCCATTCTCTCGATGGCCTTGATCTTCGCTGGGTTGCATTCGATGCCGTGTTCGGAGACCAGGAAGCCTAGGAGCTGGCCGGCTGGCACCCCGAACACGCATTTCTCGGGGTTGAGCTTGATTTGGAACCGGTGCAGGTTCTCAAATGTTTCCTTGATGTCTTCCAGCAAGGCGCCACGCTTCTCCGTCTTCACCACGACGTCGTCCACGTAAACGTGGGCATTCCTGCCGAGCTGCTTGAGGAGGCACTTCTGCATGCAACGCTGAAAGGTGGCACTGGCATTTCTCAAGCCGAATGTCATAGTCAGGTAGCAGAAGGCTCCGAACGGCGTGATGAAGGCGGTCTTCAGGCGGTCATCTGGGTCTAGCTTTATCTGGTGATATCCAGAGTAAGCATCCAAAAAACTCAACAGCTCGCATCCGGCTGTGGAGTCTATCACTTGGTCTATCCTTGGCAGGGCGAAAGGATCTTTGGGGCAGGCTTTGTTGAGACTTGTGTAGTCTATACACATGCGCCACTTGTTATTCTTCTTCAGCACAAGGACCGGGTTGGCGAGCCACTCTGGAAAGAAAACTTCCATGATGAAGCCGGCCGCCAGGAGCCGGGCTATTTCCTCCCCTACAATCCTGCGTTTCTCCTCCGACAGTCGGCGGAGGGGCTGTCTGACTGGCTTTGCGTCTTCTCGAACATGTAACTTGTGCTCGGCGAATTTCCTCGGAACACCCGGCATGTACTTGGGGGACCATGCGAAGATGTCCCGATTCTCACGGAGGAAATCGGCGAGCTCGCCTTCCTATTTGCTGTTTAGGTTTGCCCCGATGACGGCAGACCTCTCCGGACACTCGGGGTCGAGAGGTATCTTCTTCGTCTCCTTGGCCGGCTGAAAAGACCCTTGAGTGTCATGCTGCTTGGGGTCGGGAGACACGGCCGACTGCTTGCCGGCCATGGCCACGACTCGGTCCAGCATCTTCTTCTCTTCAGCGATCACAAGGGACTCGGCCAGCCGACTGCTGGCCGCGGCGCACTCGGAGGACTTCTTATAGTCGCCGGCTACGGTGATGACGCCTTTGGTGCTTGGTATCTTCATCTTGAGGTATGCATAGTGGGGAACCACCATGAATTTGGCCAAGGCAGGTCGGCCCAGCAATGCATGGTAAGGGCTCTCCAGGTCCACCACCTCAAACCAGATCGCTTCCCGGCGGAAATGCTCCTTGTCCCCAAAAAGTACATCAATCTTGATTTTGCCAATGGGGGCGCAGGACAGGCCGGGTACGATCCCGTGGAACACTGTCCGAGTGGGCATGAGCTGTTTTGTCTTGACGTTCAACTTCTCCAGGGTGTCACGATACAAGATGTTGATGCTGCTCCCGCCGTCTATCAATACACGAGAGAAGCGGGCGGCGCATCTGTCCGTTGCAAGGGTGGCTTCCAGGACCAAAGCATAAGAGCCGAGAGACGGCATCACCTCTGGGTGGTCGGCCCGGCTCCAGCTGATGGGCTTTTCTGACCAATGCATGTGTTCAGCGGGGTTGGCAGCGACCACACTGACTTCCTGGTGCTCTCGGCGTTTGCTGCGCCGGTCTTCGGGCTGGCTGGTGAAGATGACGTAGGTTGCTTGCTCATTAGGGAACTCGTCGTGCACGGCTCCGACTGCGGGCCGAGCGGCCGGAGGCGGCGGGCCGGCAGGCGGAGGCGGCAGGAGCCCCTCACCCTTAGAGATTCGGGTGAGCCAGTTGCACTTCCGGGTCGTGTGGTTGGACGGCTTCGCGCCGCTGTGGAACTTGCAAGGGGCGTCGAGGGTTTGCTCGTAGGAGAAGGCGGGCTGCCAAGCCGGCCTGCCGCCCTTGGGCTTCTTGGGCGCCGGTCGTTCTTCAGGCGGCGCATCTTCGACCGTGGCCACCTGCCGGCTAGCGGGAGGCGGCGCCGGGCCCTTGCGCTTGTGGTCGTTCGAGTTGGGGTGTCGGCCGGGCTCTCCAGCCGGCGTCTTGGGCGCCGGGTTGAGCACCTTCCCGGACGCGTCTATCCGAAGCTCGGTCTTCATTGAGGATTCGGCGGTGGCGTACTTGTCCGCTATGTCCAGAAGCTCGTCGAGAGTAGCCGGCTCGTCGCAGAGGAGCTTGTGCTTGAGGAGGGTGCCTTCTCGGTATCCGGCTGTGAAGTACTCTATGGCTTCTACCTCGTGCACCCCTTCACAGGAGTTGCGGAGCTCGGCCCAACGCATGAGGTAATCGCGAGTGGACTCGGCGGGGCCTTGCACGCACAAGGAGAGCTGTCTGGGCTTGGGAGCCCGCTTGTAGGTGCTGGTGAAGTTGCGGATGAAGGCTTCTGTGAAGTCTAGCCAACTGTTGATGCTACGTGGCTTGAGGCTGTTGAGCCAAGTCCGCGCCATGCCTTGCAGCATGAGGGGCACGTACTTCACGGCGACTCGCCGGTTGCCGTTGGCTATGCTAACTGCGGTGGAGTAGTCGATCAACCAATCTTCCGGCTTCACGGAGCCGTTGTACTTGGGCGTGTCTCTTGGGAGCGAGAACCCTTTGGGAAAGGACTCGTCGCGGATGCGGGGGCCAAAGCAAGGCGGGCCGACATCGTCTTCTTCTTCCAATGCCAGGGATCGTGCCAGGCGGTCGAGCCGATGGCGGGCGTCGTTCTCGCCGATTCCTTCGCGGCGGCCCAGTCGGCCGCTGAGAGTCGGGTGCGCCACTGGCGGTGAGGCGGGATATCTCTCTCCACGGGGCGGAGGCGGAGGCGGGTCGCCCCGCCACTCCATGGCTCGGGGATAACCGTCCGCGTCCCGCTCGATGGAGATCCGGGTCCGGCGGCGGCTGGCAGCCGGCTCCTTCTCGCGTCGCGCGCGGGTATCGCTCGTAGTCGGCGTCCGGGACGTCGCGCCGTGCTCTCGGCACGGGGGAAGGCTTTCCGTGCGAGCGTTGGCTTCGTGCCGCTGCGTGGCGGCGTCGATCAACTGCTGGATGCGCCGGGTCATGTGGGGAAGGTCTTCGGGCTCCAGGCCGTCCAGCTCGTCTACGGCCGCCTGGGCGGCACGCAAGTTCTCGAGCGGAGTGGCATAGACCGGGCGGTCGACTCCCAGCGCGTCGGCGATGAAGGCGCCGCATTGCTTGACAAGGCCGGCCCGGCTTGGCCCGCTCGGGGCCGGCGTGCCGAAGGCGGCGCGGTCAGCCTCGCGCTGGTAGGCTTCAGTGAGGCGTCTTACGGAGGCCAGCCTCCGGCCCTCTGCGAGGAGGGCGAGGCGGCGTGCTTCCAGGGCTTCGTCGTCGGCGTCGGCCGGGAGAGGAGCGGACAGGTCGTGGGCCGCCGCGCGCGAGGCGTCGCGGGCGCTCTCGTTGGCCGGGCCGCTGTGGCCGACAACCATCACTTCGGCGGCGACAGCATCGTGGCCGTCGGCTCGAGGAAGCGGGTCGTCGTAGATCACGACGTTGGTGGGGAAGGCATCGTAGGAGGCCGTGTCGGAGTCGACAGGCATCGGGTCGGTGGAGCCAACCGACTCCAGGTCCGCAGCGGGCTCGCTGGAGACATGGAGCTGGCCGAGGAGGTTGGCGAGGTGGTCAGTGCCCGCATTGGAGGCGAGCTCGTCGGGGAGATCGGCGAGGCTGCTTGCCGCGCAGATGCTGGTGACGCCTTGCAGCGCGTCGTGGCAAGCGCCATCGGGCGTGCCGGGCTGGCTACGCTCGCTGGGGAGGAAGAGGGTTCCCGTCCAGAACAGGTCTCCGGACGACGGTGCGCCTGGCCCCACGGTGGGCGCCAAATGTCGGGTGGTGGGCGCGACATATGCCAACGGGTGGCTTATCTGTGTGGGAACCAGTAAGACATCGCCGGTGCCTGGAAGTGGGATGAGGCGTAGACATGCACGCCGGCGGATCTTACCCAGCTTCGGGGCTCTCTGAGGAGATAACACCCCTACTGCTGCTCTGCGGGGTCTCCGCATGCTCACTAGATGAATCGAGTAGCTACACAACGCTCCTTGAGCTGTTTTGGGGGAGGAGGAGGAAGAAAGGGCACGGCTAGCCTGCTTCTTCTCCTTGTATGGTCTCTCGAACTAGCAGGGGGTCGAACCCTTTGCATGGGTGCCTCGGGGGGTTTATATAGGCCTACCCCCTGGGGGTACAATGGTAATCCGGCTGGGCGCGGGGCCCGGCCGTCTGTGACTGCACTCGCCGGCTTCTGCGCCGACTGCTGGGGCCCGCCGGCTGGTGGGTCCCGCTGGCTGCCAACTCCTTGGTCACTGTGGCTTAATCTTGCTGACGTGAGCTTCATCGTGGTAAGCACGGCTACAGTACCGCCGCCTGCCGGGCGATCGCTGTAGCCTTACCGCGTCCTGTCTCCTTAATGGGGCGTCTTCTTCGAGGGAGGCGGCAAGCCGGCCGCGGGGAGCTGGCTCCGTCTCGGGCCGGCTGGTCGGAAGCGTGGCCGCCTTCGGCCGTCCCTCCGCGCGAAGGGGCCCACCGCCTGTGGGCCGCGCTGGCGGCCCGTCGTGGGTGACGCCAGGGTCAACGTGGCTACAGTGCAGCGCCGGACGGGTCGTGCCTACCTCGTACGGCGCACTGTGCCAAGCGTGCTCTGGGATTCGGGGGTGGCAGGCTCTCCTGTAGCCACGCCCCGTCGCACCACTGTTAGGTGGGTGCAAACTTTGTGGGTACGGTCTTGACTGCTTTATGGGGAGCCGGCTTGAAGGAGTCGGCTTTCTCGTAGCCGGCTTCTTGGAGTCGGCCCCCTCACGAAGGTTGAAGTCGGACCGCCTTCCCAAAGCCGGCCTAGATCGTAGCCGGCGGGGGGAAGGTGGCCCCGTGTCTTGGATTCTTGAGAGCCGGGCGGGCTCGTAATTTTTGCAGAATTGCCAGGGGAAGCCGGCTAGGCTACCCATGGCCATTTATTCCGACAAGGAGACTCGTTTGGCACAACCGAAGGAGGATGGTCAGGAGCATGCAGATGCTCATGCTGCATTATCCATACAACCTTGTCATGCTACAAATTCTTTTGGTAAGGAGGATAAAAGCAAATTGCTTTGTGACCATTGCAAGAGAAAAGGACACACCAAGGGTGAGTGTTTTGAGTTGCATGGTTATCCACCTTGGTGGGATAAAGGGAGTTCTCAGCTAGGGGGAGCTCGGGGTTCAAACAAAAGACAAGCTAATTACAATGCATCTGCAGGGGAACTACCTGTGGTAGACATGCAAGCTGTTGAGGATTTCAAATCCAAGCTCAAACTCTCTGAAGGCTCATCTTCATCCCAAGGTTCCTCCAAAGTTCATTCTATCTTTAATGCCATCACCCAAGGTATGGAATCACACCAAGCCTAGTCAAAATAATGGATAATTGATACTGGAGCTACTAACCACATGACAGGAGTGTCGGTGTCAAAACCGGCTAATCTCGTGTAGGGGGTCCCGAACTGTGCGTCTGAGGATCGAAGGTAACAAGGGATACAGGAGACACAACGTTTACCCAGGTTCGGGCCCTCTTAATGGAGGTAAAACCCTATGTCCTGCTTGATTGTATTTAATGAGTATAGGGGTTACAAGAGTCGATCTACCTCGAGATCGTAATGGCTAAACCCTAGATGTCTAGTGCCGGGGTACTGATCCACGGGCACCTATGGGACCGGCGGGCCAAGTCCCTTTCGGTTCGGCGGGGGCGGAGGTCGTACAAAGAGCGGATCAAGGCGAAGCACACGAGCAGTTTACCCAGGTTCGGGCCGCACGGATGCGTAAAACCCTACTCCTGCTTTGTAGTTTGTATTGAGTTCTTGCTCGGGAGCGCTGAGTTCTACAGTACACACCAGCAGCTAACGAGACCGAGCGTGAGTGTTCGAACCAGCTAACCCCCCTCTCTGTTGCGCATGGGCCTCCTTTTATATGCTCAAGGGGTCACCGACAGGTGGCAACGTAGACAAGGGCAAAAAGGGAAAGGTGGTGCGGTTGGTAAAGCTACCTGCTACAGTGTCATACCTAACCCTGACGGCAGGGGACAAGGGCCTTAAATGCCTGTCTGCGTCGCCTAAACAGTGTAAAAGGGACCGTCAGGGACGCCACCGCTCGCCACGGCGGCAATCTTGTCAGCGCCGCTTGCCACCGCTCACTGCTGGCTGCACAGCCTCCCGCCACGTACGCTGGGAAGGGTCCCAGAGCGACACGTTGGTGGATGTGCTGGAGCGCGGGCACGGAGTGGTGGCTTGCCGCGGCAAGCGCCTTGCCGCGGTCGTTGTCTTGTCGCGTCCGGGAGCTTGTCGCTCACTGGGCCTTGCCGGGACGCGTGGCGCGCCGCGGCAAGTTCCTTGAGATGCCTTGGGTGGCCTTCCCGGCAAGCTCCTCTTGCCGGGGTCTTGACTTGGATACTTTGTTCTTGAACGGCTCCAAAGGAACCACGGAGGACCTTGGCGGTCACCCGGCAAGCCTTGCCGCGGGACGCTACGACTGCTCGTGCACAAGTTCGGGATAGTAAGGGTACCCCTACTCTAGTACACCGACAGGAGCCCCCGGGCCTGGGCCATACACGGTGCCGAGCGCTGTTGGGCCAGGCCCAAAACAGGGCACGGGCACGCGCGGCCTAGGTTACGCCGTATCTTTCTCCGTATCCACCGCGCCCTCCCCGAACGGCACGCATTGAATGCGGCATCGTGGGAGAGATCGTGGGTGGTTATTTTATTCGGAAATGCGGAATGTCCGCCCCCTCCCTCTTTATAAGCAGGGGAAACAGGGGCAGTTCGCACATTCGCCCGTTGCTGCTTCCAATCTCAGAAATCTCCGCCGCTCCCTCGCCTCCCCAAAGCCGAAAGAGAGCAGCGCTCCGCCCCCATTGCCACCAGCGCCACCAACGCCATCAATCTCCTCCACCACTTCCATCATGGCTCCAAAAGCCGACAAGGGGAAGGTCGTGAAGTCGACCGAGGCGCAGCGGCTTGCGGCGCTGCGGAAGGAGCGGGCGGTCTTCCCCCCAAGCTTGTTGCGAAGGAGCTGAGGGAGAACTATTACCTCTTCTGGTCGGCGGAGACGCGAGCACATCCGCGCATGAAGGTACTCCCCGCCGCCGCTTGGAAGAAGGCCCCAAATGGATACCCCTTCTTCCCTCTGTTCTTCTACTGCGGGCTCTGCCCGCCTTTTTCTGAATTTTTCTGCGACATCATGAATACCTATGGATTCCACCTCCTTGACTTCACCCCCAATGCCGTTCTGACCATGGCAGTTTTCGCACATCTCTGCGAAAACTTTGTCGGAGTCCATCCCAACATAGTCCTCTTTCGCCACTTCTTCATACCCAGAGTAGACAGAGGAGAGCCTCTATTCGGCGGAATCGCTTGGATCTCAAGGGCCGGCAAGAAAGAAACCTATCTGCAGGGAGAGTTCCGCGGCAAGTGGGAGGAGTGGAGAGCAGATTGGTGCTGGATTGAGGAGGAGAATCCGCAGCCATTCACCACCCGGCGCCAAACCCCAGTAGCTCGCGGCAGCGATTGGAGTGACGTGGCCCCGGAAGACGACAGGCTGAAGATTGCCGTCACCAGGATCCTGCGCCTCAGGCTTGCCGGGCTCACCATAGGCGCTGTTGGCGCGGACTTTCTTCGCCGCCGCATCGCCCCCCTGCAGGAACGGGGGAGACCCACTTGGGAGTTCAAGAATGTGGCGGACATCATGAGGCTGCGGCCGGGCCTCAACTACAACTTCACAGTTCTGGAGCTAAACGCGATGCTCCAGGAGCTCTTCAAGTATGACCCCCAACATCCCAAAGTTTTTAGGTTGCCGTGGGGCGTCGTTCCGTTGTGCAACAATTTCTCGCTCGACCGCATCCGTGCAATGATGCCGGAGTGGGACTCGCATGGAATTGTGCCAACTTGGCAGGAGCCTGCAGACGACGTTGTGCAGCAATTCTTCGATGACTTGGTAGAAGTGGCGATCCGCGCCGACGAGAAGGACGGCCTCACCCGCGACACCACCGATGCAGAGATGGCACTGATCGCCACCAGGCTGGAAGAGGCGGCGGTAGCCGCGGCCGCGGGCGAGTTTGGATTCACCGTGGAGGAGGCAGATGCAGCAGAGGCGGGAAGCCGTGCCGAGCGACAGGAGCCTGCCGGTGAGAAAGAGCTTGCCGGGCAGAACGTTGAGTCGAGCGAGCCCGCCAAGGATACGAGCGGCTCGCTGGAGATCAACTCGTCTTCCACTTCGTCTTCAGACAGCTCGCCGCAAGCAGAGCCTCCATCCCCACCAAGAAGGCGTCTCCGCAAGGCCGGTGACGTAGCGGAGCGGCAAGCGGGTCAACAGACGACAACTGGAGCGGGGCCCTCCCGGACCACCGCTTCTGCTCCTGCCGCTTCTCATGCCGCGACGACAGCTGGAGCGGGGTCGTCTCAGACCACCGCCACTGCTCCTGCCAAGCGGCCAAGGGAAGCTTCTCCTCCGCCTCCTCACACCAGGCGCGCGCCGGACTTTGACTTCTCCGCGTTCAGCTCCGACGAGGAAGAAGAATAAGAGTAAGCTTCTCTTGCTGTACTTGCTGTTCTTCAATTCTTGCTGTTTTGTCTTGTGTCTCACTTGCTTTACTCTGAACTTGTTCCTTTTCAGGACTCTGGCCCAGAGAGCAGCGAAGAGAGCCAAGGCCCCGGTGATTATCATCGAGGATGAACCCACGGCGACAGCGGGGTGTGCACCCGAGACAACCTTGCCGGACCCGGCAACTTTTCTCCAGAGCAGCCCCCAGCGTAAGTATATGGTTTGCTTCCCGCTTGTGAGGTGCACATGAATACTCTGTTTTTGCTGATATTTGATTGTTGATTTGTGTAGGAGCAGAGCAGCCCCACCAGGAGCCAAGGGAGAATCCCCCGACAAGGGAGAACTCTCCGGCAAGGGAGGGCTTCCCGGTAAGGGAGAAGTCTCCGGCAAGGGATAGCACCAGCGGCCCCCCGACGGCGGAGACCACGACTGCAGAACCCGGTACAGGTAATCCTTTCGCTGCAAGGCTTCCCTTGGGTTCTTCTTCTTTTGATCTTCTGTTTGTTGGATTTTTGCTTGACTCTTCTCCCTTTTCCGGCTGCCAGACCCATCTGCTGCAGAGCCGATGGAGACCGAGGTTGCCGCCGAAGAAGCGGCCGGTGCTGGCGATCCCGCCGGCGCAGAGGCCGCCAAGGCTGCCGCCGCAGCAACTGGCAAGGGGTCCGGCGATCGCACTGACGGCCCTGAGGCCGCAGGAGCGCCAGGCGCTACACCGACCGCCGACCCGTCCGCCGCTGCCGCAGCGCCAGGCTCCGAAGAGCCCCAGCCAGGCGTCTACCTGAAGGCCGGCGAAGGCGTCTTCATCAACCTCCCCTGGGCGTTAAGCTCCAGGGCGCTGGTCGAGGGAGAGATCTTCGACGAGGAAGTGCTTGCCTCCGTGGGGCTGACGCTGGTTGACGCGCCGAGCAGCAGCAGCAACGAGCCTGAGGAAGAGCGGCTGCTGTGGAAGTTGCTGTCGCTCTACCGCGCGCGGCAAGCCAAGCTGGACTCCCGCGAGGCGCTTGTCGCGAAGGCGGGAGTAGACATCAAGAAGCGCGCGGAGGAGCTCCGGGGCTTCCACCAGGAAGCTCGTCGGTCCTTGGCAGAGGAGCGGGAGCAACTCGACGAAGCGCAGAAGGCCTTCCTCCTCGAGAAGGCCGAAGTCGAAGAGCAGCAGCGGCTTGCCGCTGTGAAGCTATCCACGGAGGAGGGCGAGCTGGCGCAGCGGAAGGTCAATCTTGACGCCCATGAGGAGGAGCTTGCCGCTAGCGAGGAAAAACTCGGCAGAGCCCTCAAGCAAGCAGAGGACGCTGCCGCCGCCGCCGAGGCCGCCAAGAAGGAGTTGGAGATGAAGGTGGCGCAGCTGGAGGTCAATCTTGCCGAGAAGGGCAAAGAGCTCAGCGCCACCAAGGACTCCAATGCAAATCTTGAGTCGAAGTTGACTGCTTTGACCAAGACGCTGGACGGCGCCAAGAAGTAGGAGGCGGCCTTGAAGGAGGAGATCAAGGCCGACAAGGCGCTGCTGGAAAGTGTCGCCGCCACCCAAAACGCTTTCTGGGAGACTGTGGAGCACTGGACGGAGAGTCTTGTGAATGCTGCGACAGACATTGACAAGGAGTTGGCGTAGCTGGGGATGGAGGATCTCGGGTATCCCTCCGACGAGAACCTCCAACCCAGCGCCAAGCTCGTCTTGTTCTTCAAGGGCGTGGCGACGGCCCTCCAGCGACTCCGGGAGAGGGTCCCAAAGCAGCTGGCCGACGAGTCGCGCAAGATCTGCGCGGGAGCTCTTCAGAAAGTGTTGGTGAAGGTGGCCTTCCGCAATCCAGGCCTCAACCTCACCAACGTCCTCAAGACCCTGCCGCCGGATGCTGATCTGGAGGCGCTCAAGGCCCTTGTCGCACCCATTGTGGACAAGGTGAGCGGGATCAAGAGGATCGAGGGCGATCGTGTAGATTAGGCCGCCCAAAGCTTGACAGTTCCAGTGCCCACTCAACAATCCTGCCTGTCGCTTCTGGATTCTGTAGTATCCTCTTCAGCGGAAAGCGAGTGACAACTGTGATCTCATGTGCTTGGAAGTAATGGCGCAGCTTTCTCGAGTCCATGAGAAGGCCGAAAAGCAATTTCTGCACGCCAGAGTACCTTGACCTAGCCCCCTGTAGAAGGGAACTGACAAAGTAAACTGGGCGCTGCACCATTTTCTTCTGTGTCTCCTCGTGCATCTGCGCAGATCCATCTTTGTCGGGACCAGAGCTTGCCGGGGTAGCCCCCTGCTTGTCGCTGGATGCGCTTGCCGTGGTTGCTGACTCGTCATCTTCCTCCCTCTGTGCACTAACGCAGCACTAACCACTTGATTGGTTGCCGCTATGTACAACAGCAACTTCTCTTGTCGATTAGGTGCGACAAGTATTGGAGGGGAGGACAGGTATCTCTTCAAGTCTTGCAGCGCAGCCTCCGCTTCCGGAGTCCATTTCATTGGACCTTCCTTTTTCAATAATTTGAAAAATGGCAGGGCGCACTCAGCAGACCTAGAGATAAACCTGCTGAGAGCAGCCACGCAACCGGCAAGTCTTTGTACATCCTTGACGCGCTTTGGTGCTTCAATCTGCTCAATGGCCTTGATCTTGTCGGGATTGGCTTCAATTCCCCGCTGAGACACGAAGAACCCGAGAAGCTTGCTGGAGGGGACTCCAAACACACACTTCTCTGGGTTGAGCTTGAGGCTGATCTTGCGTAGATTTGCAAAGGTCTCGTCTAAATTTTGAATCAGAGTTGCCTTGTCCTTGCTCTTGACCACTATATCATCCATGTAGGCTTGCACATTTCTGTGTATTTGTGGCTCCAGAGCGACATGGACTACTCTTGCAAATGTTGAACCAGCATTTTTTAATCTGAAAGGCATCCGTATGAAACAGTACGTGCCACATGGAGTAATAAATGCGGTCTTCTCCTCATCCTCTTCTGCCATGAAGATTTGATGGTATCCTGAGTATGCGTCAAGAAATGAAAGCAAATCACATCCGGCTGTGGAGTCAACAATCTGGTCAATGCGCGGCAAAGGAAATGGGTCTTTGGGACAAGCTTTGTTAACATCGGTAAAATCGATACAAAGTCTCCATTTTCCATTCGCCTTGCGCATGACAACAGGATTGGCCAACCACGTAGGATGGGGCACTCCTCTGACAAGGCCTGCTGCTTCCATCTTCTTGATCTCTTCTGCAATAAATTCTTGGCGCTCCACTGCTTGCTTCCTGACCTTATGCTTGACGGGCTGCGCATGTGGACAAACGGCGAGGTGGTGCTCAATTACTTTCCTGGGAACACCGGGGATGTCAGACGGTTGCCATGCAAACACGTCGACATTCGCCCGCAGGAAAGAAATGAGTGCGCTTTCCTATTTAGGGTCGAGAGTGGCACTGTTGGTTCCTTGGCGGACACCTTCTTCGTCTCTGGCGGAGCTGCCATTGTCTTCTTACACTTGCCGGTGGAGCTCGATGGTGCGTCCTCGACGGCAGCGCAGCACTCCGAAGAGGTGCGCTTGCCGGAGTGGGCATCAGAACTCTTGCCGGACTTGGTCTTCTTCTTCCCCCCGGGAGCTTCAGCGGCAAGTTACTTGCGGTCTGTTGCGGCTGCGGCTTCCCGGTAGATCTTGTCGGCGCAGATAAGAGCATCCTTCTTGTCGCCAGGGACAGAGATGACGCTTATCGGGCCTGGCATCTTCAGCATGTTGTACGCGTAGTGAGAGGCTGCCATGAACTTGGCGAGTGCTGGGCGGCCAAGTATCCCATTGTAAGGCAATGGAATATCGGCAACGTCAAAAGTGACCCTCTCAGTCCTGAAGTTGAGCTCGCTGCCAAATGTTACTGGCAACGTGACCTTTCCCTTCGACTTGCTCCTTCCCGGGTTAATTCCTTGGAATGTGCCGGTCTCTTCAAGCTCGCTGTCAGGGATCTGGAGCTTCTGGAGTACAGCGGAGGAGATCAGGTTCAAGCCGGCCCCGCCGTCAACTAACATCTTAGTGACCTTGAGGTTGCGGATAGTTGGTGAAACCAACATCGGCAAGCACCCAACTGCAGTTGTGCGGTCAGGGTGGTCCTCAATATCAAAGATGATAGGCGTGCTGGACCATTTCAGAAGCTTGCGTGACTCGACAGGTGGTTCTGCTGCATTGACTTCCCGCACCCACTGCTTGAGTTGGCGGTGCGAAGTATGCAGAGAAGCACCGCCGTCAACACACAGGACCTCTGTGGCTTTCTGGAACTCCTGTTCGCTGGTCTCAACATCATCCATGTCTTCGTCGTCGTCGTCGTCTTCATCCTTGTCGCGGCCGCGGGGAGGTCTGTCTCCTTGCCGCTGTTTGGCCTTGCCGCGGTGTCCTCCCCGGCCGGCGCGCTTCTTGCCAGATTCTCCAACGCCTCCTTGGGACCTCTCCTTGTCTCGTCGCTCGTACTCAGCCTTTTGTTGCTGGACAAGCTGCTCGACCTTCTTGCAGCTCTGGAGGTCATGGCCCTTGGTGCGGTGAATCTTGCAGTACTGCTTGTCGGTGCCTTCCTGCTTGTCGGCGACAGCCATAGCCTGGCAGTTGGTGCATGCGGCAATCTCCTTGCCGGAGCTACCAACTTTGGCTTTCTGGGCGGCACCTTCTTTGCCGGACTGCTCAACGACTAGCACATCTTTACCTTTCTTCTTCCTGTTCCGCCGCCGGTTTTTCTTTGCCGGGGCTGCATCCTCACTGTCAGATCCTCCTGCTCCTATATTCTCTCCGGGGAGTTTCCTCCCTTCTTCAGCACGTGCACACTTGTCGGCCAGGGCATACAGCTCACTGACGTCTCTGATCTTGCACATCGCCATCTCCTCCCGCATCCTGCGGTTACGCACGTTCTGATGGAACGCGCTGATGACCGCGGCAGGGTGGACATCTGGGATGTTGTGCTGTACACGGCTGAATCTCTGAATGTACTTGCGCAGGGGCTCTCCTTCCTTCTGGGCGAGCAGATGAAGGTCGCTCTCTTGGCCATGAGGTTTGTGGCCGCCTGTAAAGGCGCCGACAAACTGATAGCATAGATCTACCCAGGAGGATATGGAGTTGTCCGGCAAGTGCATGAGCCAGGACCTGACGTTGGGTTTGAGCACCAGCGGGAAGTAGCTGGCAAGGATCTTGTCGTCCCGCCCCCCGGCAGCCTGCACCGCGATGGTGTAGATGCTGAGGAACTCTGACGGATGCGACTTGCCATCGTACTTCTCCGGTACGTCTGGTTTGATATTCTTCATACTGGGCCACTGGACTTGCGGCAGCTCACGGGTGAACGCAGGGCAACCTACCGCGTTCGGCAAGTCGCCTGGTTCCCCTGGCACATGCATGTCGACAGAGGGCCCAGCGCGCTGGTCTGCTTGACGTCGCGCTTCTCTTCGGCGCTCGATGCGAGTACGAGCGTCTTCTTGCTGTCGTTCATGAAGAACTTGGCGCTGATCGCGGCGAGCTCGCGGATCTGATGACGCGGTGGAGTCGCTGTCGAGGTGGATCCGGCGAGTCGGCGATCTTGGCCTTCGGGGTGGAGAGTGCACAGAGGTTGCTCCCCCACCGGTCTTGTCGCCACCGGCTCATGCCTGGCTGACTTGCCGCGGCTGCGACGTGCTCGGTTGCCGCTGAGTGTCGTCGTTGGCGAAGCCGATGAGACTCTGGATGGTGGCCCTCCAGTCGTCGATCTTGTCTGCTGTTGGAGGGTAGTCTAGGAGCAGTTGAGCTCGCGCCAAAGCTTCTGCTGCAGTGGCGGGTGGTGGTGGCGAACGGTGCGAGGAGCGGGATATGCTCGGACTTCTAACTACGTTAGAAGGAGCAGTATCCTGTCCAGGTGATTGTGCCTCGCTCGTGCCAGCATGGTCGCGTGCATGGTGGTCTTGAGCACTCCGAGATCCACCAGCTCGATCTTGGTCCAGCAAACGCATGGTACCGTGAGTGCCATGACGCTGCCGGTCTCGCGCCTCCTAAGATGGGCGCGGTGCATGTACGGACACCGAGGCCTTGGAGTGCGCCCGGTCGTTGTGGGAGCCGGCTACACCGCCGATGGGCAGCGCAGCCTTGTCCTTGGACCTGGCAGCACCGTGAGCTCCCTCGTCGACGCTCGTTCTTCTGCCGGCGTCCGCCCCATCAGCCATTTGCTCCGGTGGTAGTGGGGCGAACGGAGCAGCCACCTCCGAAGCCTTCTTCTTCGGTGGCATGTTGATGAAGATGATGAAGATCTAGCCCGCGTGAACACCGGATCTGGTTCACACAACCTCGACGCCCCCTACCTGGCGCGCCAAAGATGCCTGGGTACTGATCCACGGGCACCTATGGGACCAGCGGGCCGAGTCCCTTTCGGTTCGGCGGGGGCGGAGGTCGTGCAAAGAGCGGATCGAGGCGAAGCACACGAGCAGTTTACCCAAGTTCGGGCCGCACGGATGCATAAAATCCTACTCCTGCTTTGTAGTTTGTATTGAGTTCTTGCTCGGGAGCGCTGAGTGCTACAGTACACACCAGCAGCTAACGAGACCGAGCGTGAGTGTTCAAACCAGCTAACCCCCCTCTATGTTGCGCATGGGCCTCCTTTTATATGCTCAAGGGGTCACCGACAGGTGGCAACATAGACAAGGGCAAAAAGGGAAAGGTGCTGCGGTTGGTACAGCTACCTGCTACAGTGTATCATACCTAACCCTGACGGCAGGGGACAAGGGCCTTAAATGCCTGTCTGCGTTGCCTAAACAGTGTAAAAGGGACCGTCAGGGACGCCACCGCTCGCCACGGCAGCAATCTTGTCAGCGCCGCTTGCCACCGGTCACCGCTGGCTGCACAGCCTCCCACCACGTACGCTGGGAAGGGTCCTAGAGCGACACGTTGGTGGATGTGCTGGAGCGCGGGCACGGATTGGTGGCTTGCCGCGGTCGTTGTCTTGTCGCGTCCGGGAGCTTGTCGCTCACCGGGCCTTGCCGGGACGCGTGGCGCCCCGCGGCAAGTTCCTTGAGATGCCTTGGGTGGCCTTCCCGGCAAGCTCCTCTTGCCGGGGTCTTGACTTGGATACTTTGTTCTTGAACGGCTCCAAAGGAACCAGGGAGGACCTTGGCGGTCACCCGGCAAGCCTTGCCGCGGGACACTGCGACTGCCCGTGCACAAGTTCGGGATACTAAGGGTACCCCTACTCTAGTACACCGACATCTAGCCTATATGAATTCTGATAGCCTCTACGGACTAGACCCTCCAGTTTATATAGACACCAGAGGGGCCTAGGGTTGTACATGTTGGGGAACGTAGTAATTTCAAAAAACAATCCTACGCACACGCAAGATCTATCATGGTGATGCATAGCAATGAGAGGGGAAGAGTGTTGTACACGTACCCACGTAGACCATAAGCAGAAGCATTATGACAACGCGGTTGATGTAGTCGTACGTCTTCACGATCCGACCGATCCTAGTACCGAAAGTATGGCACCTCCGCGATCTGCACACGTTCGGCTCGGTGATGTCCCACGAACTCCTGATCTAGCTAAGTGTCGAGGGAGAGTTTCGTAAGCACGACGGCGTGATGACGGTGATGATGAAGCTACCGGCGCAGGGCTTAGCCTAAGCACTATCACGATATGACCGAGGTGGATTATGGTGGAGAGGGCACCGCACACGGCTAAGGGATCAATGATCAACTTGTGTGTTCTAGGGTGCCCCTGCCCTCGTATATAAAGGAGCAAGGGGGGAGGCCGGCCGGCCCTTGGAGGTGTGCCAAGGAGGGGAGGAGTCCTCCTCCTAGTAGGAGTAGGACTCCCCCTTTCCTAGTCCAACTAGGAGGAGGAAGGGGAAAGGAAGGAGAGGGAGAGAAGAGAAGGAAAGGGGGGTCATGGAAAAATGTATGATTTAATTCAGAACCCAAATGTGTCATGGAAAAATGTGCATCACCTCTGGTACTGTTTACAGCATTTTCCATAAATGATGAGCATTTTTGAAAGCAATTTGGATTTACTGAAAATATTTTAGGTGAACCTAGTGAATTCCTTTGAAGCTATGGGTTTAGGCAATCCCCATTCACTAGTAGCAAACGGAGCTTTAGCGCCGGTTTGTAAGGGCCTTTAGTGCCGGTTCCATAACCGACACTAAAGGGTGGTCACTAAAGGCCCCCCGCCCTTTAGTACCGGTTCGACACGAACCTGCGCTAAAGTGCCACCACGTGCCGTGAGCTCGCGCCCTGGTATGGGGGACCTTTAGTACCGGTTGGTTTTACCAACCGGTAATAAAGGTTTTTTTGTTGAAAATTTTGGAAAAATAATTTTGATTTTTTTTTGATTTTTAATTTTCCAGAATTATTTGATAATTTAGTCTCTAATCACCTTTCTTAACTGCTCAAGTGTGGATCACTCATTCCAAATCGCCTGACTTCCCGTCCGGTCACCCATCCTCTCACTCCCCCAGCCTGAGCACGCTTAACTTGAGAGTTCTATTCCCCCTACATTCCAAGTTTGCACTTGTTGTTTTCCTGACAAATGTAAGCTGTCAATCCTATTAACCCTCAGTAGTTTAGCTTGAGCATGAAGTCACACATTTCATCGTTTGAGTTTCAAACTATTATTCTAAAAAACAGTAATTATGTAGTAACACTAATATTTCTTGAATAAGTAGTTTGACCATAGTTTGACCACAGTTTGACCAGATTTGGCCAAAATTCAAAAAAATTGAGATACTTATTTAGTAACACTAATAGTATTGCGTAATTATTTAGAAACACTCTATATTTCTTCAATCAGTTGTTTGACCGGTTTGACAATATTTAACCAAAATTCAAGAAAACATAAATTAGAGCATATCTTTTTTTCCTTTTACAATTTTGTCATTTCAAAAATTGTCCTAAACCCTAAACCCGGGACTTAAAACGTCAGAAACTCTATGCTAAACAGTAAAAACTAAGGGTTTAAACCATAAAACCTAACCCTAAACTCTGAAATCTAACCCCTAGCACTAAACGCTAAAAACCTCTAAAAACGTCTAAAACGCCCAAAAACTCCATTTTCCCTTTGGAATTTTGTGATTTTAAAAAATTGTCGAAACGGAAAACTGGTTGGTTCCTCTCTTTGGCACATTGTTGACCTGTACTAGTTGGTTCCTCTAGGTGTTGCATGTGTTTGAGAAGAAGAACCAAGTACTAGTGTTGGAATATATTCTTGCTCACTAAACCATGGGAGGTCCAAGTAAAGAAAAATTAGGGGATTCTAGTGTTAATAAGATTAATGAAATATTTAGCAAACTGCTTGAGCACCAGCAGAAATCAAAGGCTGCTCCTGAGCCAGTTAAGAATACACTTGAGCCAAATTCAGTCCGACTATCAGGACGTGGTGACTACATCAGTTGGGCACGCCATGCCAAATTGATTTTGAGCACCAATGACTATGATTATTTACTTGTTGGCAATCAAGAAAGTTTGGAGAAAGGTGGTGCATGCAGGAAACAAATCAATGATAAAGTACTAGTATGGATGTTGGGAAGTATGGAACCGAAATTAGAGAACAAGTGGAAGGCATGGGCACTGTTTGTGAGGTCTGGTCATCTTTGAAGAAACAATTTGTAGGGAAACAAATAAAATGCAAGCCACCCATATCATGCATGATTTAACTAATTTGAAGCAGCGCTCAATATCTATAACAGAGTATGTAGGTGAAGTAAAAAAATTATACAGAGACTTACACTATCATCACCCTTTTGAACCTGTTCACAAGGATGACTTGGCAATTCATCACTTGTGGTTTGAGTCATTTGTGAGCAAGCTATTTCTTGATGGCCTAGACCATGAACTAAACCTCTGTCGTCAATTGATATTTGCAATTCCTGAGTGGCCTAGTCTTGATGATATTATTTCTAGCATGATTGAGGAGGAGACTCGTTTGGCACAACCGAAGGAGGATGGTCAGGAGCATGCAGATGCTCGTGCTGCATTATCCATACAACCTTGTCATGCTACAAATTCTTTTGGTAAGGTGGATAAAAGCAAATTGCTTTGTGACCATTGCAAGAGAAAAGGACACACCAAGGGTGAGTGTTTTGAGTTGCATGGTTATCCACCTTGGTGGGATAAAGGGAGATCTCAGCTAGGGGGAGCTCGGGGTTCAAACAAAAGACAAGCTAATTATAATGCATCTGCAAGGGAACTACCTGTGGTAGACATGCAAGCTCTTGAGGATTTCAAATCCAAGCTCAAACTCTCCGAAGGCTCATCTGAAGGAAATATGCCCTAGAGGCAATAATAAAGTTATTATTTATTTCCTTATATCATGATAAATGTTTATTATTCATGCTAGAATTGTATTAACCGGAAACATAATACATGTGTGAATACATAGACAAACAAAGTGTCACTAGCATGCCTCTACTTGACTAGCTCGTTAATCAAAGATGGTTATGTTTCCTAACCATGAACAATGAGTTGTTATTTGATTAACGGGATCACATCATTAAGTGAATGATCTGATTGACATGACCCATTCCATTAGCTTAGCACCCGATCATTTACTATGTTGCTATTGCTTTCTTCATGACTTATACATGTTCCTATAACTATGAGATTATGCAACTCCCGTTTACCGGAGGAACACTTTGGGTACTACCAAACGTCACAACGTAACTGGGTGATTATAAAGGAGTACTACAGGTTTCTCCAATGGTACATGTTGGGTTGGGGTATTTCGAGATTAGGTTTTGTCACTCCGATTGTCGGAGAGGTATCTCTTGGCCCTCTCGGTAATGCACATCACATAAGCCTTGCAAGCATTACAACTAATATGTTAGTTGTGAGATGATGTATTACGGAACGAGTAAAGAGACTTGCCGGTAACGAGATTGAACTAGGTATTGGATACCGACGATCGAATCTCGGGCAAGTAACATACCGATGACAAAGGGAACAACGTATGTTGTTATGCGGTCTGACCGATAAAGATTTTCGTAGAATATGTAGGAGCCAATATGGGCATCCAGGTCCCGCTATTGGTTATTGACCGGAGACGTGTCTCAGTCATGTCTACATTGTTCTCGAACCCGTAGGGTCCGCACGCTTAAGTTTACGATGATAGTTATATTATGAGTTTATGCATTTTGATACCGAAGGTTGTTCGGAGTCCCGGATGTGATCACGGACATGACGAGGAGTCTCGAAATGGTCGAGATGTAAAGATTGATATATTGGAAGCCTATGTTTGGATATCGGAAGTGTTCCGGGTGAAATCGGGATTTTACCGGAGTACTGGGAAGGTTACCGGAACCCCCCGGGAGCTAAATGGGCCATGATGGGCCTTAGTGGAAAAGAGAAGAGGCAGCCCTACATGGGCTGTGCACCTCCCCCTTCCCCTAGTCCTATTAGGACTAGGAGAGGTGGCCGGCCCCCTCTCTCTCTTTTCCCCCTCCGCGAATCCTATTCCAACTAGGATTGGGGGGGGGGGGAATCCTACTCCCAGAGGGAGTAGGACTCTCCCGGCACGCCAAGCTTGGCTGGCCAGCCTCCCCCCTCTAGTCCTTTATATACTGAGGCAGAGGCACCCCAAGAACACACAAGTTGATCCACGTGATCTATTCCTTAGCCGTGTGCGGTGCCCCCAGCCACCATATTCCTCGATAATACTGTAGCGGAGTTTAGGCGAAGCCCTGCTGCTGTAGTGCATCAAGATCGTCACCACGCCGTCGTACTGACGGAACTCTTCCCCGACACTTTGCTGGATCGGAGTCCGGGGATCGTCATCGAGCTGAACGTGTGCTCGAACTCGGAGGTGCCGTAGTTTCGGTGCTTGATCGGTTGGATCGTGAAGACGTACGACTACTTCCTCTACGTCGTGTCAGCGCTTCCGCAGTCGGTCTGCGTTGGGTACGTAGACAACACTCTCCCCTCTCGTTGCTGTGCATCACATGATCTTGCGTGTGCGTAGGAATTTTTTTGAAATTACTACGAAACCCAACAGTGGCATCCGAGCCTAGGTTTTATTTGTTGATGTTATATGCACGAGTAGAACACAAGTGAGTTCTAGGCGATATAAGTCATACTGCCGACATTACGCGTACGCTTACACGAGACCGGTTCTCCCGACGTGCTTTGCACAGAGGTGGCTTGTGCGTGACTGCCGGGGTTGCTGATCCACGGGCACCTATGGGACCGGCGGACCGGGTCCCTTTCGGTTCGGCGGGGGCGGAGGTTGCGCAAAGAGCAGATCGAGGCGGAGCACGCGAGCGATTTACCTAGGTTCGGGCCGCACGGATGCGTAAAACCCTACTCCTGCTTTGTGGTTTGGTATTGATTTCTAGCTCGGGAGCGCGGAGTGCTACAGTGCACACCGGCGGCTGGCAAGACCGAGCGTGAGGGTTCGAACTGGCTAACCCCCCTCTACGTTGCTCACGGGCCTCCTTTTATATGCTCAAGGGGTTACCCACAGGTGGCAACGGAGGTAAAGGGCAAAAACGGAAGAGTGGTGGTTGGTACAACTACCTTTACAGTGTATCATACCTAACCCTGGCGGCAGGGGACAAGGGCATTAATTGCCCGTCTGTGTCGCCTAGAAAGTACCGAAATGGACCGCTAGGGACGCCACCGTTTCCACGATGGTTATCTTGTCAGCGCCTGCTTGCCACGACGGTTATCTTGTCAGCGCCTGCTTGCCACCGCGCACCCCTAGTTGCACCGACTCCTGCCACGTGTGCTTGGGAGAGTCCTAGAGCGACACGTTGGCAGGTGTGCTGGAGCGCGGGCACGAAGTGGGGGTTTCCCGCGGCAAGCTCCTTGTCGCGGTCGTCGTCTTGTCGTGTTCGGGAGCTTGTCGCTCACCGGGCCTTGCCGGACCGCGTGGCGTGCCGCGGCAAGTTCCTTGAGATGCCTTGAGTGGCCTTCCCGGCAAGCTCCTCTTGCCGGGGTCTTGCCTTCTTCCCGGCCAGCTTCTCTTGCCGGGGCCTTGGTTGGCCTTCCCGGCAAGCTCCTCTTGCCGGGGCCTCGGTTTGAGTACTTTGTTCTTGAATGGTCTTCAAAGTAGCCGCGGAGGACCTTGGCGGTCACCCGGCAAACCTTGCCGCGGGATGCTGCGACTGCCCGTGCACAAGTTCGGGATACTAGGGTACCCCTACTCTAGTACACCGACAGGAGCCCCTGGGCCTGGGCCAGACACGGTGCCGAGCGCTGTTGGGCCAGGCCCAAAACAGTGCACGGGCACGCGCGGCCTAGGTCACGCCGCGTGTCTCTCCGCTTCCACCGCGCACACCCAGAACGGCACGCGTCAAACGCGGCGTTGTGGGTGACGTGGGCGGTGTGCGCGGGGCTAAGCCCCGCGAGCATGCGTCAAGCCATGATGAAGGGGACAGTTCACGCCCTCCTACCTAAACGGAGGTAGGCGTGGGGGCGTGGTGCATTTACTGGACGGGGCCGGTGCGCGGTTTTCGAGGCGTCCACTCCCCGCGATCACGGGGTGGGGCGAGGCCGCCTCATCCGTCGCCTTGGTTCTGCGTCCCTGCCACGCAGCTCCCATGCGCTTGGGGTCGCGGATGGTGGACGTGGGAATCTGGGCCGTCGCGAGGAGAGACAGCGGGTCGGCCCCGACTCCCTGCTCTTCCCGTGCCTTGATTCGCTGAGCGGGGCGGCCGAACCCCCACCTCGCTCCTTTATAAAGAGCGGGAGGGGAGCCCAGAAACCCGCACTCTCCCATCTCCTCCTTTCTTCAGCTTCTGCTCCCCTTTCTCCCATTTGCCATGGAGAAAGGGAACCCTGGCCCTTCATCGGTGGCGGCGAGGGTCACCGCCAGACAGCGCACCTCTCCCTCTCCCGCGCCCGTGGTGGCAGAGCCAGCCATAAGGGGAAGAGGGAGGGGGCGAGGTCGTGGACGAGGTCGAGGACGAGGTCGAGGCGCTCGGGGAAGAGGCGGACGGGGCGGCGCGCCAGCTTCGCCTCCGCCGGCGGTTCCTCCCCCCACGGCGGTCCATATAGGGGACGACCCTTGCGAGTTCTTCGTCAGGCTGCGGCGGGCGCCTCGTCGTCGCCTCCGGCTTCCAGCTCCGTTCGCGAGCGTGATGGAGTTGGACCCGCCCGAGACACTGAGACTGCACATGAGGGGTTGTGGGATCAGCGGCACGCGAGTCCGCGTTGTATTCCCAGCCCCTAATGTGATGTATCTTGATCGAGGGTGGAAGACGTTCGCCCGTATCCACAGCCTGATGGAGGGGTTTACCCTCCATTTTAAGTTGATGGAGGGCGATCTCCTCTCCGTCAAGGTCTTCGGGTGCTTCGGCACTCGGGCGAAGTGCTGTGTGGACAGCTCCTCCGATAGTGAAGGCTCCCCCTCGAGCGAGAGTGATGAGGAGGAGAGCGACAACGATGATGAAGGTAGCGGGTGGTGGGATGGCGGGTCCGACTAGGTGTCGGGCGCCGCCTCGTGCGGCACCGGTGACCCCATCATCCGTGTCGCCGGCTCCTTGAACTCCCCGGGGCCGTCTCCTTGGGCGGCTGGCGTAGGGAGGCTGCGGAAGGGGAAGAGGGCTGGCGACAAGGCCGTCAGGTCGGAGTACGAGGGCGTGGTGCCCTCGACAGCGTGCTGACGTCCTGCCGCCCCGTCTTCGAGCCCTGCTTCCGGCGCCGCCATCACCGTCCAGCCTTCGGACGGCCCCCGGGATGTTCCCTTGGTGTCTTCTGGCACCCGTAGCTCGCCTAGGCGCCCCTTTTGCCCTTTTCGCCTCCTTGACCTACCTCCTGAAGAGAGGGACAGGAAAGGGATTACGGGCATCTTATCTTTTTAATTTGTAAGCCTTCGGCCCTTAGCTGCATCTAAAACTTGTAATCCTCTCTTTCATGTTTTTCACCCTCTATGGACTGTACCTGAGCGGGATGTTTTTTAATGAAAAGGGGATGTTTGCCGGGTTATTTGTCTCGCGGGTTGAACCCACGCCAAGGAGCAAATCCTTGGTATCCCTCGGACAGACAGTTCATCTCCCGGCAACAGGCCCTGCCGCCTTCCCACGTCGCTTGACCTTTCTCACGCCTTTGACGGAGGCAGGAACGAGGTGGGTGCGGCCTCCTCGTTTCATCCCTTTGCAGCCGCGACTACGACCAAACTTGGCCCCGGGAACTGGCCCCAGGGCCTAGAGTTGAGGGAGCACGACAGTTTTCGGAAGAAACGCGGTTTCGCATTCCCCAGTCCATAAGAGGATGCATGATGAGGGACGAAAGACTTATCTGATATTGCAGCCCCCGGCAACTCTGGCTTGCCGTGGACGAATCTTGGCACTCGCAGCCCCCAGCAATACTGGCTTGCCGGGGCCCAGGTGCCGGCGCGCCCTTCTTCTCCTTTTCGTCCTCAAGCGGACTGGCCAGGATATGCGAGCCCTGCGAACGAAAGGAATGCAAAGGGACGGACACTCGACCTCTAAGCTAGGGGTTAGCTGCTGTTAGGCACTATCAACCCTAACCATGGACGAGACTCGACCTAGCATGCATGCTATAACCCCGGGGTGTCAGCGCTTCATTTACTTGTGCTCAGGGTCTGCGCCTGGCTTTGTACAAAGGATTACATGCAACAGCGGCAAGACTTGTACAAAAGGGTGGTTGCCGGACAGGGTCCGACAACCGCGCCTTAGGGGTAAAACTTACGAAGATGCTCGATGTTCCAGGAGTTGCTCACTGGTACGCCATCTTCGGTCTCAAGGCGGACAGCGCCAGGCCTTGTGACTCGCTTCACCCGGTAAGAGCCTTCCCACTTCGGCATCAACTTGTTGGAATTCTTGGCGGACTGAACGCGCCGAAGAACAAGGTCGCCTTCCTCGAGACTCCTGGCGTTGACTCTGCGGCTATGGTAGCGGCGCAGAGCTTGCTGGTAGCGAGCAGCTCGCACAGCAGCCTGGAGACGGTCTTCCTCAAGGAGCAGCGCGTCATCTTGTCGCAGCCGCTCTTGCTCGAGCTCATCATAAGCGAGCACTCGAGGTGACCCGTATACGAGTTCCGTGGGGGTAACTGCCTCTGCTTCATAGACTAGAGCAAAGGGTGTCTGTCCAGTGGCTCGATTTGGCGTCGTTCTGATCGACCAAAGAGCCACTGGTAGCTCCTCGATCCAGTTCCTTCTGCACTTGTGCAGCCTGTCGAAAGTTCTGGTCTTGAGCCCGCGCAGCACTTCAGCATTTGCCCTCTCCGCTTGACCGTTGCTTCTCGGTGAGCAACAGAAGGGAAGCAGATCTTGGCGCCAAGATCTTGGACGTATTGCATGAAGGTGCGGCTCTTGATTGTGTACCGCTGTCGGTGATTATCCTGTTGGGGATCCCGAAGCGGCAAACAATCGACCTGAAGAACTTGACGGCTGACTGTGCGGTCACCTTCCTCACTGGTTCCACTTCCGGCCACTTTGTGAACTTGTCGATTGCGACATACAAGTACTCAAAGCCCCCGACAGCTCGGGGAAAGGGGCCGAGGATGTCGAGCCCCTAGACCGAAAATGGCCAGGATAAAGGGATCGTCTGGAGAGCTTGAGCTGGCTGGTGTATCTGCTTGGAATGGAACTGGCACGCTTCACACTTGGTTACTTGTGCAGTTGCATCCTGGAGGGCCGTTGGCCAGAAGAAACCTTGCCGGAATGCTTTGCCGACAAGTGCTCTTGCGCCAATGTGGTGACCACATATGCCTCCGTGTATCTCTGCCAACAGCTTTTGTCCGTCTTCCCGGTGAATACACTTCAATTTCACACCGTTGAGTCTTCTTCTGTACAGTGTCTTGTCGACAAACTGGTACATACTTGACTGCCGGGCTACTCTTTCCGCTTCTTCTTGCTCTTCGGGAAGTTCTCCTGTCTGAAGGAAACGGACAATCTGTTGCGCCCATGTTGGAGCTTGTGGCTCGACAACAAGGACTAAAGGCAACTCTGCTGCTGCGGGAACATCTGCTTCCACGGCAAGAACCTGCGGCTTTGCCGGAGCTTGACGTTCCCCGGCAAGCTTGCCGGGGCGAAACTTGCCGGGAGCTTCTGCTTCAACGGAACAAACCCTAGGGCTTGCCGGAGCATCATGCCCCTCAGCGCTCTTAGTGTTGTTCTCAGCTGCTGCGGGAACATCCGCTTCTACGGCAAGGAGCTGCACCTCTGCCGGAGCTTGACGTTCCCCGACAAGCTTGCCGGAGCAGAACTTCCCGGGAGCTTCTGCTTCAACGGAACAAACCCTTGGGCTTGCCGGAGCAGACTGCTCCTCAGCGCCTTCGGCGTTGATCTTAGGGACCTTCTTGGCGGCGGCTTCAGGAAGCTCTGCCGGCAAATAGTCACCTGAAATCAACTTCCTCTTCTTGCTTTGTCCAGTTGATGGCGTTACGGACGGCTGAGTCAGCTTGAGCACAAAGGTCCCTGGTTCCACAGGTAACTTAAGTGCGGCACACTTTGACAGGCCATCAGCAATGGCGTTGTGAGCTCTTGGAACATGCTCCATTTGTAGGCCGTCAAAGCGCTCTTCTAGCTTTCTCACTTCGTCAACGTAAGCTTCCATCAATGGAGTCTGATAATTCTTGTTTACTTGGCGGACGACAAGCTGTGAGTCACCCCTGACAATGAGCTTCTTGATCCCAAGGTCTGCCGCGATCCTGAGACCGGCAAGCAATCACTCATACTCTGCAGTATTGTTTGTTGCTTGCTCCTTGGGAAAGTGCATCTGGACTACGTACTTGAGGTGCTCTCCGGTGGGTGCGATAAGCAGCACACCAGCACCGGCGCCTTGCAGCGAAAAGGCACCATCAAAGTACATCAGCCACTCTTTGCTTGCTTCCTTGTCGGGGATGCTCGTTTCTGGAATTTCTTCATCTGGTGTTGGCGTCCATTCTGCTATAAATTCTGCCAATGCTCTGCTCTGGATAGTTGAAGTGCTTTCAAACTTGAGGCCAAAGCTTGACAGTTCCAGTGCCCACTCAACAATCCTGCTTGTCGCTTCTGGATTCTGCAGTATCCTCTTCAGCGGAAAGCGAGTGACAACTGTGATCTCATGTGCTTGGAAGTAATGGCGCAGCTTTCTCGAGGCCATTAGAAGGCCGAAAAGCAATTTCTGCACACCAGAATACCTTGACCTAGCCCCCTGCAGGAGGGAACTGACAAAGTAAACTGGGCGCTGCACCATTTTCTTCTGTGTCTCCTCGTGCGTCTGCGCAGATCAATCTTTGTCGGGACCAGAGCTTCCCGGGGAAGCCCCCTGCTTGTCGCTGGATGTGCTTGCCGCGGTCGCTGGCTCATCATCTGCCTCCCTCTCTGCTACTAACGCAGCACTAACCACTTGATTGGTTGCCGCTATGTACAACAACAACTTCTCTTGTGGCTTAGGTGCGACAAGTATTGGAGGGGAGGACAGGTATCTCTTCAGGTCTTGCAGCGCAGCCTCCGCTTCCGGAGTCCATTTCATTGGACCTGCCTTTTTCAATAATTTGAAAAATGGCAGGGTGCGCTCGGCAGACCGAGAGATAAACCTGCTGAGAGCAGCCACGCAACCGGCAAGTTTCTGTACATCTTTGACGCGCTTTGGTGCTTCAATCTGCTCAATGGCCTTGATCTTGTCGGGATTGGCTTCAATTCCCCGCTGAGATACGAAGAACCCGAGAAGCTTGCCGGAGGGAACTCCAAACACACACTTCTCTAGGTTGAGCTTGAGGCTGATCTTGCGCAGATTTGCAAAGGTCTCGTCTAAGTCTTGAGTTAGGGTTGCTCTGTCCTTGCTCTTGACTACTATATCATCCATGTAGGCTTCCACATTTCTATGTATTTGTGGCTCAAGAGCAACATGGACTACTCTTGCAAATGTCAAACCAGCATTTTTTAATCCGAAAGGCATCCGTACGAAACAGTATGTGCCACATGGAGTAATAAATGCGGTCTTCTCCTCATCCTCTTCTGCCATGAAGATCTGATGATATCCTGAGTATGCGTCAAGAAATGAAAGCAAATCACATCCGGCTGTGGAGTCAACAATCTGGTCAATGCGCGGCAAAGGAAATGGGTCTTTGGGACAAGCTTTGTTAACATCGGTAAAATCGATGCAAAGTCTCCATTTCCCGTTTGCCTTGCGCACGACTACAGGATTGGCCAACCACGTGGGATGGAGCACTCCTCTGACAAGGCCTGCTGCTTCCAGTTTATTGATCTCTTCTGCAATGAATTCTTGGTGCTCCATTGCCTGCTTCCTGACTTTCTGCTTGACGGGCCGCGCATGAGGACAAACGGCAAGGTGGTGCTCAATCACTTTCCTGGGAACACCGGGGATGTCAGACGGCTGCCATGCAAACACGTCGACATTCGCCCGCAGGAAAGTAACGAGCGCGCTTTCCTATTTAGGGCCGAGCGTGGCACTGATGGTGAAGGTACCACCAGTGCAGTCCTCCTTGGCGGACACCTTCTTCGTCTCCGGCGGAGCTGCCATCGTCTTCTTGCACTTGCCGGTGGAGCTCGATGGTGCGTCCTCAACGGCAGCGCAGCACTCCGAAGAGGTGCGCTTGCCGGAGTGGGCATCAGAACTCTTGCCGGACTTGGTCTTCTTTCCCCCGGGAGCTTCAGCGGCAAGTGGATTGCGATCCGCTGCGGCTGCTGCTTCCCGGTAGATCTTGTCGGCACAGATAAGAGCATCCTTCTTGTGGCCAGGGACAGAAATGACGCTTATCGGGCCTGGCATCTTCAGCATGTTATATGCGTAGTGAGAGGCTGCCATGAACTTGGCGAGTGCTGGACGGCCAAGTATCCCGTTGTAGGGCAATGGGATATTGGCAACGTCGAATGTGACCTTCTCAGTCCTGAAGTTTGGCTCGCTGCCAAATGTTACCGGCAGCGTGACCTTCCCCTTCGGCTTGCTCCTTCCCGGGTTGATTCCTTGGAATGTGCCGGTCTCTTCGAGCTCGCTGTCAGGGATTTGGAGTTTCTGGAGCACAGCGGAGGAGATCAGGTTCAAGCCGGCCCCGCCGTCAACTAACATCTTAGTGACCTTGAGGTTGCGGATAGTTGGTGAAACCAACATCGGCAGGCACCCGACCGTAGTTGTGCGATCAGGGTGGTCCTCAATGTCGAAGATGATAGGCGTGCTGGACCATTTCAGAAGCTTGCGCGATTTGACAGGTGGTTCCGCTGCATTGACTTCCCGCGCCCATTGCTTGAGTTGGCGGTGTGAAGTGTGCAGAGACGCACCGCCATCAACGCACAAGACCTCTGTGGCTTTCTGAAACTCCTGTTCACTGGTCTCAACATCATCCATGTCTTCGTCGTCGTCATCTTCATCGTTGTCGCGGCCGCGGGGAGGCCTGTCTCCTTGCCGCTGCTTGACCTTGCCGCGGCGTCCTCCCTGTCCGGTGCGCATCTTGCCGGATTCTCCAGCACCCCCTTGGGCCCTCTCCTTGTCGCGCCGCTCGTACTCAGCTTTTTGCTGCTGGACAAGCTGCTCGACTTTCCTGCAGCTCCGGAGGTCATGGCCCTTGGTGCGGTGAATCTTGCAGTATTGGTTGTCGGAGCCGTCCTGCTTGTCAGCGGCTGCCACAGCCTGGCAGTTGGTGCACGCGGCAACCTCCTTGCCGGAGCTACTGACCTTGGCTCGATTGGCGCCGCCGTCGCTGCCGGACTGCTCAACGACCAGAACCTCTTTGTTCTGCTTCTTCCTGTTGTTGCGCCGCTGATTTTTCTTTGCCGGGGCGGCATCCTCGCTGTCAGATCCCTCTACTCCAGTGCTTTCTCCGGGGAATTTCCTTCCTTCCTTAGCGCGTGCACACTTGTCGGCCAGGGCATATAGCTCGCTGACGTCCTGAATCTTGCACATCGCCATCTCCTCCCGCATCCTGCGGTTACGCACGTTCTGATGGAACGCGCTGATTACCGCGGCAGGGTGGATATTTGGGATGTTGTGCTGTACACGGCTGAACCTCTGGATATACTTGCGCAGGGGCTCTCCTTCCTTCTGGACGAGCAGATGAAGATCACTCTCTTGGCCATGAGGTTTGTGGCCGCCTGTGAAGGCGCCGACAAACTGATGGCATAGATCAGCCCAGGAGGATATGGAGTTGTCCGGCAAGTGCATGAGCCAGGACCTGACGTTGGGCTTGAGCACCAACGGGAAGTAGTTGGCAAGGATCTTATCGTCCCGCCACCCAGCAGCCTGCACCGCGATGGTGTAGATGCTAAGGAACTCCGACGGATGCGACTTGCCGTCGTACTTCTCGGGTACATCTGGTTTGAAATTCTTCGTACTGGGCCACTGGACTTGCCGCAGCTCACGAGTGAACGCAGGGCAACCTACCGCGTACGGCAAGTCGCCTGGCTCCTCCGGCGCATGCATGTCAACAGAGGGCCCAGCGCGCTGGTCTGATTGACGCCGCGCTTCTCTCCGGCGCTCGATGCGAGTACGAGCGTCTTCTTGTTGTCGTTCTTGAAGAACTTGGCGCTGATCGCGACGAGCTCGCGGATCTGACGACGCGGTGGAGTCGCTGTCGAGGTGGACCCGGCGAGTCGACGATCTTGGCCTTCGGGGTGGAGAGTGCATAGTAGTTGCACCCCCACCAGTCTTGTCGTCTCTGGCTCGTGCCTGGCTGGCTTGCCGCGGCTGAGACGCTCTCGGCTGCCGTGGAGTGTCGTCGTTGGTGAAGCCGATGAGACTCTGGATAGTGGCCCTCCAGTCATCGACCTTGTCCGCCGCTGGAGGGTAGTCTAGGAGCAGCTGAGCTCGTGCCAAAGCTTCTGCTGCGGTTCCGGGTGGCGCTGGCGAACGGTGCAAGGAGCGGGATATGCTCGGACTTCTAACTACGTTACAAGGAGCAGTATCTCGTCCAGGCGACCGTGTCTCGCTCGCGCCAGCAGGTTGACGTGCATGGTGGTCCTGAGCGCTCCGAGATCCACCAGCTCGATCTTGATCTAGCGAACGCATGGTACCGTGAGTACCATGACGCTGCCGGTCCCGCGCCTCCTGAGACGGGCGCGGTGCATGCACGGACGCCGAGGTCTTGGAGTGTGCCCGGTCGTTGTGGGAGCCGGCTACGCCGCCGATGGGCAGCGCAGCCTTGTCCGGGGACCTGGCAGCACCGTGAGTTCCCTCGTCGACGTGTGCCCTTCCGCCGGTGCCTGCCCCACCGACCGTTTGCTCCGGCGGTGGCTGGCTCGGCGCGGACGGAGCAGCTGCCTCCGAAATTTTCTTCTTCGGCGGCATGTTGATGAAGATGATGAAGATCTAGCTCACAAGAACGCCGGATCTGGTTCACACAACTTCGACGCCCCCCCACCTAGCGCGCCAGAGATGCCGGGGTTGCTGTTCCACGGGCACCTATGGGACCGGCGGACCGG
The DNA here is from genome assembly GCF_056163025.1 of Triticum urartu. Classification (NCBI taxonomy): domain Eukaryota; kingdom Viridiplantae; phylum Streptophyta; class Magnoliopsida; order Poales; family Poaceae; genus Triticum; species Triticum urartu. The sequence continues at coordinate 593,239,141 of NC_141873.1, forward strand.
GTCCCTTTCGGTTCGGCGGGGGCGGAGGTCGCGCAAAGAGAAGATCGAGGCGGAGCACGCGAGCGATTTACCCAGGTTCGGGCCGCACAGATGCGTAAAACCCTACTCCTGCTTTGTGGTTTGGTATTGATTTCTAGCTCGGGAGCGCGGAGTGCTACAGTGCACACCGGCGGCTGGCAAGACCGAGCGTGAGGGTTCGAACTGGCTAACTCCCCTCTACGTTGCTCACGGGCCTCCTTTTATATGCTCAAGGGGTTACCCACAGGTGGCAACGGAGGTAAAGGGCAAAAACGAAAGAGTGGTGGTTGGTACAACTACCTGTACAGTGTATCATACCTAACCCTGGCGGCAGGGGACAAGGGCATTAATTGCCCGTCTATGTCGCCTAAACAGTACCAAAATGGACCGCTAGGGACGCCACTGTTTGCCACGATGGGTATCTTGTCAGCGCCTGCTTGCCACGATGGTTATCTTGTCAGCGCCTACTTGCCACCGCGCACCCCTAGCTGCACGGCCTCCTGCCACGTGTGCTTGGGAGAGTCCTAGAGCGACACGTTGGCAGGTGTGCTAGAGCGCGGGCACGAAGTGGGGGTTTCCCGCGGCAAGCTCCTTGTCGTGGTCGTCGTCTTGTCGTATTCGGGAGCTTGTCGCTCACCGGGCCTTGCCGGACCGCGTGGCATGCCGCGGCAAGTTCCTTGAGATGCCTTGATTGGCCTTCCCGGCAAGCTCCTCTTGCCGGGGTCTTGCCTTCTTCCCGGCCAGCTTCTCTTGCCGGGGCCTTGGTTGGCCTTCCCGGCAAGCTCCTCTTGCCGGGGCCTCGGTTTGAGTACTTTGTTCTTGAATGGTCTTCAAAGTAGCCGCGGAGGACCTTGGCGGTCACCCGGCAAACCTTGCCGCGGGATGCTGCGACTGCCCGTGCACAAGTTCGGGATACTAGGGTACCCCTACTCTAGTACACTGACAGTGACAGTTTCTCCAACTTTAGTTGAACCAAGTGTGGCTACGCCCGGTCCTTGCGAAGGTTAAAACGGAGTCAAATTGACAAACTATCGTTGTGGTTTTGATGCGTAGGTGATATTGGTTCTTACTTAAGCCCGTAGCAGCCACGTAAAACTTGCAACAACATAGTAGAGGACGTCTAACTTGTTTTTGCAGGGCATGTTGCGATGTGATATGGTCAAAGCATGATGCTAAATTTTATTGTATGAGATGATCATGTTTTGTAACCGAGTTATCGGCAACTGGCAGGAGCCATATGGTTGTCGCTTTATTGTATGCAATGCAATCGCGATGTAATGCTTTACTTTATTACTAAACGGTAGTGATAGTCGTGGAAGCATAAGATTGGCGAGACGACAACGATGCTACGATGGAGATCAAGGTGTCGCGCCAGTGACGATGGTGACCATGACGGTGCTTCGGAGATGGAGATCACAAGCACAAGATGATGATGGCCATATCATATCACTTATATTGATTGCATGTGATGTTTATCTTTTTATGCATCTTATCTTGCTTTGATTGACGGTAGCATTATAAGATGATCTCTCACTAAATTATCAAGAAGTGTTCTCCCTGAGTATGCACCGTTGCCAAAGTTCGTCGTGCCCAGACACCACGTGATGATCGGGTGTGATAAGCTCTACGTCCATCTACAACGGGTGCAAGCCAGTTTTGCACACGCAGAATACTCAGGTTAAACTTGACGAGCCTAGCATATGCAGATATGGCCTCGGAACACGGAGACCGAAAGGTCGAGCGTGAATCATATAGTAGATATGATCAACATAGTGATGTTCACCATTGAAAACTCCTCCATCTCACGTGATGATCGGTTATGGTTTAGTTGATATGGATCACGTAATTACTTAGATGATTAGAGGGATGTCTATCTAAGTGGGAGTTCTTAAGTAATATGATTAATTGAACTTAAATTTATCATGAACTTAGTCCTGGTAGTATTTTGCAAATTATGTTGTAGATCAATAGCTTGCGTTGTTGCTTTCATATGTTTATTTTGATATGTTCCTAGAGAAAAATTGTGTTGAAAGATGTTAGTAGCAGTGATGCGGATTGGATCCGTGATCTGAGGTTTATCCTCATTGCTGCACAGAAGAATTATGTCCTTGATGCACCGCTAGGTGACAGACCTATTGCAGGAGCAGATGCAGACGTTATGAACGTTTGGCTAGCTCAATATGATGACTACTTGATAGTTTAGTGCACCATGCTTAACGGCTTAGAATCGGGACTTCAAAGACGTTTTGAACGTCATGGACCATATGAGATGTTCCAGGAAGCTAATGATGATGATCAGGAAACTTCAGAACAAGATACTACTGAACCTCGTAAATCAACCAGAGTAAGATCCGCGCCAGAGTGGTACGGTAATCCTGTTCTGGAAGTCATGCTACTAGATCATGATGAACCTACGAACTATGAAGAAGCGATGGTGAGCCCAGATTCCGCAAAGTGGCTTGAAGCCATGAAATCTGAGATATGATGCATGTATGAGAACAAAGTATGGACTTTGGTTGACTTGCCCGATGATCGGCAAGCCATAGAAAATAAATGGATCTTCTAGAGGAAGACGGACGCTGATAGTAGAGTTACTATCTACAAAGCTAGAATTGTCGCAAAAGGTTCTCGACAAGTTCAAGGTGTTGACTACGATGAGATTTTCTCACTCGTATCTATGCTTAAGTCTGTCCGAATCATGTTAGCAATTGCCGCATTTTATGAAATCTGGCAAATGGATAAACAAAACTGCATTCCTTAATGGATTTACTAAAGAAGAGTTGTATACGATGCAACTAGAAGGTTTTGTCGATCCTAAAGGTGTTAACTAAATATGCAAGCTCCAGCGATCCATCTATGGACTGGTGCAAGAATCTCGGAGTTGGAATATACGCTTTGATAAGTTGATCAAAGCATATAGTTTTATACAGACTTGCGGTGAAGCCTGTATTTACAAGAAAGTGAGTGGGAGCACTACAACATTTCTGATAAGTATATGTGAATGACATATTGTTGATCAGAAATAATGTAGAATTATTCTGCAAAGCATAGAGGAGTGTCTGAAAGGAGTTTTTCAAAGAAAGACCTCGGTAAAGCTGCTTACATATTGAGTATCAAGATCTATAGAGATAGATCAAGACGCTTGATAAGATTTTCAATGAGTACATACCTTGACAAGATTTTGAAGTAGTTCAAAATGGAACAGTCAAAGAAAAGGTTTCTTGCCTGTGTTACAAGGTGTGAAGTTGAGTAAGACTCAAAGCCTGACCACGGCAGAAGATAGAAAGATAATGAAAGTCATTCCCTATGCCTCAGTCATAGGTTCTATAAAGTATGCCATGCTGTATACCAGATCTATTGTATGTCGTACCACTGAGTTTGGCAAGGGAGTACGATAGTGATCTAGGAGTAGATCACTGGACAACGGTCAAGATTATCCTTAGTGGAATAAGGATATGTTTCTCGATTATGGAAGTGAAAAAAAAGGTTCGTCGTAAAGGGTTACGCCGATGCAAGTTTTGACACTAATCTAGATGACTCTAAGTCTCGTTCTAGATACATATTGAAAGTGGGAGCAATTAGCTAGAGTAGCTCCATGCAGAGCATTGTTGACATAGAAATTTGCAAAATACTTACGGATCTGAATATAACAGACCCGGTGACTAAAATTATCTCACAAAGCAAAACATGATCACACCTTAGTACTCTTTGGGTGTTAATCACACAGCGATGTGAACTAGATTACTGACTCTAGTAAACCCTTTGGGTGTTGGTCACATGTCGATGTGGACTATGGGTGTTAATCACATAGTGATGTGAACTATTGCTGTTAAATCACATGGCGATGTGAACTAGATTATTGACTCTAGTGCAAGTGGGAGACTGAAGGAAATATGCCCTAGAGGCAATAATAAAGTTATTATTTATTTCCTTATATCATGATAAATGTTCATTATTCATGCTAGAATTGTATTAACCGGAAACATAATACATGTGTGAATACATAGACAAACAAAGTGTCACTAGTATGCCTCTACTTGACTAGCTCGTTAATCAAAGATGGTTATGTTTCCTAACCATGAACACTGAGTTGTTATTTGATTAACGGGATCACATCATTAAGTGAATGATCTGATTGACATGACCCATTCCATTAGCTTAGCACCCGATCGTTTAGTATGTTGCTATTGCTTTCTTCATGACTTATACATGTTCCTATAACTATGAGATTATGCAACTCCCGTTTACCGAAGGAACACATGGGTACTACCAAACGTCACAACGTAACTGGGTGATTATAAAGGAGTACTACAGGTGTCTCCAATGGTACATGTTGGGTTGGCGTATTTCGAGATTAGGTTTTGTCACTCCGATTGTCGGAGAGGTATCTCTGGGCCCTCTCGGTAATGCACATCACATAAGCCTTGCAAGCATTACAACTAATATGTTAGTTGTGAGATGATGTATTACGGAACAAGTAAAGAGACTTGCTGGTAACGAGATTGAACTAGGTATTGGATACCGACGATCGAATCTCGGGCAAGTAACATACCGATGACAAAGGGAACAACGTATGTTGTTATGCGGTCTGACCGATAAAGATCTTCGTAGAATATGTAGGAGCCAATATGGGCATCCAGGTCCTGCTATTGGTTATTGACCGGAGACGTGTCTCAGTCATGTCTACATTGTTCTCGAACCCGTAAGGTCCGCACGCTTAAGGTTACGATGACAGTTATATTATGAGTTTATGCATTTTGATGTACCGAAGGTTGTTCGGAGTCCCGGATGTGATCACGGACATGACGAGGAGTCTCGAAATGGTCGAGACATAAATATTGATATATTGGAAGCCTATGTTTGGATATCGGAAGTGTTCCGGGTGAAATCGGGATTTTACCGGAGTACAGGGAAGGTTACCGGAACCCCCCGGGAGCTAAATGGGCCATGATGGGCCTTAGTGGAAAAGAGAAGAGGCATCCCTACATGGGCTGTGCGCCTCCCCCTTCCCCTAGTCCTATTAGGACTAGGAGAGGTGGCCGGCCCCCTCTCTCTCTTTTCCCCCTCCGCGAATCCTATTCCAACTAGGATTGGGGGGGGGGGGAATCCTACTCCCAGAGGGAGTAGGACTCTCCTGGCGCGCCAAGCTTGGCCGGCCAGCCTCCCCCCTCTAGTCCTTTATATACTGAGGCAGAGGCACCCCAAGAACACACAAGTTGATCCACGTGATCTATTCCTTAGCCGTGTGCGGTGCCCCCAGCCACCATATTCCTCGATAATACTGTAGCGGAGTTTAGGCGAAGCCCTACTGCTGTAGTGCATCAAGATCGTCACCACGCCATCGTGCTGACGGAACTCTTCCCCGACACTTTGCTGGATCGGAGTCCGGGGATCGTCATCGAGCTGAACGTGTGCTCGAACTCGGAGGTGCCGTAGTTTCGGTGCTTGATCGGTTGGATCGTGAAGACGTACGACTACTTCCTCTACGTCGTGTCAGCGCTTCCGCAGTCGGTCTGTGTTGGGTACGTAGACAACACTCTCCCCTCTCGTTGTTGTGCATCACATGATCTTGCGTGTGCGTAGGAAATTTTTTGAAATTACAACGAAACCAAACATCATCTTCATCCCAAGGCTCCTCCAAAGTTGATTCTATCTTTAATGCCATCACCAAGGTATGGAATCACACCAAGCCTAGTCAAAATCATGGATAATTGATACTGGAGCTACTAACCACATGACAGGAGTGTCGGTGTCAAAACCGGCCGATCTCCTGTAGGGGGTCCCGAATTGTGCGTCTCAGGATCGAAGGTAACAAGGGATATAGGAGACACAATGTTTACCCAGGTTCGGGCCCTCTTAATGGAGGTAAAACCCTACGTCCCGCTTGATTGTATTTAATGAGTATAGGGGTTACAAGAGTCGATCTACCTCGAGATCGTAATGGCTAAACCCTAGATATCTAGCCTATATGAATTCTGATAGCCTCTGCGGACTAGACCCTCCAGTTTATATAGACACCAGAGGGGCCTAGGGTTGTACATGTTGGGGAACATAGTAATTTCAAAAAACAATCCTACGCACACGCAAGATCTATCATGGTGATGCATAGCAATGAGAGGGGAAGAGTGTTGTACACGTACCCACGTAGACCATAAGCAGAAGCATTATGACAACGCGGTTGATGTATTCATACGTCTTCACGATCCGACCGATCCTAGTACCGGAACTACGACACCTCCGCGATCTGCACACGTTCGGCTCGGTGATGTCCCACGAACTCCTGATCTAGCTAAGTGTCGAGGGAGAGTTTCGTAAGCACGACGGCGTGATGACGGTGATGATGAAGCTACTGGCGCAGGGCTTCGCCTAAGCACTATGACGATATGACCGAGGTGGATTATGGTGGAGAGGGCACCGCACACGGCTAAGGGATCAATGATCAACTTGTGTGTTCTAGGGTGCCCCTGCCCTCGTATATAAAGGAGCAAGGGGGGAGGCCGGCCGGCCCTTGGAGGCGTGCCAAGGAGGGGAGGAGTCCTCCTAGTAGGAGTAGGACTCCCCCTTTCCTAGTCCAACTAGGAGGAGGAAGGGGGAAGGAAGGAGAGGGAGAGAAGAGAAGGAAAGGGGGGTCATGGAAAAATGTATGATTTAATTCAGAACCCAAATGCATGTGTCATGGAAAAATGTGCATCACCTCTGGTACTGTTTACAGCATTTTCCATAAATGATGAGCATTTTTGAAAGCAATTTGGATTTACTGAAAATATTTTAGGTGAACCTAGTGAATTCCTTTGATGCTATGGGTTTAGGCAATCCCCATTCACTAGTAGAAAATGGAGCTTTAGCGCCGGTTCGTAAGGGCCTTTAGTGCCGGTGTCGGTGTACTAGAGTAGGGGTACCCTAGTATCCCGAACTTGTGCACGGGCAGTCGCAGCATCCCGCGGCAAGGCTTGCCGGGTGACCGCCAAGGTCCTCCGTGGTTCCTTTGGAGCCGTTCAAGAACAAAGTATCCAAGTCAAGACCCCGGCAAGAGGAGCTTGCCAGGAAGGCCAACTAAGGCACCTCAAGACCCCAGCAAGAGGAGCTTGCCGGGAAGGCCGCCCAAGGCATCTTAAGGAACTTGCCGCGGCACGCCACGCGTCCCGGCAAGGCCCGGTGAGCGACAAGCTCCCGGACGCGACAAGACAACGACCGCGGCAAGGCGCTTGTCGCGGCAAGCCACCACTCCGTGCCCGCGCTCCAGCACATCCACCAACGTGTTGCTCTGGGATCCTTCCCAGCGTACATGGCGGGAGGCTGTGCAGCCAGCGGTAAGCGGTGGCAAGCGGCGCTGACAAGATTGCTGCCGTGGCGAGCGGTGGCGTCCCTGACGGTCCCTTTTACACTGTTTAGGCGACGCAGACCTGCATTTCAGGCCCTTGTCCCCTGCCGTCAGGGTTAGGTATGATACACTGTAGCAGGTAGCTGTACCAACCGCAGCACCTTTCCCTTTTCTGCCCTTGTCTACGTTGCCACCTGTCGGTGACCCCTTGAGCATATAAAAGGAGGCCCATGTGCAACATAGAGGGGGGTTAGCTGGTTCGAACACTCACGCTCGGTCTCGCTAGCTGCTGAAGTGTACTGTAGCACTTCGCGCTCCCGAGCAAGAAATCAATACAAACCACAAAGCAGGAGTAGGGTTTTACGCATCCGTGCGGCCCGAACCTGGGTAGCTGCTCGTGTGCTTCACCTCGATCCGCTCTTTGCACGACCTCCGCCCCCGCCGAACCGAAAGGGACTCGGCCCGCCGGTCCCATAGGTGCCCGTGGATCAGTACCCCGGCATCTTTGGCGCGCCAGGAAAGACCGGCGGCGGTCATCAGCGCGTTCCATCAGAACGTGCGTAACCGCAGGATGCGGGAGGAGATGGCGATGTGCAAGGTCAGAGACGTCAGTGAGCTGTATGCCCTGGCCGACAAGTGTGCACGTGCTGAAGAAGGGAGGAAACTCCCCGGAGAGAATACAGGAGCAGGAGGATCTGACAGTGAGGATGTTGCCCCGGCAAAGAAAAACCGGCGTCGGAACAGGAAGAAGAAAGGCAAAGATGTGCTAGTCGTTGAGCAGTCCGGCAACGAGGGTAGCGCCAAGAAAGCCAAAGTTGGTAGCTCCGGCAAGGAGATTGCCGCATGCACCAACTGCCAGGCTGTGGCGGCCGCCGACAAGCAGGACGGCACCGACAAGCAGTACTGCAAGATTCACAGCACCAAGGGCCATGACCTCCAGAGCTGCAAGAAAGTCGAGCAGCTTGTCCAGCAACAAAAGGCTGAGTACGAGCGACGCGACAAGGAGAGGGCCCAAGGAGGCGCAGGAGAATCTAGCAAGAAGCGCGCCGGCCGGGGAGGACGCCGCGGCAAGGCCAAGCGGCGGCAAGGAGACAGACCTCCCCGCGGCCGCGTCAAGGATGAAGACGACGACGAAGACATGGATGATGTTGAGACCAGTGAGCAGGAGTTCCAGAAAGCCACATATGTTTTGTGTGTTGACGGCGGTGCTTCTCTGCATACTTCGCACCGCCAACTCAAGCAGTGGGTGCGGGAAGTCAATGCAGCAGAGCCACCTGTCGAGTCACGCAAGCTTCTGAAATGGTCCAGCACGCCTATCATCTTTGATATTGAGGACCACCCTGATCGCACAACTGCGGTCGGGTGCTTGCCGATGTTGGTTTCACGAACTATCCGCAACCTCAAGGTCACTAAGATGTTAGTTGACGGCGGGGCCGGCTTGAACCTGATATCCTCAGCTGTACTCCAGAAACTCCAGATCCCTGACAGCGAGCTTGAAGAGACCGGCACATTCCAAGGAATTAACCCGGGAAAGAGCCAGCCGAAGGGGAAGGTCACGTTGCCAGTAACATTTGGCAGCAAACTGAACTTCAGGACTGAGAGGGTCACTTTTGACGTTGCCGATATTCCATTGCCTTACAATGGGATAATTGGCCGTCCAGCACTCGCCAAGTTCATGGCAGCCTCTCACTACGCATACAACATGCTGAAGATGCCAGGTCCGATAAGCGTCATCTCTGTCCCTGGCGACAAGAAGGATGCTCTTATCTGCGCCGACAAGATCTACCGGGAAGCCGCAGCCGCAACAGACCGCAAGTCACTTGGAGCTGAAGCTCCCGGGGGGAAGAAGAAAACCAAGTCTGGCAAGCGCACCTCTTCAGAGTGCTGCGCTGGCAAGAGTTCTGATGCCCACTCCGGCAAGCGCACCTCTTCGGAGTGCTGCGCTGCCGTCGAGGACGCACCATCGAGCTCCACCGGCAAGTGTAAGAAGACAATGGCGGCTCCGCCAGAGACGAAGAAGGTGTCCGCCAAGGAGGATGCCACTGGTGGTACCTTCACCATCAGTGCCACTCTCGACCCCAAATAGGAAAGCGCGCTCATTGCTTTCCTGCGGGCGAATGTCGACGTGTTTGCATGGAAACCGTCTGACATCCCCGGTGTTCCCAGGAAAGTAATTGAGCACCACCTTGCCGTTTGTCCTCATGCGCGGCCCGTCAAGCAGAAGGTCAGGAAGCAAGCAGTGGAGCGCCAAGAATTTATTGCAGAAGAGATCAAGAAGTTGGAAGCAGCAGGCCTTGTCAGAGGAGTGCTCCATCCTATGTGGTTGGCCAATCCTGTAGTCGTGCGCAAGGCAAACGGGAAATGGAGACTTTGTATCGATTTTACCGATGTTAACAAAGCTTGTCCCAAAGACCCATTTCCTTTGCCGCGCATTGACCAGATTGTTGACTCCACGGCCGGATGTGACTTGCTTTCATTTCTTGACGCATATTCAGGATACCATCAGATCTTCATGGCAGAAGAGGATGAGGAGATGACCGCATTTATTACTCCATGTGGCACGTACTGTTTTATACGGATGCCTTTTGGTTTAAAAAATGCTGGTTCAACATTTCCAAGAGTAGTCCATGTCGCTCTGGAGCCACAAATACACAGAAATGTGGAAGCCTACATGGATGACATAGTGGTCAAGAGCAAAGACAAGGCAACTCTGATTCAACATTTAGACGAGACCTTTGCAAATCTGCGCAAGATCAGCCTCAAGCTCAACCCCGAGAAGTGTGTGTTTGGAGTCCCCTCCGGCAAGCTTCTCGGGTTCTTCGTGTCTCAGCGGGGAATTGAAGCCAATCCCGACAAGATCAAGGATGTACAAAGGCTTGCCAGTTGCGTGGCTGCTCTCAGCAGGTTTATCTCTAGGTCTGCTGAGCGCGCCCTGCCATTTTTCAAATTATTGAAAAAGGCAGGTCCAATGAAATGGACTCCGGAAGCGGAGGCTGCGCTGCAAGACTTGAAGAGATACCTGTCCTCCCCTCCAATACTTGTCGCACCTAAGCCACAAGAGAAGTTGCTGCTGTACATAGCGGCAACCAATCAAGTGGTTAGCGCTGCGTTAGTACCAGAGAGGGAGGCAGATGACGAGCCAGCAACCACGGCAAGCGCATCCAGCGACAAGCAAGGGGCTTCCCCGGCAAGCTCTAGTCCCGACAAAGATGGATCTGCGCAGATGCACGAGGAGACACAGAAGAAAATGGTGCAGCGCCCAGTTTACTTTGTCAGTTCCCTTCTGCAGGGGGCTAGGTCAAGGTACTCTGGCATGCAGAAATTGCTTTTCGGCCTTCTCATGGCCTCGAGAAAGCTGCGCCATTACTTCCAAGCACATGAGATCATAGTTGTCACTCGCTTTCCGCTGAAGAGGATACTACAGAATCCAGAAGCGACAGGCAGGATTGTTGAGTGGGCACTAGAACTGTCAAGCTTTGGCCTCAAGTTTGAGAGCACTTCAACTATCCAGAGCAGAGCATTGACAGAATTCACAGCAGAATGGACGCCAACACCAGATGAAGAAATTCCAGAAACGAGCATCCCCGTCAAGGAAGCAAGCAAAGAGTGGCTGATGTACTTTGATGGTGCCTTTTCGTTGCAAGGCGCCGGCGCTGGCGTGCTGCTTGTCGCACCCACCAGAGAGCACCTCAAGTACGTAGTCCAGATGCACTTTCCCAAGGAGCAAGCAACAAACAATACTGCAGAGTATGAAGGCTTGCTTGCCGGTCTCAGGATCGCGGCAGACCTTGGGATTTAAGAAGCTCATTGTCAGGGGTGACTCACAGCTTATCGTCCGCCAAGTAAACAAGAGCTATTAGAGTCCGTTGATGGAAGCCTACCTCGACGAAGTGAGAAAGCTAGAAGAGCACTTTGACGGTCTACAAATGGAACATATTCCAAGAGCTCAGAACACCATTGCTGATGGCCTGTCAAAGTGCGCCGCGCTCAAGTTACCTGTGGAACCAGGGATCTTTGTGCTCAAGCTGACTCAACCGTCCGTAACGCCACCAACTGGACAGAACAAGAAGAGGAAGTTGATTTCTGGTGACTATTTGCCGGCAGAGCTTCCTGAAACCGCCGCCAAGAAGGTCCCTAAGATCGACGCCAAGAATGCTGAGGAGCAATATGCTCCGGCAAGCCCTAGGGTTTGTTCCGTTGAAGCAGAAACTCCTGATAAGTTTTGCTCCGGCAAACTTGTCGGGGAATGTCAAGCTCCAGCAGAGACGCAGCTTCTCGCCGTAGAAGCGGATGTTCCCGCAGTAGCTGAGACCAACACCAAGAGCGCTGAGGAGCAAGATGCTCCGGCAAGCCCTAGGGTTTGTTCCGTTGAAGCAGAAGCTCCCGACAAGTTTTGCTCCGGCAAGCTTGTCGGGGAACGTCAAGCTCCGGCAGAGCCGCAGGTTCTCGCCGTAGAAGCGGATGTTCCCGCAGCCGCAAATTTGCCTTTACTCCTTATTGTCGAGCCGCAAGCTCCAGCATGGGCGCAGCAGATTGTCCGTTTCCTTCAGACAGGAGAGCTTCCCGAAGAGCAAGAAGAAGCGGAAAGAGTAGCCCGACAGTCAAGTATGTACCAGTTTATCAACAAGACACTGTACAGAAGAAGACTCAACGGTGTGAAATTGAAGTGTATTCACCGGGAAGACGGACAAAAACTGTTGGCAGAGATACATGGAGGCATATGTGGTCACCACATTGGCGCAAGAGCACTTGTTGGCAAAGCGTTCCGGCAAGGTTTCTTTTGGCCGACAGCCCTCCAGGATGCAACTGCACAAGTAACCAAGTGTGAAGCGTGCCAGTTCCATTCCAAGCAGATACACCAACTAACTCAAGCTCTCCAGACGATCCCTTTATCCTGGCCATTTTCGGTCTGGGGGCTCGACATCCTCGGCCCCTTTCCCCGAGAAGTCGGGGGCTTTGAGTACTTGTACGTTGCAATCGACAAGTTCACAAAGTGGCCGGAAGTGGAACCAGTGAGGAAGGTGACAGCACAGTCAGCAGTCAAGTTCTTCAGGTCGATTGTTTGCCGCTTCGGGATTCCTAACAGGATAATCACCGACAACGGCACACAATTCACGAGCCGCACCTTCATGCAATACGTCCAAGATCTAGGCGCCAAGGTCTGCTTCACTTCTGTTGCTCACCCGAGAAGCAATGGTCAAGCGGAGAGGGCAAATGCTGAAGTGCTGCGCGGGCTCAAGACCAGGACTTTCGACAGGCTGCACAAGTGCGGAAAAAACTGGATCGAGGAGCTGCCGGTGGTTCTTTGGTCGATCAGAACGACGCCAAATCGAGCCACTGGCCAGACACCTTTCGCTCTAGTCTATGGAGCAGAGGCAGTTATCCCCACAGAACTCGTATACGGGTCACCTCGAGTGCTCGCTTATGATGAGCTCGAGCAAGAGCAGCTGCCACAAGATGACGCGCTGCTCCTTGAGGAAGACCGTCTTCAGGCTGCTGTGCGAGCTGCTCGCTACCAGCAAGCTTTGCGCCGCTACCATAGCCGCAAAGTTAACGCCAGAAGTCTCGAGGAAGGCGACCTTGTTCTTCGGCGTGTTCACTCCGCCAAGAATTCCAACAAGTTGACACCAAAGTGGGAAGGCCCTTACCAGGTGAAACGAGTCACTCGGCCTGGCGCTGTCCGCCTTGAGACCGAAGACGCCATTCCGGTGAGCAACTCCTGGAATATTGAGCATCTTTGTAAGTTTTACCCGTAAGGCGCGGTTGCCGGAACCGGTTCCGGCAACCACCTTTTGTACAAGTCTTGCCGCTGTTGCATGTAATCCTTTGTACAAAGCCGGGCGCAGACCCCGTGCATAAGTAAAGCTCATGTGCTATGCACATTTTGTCTTTATTTTCCCTTCTTTCTTTTTTCTCAAGGAAAGGAAGGTTCCCTTGCCCACAAGTTTGCCGGGGGGCAAAGGAGATGATAATGGTATGGACCAGGCGTCGTTCAAGAAAGTTTCACCTTGCCGGGAAGCAAATAATAGAAAAGCTATGTTGCCAAAGTTTGAGCAATCAGATTTTTTAAATTTTTAAGTTATCTCCCTTGAACGACCGCACTTTGTATGGAAAACCTGTGCGCGGAGGAACCAACTCGTAGCTAGTTGCGCCCTTACTTTGTTTCGAGTCCGCTCAACAACTTAAGTGAGCTGCAACTAGTTGCGACAAGGTTTCTTATCGGTAGCGGCACCGCCAGTAGGCTGCTGACGTCCCGCACTCAGCGCTCGCGGCTCAGGTGCCTGCACCGGCAAGTTCCCTAAAAGCGTAGGGCAAAGAGATACAAAGGGAGGAATCAAGTAAAGGGAATAACATTGCAATCACTACCTAGAATAAAAGTTATATTACAAAGATAGCTTGTCGCAGCTCTAACAGATTGTTTTCATAACATGATAAACAGCGACAAGGAAAGAAGAAATGGGCGGCCTAATCTACGCGATCGCCCTCGATCCTCTTGATCCCTCTCACCTTGTCCACAGTGGGTGCGACAAGGGCCTTGAGCGCCTCCAGATCGGCATCCGGCGGCAGGGTCTTGAGGACGTTGGTGAAGTTGAGGCCCGGATTGCGGAAGGCCACCTTCACCAACACTTTCTGAAGAGCTCCCGCGCAGATCTTGTGCGACTCGTCGGCCAGCTGCTTCGGGATCCTCTCCTGGAGTCGCTGGAGGGCCGTCGCCACGCCCTTGAAGAACAAGGTGAGTTTGGCGCTGGGTTGGAGGTTCTCGTCGGTGGGATACCCGAGATCCTCCATCCCCAGCTGCGCCAACTCCTTGTCAATGTCTGTGGCGGCAACCACAAGACTCTCCGTCCAATGCTCCATAGTCTCCCTGAAGGCGTTTTGGGTGGCGGCAACACTCTCTAGCAGCGCCTTGTCGGCCTTGATCTCCTCCTTCAAGGCCGCCTCCTGCTTCTTGGCGCCATCCAGCGTCTTGGTCAAAGTGGTCAGCTTCGACTCAAGACCCGCGTTGGAGTCCTTGGCGGCGCTGAGCTCTTTGCCCTTCTCGGCAAGATCAGCTTCTAGCTACGCCACCTTCGTCTCCAACTCCTTCTTGGCGGCCTCGGCGGCGGCGGCAGCGTCCTCTGCTTGCTTGAGGGCTCCGCCATGTCTTTCCTCGCGTGCGACAAGCTCCTCCTCGTGGGCGTCAAGGTTGACCTTCCGCTGCGCCAGCTCGCCCTCCTCCGCGGCTAGCTTCAAAGCGGCAAGTCGCTGCCCATCTTCGACTTCAGCCTTCTCGAGGAGGAAAGCCTTCTGCGCTTCAGCGAGCTGCTCCCGCTCCTCCGCCAGGGACCGGAGGGCTTCCCAATGGAAACCCCCGAGCTCTTCCGTGCGCTTCTCGATATCTGCTCCTGCCTTCGCGACAAGCGCTTCGCGGGATTCCAGCTTGGCTTGCCGCGCGCGGTAGAGTGACATCAACCTCCGCAGCAGCCGCTCTTCTTCGGGCTCGTTGCTGCTGCTGCTTGGCGCGTCAACCAGAGTCAGCCCGGCGGAGGCGAGCACTTCCCCGTCGAAGATCTCTTCCTCGACCGGCGCCCTGGAGCTTCACGCCCAGGGGAGGTTGATGAAGACGTCATCGCCGGCCTTCAGGTATACGCCTGGCTGGGGCTCTTCGGAGCCTGGCGCTGCGGCAGCGGCGGACGGGTCGGCGGTCAGTGTAGCGCATGGCGCTCCTGCGGCCTCAGGGCCGTCAGTGCGATCGCCGGACCCCTCGCCAGTTTCCGCGGCGGCAGCCTTGGCGGCCTCTGCGCCGGCGGCATCGCCACCACCGGCTGCTTCGTCGGCGGCGACCTCGGTCTCCATCTGCTCCGCAGCAGATGGGTCTGACAGCCGGAAAGGGGAGAAGAGTCAAGCGAAAACCCAAGGGAAGTTTTGAAGCAAGAGGAGTACCTGTGCCGGGGTCTGCAGTCGTGGTCTCCACCGTTGGGGGGCCGCTGGCGCTCTCCCTTGCCGGAGACTTCTCCCTTACCGGGAAGCCCTCCCTTGCCGGAGAATCAGCAATCAAATATCAGCAAAAACGGAGTATCCATGCGCACCTCACAAGAGGAAAGTAAACCATATACTTACGCTGGGGGCTGCTCTGGAGAAAAGTTGCCGGGTCCGGCAAGGTTGTCTCGGGCGCGCCTCCTGCTGTCACAGTAGGTTCGTCCTCGATGACGATCACTGGGACCTTGGCCCTCTTTGCCGCTCTCTGGGCCAGAGTCCTAAAAGGAACAAGTTTAGAGCAAAGCAAATAAGATACAAGACAAACGGCAAGAATTGAAGAACAACAAGTACAGCAAGAGAAGCTTACTCTTCTTCTTCTTCCTCGTCGGAGCTGAACGTAGAGAAGTCGAAGTCCGGAGCGCACCCGGCGCGAGGAGGCGGAGGAGAAGCTTCCCTTGGCCGCTTGGCGGGAGCAGTGGCGGCGGTCTGAGACAACCCCGCTCCAGCTGTCGTCGCGGCATGAGAAGCGGCAGGAGCAGAAGCGGTGGTCCGAAAGGGCCCCGCTCCAGTTGTCGTCGCAGCATGAGGCGCTCCCGCGGCAACGGTGTTTGCCGCGGTGGAGCGTGTCATGCGGCGCGGCGACTGTTTACCCGCTTGCCGCTCCGCTACGTCACCGGCCTTGCGGAGACGCCTTCTTGGCGGGGATGGAGGCTCTGCTTGCGGCGAGCTACCCGAAGACGAAGTAGAAGACGAGTTGATCTCCAGCGAGCCGCTCGTATCCTTGGCGGGCTCGCTCGACTCAACGTTCTGCCCGGCAAGCTCTTTCTCGCCGGCAGGCTCCTATCGCTCGGCACGGCTTCCCGCCTCTGCTGCATCTGCCTCCTCAACGGTGAATCCAAACTCGCCCGCAGCCGCGGCTGCCACCGCCTCCTCCAGCCTAGTGGCGATAAGTGCCATCTCCGCATCGGTGGTGTCGCGGGTGAGGCCGTCCTTCTCGTCGGCGCGGATCGCCACTTCTACCAAGTCATCGAAGAAATGTTGCACGACGTCGTCTGCAGGCTCCTGCCAAGTTGGCACAATTCCATGCGAGTCGCACTCCGGCATCATTGCACGGATGCAGTCGAGCGAAGAATTGTTGCACAACGGAACGACGCCCCCCGGCAACCTGAAAACTTCAGGATGTTGGGGGTCATACTTGAAGAGCTCCTGGAGCATCGCGTTGAGCTCCAGAACTGTGAAGTTGTAGTTGAGGCCCGGCCGCAGCCTCATGATGTCCGCCACATTCTTGAACTCCCAAGTGGGTCTCCCCCGTTCCTGCAGGGGGGCGATGCGGCGGCGAAGAAAGTCCGCGCCAACAGCGCCTATGGTGAGCCCGGCAAGCCTGAGGCGCAGGATCCTGGTGACGGCAATCTTCAGCCTGTCGTCTTCCGGGGCCACGTCACTCCAATCGCTGCCGCGAGCTACTGGGGTTTGGCGCCGGGTGGTGAATGGCTGCGGATTCTCCTCCTCAATCCAGCACCAATCTGCTCTCCACTCCTCCCACTTGCCGCGGAACTCTCCCTGCAGATAGGTTTCTTTCTTGCCGGCCCTTGAGATCCAAGCGATTCCGCCGAATAGAGGCTCTCCTCTGTCTACTCTGGGTATGAAGAAGTGGCGAAAGAGGACTATGTTGGGATGGACTCCGACAAAGTTTTCGCAGAGATGTGCGAAAACTGCCATGGTCAGAACGGCATTGGGGGTGAAGTCAAGGAGGTGGAATCCATAGGTATTCATGATGTCGCAGAAAAATTCAGAAAAAGGCGGGCAGAGCCCGCAGTAGAAGAACAGAGGGAAGAAGGGGTATCCATTTGGGGCCTTCTTCCAAGCGGCGGCGGGGAGTACCTTCATGCGCGGATGTGCTCGCGTCTCCGCCGACCAGAAGAGGTAATAGTTCTCCCTCAGCTCCTTCGCAACAAGCTTGGGGGGAAGACCGCCCGCTCCTTCCGCAGCGCCGCAAGCCGCTGCGCCTCGGTCGACTTCACGACCTTCCCCTTGTCGGCTTTTGGAGCCATGATGGAAGTGGTGGAGGAGATTGATGGCGTTGGTGGCGCTGGTGGCAATGGGGGCGGAGCGCTGCTCTCTTTCGGCTTTGGGGAGGCGAGGGAGCGGCGGAGATTTCTGAGATTGGAAGCAGCAACGGGCGAATGTGCGAACTGCCCCTGTTTCCCCTGCTTATAAAGAGGGAGGGGGCGGACATTCCGCATTTCCGAATAAAATAACCACCCACGATCTCTCCCACGATGCCGCATTCAATGCGTGCCGTTCGGGGAGGGCGCGGTGGATACGGAGTGAGATACGGCGTAACCTAGGCCGCGTGTGACCGTGCCCTGTTTTGGGCCTGGCCCAACAGCGCTCGGCACCGTGTATGGCCTAGGCCCGGGGACTCCTGTCGGTGTACTAGAGTAGGGGTACCCTAGTATCCCGAACTTGTGCACGGGCAGTCGCAGCATCCCGCGGCAAGGCTTGCCGGGTGACCGCCAAGGTCCTCCGTGGTTCCTTTGGAGCCGTTCAAGAACAAAGTATCCAAGTCATGACCCCGGCAAGAGGAGCTTGCCGGGAAGGCCAACTAAGGCACCTCAAGACCCCGACAAGAGGAGCTTGCCGGGAAGGCCGCCCAAGGCATCTTAAGGAACTTGCCGCGGCGCGCCACGCGTCCCGGCAAGGCCCGGTGAGCGACAAGCTCCCGGACGCGACAAGACAACGACCGCGGCAAGGCGCTTGCCGCGGCAAGCCACCACTCCATGCCCGCACTCCAGCACATCCACCAATGTGTCGCTTTGGGACCCTTCCCAGCGTACGTGGCGGGAGGCTGTGCAGCCAGCGGTAAGCGGTGGCAAGCGGCGCTGACAAGATTGCTGCTGTGGCGAGCGGTGGCGTCCCTGACGGTCCCTTTTACACTGTTTAGGCGACGCAAACGGGCATTTAAGGCCCTTGTCCCCTGCCGTCAGGGTTAGGTATGATACACTGTAGCAGGTAGCTGTACCAACCGTAGTACCTTTCCCTTTTTTGCCCTTGTCTACATTGCCACCTGTCGGTGACCCCTTGAGCATATAAAAGGAGGCCCATGTGCAACATAGAGGGGGGTTAGCTGGTTCGAACACTCACGCTCGGTCTCGCTAGCTGCTGAAGTGTACTGTAGCACTTCGCGCTCCCGTGCAAGAAATCAATACAAACCACAAAGCAGGAGTAGGGTTTTACGCATCCGTGCGGCCCGAACCTGGGTAGCTGCTCATGTGCTTCGCCTCGATCCACTCTTTGCACGACCTCCGCCCCCGCCGAACCGAAAGGGACCCGGCCCGCCGGTCCCATAGGTGCCCTTGGATCTGTACCCCGGCAGCCGGTTCCATAACCGGCACTAAAGGGTGGTCACTAAAGCCCCCCCCCCTTTAGTACCGGTTCGGCACGAACCGGTGCTAAAGTGCCACCACGTGGCGTGAGCTCGCGCCCTGGTATGGGGGACCTTTAGTACCGGTTGGTGTTACCAACCGGTACTAAAGGTTTTTTTTGAATTTTTTTTTGAAAATTTTGGAATTTTGTTTTGATTTTTTTTCGATTTTTAATTTGCCTGAATTATTTGATAATTTAGTCTCTAATCACCTCCCTTAACTGCTGAAGTGTGGATCACTCATTCCAAATCGCCTGACTTCCCGGCCGGTCACCCATCCTCTCACTCCCCCAGCCTGATCACGCTTAGCTTCGGAGTTCTATTCCCCCTACATTCCAAGTCTGCACTCGTTGTTTTCCTGACAAATGTAAGATGTCAATCCTATTAACCCTTAGTAGTTTTGCTTGAGCATGAAGTCACACATTACATCGTTTGAGTTTGAAACTACTATTCTAAAAAACAGTAATTATGTAGTAACACTAATATTTCTTGAATAAGTAGTTTGACCATAGTTTGACCACAGTTTGACCAGATTTGGCCAAAATTCAAAAAAAACTGAGATACTTATTTAGTAACACTAATAGTATTGCGTAATTATTTAGTAACACTCTATATTTCTTGAATCAGTTGTTTGACCGGTTTGACAAGATTTAACCAAAATTCAAAAAAAACATAAATTAGAGCATATCTTTTTTTCCTTTTACAATTTTGTCATTTAAAAAATTGTCCTAAACCCTAAACCCGGGACTTAAAATGTCGGAAACTCTATGCTAAACAGTTAAAACTAAGGGTTTAAACCATAAAACCTAACCCTAAACTCTGAAATCTAAACCCTATCACTAAATGCTAAAAACGTCTAAAAAACGTCTAAAATGCCCAAAAACTCCATTTTCCCTTTGGAATTTTGTGATTTTAAAAAATTCTCGAAACAGAAAACTGGTTGGCTCCTCTCTTTGGCACATTGTTGACCTGTACTAGTGTTGGGTTTCGTAGTAATTTCAAAAAATTTCCTACGCACACGCAAGATCATGTGATGCATAGCAACGAGAGGGGAGTGTTGTCTACGTACCCAACGCAGACCGACTACGGAAGCGCTGACACGACGTAGAGGAAGTAGTCGTACGTCTTCACGATCCAACCGATCAAGCACCGAAGCTACAGCACCTCCGAGTTCGAGCACACGTTCAGCTCGATGACGATCCCCGGACTCCGATCCAGCAAAGTGTCGGGGAAGAGTTCCGTCAGCACTACGGCGTGGTGACGATCTTGATGCACTACAGCAGCAGGGCTTCGCCTAAACTCCGCTACAATATTATCGAGGAATATGGTGGCTGGGGGCACCGCACACGGCTAAGGAATAGATCACGTGGATCAACATGTGTGTTTCTGGGGTGCCTCTGCCTCAGTATATAAAGGAGCCAAGGGGGAGGGGGGCCGGCCACCTCTCCTAGTCCTAATAGGACTATGGGAGGGGGGAGGTGCGCAGCCACCTTGGGCTACCCCTTTCTCCTTTCCACTAAGGCCCATGAAGGCCCATATGGCTCCCGGGGGGTTCCGGTAACCTCCCGGTAATCCGGTAAAATCCCGATTTCACCCGGAACACTTCTGATATCCAAACATAGGCTTCCAATATATCAATCTTTACGTCTCGACCATTTCGAGACTACTCTTCATGTCTGTGATCACATCCGGGACTCCGAACAACCTTCGGTACATCAAAATGCATAAACTCATAATATAACTGTCATCGTAACCTTAAGCGTGCGGACCCTACGGGTTCGAGAACAATGTAGACATGACCGAGACACGTCTCCGGTCAATAACCAATAGCGGAACCTGGATGCCCATATTGGCTCCTACATATTCTACGAAGAGCTTTATCGGTCAGACCGCATAACAACATACGTTGGTCCCTTTGTCATCGGTATGTTACTTGCCCGAGATTCGATCGTCGGTATCCAATACCTAGTTCAATCTCGTTACCAGCAAGTCTCTTTACTCGTTCCGTAATACATCATCTCCCAACTAACATATTAGTTGTAATGCTTGCAAGGCTTATGTGATGTGCATTACCGAGAGGGCCCAGAGATACCTCTCCGACAATCGGAGTGACAAAACCTAATCTCGAAATACGCCAACCCAACATGTACCATTGGAGACACCTGTAGTACTCCTTTATAATCACCCAGTTATGTTGTGACGTTTGGTAGTACCCAAAGTGTTCCTCTGGTAAACGGGAGTTGCATAATCTCATAGTTATAGGAACATGTATAAGTCATGAAGAAAGCAATAGCAACACACTAAATGATCGGGTGCTAAGCTAATGGAATGGGTCATGTCAATCAGATCATTCAACTAATGATGTGACCTCGTTAATCAAATAACAACTCATTGTTCATGGTCAGGAAACATAACCATCTTTGATTAACGAGCTAGTCAAGTAGAGGCATACTAGTGACACTTTGTTTGTCTATGTATTCACACATGTATTATGTTTCTGGTTAATACAAATCTAGCATGAATAATAAACATTTATCATGATTATAAGGAAATAAATAATAACTTTATTATTGCCTCTAGGGCATATTTCCTTCAGTCTCCCACTTGCACTATAGTCAATAATCTAGATTACACTGTAATGATTCTAACACCCATGGAGCCTTGGTGCTGATCATGTTTTGCTCGTGGAAGAGGCTTAGTCAACGGGTCTGCAACATTCAGATCCGTATGTATCTTGCAAATCTCTATGTCTCCCACCTGGACTAGATCCCGGATGGAATTGAAGCGTCTCTTGATGTGCTTGGTTCTCTTGTGAAATCTGGATTCCTTTGCCAAGGCAATTGCACCAGTATTGTCACAAAAGATTTTCATTGGTCCCGATGCACTAGGTTTGACACCTAGATCGGATATGAACTCCTTCATCCAGACTCCTTCGTTCGCTGCTTCCGAAGCAGCTATGTACTCCGCTTCACATGTAGATCCCGCTACGACGCTTTTGTTTAGAACTGCACCAACTGACAGCTCCACCGTTTAATGTAAACACGTATCCGGTTTGCGATTTAGAATCGCCCGAATCAGTGTCGAAGCTTGCATCAACGTAACCTTTTACGATGAGCTCTTTGTCACCTCCATATACGAGAAACATATCCTTAGTCCTTTTCAGGTATTTCAGGATGTTCTTGACCGCTGTCCAGTGATCCATTCCTGGATTACTTTGGTACCTCCCTGCTAGACTTATAGCAAGGCACACATCAGGTCTGGTACACAGCATTGCATACATGATAGATCCTATGGCTGATGCATAGGGAACATCTTTCATATTCTCTCTATCTTCTGCAGTGGTCGGGCATTGAGTCTTACTCAACTTCACACCTTGTAACACAGGCAAGAACCCTTTCTTTGCTTGATCCATTTTGAACTTCTTCAAAACTTTGTCAAGGTATGTGCTTTGTGAAAGTCCAATTAAGCGTCTTGATCTATCTCTATAGATCTTAATGCCTAATATGTAAGCAGCTTCACCGAGGTCTTTCATTGAAAAACTCTTATTCAAGTATCCCTTTATGCTATCCAGAAATTCTATATCATTTCCAATTAGTAATATGTCATCCACATATAATATCAGAAATACTACAGAGCTCCCACTCACTTTCTTGTAAATACAGGCTTCTCCAAAAGTCTGTATAAAACCAAATGCTTTGATCATACTATCAAAGCGTTTATTCCAACTCCGAGAGGCTTGCACCAGTCCATAAATGGATCGCTAGAGCTTGCACACTTTGTTAGCTCCCTTTGGATCGACAAAACCTTCCGGTTGCATCATATACAACTCTTCTTCCAGAAATCCATTCAGGAATGCAGTTTTGACATCCGTCTGCCATATTTCATAATCATAAAATGCGGCAATCGCTAACATGATTCGGACGGACTTAAGCATCACTACGGGTGAGAAGGTCTCATCGTAGTCAATCCCTTGAACTTGCCGAAAACCTTTTGCGACAAGTCGAGCTTTGTAGACAGTAACATTACCATCAGCGTCAGTCTTCTTCTTGAAGATCCATTTATTCTCAATTGCTTGCCGATCATCGGGCAAGTCAACCAAAGTCCATACTTTGTTCTCATACATGGATCCCATCTCAGATTTCATGGCTTCAAGCCACTTTGCGGAATCTGGGCTCACCATCGCTTCTTCATAGTTCGTAGGTTCATCATGATCTAGTAGCATGACTTCCAGAACAGGATTACCGTACCACTCTGGTGCGGATCTTACTCTGGTTGATCTACGAGGTTCAGTAGTATCTTGATCTAAAGTTTCATGATCATTATCATTAGCTTCCTCAATAACTGGTGTAGGTGTCACTGAAACAGTTTTCTGTGATGTACTACTTTCCAGTAAGGGAGCAGGTACAGTTACCTCGTCAAGTTCTACTTTCCTCCCACTCACTTCTTTCGAGAGAAACTCCTTCTCTAGAAAGGATCCATTCTTAGCAATGAATGTCTTGCCTATGGATCTGTGATAGAAGGTGTACCCAACAGTCTCCTTTGGGTATCCTATGAAGACACATTTCTCCGATTTGGGTTCGAGCTTATCCGGTTGAAGCTTTTTCACATAAGCATCGGAGCCCCAAACTTTAAGAAACGACAACTTTGGTTTCTTTCCAAACCATAGTTCATAAGGTGTCGTCTCAACGGATTTTGATGGTGCCCTATTTAACGTGAATGCGGCCATCTCTAAAGCATAACCCCAAAACGATAGCGGTAAATCTGTAAGAGACATCATAGATCGCACCATATCTAGTAAAGTACGATTACGACGTTCGGACACACCATTACGCTGTGGTGTTCCGGGTGGCGTGAGTTGCGAAACTATTCCACAGTTTTTCAAATGTACACTCAACTCGTAACTCAAATATTCTCCTCCACGATCAGATCGTAGAAACTTTATTTTCTTGTTACGATGATTTTCAACTTCACTCTGAAATTCTTTGAACTTTTCAAATGTTTCAGACTTATGTTTCATTAAGTAGATATACCCATATCGGCTTAAATCATCTGTGAAGGTGAGAAAATAATGATATCCGCCACGAGCCTCAATATTCATCGGACCACATACATCGGTATGTATGATTTCCAACAAATCTGTTGCTCTCTCCATAGTACCGGAGAACGGTGTTTTAGTCATCTTGCCCATGAGGCACGGTTCGCAAGTACCAAGTGATTCATAATCAAGTGGTTCCAAAAGTCCATCAGTATGGAGTTTCTTCATGCGCTTTACACCGATATGACCTAAACGACAGTGCCACAAATAAGTTGCACTTTCATTATCAACTCTGCATCTTTTGGCTTCAACATTATGAATATGTGTATTACTACTATCGAGATTCAATAAGAATAGACCACTCTTCAAGGGTGCATGACCATAAAAGATATTACTCATATAAATAGAACAACCATTATTCTCTGATTTAAATGAATAACCGTCTCGCATCAAACAAGATCCAGATATAATGTTCATGCTCAATGCTGGCACCAAATAACAATTATTTAGGTCTAATATTAATCCCGAAGGTAGATGTAGAGGTAGCGTGCCGACCGCGATCACATCGACTTTGGAACCGTTTCCCACGCGCATCGTCACCTCGTCCTTTGCCAGTGCCCGCTTATTCCGTAGTCCCTGTTTCGAGTTGCAAATATTAGCAACAGAACCAGTATCAAATACCCAGGTGCTACTGCGAGCTCTAGTAAGGTACACATCAATAACATGTATATCACATATACCTTTGTTCACCTTGCCATCCTTCTTATCCGCCAAATACTTGGGGCAGTTCCGCTTCCAGTGACCAGTCTGCTTGCAGTAGAAGCACTCAGTTTCAGGCTTAGGTCCAGACTTGGGTTTCTTCTCTTGAGCAGCAACTTGCTTGCCGTTCTTCTTGAAGTTCCCCTTTTTCTTCCCTTTGCCCTTTTTCTTGATACTAGCGGTCTTGTTAACCATCAACACTTGATGCTCCTTCTTGATTTCTACCTCCATAGCTTTCAGCATTGCGAAGAGCTCGGGAATAGTGTTGTTCATCCCTTGCATATTATAGTTCATCACGAAGCTCTTGTAGCTTGGTGGCAGTGATTGGAGAATTCTGTCAATGACGCAATCATCCAGAAGATTAACTCCAAATTGAATCAAGTGATTATTATACCCAGACATTTTGAGTATATGCTCACTGACTGAACTGTTCTCCTCCATCTTCCAGCTATAGAACTTATTGGAGACTTCATATCTCTCAATCCGGGCATTTGCTTGAAATATTAACTTCAACTCCTGGAACGTTAGCGGTAACCCCAAAACGTTAACGGTAAATCTGTAAGAGACATCATAGATCGTACCATATCAAGTAAAGTACGATTACGACGTTGGGACACACCATTACGCTGTGGTGTTCCAGGTGGCGTGAGCTGCGAAACTATTCTGCATTGTTTCAAATGTAGACCAAACTCGTAACTCAAATATTCTCCTGCACGATCAGATCGTAGAAACTTTATTTTCTTGTTATGATGATTTTCAACTTCACTCTGAAATTCTTTGAACTTTTCAAACGTTTCAGACTTATGCTTCATTAAGTAGATATACCCATATCTGCTTAAATCGTCTGTGAAGGTGAGAAAATAACGATATCCGCCACGAGCCTCAACATTCATTGGACCACATACATCTGTATGTATGATTTCCAACAAATCTGTTGCTCTCTCCATAGTACCGGAGAACGGTGTTTTAGTCATCTTGCCCATGAGGCACGGTTCGGAAGTACCAAGTGATTCATAATCAAGTGGTTCCAAAAGTCCATCAGTATGGAGTTTCTTCATGCGTTTTACACCGATATGACCTAAACGGCGGTGCCACAAATAAGTTGCACTATCATTATCAACTCTGCATCTTTTGGCTTCAACATTATGAATATGTGTATCACTACTATCGAGATTCATCAAAAATAGACCACTCTTCAAGGGTGCATGACCATAAAAGATATTACTCATAAATAGAACAACCATTATTCTTTGATTTAAATGAATAACCGTCTCGCATCAAACAAGATCCAGATATAATGTTCATGCTCAACGCTGGCACCAAATAACAATTATTTAGGTCTAATACTAATCCCGAAGGTAGATGTAGAGGTAGCGTGCCGACCGCGATCACATCGACTTTGGAACCATTTCCCACGCGCATCGTCACCTCGTCCTTTGCCAGTGTTCGCTTAATCCGTAGTCCCTGGTTCGAGTTGCAAATATTAGCAACAAAACCAGTATCAAATACCCAGGTGCTATTGCGAGCTCTAGTAAGGTACACATCAATAACATGTATATCACATATACCTTTGTTCACCTTGCCATCCTTCTTATCCGCCAAATACTTGGGGTAGTTCCGCTTCCAGTGACCAGTCTGCTTGCAATAGAAAAACTCAGTTTCAGGCTTAGGTCCAGACTTGGGTTTTTTCTCCTGAGCACCAACTTGCTTGCTGTTCTTCTTGAAGTTCCCCTTCCTCTTCCCTTTGCCCTTTTTCTTGAAACTAGTGGTCTTGTTGACCATCAACACTTGATGCTCCTTCTTGATTTCTACCTTCGCAGCCTTTAGCATTGCGAAGAGCTCGAGAATTGTCTTATCCATCCCTTGCATATTATAGTTCATCACGAAGCTCTTGTAGCTAGGTGGAAGTGATTGGAGAATTCTGTCAATGATGCTGTCATCCAGAGGATTAACTCCCAGTTGAATCAAGTGATTACAATACCCAGACATCTTGAGTATATGCTCACTGACAGAACTATTCTCCTCCATCTTGCAGCTATAGAACTTATTGGTGACTTCATATCTCTCAATCCGGGCATTCTTCTGGAATATTAACTTCAACTCCTGGAACATCTCATATGCTCCATGACGTTCAAAACATCATTGAAGTCCCGATTCTAAGCCGTAAAGCATGGCACACTGAACTATCGAGTAGTCATCAGCTTTGCTCTGCCAGACGTTCAAAACATCTGGTGTTGCTCCAGTAGCAGGCCTGGCACCCAGCGGTGCTTCCAGGACGTAATTCTTCTGAGCAGCAATGAGGATAATCCTCAAGTTATGGACCTAGTCCGTATAATTGCTACCATCATCTTTCAACTTTGCTTTCTCAAGGAACGCATTAAAATTCAACGGAACAACAGCACGAGCCATCTATCTACAATCAACATAAACAATCAAGATACTATCAGGTACTAAGTTCATGATAAGTTTAAATTCAAGTAATCAAATTACTTAAGAACTCCCACTTAGATAGACATCCCTCTAATCTTCTAAGTGATTACGTGATCCAAATCAACTAAACCATAACCGATCATCACGTGAGATGGACTAGTTTTGAATGGTGAACATCGTTATGTTGATCATATCTACTATATGATTCACGCTCGACCTTTCGGTCTCCGTGTTCCAAGGCCATATCTGCATATGCTAGGCTCGTCAAGTTTAACCTGAGTATTCTGCGTGTGCAAAACTGGCTTGCACCCGTTGTAGATGGACGTAGAGCTTATCACACCCGATCATCACGTGGTGTCTGGGCACGACGAACTTTGGCAACAGTGCATACTCAGGGAGAACACTTCTTGATAATTTAGTGAGAGATCATCTTATAATGCTACCGTCAATCAAAGCAAGATAAGATGCATAAAAAGATAAACATCACATGCAATCAATATAAGTGATATGATATGGCCATCATCATCTTGTGCTTGTGATCTCCATCTCCGAAGCACCGTCATGATCACCATCGTCACCGGCGCGACACCTTGATCTCCATCGTAGCATCGTTGTCGTCTCTCCAATCTTATGCTTCCACGACTATCACTACCGTTTAGTAATAAAGTAAAGCATTACATCGCGATTGCATTGCATACAATAAAGCGACAACCATATGGCTCCTGCCAGTTGCCGATAACTCGGTTACAAAACATGATCATCTCATACAATAAAATTCAGCATCATGCCTTGACCATATCACATCACAACATGCCCTGCAAAAACAAGTTCGACATCCTCTACTTTGTTGTTGCAAGTTTTACGTGGCTGCTACGGGCTTAAGAAAGAACCAATCTCACCTACGCATCAAAACCACAACGATAGTTTGTCAAATAGACTCCGTTTTAACCTTCGCAAGGACCGGGCGTAGCCACACTTGGTTTAACTAAAGTTGGAGAGACAGTCGCCCGCAAGCCTCCTGTGTGCAAAGCACGTCGGGGGAACCGGTCTTGCGTAAACGTACGCGTAAGGTTGGTCCGGGTCGTCTCGTCCAACAATGCCGCCGAACCAAAGTATGGCATGCTGGTAGGCAGTATGACTTATATCGCCCACAACTCACTTGTGTTCTACTCGTGCATATAACATCAACATAAATAACCTAGGCTCGGATGCCACTGTTGGGTTTCGTAGTAATTTCAAAAAATTTCCTACGCACACGCAAGATCATGTGATGCATAGCAACGAGAGGGGAGAGTGTTGTCTACGTACCCAACGCAGACCGACTGCGGAAGCGCTGACACGATGTAGAGGAAGTAGTCGTACGTCTTCACGATCCAACCGATCAAGCACCGAAACTACGGCACCTCCGAGTTCGAGGACACGTTCAGCTCGATGACGATCCCCAGACTCCGATTCAGCAAAGTGTCGGGGAAGAGTTCCGTCAGCACGACGGCGTGGTGACGATCTTGATGCACTACAGCAGCAGGACTTCGCCTAAACTCCGCTACAGTATTATCGAGGAATATGGTGGCTGGGGGCACCGCACACGACTAAGGAATAGATCACGTGGATCAACTTGTGTGTTTCTGGGGTGCCTCTGCCTCAGTATATAAAGGAGCCAAGGGGGAGGGGGGCCGGCCACCTCTCCTAGTCCTAATAGGACTAGGGGAGGGGGGGGGTGCGCAGCCACCTTGGGCTGCCCCTTTCTCCTTTCCACTAAGGCCCATGAAGGCCCATATGGCTCCCGGGGGGTTCCGGTAACCTCCCGGTAATCCGGTAAAATCCCGATTTCACCCGGAACACTTCCGATATCCAAACATAGGCTTCCAATATATCAATCTTTACGTCTCGACCATTTCGAGACTCCTCGTCATGTCCGTGATCACATCCGGGACTCCGAACAACCTTCAGTACATCAAAATGCATAAACTCACAACATAACTGTCATCGTAACCTTAAGCGTGCGGACCCTACGGGTTCGAGAACAATGTAGACATGACCGAGACACGTCTCCGGTCAATAACCAATAGCGGGACCTAGATGCCCATATTGGCTCCTACATATTCTACGAAGATCTTTATCGGTCAGACCGCATAACAACATACGTTGTTCCCTTTGTCATCGGTATGTTACTTGCCCGAGATTCGATCGTCGGTATCCAATACCTAGTTCAATCTCGTTACCGGCAAGTCTCTTTACTCGTTCCGTAATACATCATCTCCCAACTAACATATTAGTTGTAATGCTTGCAAGGCTTATGTGATGTGCATTACCGAGAGGGCCCAGAGATACCTCTCCGACAATCGGAGTGACAAAACCTAATCTCGAAATACGCCAACCCAACATGTACCATTGGAGACACCTGTAGTACTCCTTTATAATCACCCAGTTACATTGTGACGTTTGGTAGTACCCAAAGTGTTCCTCCGGTAAACGGGAGTTGCATAATCTCATAGTTATAGGAACATGTATAAGTCATCAAGAAAGCAATAGCAACACACTAAACGATCGGGTGCTAAGCTAATGGAATGGGTCATGTCAATCAGATCATTCAACTAATGATGTGACCTCGTTAATCAAATAACAACTCATTGTTCATGGTCAGGAAACATAACCATCTTTGTTTAACGAGCTAGTCAAGTAGAGGCATACTAGTGACAGTTTGTTTGTCTATGTATTCACACATGTATTATGTTTCCGGTTAATACAATTCTAGCATGAATAATAAACATTTATCATGATTATAAGGAAATAAATAATAACTTTATTATTGCCTCTAGGGCATATTTCCTTCAACTAGTTGGTTCCTCTGTGTGTTGCATGTGTTTGAGAAGAAGAACCAAGTACTAGTGTTGGAATATATTCTTGCTCACTGAACCATGGGAGATCCAAGTAAAGAAAAAACAGGGGATTCTAGTGTTAATAAGATGTATGAAATATTTAGCAAACTGCTTGAGCACCAGCAGCAATCAAAGGCTGCTCCTGAGCCAGTTAAGAATACACTTGAGCCAAATTCAGTCTGACTATCAGGACCTGGTGACTACATCAGTTGGGCACGCCATGCCAAATTGATTTTGAGCACCAATGACTATGATTATTTACTTGTTGGCAATGAAGAAAGTTTTGAGAAAGGCGGTGCATGCAAGAAACAAATCAATGATAATGTACTAGTATGGATGTTGGGAAGTATGGAACCAAAATTAGAGAACAAGTGGAAGGCATGGGCACTGTTTGTGAGGTCTGGTCATCTTTGAAGAAACAATTTGTAGGGAAACAAATAAAATGCAAGCCACCCATATCATGCATGAGTTAACTAATTTGAAGGAGCACTCAAGATCTATAACAGAGTATGCAGGTGAAGTAAAAAAATTATACAGAGACTTACATTATCATCACCCTTTTGAACCTGTTCACAAGGATGACTTGGCAATTCATCATGTGTGGTTTGAGTCATTTGTGAGCAAGCTATTTCTTGATGGCCTAGACCATGAACTAAACCTCTGTCGTCAATTGATATTTCCAATGCCTGAGTGGCCTAGTCTTGATGATATTATTTCTAGCATGATTGAGGAGGAGACTCGTTTGGCACAACCAAAGGAGGATGGTCAGGAGCATGCAGATGCTCGTGCTGCATTATCCATACAACCTTGTCATGCTACAAATTCTTTTGGTTAGGTGGATAAAAGCAAATTGCTTTGTGACCATTGCAAGAGAAAAGGACACACCAAGGGTGAGTGTTTTTAGTTGTATGGTTATCCACCTTGGTGGGATAAAGGGAGATCTCAGCTAGGGGGAGCTCGGGGTTCAAACAAAAGACAAGCTAATTACAATGCATCTGCAGGGGAACTACCTGTGGTAGACATGCAAGCTCTTGAGGATTTCAAATCCAAGCTCAAACTCTCCGAAGGCTCATCTTCATCCCAAGGTTCCTCCAAAGTTGATTCTATCTTTAATGCCATCACCCAATGTATGGAATCACACCAAGCCTAGTCAAAATCATGGATAATTGATACTGGAGCTACTAACCACATGACCGGAGTGTCGGTGTCAAAACCGGCCGATCTCGTGTAGGGGGTCCCGAACTGTGCGTCTGAGGATCAAAGGTAACAAGGGATACAGGAGACACAACGTTTACCCAGGTTCGGGCCCCCTTAATGGAGGTAAAACCCTATGTCCTGATTGATTCTATTTAATGAGTATAGGGGTTACAAGAGTCGATCTACCTCGAGATCTTAATGTCTAAACCCTAGATGTCTACCTATATGAATTCTGATAGCCTCTACAGACTAGACCCTACAGTTTATATAGACACCAGAGGGACCTAGGGTTGTACATGTTGGGGAACTTAGTAATTTCAAAAAACAATCCTACGCACATGCAAGATCTATCATGGTGATGCATAGCAATGAGAGGGGAAGAGTGTTGTACACGTACCCACGTAGACCATAAGTAGAAGCATTATGACAACGTGGTTGATGTAGTGGTACGTCTTCACGATCCGACCGATCCTAGTACCGGAAGTATGGCACCTCCGCGATCTACACACGTTCGGCTCGGTGATGTCCCACGAACTCCTGATCTAGCTAAGTGTCGAGGGAGAGTTTCATAAGCATGATGGCGTGATGACGGTGATGATGAAGCTACTGGCGCAGGGCTTCGCCTAAGCACTAGACGATATGACCGAGGTGGATTATGGTGGAGAGGGCACCGCACACGGCTAAGGGATCAATGATCAACTTGTCTGTTCTAGGGTGCCCCTGCCCTCGTATATAAAGGAGCAAGGGGGGAGACTGGCCGGCCCTTGGAGGCGTGCCAAGGAGGGGAGGAGTCCTCCTCCTAGTAGGAGTAGAACTCCCCCTTTCCTAGTCCAACTAGGAGGAGGAAGGGGGAAGGAAGGAGAGGGAGAGAAGAGAAGGAAAGGGGGGGTCATGGAAAAATGTATGATTTAATTCAGAACCCAAATGTGTCATGGAAAAATGTGCATCACCTCTGGTACTGTTTACAGCATTTTCCATAAATGATGAGCATTTTTGAAAGCAATTTGGATTTACTGAAAATATTTTAGGTGAACCTAGTGAATTCCTTTGATGCTATGGGTTTAGGCAATCCCCATTCATTAGTAGAAAACGGAGCTTTAGCGCCGGTTCGTAAGGGCCTTTAGTGTCGGTTCCATAACCGGCACTAGAGGGTGGTCACTAAAGCCCCCCCCCCTTTAGTACCGGTTCGGCACGAACCGGCGCTAAAGTGCCACCACGTGGCATGAGCTCGCGCCCTGGTATGGGGGACCTTTAGTACCGGTTGGTGTTACCAACCGGTACTAAAGGTTATTTTTTGAATTATTTTTTGAAAATTTGGGAAAAAAATTTGATTTTTTTTTTTAATTTTCCTGAATTATTTGATAATTTAGTCTCTAATCACCTCTCTTAACTGCTCAAGTGTGGATCACTCATTCCAAATCGCCTGACTTCCCGGCCGGTCACCCATCCTCTCACTCCCCCAGCCTGATCACGCTTAACTTCGGAGTTCTATTCCCCCTACATTCCAAGTCTGCACTTGTTGTTTTCCTGACAAATGTAAGCTGTCAATCCTATTAACCCTCAGTAGTTTAGCTTGAGCATGAAGTCACACATTTCATCATTTGAGTTTGAAACTATTATTCTAACAAACAGTAATTATGTAGTAACACTAATATTTCTTGAATAAGTAGTTTGACCATAGTTTGACCACAGTTTGACCAGATTTGGCCAAAATTCAAAAAAACTGAGATACTTATTTAGTAACAGTAATATTATTGCGTAATTATTTAGTAACACTCTATATTTATTGAATCAGTTGTTTGACTGGTTTGACAAGATTTAACCAAAATTCAAAAAAACATAAATTAGAGCATATCTTTTTTCCTTTTACAATTTTGTCATTTCAAAAATTGTCCTAAACCCTAAAGCCTAAACCTAACCCTAAACTCTGAAATCTAAACCCTAACACTAAACGCTAAAAACGTCTAAAACACCCAAAAACTCCATTTTCCCTTTGGAATTTTGTGATTTTAAAAAATTGTCGAAACAGAAAACTGGTTGGTTCCTCTCTTTGGCACATTGTTGACCTGTACTAGCTGGTTCCTCTGTGTGTTGCATGTGTTTGAGAAGAAGAACCAAGTACTAGTGTTGGAATATATTCTTGCTCACTGAACCATGGGAGATCCAAGTAAAGAAAAAACAGGGGATTCTAGTGTTAATAAGATGTATGAAATATTTAGCAAACTGCTTGAGCACCAGCAGCAAGCAAAGGCTGCTCCTGAGCTAGTTAAGAATACACTTGAGCCAAATTCAGTCCGACTATCAGGACCTGGTGACTACATCAGTTGGGCACGCCATGCCAAATTGATTTTGAGCACCAATGACTATGATTATTTACTTGTTGGCAATGAAGAAAGTTTGGAGAAAGGCGGTGCATGTAGGAAACAAATCAATGATAAAGTACTAGTATGGATGTTGGGAAGTATGGAACCAAAATTAGAGAACAAGTGGAAGGCATGGGCACTGTTTGTGAGGTCTGGTCATCTTTGAAGAAACAATTTGTAGGGAAACAAATAAAATGCAAGCCACCCATATCATGCATGAGTTAACTAATTTGAAGCAGCACTCAAGATCTATAACAGAGTATGCAGGTGAAGTAAAAAAATTATACAGAGACTTACATTATCATCACCCTTTTGAACCTGTTCACAAGGATGACTTGGCAATTCATCATGTGTGGTTTGAGTCATTTGTGAGCAAGCTATTTCTTGATGGCCTAGACCATGAACTAAACCTCTGTCGTCAATTGATATTTCCAATGCCTGAGTGGCCTAGTCTTGATGATATTATTTCTAGCATGATTGAGGAGGAGACTCGTTTGGCACAACCAAAGGAGGATGGTCAGGAGCATGCAGATGCTCGTGCTGCATTATCCATACAACCTTGTCATGCTACAAATTCTTTTGGTAAGGTGGATAAAAGCAAATTGCTTTCTGACCATTGCAAGAGAAAAGGACACACCAAGGGTGAGTGTTTTTAGTTGTATGGTTATCCACCTTGGTGGGATAAAGGGAGATCTCAGCTAGGGGGAGCTCGGGGTTCAAACAAAAGACAAGCTAATTACAATGCATCTGCAGGGGAACTACCTGTGGTAGACATGCAAGCTCTTGAGGATTTCAAATCCAAGCTCAAACTCTCCGAAGGCTCATCTTCATCCCAAGGTTCCTCCAAAGTTGATTCTATCTTTAATGCCATCACCCAAGGTATGGAATCACACCAAGCCTAGCCAAAATCATGGATAATTGATACTGGAGCTACTAACCACATGACAGGAGTGTCGGTGTCAAAACCGGCCGATCTCGTGTAGGGGGTCCCGAACTGTGCGTCTGAGGATCGAAGGTAACAAGGGATACAGGAGACACAACGTTTACCCAGGTTCGGGCCCTCTTAATGGAGGTAAAACCCTATGTCCTGATTGATTCTATTTAATGAGTATAGGGGTTACAAGAGTCGATCTACCTCGAGATCATAATGGTTAAACCCTAGATGTCTAGCCTATATGAATTCTAATAGCCTCTACGGACTAGACCCTCTAGTTTATATAGACACCAGAGGGGCCTAGGGTTGTACATGTTGGGGAACGTAGTAATTTCAAAAAACAATCCTATATAAAGGATCAATGATGAACTTGTGTGTTCTAGGGTGCCCCTTCCCTCGTATATAAAGGAGCAAGGGGGAGGCCGGCCGGCCCTTGGAGGTGTGCCAAGGAGGGGAGGAGTCCTCCTCCTAGTAGGAGTAGGACTCCCCCCTTCCTAGTCCAACTAGGAGGAGGAAGGGGGAAGGAAGGAGAGGGAGAGAAGAGATGGAAAGGGGGGTCATGGAAAAATGTATGATTTAATTCTGTTGGGGGACTGATCCATGCACACCTATGGGACCGGCGGACCGAGTCCCTTTCGGTTCGGCGGGGGCGGAGCTCGTGCAAAGAGCGGATCGAGGTGAGGCACACGAGCAGTTTACCCAGGTTCGGGCCGCACGGATGCGTAAAACCCTACTCCTGCTTTGTGGTTTGTATTGAGTTCTTGCTCGGGAGCGTGGAGTGCTACAGTACACACGAGCAGCTAACGAGACCGAGCGTGAGTGTTCTCCTCCCCCCCCCTACGTTGCGCATGGGCCTCCGTTTATATGCTCAAGGGGTCACCGACAGGTGGCAACGGAGACAAAGGGTAAAAATGGAAAGGTGTTGCGGTAGGTACAGCTACCTGCTACAGTGTATCATACCTAACCCTGACGGCAGGGGACAAGGGCATTAAATGCCCGTCTGTGTCGCCTAAACAGTGCAAAAGGGACCGTCAGGGACGCCACCGCTCGCCACGATGGCAATCTTGTCAGCGCCGTTCGCCACTGCGCACCGCTGGCTGCACAGCCGCCCGCCACACACGCCTGGAAGGCTCCCAGAGCGACACGTTGGTGGATGTGCTGGAGCGCGGGCACAGAGTGGTGGCTTGCCGCGGCAAGCGCCTTTCCGCGGTTGTTGTCTTGTCGCGTCCGGGAGCTAGTCGCTCACCGGGCCTTGCCGGGACGCGTGGCGCGTCGCGGCAAGTTCCTTGAAGTGCCTTGGGTGGCCTTCCCGGCAAGCTCCTCTTGCCGGGGACTTGAGGTGCCTTGGTTGGCCTTCCCGGCAAGCTCCTCTTGCCGGGGTCTTGACTTGGATACTTTGTTCTTGAATGGCTCCAGAGGAACCACGGAGGACCTTGGCGGTCACCCGGCAAGCCTTGCCGCGGGATGCTGCAACTGCCCGTGCACAAGTTCGGGATACTAGGGTGTTGGGTTTCGTAGTAATTTCAAAAAATTTCCTACGCACACGCAAGATCATGTGATGCATAGCAACGAGGGGGGAAGTGTTGTCTACGTACCCAACGCAGACCGACTGCGGAAGCGATGACACGACGTAGAGGAAGTAGTCGTACGTCTTCACGATCCAACCGATCAAGCACCGAAACTACGGCACCTCCGAGTTCGAGCACACGTTCAGCTCGATGACGATCCCCGGACTCCGATCCAGCAAAGTGTCGGGGAAGGGTTCCGTCAGCACGACGGCGTGGTGACTATCTTCATGTACTACAGCAGCAGGGCTTCGCTTAAACTCCGCTACAGTATTATCAAGGAATATGGTGGCAGGGGGCACCGCACACGGCTAAGGAATAGATCACGTGGATCAACTTGTGTGTCTAGAGGTGCCCCCTGCCTCCGTATATAAAGGAGTAGAGGGGGGAGGCTGGGCGGCCAAGGAGGAGGGCGCAGGAGAGTCCTACTCCCTCTGGGAGTAGGATTCCCCCCCCCAATCCTAGTCGAAATAGGATTCGCGGAAGGGGAAAAGAGGAGGAGGGGGCCGGCCACCTCTCCTAGTCCTAATAGGACTAGGGGAAGGGGGAGGCGCGCAGCCCATCTAGGGAAGCCCCTTCTCTTTTCCACTAAGGCCCACTATGGCCCATATAGCTCCCGGGGGGTTCCGGTAACCCTCTCGGTATTCCGGTAAAATCCCGATTTCACCCGGAACACTTCCGATATCCAAACATAGGCTTCCAATATATCAATCTTTATGTCTCGACCATTTCGAGACTCCTCATCATTTCCATGATCACATCCGGGACTCCGAACAACATTCGGTACATCAAAATGCATAAACTCATAATATAACTCTCATCGTAACCTTAAGCGTGCGGACCCTATGGGTTCGAGAACAATGTAGACATGACCGAGACACGTCTCCGGTCAATAACCAATAGCGGGACCTGGATGCCCATATTGGCTCCTACATATTCTACGAAGATCTTCATCGGTCAGACCGCATAACAACATACGTTGTTCCCTTTGTCATCGGTATGTTACTTGCCCGAGATTCGATCGTCGGTATCCAATACCTAGTTCAATCTCGTTACCGGCAAGTCTCTTTACTCATTCCGTAATACATCATCTCGCAACTAACTCTTTAGTTGTAATGCTTGCAAGGCTTATGTGATGTGCATTACCGAGAGGGCCCAGAGATACCTCTCCGACAATCGGAGTGACAAATCCTAATCTCGAAACACGCCAACCCAACATCTACCTTTGGAGACACCTGTAATGCTCCTTTATAATCACCCAATTACGTTGTGACGTTTGGTAGCACCCAAAGTGTTCCTCCGGCAAACGGGAGTTGCATAATCTCATAGTCATAGGAACATGTATAAGTCATGAAGAAAGCAATAGCAACATACTAAACGATCGGGTGCTAAGCTAATGGAATGGGTCATGTCAATCAGATCATTCAACTAATGATGTGACCTCGTTAATCAAATAACAACACTTTGTTCATGGTTAGGAAACATAACCATTTTGATTAACGAGCTAGTCAAGTAGAGGCATACTAGTGACACTTTGTTTGTCTATGTATTCACACATGTATTATGTTTCCGGTTAATACAATTCTAGCATGAATAATAAACATTTATCATGATTATAAGGAAATAAATAATAACTTTATTATTGCCTCTAGGGCATATTTCCTTCAGTCTCCCACTTGCACTAGAGTCAATAATATAGATCACATCACCATGTGATTAACATCGATAGTTCACATCATCATGTGATTAACACCCATAGTCCACATCGCTATGTGACCAACACCCAAAGGGTTTACTAGATTCAGTAATCTAGTTCACATCGCTATGTGATTAACACCCAAGGAGTACTAAGGTGTGATCATGTTTTGCTTGTGAGAGAATCTTAGTCAACGGGTCTGCCACATTCAGATCCGCATGTATTTTGCAAATTTCTATGTCAACAATGCTCTGCATGGAGCTACTCTAGCTAATTGCTCCCACTTTCAATATGTATCTAGACCGAGACTTAGAGTCATCTAGATTAGTTTCAAACTTGCATCGGCGTAACCCTTTACGATGAACCTTTTTTTTTCACTTCCATAATCGAGAAACATATCCTTATTCCACTAAGGACAATTTTGACCGCTGTCCAGTGATCTACTCCTAGATCAGTATTGTACTACCTTGCCAAACTCAGTGGTAGGGCATACAATAGATCTGGTATACAGCATGGCATACTTTATAGAACCTATGGCTGAGGCATAGGGAATGACTTTCATTCTCTTTCTATCTTCTGCCATGGTCGGGCTTTGAGTCTTACTCAACTTCACACCTTGTAACACGGGCAAGAAACTTTTTCTTTGACTGTTCCATTTTGAACTACTTCAAAATCTTGTCAAGGTATGTACTCATTGAAAAAACTTATCAAGTGTCTTGATCTATCTCTATAGATCTTGATACTCAATATGTAAGCAGCTTCACCGAGGTCTTTCTTTGAAAAACTCCTTTGAAACACTCCTTTATGCTTTACAGAATAATTCTACATTATTTCCGATCAACAATATGTCATTCACATATACTTATCAGAAATGTTGTAGTGCTCCCACTCACTTTCTTGTAAATACAGGCTTCACCGCAAGTCTGTATAAAACTATATGCTTTGATCGACTTATCAAAGCGTATATTCCAACTCCGAGATTCTTGCACCAGTCCATAGATGGATCGCTGGAGCTTGCATATTTAGTTAACACCTTTAGGATCGACAAAACCTTCTAGTTGCATCGTATACAACTCTTCTTTAGTAAATCCATTAAGGAATGCAGTTTTGTTTATCCATTTGCCAGATTTCATAAAATGCGGCAATTGCTAACATAATTCGGACAGACTTAAGCATAGATACGAGTGAGAAAAACTCATCGTAGTCAACACCTTGAACTTGTCAAAAACCTTTTGCGACAATTCTAACTTTGTAGATAGTAACACTACTATCAGCGTCCGTCTTCCTCTTGAAGATCCATTTATTCTCAATTGCTTGCCGATCATCGGGCAATTCAACCAAAGTCCATACTTTGTTCTCATACATGGATCCCATCTCAGATTTCATGGTCTCAAGCCATTTTGCGGAATCTGGGCTCATCATCGCTTCCTCATAGTTCGCAAGTTCGTCATGGTCTAGTAACATGACTTCCAGAACAGGATTACAGTACCACTCTGGTGCTGATCTCACTCTGGTTTACCTGCGAGATTCGGTAATAACTTGATCTGAAGTTACATGATCATCATCATTAGCTTCCTCACTAATTGGTGTAGTAGTCACAGGAACAGATTTCTGTGATGAACTACTTTCCAATAAGGGAGAAGGTACAATTACCTTATCAAGTTTTTTTACTTTCCTCCCACTCACTTCTTTCGAGAGAAACTCCTTCTCTACTAAGTTTCCGAATTTAGCAACAAAAGTCTTGCCTTCGGATCTGTGATAGAAGGTGTATCCAATAGTTTCCTTTGGATATCCTATGAAGATTTACTTCTCCGATTTGGGTTCGAGCTTATCATGTTGAAACTTTTTCACATAAGCATCGCAGTCCCAAACTTTAAGAAACGACAGCTTAGGTTTCTTGCCAAACCATAGTTCATATGGTGTCGTCTCAACGGATTTAGATGGTGCCCTATTTAATGTGAATGCAGCTGTCTCTAATGCATAACCCCAAAACGATAGTGGTAGATCGGTAAGAGACATCATAGATTGCACTATATCCAATAAAGTATGGTTATGACTTTCGGACACACCATTATGCTGTGGTGTTCCATGTGGCATGAGTTTGTGAAACTATTCCACATTGTTTTAATTGAAGACCAAACTCGTAACTCAAATATTTGTCTCCGCGATCAGATCGTAGAAACTTTATTTTCTTGTCACGATGATTTTCCACTTCACTCTGAAATTCTTTGAACTTTTCAAATGTTTCAGACTTATGTTTCATCAAGTAGATATACCCATATCTGCTCAAATCATCTGTGAAGTTCAGAAAATAATGATACTTGCCGTGAGCCTTAACACTCATCGGACCGCATACATCAGTATGTATTATTTCCAATAAGTCAGTTGCTCGCTCCGGAGAACGGAGTCGTAGTCATCTTGCCCATGAGGCATGGTTCGCAAGCATCAAGTGATTCATAATCAAGTGATTCCAAAATCCCATCAGCATGGAGTTTCTTCATGCGCTTTACACCAATATGACCTAAACGGCAGTGCTACAAATAAGTTGCACTATCATTATTAACTTTGCATCTTTTGGTTTCAATATTATGATTATGTGTATCACTACGATTGAGATCCAATGAACTATTTTCATTGGGTGTATAACCATATAAGGTTTTATTCATGTAAACAGAACAATAATTTATTCTCTTACTTAAATGAATAACCGTATTACAATAAACATGATCAAATCATATTCATGCTTAACGCAAACACCAAATAACACTTATTCAGGTTCAACACTAATCCCGAAAGTATAGGGAGTGTGCGATGATGATCATATCAATCTTGGAACCACTTCCAACACACATCGTCACTTTACCCTTAACTAGTCTCTATTTATTCTGCAACTCCCGTTTCGAGTTACTAATCTTAGCAACTGAACTAGTATCAAATACTGAGGGGTTGCTATAAACACTAGTAAAGTACACATCAATAACATGTATATCAAATATACTTATGTTCACTTTGCCATCCTTCTTATCTGCCAATCACTTGGGGTAGTTCCGCTTCCAGTGACCAGTCCCTTTGCAGTAGAAACACTTAGTCTCAGGCTTAGGACCAGACTTGGGCTTCTTCACTTGAGCAGCAACTTGCTTGCTGTTCTTCTTGAAGTTCCCCTTCTTCCCTCTGCCCTTTTCTTGAAACTAGTGGTCTTGTCTACCATCAACATTTGATGTTTTTCTCGATTTCTACCTTCGTCAATTTCCGCATTACGAAGAGCTTGGGAATCGTTTCCGTTATCCCTTGCATATCATAGTTCATCACGAAGTTCTACTAACTTGGTGATGGTGACTGGAGAATTATGTCAATCACTATCTTATCTGGAAGATTAACTCCCACTTGATTCAAGCGATTGTAGTACTCAGACAATCTGAGCACATGCTCACTAGTTGAGCGATTCTCCTCCATCTTTTATCTATAGAAATTGCTGGAGACTTCATATCTCTCAACTCGGGTATTTGCTTGAAATATTAACTTCAACTCCTGGAACATCTCATATGCTCCATGACGTTCAAAACGTCTTTGAAGTCCCGATTCTAAGCCATTAAGCATGGTGCACTAAACTATCAAGTAGTCATCATATTGAGCTAGCCAAACGTTCATAACGTCTGTATCTACTCCTGCAATAGGTCTGTCACCTAGCGGTGCATCAAGGACATAATTCTTCTGTGCAGCAATGAGGATAAACCTCAGATCACGGATCCAATCCACATCATTGCTACTAACATCTTTCAACACAATTTTTCTCTAGGAACATATCAAAATAAACATATGAAAGCAACAACGCAAGCTATTGATCTACAACATAATTTGCAAAATACTACCAGGACTAAGTTCATGATAAATTTAAGTTCAATTAATCAGATTACTTAAGAACTCCCACTTAGATAGACATCCCTCTAATCCTCTAAGTGATCACGTGATCCAAATCAACTAAACCATAACCGATCATCACGTGAGATGGAGTAGTTTTCAATGGTGAACATCGTTATGTTGATCATATCTACTATATGATTCACGCTCGACCTTTCGGTCTCCGTGTTCCGAGGCCATATCTGCATATGCTAGGCTCGTCAAGTTTAACCTGAGTATTCCGCGTGTGCAAAACTGGCTTACACCCATTGTAGATGGACGTAGAGCTTATCACACCCGATCATCACGTGGTGTCTGGGCACGACGAACTTTGGCAACGGTGCATGCTCAGGGAGAACACTTCTTGATAATTAGTGAGAGATCATCTTAAAATGCTACCGTCAAACTGAGCAAAATAAGATGTATAAAAGATAAACATCATATGCAATCAAAATATGTGACATGATATGGCCATCATCATCTTGCGCCTTTGATCTCCATCTCCAAAGTACTGTCATGATCTCTATCGTCACCGGCATGACACCATGATCTCCATCATCTTGATCTATATCAATGTGTCGTCACACGGTCTTCTCGCCAACTATTGCTCTTGCAACTATTGCTATCGCATAGCGATAAAGTAAAGCAATTA
Source organism: Triticum urartu (assembly GCF_056163025.1). Lineage (NCBI taxonomy): Eukaryota > Viridiplantae > Streptophyta > Magnoliopsida > Poales > Poaceae > Triticum > Triticum urartu. The sequence goes on from NC_141873.1 coordinate 593,281,270, forward strand.
TTTGGCGCTTGCATCTTATGCAATATAGAGACAACCATAAGGCTTTTGCCAGTTGCTGATAACAAAACATGATCATCTCATACAACAACTTATATTTCATCATGTTTTGACCATATCACATCACAACATGCCCTGCAAAAACAAGTTAGACGTCCTCTACTTTGTTGTTGCATGTTTTACGTGGCTGCTACGGGCTTAAGCAAGAACCAATCTTACCTACGCATCAAAACCACAACGATAGTTTGTCAAATAGACTCCGTTTTAACCTTCGCAAGGACCGGGCGTAGCCATACTTGGTTCAACTAAAATTGGAGAGACAGTCGCCCGCAAGCCATCTATGTGCAAAGCACGTCGAGGGAACCGGTCTCGCATAAGCGTATGCGTAAGGTTGGTCCGGGTCGTCTCATCCAACAATACCGCCGAACCAAAGTATGACATGCTGGTAGGCAGTATGACTTGTATCGTCCACAACTCACTTGTGTTCTACTCGTGCATATAACATCAACATAAATAACCTAGGCTCGGATGCCACTGTTGGGTTTCGTAGTAATTTCAAAAAAATTCCTACGCACACGCAAGATCATGTGATGCATATCAACGAGGGGGAGAGTGTTGTCTACGTACCCAACGCAGACCGACTGCGGAAGCGATGACACGACGTAGAGGAAGGGCTTCGCTTAAACTCCGCTACAGTACTATCGAGGAATATGGTGGCAGGGGGCACCGCACACGGCTAAGGAATAGATCACGTGGATCAACTTGTGTGTCTAGAGGTGCCCCCTGCCTCCTTATATAAAGGAGTAGAGGGGGGAGGCTGGGCGGCCAAGGAGGAGGGCGCAGGAGAGTCCTACTCCCTCTGGGAGTAGGATTCCCCCCCCCCCCCAATCCTAGTCGGAATAGGATTCGCGGAAGGGGAAAAGAGGAGGAGGGGGCCGGCCACCTCTCCTAGTCCTAATAGGACTAGGGGAAGGGGGAGGCGCGCAGCCCATCTAGGGCAGCCCCTTCTCTTTTCCACTAAGGCCCACTATGGCCCATATAGCTCCCGGGGGGTTCCGGTAACCCTCTCGGTATTCCGGTAAAATCCCGATTTCACCCGGAACACTTCCGATATCCAAACATAGGCTTCCAATATATCAATCTTTATGTCTCGACCATTTCGAGACTCCTCATCATGTCCATGATCACATCCGGGACTCCGAACAACATTCGGTACATCCAAATGCATAAACTCATAATATAACTGTCATCGTAACCTTAAGCGTGCGGACCCTACGGGTTCGAGAACAATGTAGACATGACCGAGACACGTCTCCGGTCAATAACCAATAGCGGGACCTGGATGCCCATATTGGCTCCTACATATTCTACGAAGATCTTTATCGGTCAGACCGCATAACAACATACGTTGTTCCCTTTGTCATCGGTATGTTACTTGCCCGAGATTCGATCGTCGGTATCCAATACCTAGTTCAATCTCGTTACCGGCAAGTCTCTTTACTCGTTCCGTAATACATCATCTCACAACTAACTCTTTAGTTGTAATGCTTGCAAGGCTTATGTGATGTGCATTACCGAGAGGGCCCAGAGATACCTCTCCGACAATCGGAGTGACAAATCCTAATCTCGAAATACGCCAACCCAACATCTACCTTTGGAGACACCTGTAATGCTCCTTTATAATCACCCAGTTACGTTGTGACGTTTGGTAGCACCCAAAGTGTTCCTCCGGCAAACGGGAGTTGCATAATCTCATAGTCATAGGAACATGTATAAGTCATGAAGAAAGCAATAGCAACATACTAAACGATCGGGTGCTAAGCTAATGGAATGGGTCATGTCAATCACATCATTCAACTAATGATGTGACCTCTTTAATCAAATAACAACACTTTGTTCATGGTTAGGAAACATAACCATCTTTGATTAACGAGCTAGTCAAGTAGAGGCATACTAGTGACACTTTGTTTGTCTTTGTATTCACACATGTATTATGTTTCCGGTTAATACAATTCTAGCATGAATAATAAACATTTATCATGATTATACAGAAATAAATAATAACTTTATTATTGCCTCTAGGGCATATTTCCTTCATAGGGTACCCCTACTCTAGTACACCGACAGGAGCCCCCGGGCCTGGGCCATACACGGTGCCGAGCGCTGTTGGGCCAGGCCCGAAACAGGGCACGGGAACGCGCGGCCTAGGTTACGCCGTATCTCTCTCCGCATCCACCGCGCCCTCCCCGAACGGCACACGTTGAATGCGGCGTCGTGGGAGAGATCGTGGGGGGTTTCTTTATTCGGAAATGCGGAACGTCCGCCCCCTCCCTCTTTATAAGCCGAGGAAACAGGGGTAGTTCGCCCATGTGCCGGTTGCTGCTTCAATCTCGAAAATCTCCGCCGCTCCCTTGTATTCCCAAAGTCGAAAGAGAGCAGTGCTCCGCCCCCCATCGCCACCGGCACCACCAACGCCGTCGACCTCCTCCACCACTTCCGCCATGGCTCCAAAAGCCGACAAGGGGAAAGCTGTGAAGTCGACCGAGGCGCAACAGCTTGCGGCGCTGCGAAAGGAGCGGGCGGTCTTCCCCCCCAAGCTCGGCACGAGGGAGCTGAGGGAGAACTACTATCTCTTCTGGTCAACGGAGACGCGAGCGCATCCGCGCACGAAGGTACTTCCAGCCACCGCTTGTAAGACAGCTCCAAACGGATACCCTTTCTTTGCCTTGTTCTTCTACTTCGGGCTCTGCTCGCCCTTCTCTGAGTTCTTCTGCAACATTATGAACACCTACGGGTTCCACCTCCTTGATTTCACCCCCAATGCCGTTCTGACCATGGCAGTTTTCGCACATCTCTGCGAAAACTTTGTCGGAGTCCATCCCAATGTAGCCCTCTTTCACCATTTCTTTATACCCTGAGTAGAGAGAGGAGAGCCTTTATCCGGTGGAATCGCCTAGATCTCAAGGGCCGGCAAGAAGGAAACTTATCTGGAGGGAGAGTTCCGTGGCAAGTGGGAGGAATGGAGAGCAGACTTGTGCTGGATTGAAGAGGAGAACCCGCAGCCGTTTACCACCCGGCGCCAAACCCCACTAGCACGCGGCAGCGACTGGAGTGACGTGGCCCCGGAAGACGACAGGCTGAAGATTGCTGTCACCCGGATCCTGCGCCTCAGGCTTGCCGGGCTCACTGCAGGCGCTGTTGGTGCAGATTTTCTTCGTCGCCGCATCGCCCCCCCTGCAGGAACGGGGGAGACCCGCCTGGGAGTTCAAGAATGCGGCGGACATCATGAGGTTGCGGCCGGGCCTCAACTTCAACTTCACTATTCTGGAGCTCAACGCGATGCTCCAGGAGCTGTTCAAGTATGACCCTCAACATCTCGAAGTATTCAGGTTGCCGGGGGGTGTCGTTCCGCTGTGCAACAACTCTGCGCTCGACCGCATCCGTGCAATGATGCCGCTGTGCGACTCGCACGGGATTGTCCCAACTTGGCAAGAGCCTGCGGATGACGTCGTGCAGCAATTCTTTGATGGCCTGGTAGAAGTGCCGATCCGCCCCGACGAGAAGGATGGCCTTACCCGCGACACCACCGACGAGGAGATGACACACATCGCCACTAGGCTGGAAGAGGCGGTAGCAGCCGCAGCCACAGGCGAATTTGGATTCACCGTGGAGGAGGCAAATGCAGCAGAGGCGGGAAGCCGTGCCGAGCGAGAGGAGCGCGTCGGCGAGAAAGAACTTGCCGGGCATGGCGCCGGGTCGAGCGAGCCCGCCAAGGATACGAGCGGCTCGCTGGAGATCGACTCGTCTTCCACCTCATCTTCGGACAGCTTGCCGCAAGCAGAGCCTCCATCTGCACCAAGAAGGCGTCTCCGCAAGGCCGGGGACGTAGTGGAGCGGCAAGCGAGTCAACAGCCGCCGCGCCGCGCGACACGCTCCACCGCGGCAAGCAATGTTGCCGCAGGAGCACCTCACGCTGCGACGGCAACTGGAGCGGGGCCCTCTCGGACCACCGCTTCTGCTCCTGCCGCTTCTCACGCCGCGGTGGCAGCCGGAGCGGGGTCGTCAAAGACCACCGCCACTGTTCCCGCCAAGCGGCCAAGGGAAACCTCTCCTCCGCCTCCTCGCGCCGGACATGAGCCGGACTTCGACTTCTCCGTGTTCAGCTCCGACGAGGAAGAAGAAGAAGAGTAAGATTCTCTTGTTGTACTTGCAGTTCTTCAATCCTTGCTGTTTTGTCTCGTATCTCATTTGCTTTACTCTGAACTTGTTCCTTTTTAGGACTCTGACCCAGAGAGCAGCGAAGAGAGCCAAGGTCCCGGTGATCGTCATCGAGGACGAACCCACTGCGACAGCAAGGGGTGCGCCCGAGACAACCTTGCCGGACCCGGCAACTTTTCTCCAGAGCAGCCCCCAGCGTGAGTATATGGTTTGCTTTCCGCTATGAGGTGTGCATGGATACTCTGTCTTTGCTGATATCTGACTGTTGGTTTGTGTAGGAGCAGAGCAACCTCACCAGGAGCGCCCGGAGGCCGCCCCCGAAACGCCAAGGGAGACTCCGCCGGCAAGGGAGAATTATCCGGTAAGGGAGAGGTCTCCGGCAAGGGACAGCACCAGCGGCCCCCCGGCGGCGGAGACCACGACTGCAGAGCCCGGCACAGGTAATCCTTTCGCTGCAAGACTTCCCTTGGGTTCTTCTTCTTTTGATCTTCTTGGGTTTTTGCTTGACTCTTCTCCCTTTTCCAGCTGTCAGACCCATCTGCTACGGAGCCGATGGAGACTGAGGTTGTCGCCGAAGAAGCAGTCGGTGCTGACGATCTCGCCGGCGCAGAGGCTGCCAAGGATGCCGCTGCAGCAACTGGCGAGGGGTCTGGCGATCGCACTGACGGCCCTGAGGCTGCAGGAGCGCCAGGCGCTACGTCGACCGCCGACCCATCCGCCGCTGCCGCAGCGCCAGGCTCCGAAGAGCCCCAGCCAGGCGTCTACTTGAAGGCCGGCGATGGCGTCTTCATCAACCTCCCCTGGGCGTCAAGCTCCAGTGCGCCGGTCGAGGGAGAGATCTTCGACGGGGAGGTGCTCGCCTCTGCTGGGCTGACGCTGGTTGACGCGCCGAGCAGTAGCAGCAACGAGCCCGAGGAAGAGCGGCTGCTGCGGAAGTTGTTGTCGCTCTACCGCGCGCGGCAAGCCAAGCTGGAATCCCGCGAGGCGCTTGTCGCGAAGGCGGGAGCAGACATCGAGAAGCGCGCGGAGGAGCTCGGGGGTTTCCACCAGGAAGCCCTCCGGTCCCTGGCGGAGGAGCGGGAGCAGCTCGCCGAAGCGCAGAAGGCCTTCCTCCTCGAGAGGGCTGAAGTCAGAGAGCAACAGTGGCTTGCCGCTGAGAAGCTGTCTGCGCAGGAGGGCGAGTTGGCGCAGCGGAAGCCCTCAAGCAAGCGGAGGATGCTGCCGCAGCCGCCGCAGCCGCCAAGAAGGAGCTGGAGACGAAGGTGGCGCAGCTGGAGGCCGATCTCGCCGAGAAGGGCAAAGAGCGCGCCGCCAAGGACTCCAACGCGGATCTTGAGTTGAAGCTGACCGCTTTGACCAAGACGCTGGACGGCGCCAAGGAGCAGGAGGTGGCCTTGAAGGAGGAGATCATGGCCGACAAGGCGCTGCTGGAGAGTGCTGCCGCTGCCCAGAACGCTTTTAAGGAGACTGTGGAGAACTGGACGGAGAGTCTTGTGAATGTTGCCGCAGACATTGACAGGGAGCTGGCGCAGCTGGGGATGGAGGATCTCGGGTATCCCTCCGACGAGAACCTCCAACCCAGTGCCAAGCTCGTCTTGTTCTTCAAAGGCGTGGCGACGGCCCTCCAGCGACTCCGGGAGAGGATCCCGAAGCAGCTGGCCGACGAGTCACGCAAGATCTGCGCGGGAGCTCTTCAAAAAGTGTTGGTGAAGGTGGCCTTCCGCAATCTGGGCCTCAACCTCACCAACGTCCTCAAGACCGTGCCGCCGGATGCTGATCTGGAGGCGCTCAAGACCCTTGTCGCACCCATTTTGGACAAGGTAAGCGGGATCAAGAGGATCGAAGGCGATCGCGTAGACTAGGCCGCCCGTTTCTTCTTTTCTTGTCGCTGTTTGTCATGTTATGAAAACAAACTGTTAGAGCCGCGACAAGCTATCTTTAATATAACTCTATTCCGGGTAATGATTGCAGTGTTATTCCCTTTACTTGATTCCTCCCTTTGTATGTTTTTGCCCTAAGCGTTTTGGGAACTTGCCGTTGCAGGCACCTTGGCCGCGAGCGCGGAGTGCGGAACGTCAGCAGCCTGCTGGCGGTGCCGCTACTGACAAGAAACCTTGTCGCAACTAGTTGTAGCTCACTTAAGTTGTTGAGTGGACTCGAAACAAAATAAGGGCGCAACTAGCTACGAGTTGGTTCCTCCGCGCACAGGTTTTCCATACAAAGTGCGGTCGTTCAAGGGAGATAACTTAAAAATTTAAAAAATCTGATTGCTCAAACTTTGGCAACTTAGCTTTTCTGTTGTTTGCTTCTCGGCAAGGCGAAACTTTCTTGAACAACGCCTGGTCCATACCATTATCTTCTCCTTTCCCCCCGGCAAACATGTGGGCGAGGGAACCTTCCTTTCCTAGAAAAAAGAAAGAAGAGAAAATAAAGATATGGAGCCTTATGGCTCGTTATTGCTTACCGGGGAGTAGGTGCTGCACAAAGTGTCAGATAACACATGCAAAAAATAGAAAGCATGAAATTGACAAGATGTGCGGAGCACATGAGCTTTACTTATGCACGGGGTCTGCGCCCGGCTTCGTACAAAGGATTACATGCAACAACGGCAAGACTTGTACAAAAGGTGGTTGCCGGAACAGGTTCCGGCAACCGTGCCTTACGGGTAAAACTTACGAAGACGCTCAATATTCCAGGAGTTGCTTACCGGAATGGCATCTTCGGTCTCAAGGCGGACAGCGCCAGGCCTAGTGACTCGTTTCACCCGGTAAGGGCCTTCCCACTTCGGCGTCAACTTGTTGGAAATCTTGGCGGACTGAACACACCGAAGAACAAGGTCGCCTTCCTCGAAACTTCTGGCATTAACTTTGCGGCTATGGTAGCGGCACAAAGCTTGCTGGTAGCGAGCAGCTCGTACAGCAGCCTGAAGACGGTCTTCCTCAAGGAGCAGCGCATCATCTTGTCGCAGCTGCTCTTGCTCAAGCTCATCATAAGCGAGCACTCGAGGTGACCCGTATACGAGTTCTGTGGGGAGAACTGCCTCTGCTCCATATACTAGAGCGAAAGGTGTCTGGCCAGTGGCTCGATTTGGCGTCGTCCTGATCGACCAAAGAACCACCGGCAGCTCCTCGATCCAGTTTTTTCCGCACTTGTGCAGCCTGCCGAAAGTTCTGGTCTTGAGCCCTCACATCACTTCAGCATTTGCCCTCTCCGCTTGACCGTTGCTTCTCGGGTGAGCAACAGAAGCGAAGCAGACCTTGGCGCCAAGATCTTGGACGTACTGCATGAAGGTGCGGCTCGTGAATTGCGTACCGTTGTCGGTGATTATCCTGTTAGGGATCCCGAAGCGGCAAACAATCGACCTCAAGAACTTGACTGCTGATTGTGCTGTCACCTTCCTCACTGGTTCCACTTCCGACCACTTTGTGAACTTGTCGATTGCAACGTACAAGTACTCAAAGCCCCCGACTGCTCGGGTAAAGGGGCCGAGGATGTTGAGCCCCCAGACCGAAAATGGCCAGGATAAAGGGACCGTCTAGAGAGCTTGAGCTGGTTGGTGTATCTGTTTGGAATGGAACTGGCACGCTTCACACTTGGTTACTTGTGCAGTTGCATCCTGGAGGGCTGTCGGCCAAAAGAAACCTTGCCGGAATGCTTTGCCGACAAGTGCTCTTGCGCCAATGTGGTGCCCACATATGCCTCCATGTATCTCTGCCAACAGCTTTTGTCCGTCTTCCCGGTGAATACACTTCAATTTCACACCGTTAAGTCTTCTTCTGTACAGTGTCTTGTCGACAAACTGGTACATACTTGACTGTCGGGCTACTCTTTCTGCTTCTTCTTTCTCTTCGGGAAGTTCTCCTGTCTGAAGGAAACGGACAATCTGCTGTGCCCATGCTGGAGCTTGTGACTCGACAACAAGGACTAAAGGCAAATCTGCTGCTGCGGGAACATCCGCTTCTACGGCGAGCACCTGCGGCTCTGCCGGAGCTTGACGTTCCCCGGCAAGCTTGCTGGAGCAAAACTTGTTGGGGGCTTGTGCTTCGACGGAACAAACCCTAGGGCTTGCCGGAGCAGACTGCTCCTCAGCACTCTTGGCGTTGATCTTGGGGACCTTCTTGGTGGCGGCTTCGGGAAGCTCTGCCGGCAAATAGTCACCAGAAATCAACTTCCTCTTCTTGCTCTGTCTAGTTGATGGTGTTACGGACGGTTGAGTCAGCTTGAGCACAAAGATCCCTGGTTCCACAGGTAACTTCAGTGCGGCGCACTTTGATAGGCCATCGGCAACGGCGTTCTGAGCTCTTGGAACATGCTCCATCTGTAGGCCGTCAAAGTACTCTTCTAGCTTTCTCACTTCGTCGACGTAGGCTTCCATCAACGGACTCTGATAGCTCTTGTTCACTTGGCGGACGACAAGCTGCGAGTCACCCCTGACAATGAGCTTCTTGATCCCAAGGTCTACCGCGATCCTGAGACCGGCAAGCAAGCCTTCATACTCTGTAGTATTGTTTGTTGCTTGCTCCTTGGGAAAGTGCATCTGGACTACGTACTTGAGGTGCTCTCCGGTGGGTGCGACAAGCAGCACGCCAGCGCCGGCGCCTTGCAGTGAAAAAGCACCATCAAAGTACATCAGCCACTCTTTGCTCGCTTCCTTGACGGGGATGCTCATTTCTGGAATTTCTTCATCTGGTGTTGGTGTCCATTCTGCTATGAATTCTGCCAATTCTCTTCTTTGGATAGTTGAAGTACTTTCAAACTTGAGGCCAAAGCTTGACACTTCCAGTGCCCACTCAACAAACCTGCCTGTCGCTTCTGGATACTGTAGTATCCTCTTCAGCGGAAAGTGAGTGACAACTGTGATCTCATGTGCTTGGAAGTAATGGCGCAGCTTTCTCAAGGCCATGAGAAGGCCGAAAAGCAATTTCTACACACCAGAGTACCTTGACCTAGCCCCCTGCAGAAGGGAACTGAACCATCCTTGTCGGGACCAGAGCTTGCCGGGGAAGCCCCCTGCTTGTCGCTGGATGCGTCTGCCGTGGTTGCTGGCTCGTCATCTGCCTCCCTCTCCGCTACTAACGCAGCACTAACCACTTGATTGGTTGCCGCTTTATACAACAGCAACTTCTCTTGTGGCTTAGGTGCGACAAGTATTGGAGGGGAGGACAGGTATCTCTTTAAGTCTTGCAGCGCAGCCTCCGCTTCTGGAGTCCATTTCATTGGACCTACCTTTTTCAATAATTTGAAAAACGGCAGGGCGCGCTCAGCAGACCTAGAGATAAACCTGCTAAGAGCAGCCACGCAACCGGCAAGTCTTTGTACATCCTTGACGCGCTTTGGTGCTTCAATCTGCTCAATGGCCTTGATCTTGTCGGGATTGGCTTCGATTCCCCGCTGAGACACGAAGAACCCGAGAAGCTTCGGACTCCAAACACACACTTCTCGGGGTTGAGCTTGAGGCTGATCTTGTGCAGATTTGCAAAGGTCTCGTCTAAATCTTGGATCAGAGTTGCCTTGTCCTTGCTCTTGACCACTATGTCATCCATGTAGGCTTCCACATTTCTGTGTATTTGTGGCTCGAGAACGACATGGACTACTCTTGCAAATGTTGAACCAACATTTTTTAATCCGAAAGGCATCCGTATGAAACAGTACGTGCCACATGGAGTAATAAATGCGGTCTTCTCCTCATCCTCTTCTGCCATGAAGATCTGATGGTATCCTGATTATGCGTCAAGAAATGAAAGCAAGTCACATCCGGCCGTGGAGTCAACAATCTGGTCAATGCGCGGCAAAGGAAATGGGTCTTTGGGACAAGCTTTGTTAACATCGGTAAAATCGATACAAAGTCTCCATTTCCCGTTCGGCTTGCGCACGACTACAGGATTGGCCAACCACGTAGGATGGAGCACTCCTCTGACAAGGCCTGCTGCTTCCAACTTCTTGATCTCTTTTGCAATGAATTCTTGGCGCTGCACTGCTTGCTTCCTGACCTTCTGCTTGACGGGTCGCGCATGAGGACAAACGGCAAGATGGTGCTCAATTACTTTCCTAGGAACACCGGGGATGTCAGACGGTTGCCACGCAAACACGTCGACATTCGCCCATAGGAAAGCAATGAGCGCGCTTTCCTATCTAGGGTCGAAAGTGGCACTGATGGTGAAGGTACCACCAGTGCCGTCCTCCTTGGCAGACACCTTTTTGGTCTCTGGCGGAGCTGCCATTGTCTTCTTACACTTGCCAGTGGAGCTCGATGGTGCGTCCTCGACAGCGGCGCAGCACTCCGAAGAGGTGCGCTTGCCGGAGTGGGCATTAGAACTCTTGCCGGACTTGGTCTTCTTCTTCCCCCTGGGAGCTTCAACGGCAAGTGACTTGCGGTCTATTGCGGCTGCCGCTTCCCGGTAGATCTTGTCGGCGCAGATAAGGGCATCCTTCTTGTCACCGGGGACAGAGATGACGCTTATCGGGCCTGGCATCTTCAGCATGTTGTATGCGTAGTGAGAGCCTGCCATGAACTTGGCGAGTGCTGGACAGCCAAGTATCCCATTGTAACGCAATGGAATATCGGCAACGTCAAAAGTGACCATCTCAGTCCTGAAGTTCAGCTCGCTGCCGAATGTTACTGGCAACGTGACCTTCCCCTTCGGCTTGCTCCTTCCCGGGTTGATTCCTTGGAATGTGCCGGTCTCTTCAAGCTCGCTGTCAGGGACCTGGAGTTTCTGGAGTACAGCGGAGGAGATCAGGTTCAAGCCGGCCCCGCCGTCAACTAGCATCTTAGTGACCTTGAGGTTGCGGATAGTTGGTGAAACCAACATCGGCAAACACCCGACCGCAGTTGTGCGGTCAGGGTGGTCCTCAATATCAAAGATGATAGGCGTGCTGGACCATTTTAGAAGCTTGCGTGACTCGACAGGTGGTTCTGCCGTATTGACTTCCCGCACCCACTGCTTGAGTTGGCGGTGCGAAGTATGCAGAGAAGCACCGCTGTCAACGCACAAGACCTCTGTGGCTTTCTGGAACACCTGCTCACTAGTCTCAACATCATCCATGTCTTCGTCGTCGTCGTCTTCATCCTTGTCGCGGCCGCGGGGAGGTCTGTCTCGTTGCCGCTGCTTGGCCTTGCCGCGGCGCCCTCCCCGGCCCGCGCGCTTCTTGCCAGATTCTCCAGCGCCTCCTTGGGCCCTCTCCTTGTCTCGTCGCTCGTACTTAGCCTTTTGGTGCTGGACAAGCTGCTCGACCTTCTTGCAGCTCTGGAGGTCATGACCCTTGGTGCGGTGGATCTTGCAGTACTGCTTGTCGGTGCCGTCCTGCTTGTCGGCGACCGCCACAGCCTGGCAGTTGGTGCATGCGGCAATTTCCTTGCCGGAGCTACCAACTTTGGCTTTCTTGGCGCCACCTTCGTTGCTGGACTGCTCAACGACTAGCACATCTTTGCCTTTCTTCTTCCTGTTCTGCCGCCGGTTTTTCTTTGCCGGGGCAGCATCCTCACTCTCAGATCCTCCTGCTCCTATATTCTCTCCGGGGAGTTTCCTCCCTTCTTCAGCATGTGCACACTTGTCGGCCAGGGCATACAGCTCACTGACGTCTCTGATCTTGCACATCGCCATCTCCTCCCGCATCCTGCGGTTACGCACGTTCTGATGAAACGCGCTGATGACCGCGGCAGGGTGGACATCTGGGATGTTGTGCTGTACACGGCTGAATCTCTGAATGTACTTGCGCAGGGGCTCTCCTTCCTTCTGGGCGAGCAGATGAAGGTCACTCTCTTGGCCATGAGGTTTGTGGCCGCCTGTAAAGGCGCCGACAAACTAATGGCATAGGTCTGCCCAGGAGGATATGGAGTTGTCCGGCAAGTGCATGAGCCAGGACCTGACATTGGGCTTGAGCACCAGCGGGAAGTAGTTGGCAAGGATCTTGTCGTCCCGCCCCCCGGTAGCCTGCACCGCGATGGTGTAGATGCTGAGGAACTCCGACGGATGCGACTTGTCGTCGTAATTCTCTGGTACGTCTGGCTTGAAATTCTTCATGCTGGGCCACCGGACTTGCCGCAGCTCACGAGTAAACGCAGGGCAACCTACCGCGTACGGCAAGTCGCCTGGTTCCCCTGGCGCATGCATGTCGACAGAGGGCCCAGCGCGCTGGTCTGATTGACGTCGCGCTTCTCTTTGGCGCTCCGTGCGAGTACGAGCATCTTCTTGCTGTCCTTCGTGAAGAACTTGGCGCTGATCACGACGAGCTCGTGGATCTGATGACGCGGTGGAGTCGCTGTCGAGGTGGATCCGGTGAGTCGGCGATCTTGGCCTTCGGGGCGGAGAGTGCACAGTGGTTGTACCCCCACCGGTCTTGTCGCCATCGGCTCGTGCCTGGCTGACTTGCCGCGGCTGCGACGTGCTCGGCTGCCGCTGAGTGTCGCCGTTGGCGAAGCCGATGAGATTCTGAATGGTGGCCCTCTAGTCGTCGATCTTGTCTGCCGTCGGAGGGTAGTCTAGGAGCAGTTGACCTCGCGCCAAAGCTTCTGCTGCAGTGGCGGGTGGTGGTGGCAAACGGTGGGAGGAGCGGGATATGCTCGGACTTCTAACTATGCTAGAAGGAGCGGTATCCCGTCCAGGCGACCGTGTCTCGCTCGCGCCAGCAGGTTGGCGTGCATGGTGGTCTTGAGCACTCCGAGATCCACCAGCTGGATCTTGGTCCAGCAAACGCATGGTACTATGAGCACCATGACGCTGCCGGTCCCGCGCCTCATGAGATGGGCGCGGTGCATGTACGGAGGCCGAGGTCCTGGAGTGCGCCCGGTCGTTGTGGGAGCCGGCTACGCCGCTGATGGGTAGCGCAGCCTTGTCCTTGGACCTGGCAGCACCGTGAGCTCCCTCGTCGACGCCCGTTCTTCCGCCGGCGTCCGCCCCATCAGCCGTTTGCTCTGGTGTTAGTGGGGCGGACGGAGCAGCTGCCTCCGAAGCCTTCTTCTTCGGCGGCATGTCAATGAAGATGATGAAGATCTAGCTCGCGTGAACGCCGGATCTGGTTCACAAAACCTCGACGCCCCCTACCTGGCGCGCCAAAGATGTCGGGGGACTGATCCACGAACACCTATGGGACCGGCGGACCGAGTCCCTTTCGGTTCGGCGGGGGCGAAGGTCATGCAAAGAGCGGATCGAGGCGAGGCACACGAGCAGTTTACCCAGGTTCGGGCCGCACGGATGCGTAAAACCCTACTCCTGCTTTGTGGTTTGTATTGAGTTCTTGCTCGGGAGCGTGGAGTGCTACAGTACACACCAGCAGCTAACGAGACCGAGCGTGCGTGTTCTCCTCCCCCCCTACGTTGCGCATGGGCCTCCTTTTATATGCTCAAGGGGTCACCGACAGGTGGCAACAGAGACAAAGGGTAAAAATGGAAAGGTGCTGCGGTAGGAACAGCTACCTGCTACAGTGTATCATACCTAACCCTGACGGTAGGGGACGAGGGCATTAAATGCCCGACTGTGTCGCCTAAACAGTGCAAAAGGGACCGTCAGGGACGCCACCGCTCGCCACGATGGCAATCTTGTCAGCGCCGCTCGCCTGCACAGCCGCCCGCCACGCACGCCTGGAAGGGTCCCAGAGCGACACGTTGGTGGATGTGCTGGAGCGCGGGCACAGAGTGGTGGCTTGCCGCGGCAAGCGCCTTGCCGCGGTTGTTGTCTTGTCGCGTCCGGGAGCTTGTCGCTCACCGGGCCTTGCCGGGACGCGTGGCGCGTCGCGGCAAGTTCCTTGAAGTGCCTTGGGTGGCCTTCCCGGCAAGCTCCTCTCGCCGGGGTCTTGAGGTGCCTTGGTTGGCCTTCCCGGCAAGCTCCTCTTGCCGGGGTCTTGACTTGGATACTTTGTTCTTGAATGACTCCAAAGGAACCACGGAGGACATTGGCGGTCACTCGGCAAGCCTTGCCGCGGGATGCTGCGACTGCCCGTGCACAAGTTCGGGATACTAGGGTACCCCTACTCTAGTACACCGACAAATTCAGAACCCAAATGTGTCATGGAAAAATGTGCATCACCTCTGGTACTGTTTACAACATTTTCCATAAATGATGTGCATTTTTGAAAGCCATTTGGATTTATTGAAAATATTTTAGGTGAACCTAGTGAATTCCTTTGATGCTATCGGTTTAGGCAATCCCCATTCACTAGTAGAAAACGGAGCTTTAGCGCCGGTTCGTAAGGGCCTTTAGTGCCGGTTCCATAACCGGCACTAAAGGGTGGTCACTAAAGCCCCCCCCCCTTTAGTTCCGGTTCGGCACGAACCGGCGCTAAAGTGCCACCACGTGGCTTGAGCTCACGCCCTGGTATGGGGGACCTTTAGTACCGGTTGGTGTTACCAACCGGTACTAAAGGGTTTTTTTGAAAATTTTGAAAAAAAAATTTTGATTTTTTTTCGATTTTTAATTTTCCTGAATTATTTGATATTTAGTATCTAATCAGCTCTCTTAACTGCTCAAGTGTGGATCACTCAATCCAAATCGCCTGACTTCCCGGCCGGTCACCCATCCTCTCACTCCCCCAGCCTGAGCACGCTTAACTTCAGAGTTCTATTCCCCCTACATTCCAAGTCTGCACTTGTTGTTTTCCTGACAAATGTAAGCTGTCAATCCTATTAACCCTCAGTAGTTTAGCTTGACCATGAAGTCACACATTTCATCGTTTGAGTTTGAAAATATTATTCTAAAAAACAGTAATTATGTAGTAACACTAATATTTCTTGAATAAGTAGTTTGACCAAAGTTTGAGCAGATTTGGCCAAAATTCAAAAAAACTGAGATACTTATTTAGTAACACTAATAGTATTGCGTAATTATTTAGTAACACTCTATATTTCTTGAATCAGTTGTTTGACCGGTTTGACAAGATTTAACCAAAATTCAAAAAAACATAAATTAGAGCATATCTTTTTTTCCTTTTACAATTTTGTCATTTCAAAAATTGTCCTAAACCCTAAACCCGAGACTTAAAACGTCGGAAACTCTATGCTAAGCAGTAAACACTAAGGGTTTAAACCATAAAACCTAACCCTAAACTCTGAAATCTAAACCCTAGCACTAAATGCTAAAAACGTCTAAAAACGTGTAAAACGCCCAAAAACTCCATTTTCCCTTTGGAATTTTGTGATTTTAAAAAATTGTCGAAACAGAAAACTGGTTGGTTCCTCTCTTTGGCACATTGTTGACCTGTACTAGTTGGTTCCTCTTTGTGTTGCATGTGTTTGAGAAGAAGAACCAAGTACTAGTGTTGGCATATATTCTTGCTCACTGAACCATGGGAGATCCAAGTAAAGAAAAAACAGGGGATTCTAGTGTTAATAAGATGTATGAAATATTTAGCAAATTGCTTGAGCAGCAGTAGCAATCAAAGGCTGCTCATGAGCCAGTTAAGAATACACTTGAGCCAAATTCAGTCCGACTATCAGGACCTGGTGACTACATCAGTTGGGCACGCCATGCCAAATTGATTTTGAGCACCAATGACTATGATTATTTACTTGTTGGCAATGAAGAAAGTTTGGAGAAAGGCGGTGCATGCAGGAAACAAATCAATGATAAAGTACTAGTATGGATGTTGGGAAGTATGGAACCAAAATTAGAGAACAAGTGGAAGGCATGGGCACTGTTTGTGAGGTCAGGTCATCTTTGAAGAAACAATTTTTAGGGAAACAAATAAAATGCAAGCCACCCATATCATGCATGAGTTAACTAATTTGAAGCAGCGCTCAAGATCTATAATAGAGTATGCAGGTGAAGTAAAAAAATTATACAGAGACTTACATTATCATCACCCTTTTGAACCTGTTCACAAGGATGACTTGGCAATTCATCATGTGTGGTTTGAGTCATTTGTGAGCAAGCTATTTCTTGATGGCCTAGACCATGAACTAAACCTCTGTCGTCAATTGATATTTACAATGCCTGAGTGGCCTAGTCTTGATGATATTATTTCTAGCATGATTGAGGAGGATACTTGTTTGGCACAACCAAAGGAGGATGGTCAGGAGCATGCAGATGCTCGTGCTGCATTATCCATACAACCTTGTCATGCTACAAATTCTTTTGGTAAGGTGGTAAAAGCAAATTGCTTTGTGACCATTGCAAGAGAAAAGGACACACCAAGGGTGAGTGTTTTGAGTTGCATGGTTATCCACCTTGGTGGGATAAAGGGAGATCTCAGCTAGGTGGAGCTCGGGGTTCATACAAAAGACAAGCTAATTACAATGCATCTGCAGGGGAACTACCTGTGGTAGACACGCAAGCTCTTGAGGATTTCAAATCCAAGCTCAAACTCTCCGAAGGCTCATCTTCATCCCAAGGTTCCTCCAAAGTTGATTCTATCTTTAATGCCATCACCCAAGGTATGGAATCACACCAAGCCTAGTCAAAATAATGGATAATTGATACTGGAGCTACTAACCACATGACAGGAGTGTCCGTGTCAAAACCGGCCGATCTCGTGTAGGGGGTCCCGAACTGTGCGTCTGAGGATCGAAGGTAACAAGGGATACATGAGACACAATGTTTACCTAGGTTCGGGCCCTCTTAATGGAGGAAAAACCCTATGCCCTGCTTGATTGTATTTAATGAGTATAGGGGTTATAAGACTCGATCTACCTCGAGATCGTAATGGCTAAACCCTAGATGTCTAGCCTATATGAATTCTGATAGCCTCTACGGACTAGACCCTCCAGTTTATATAGACACCAGAGGGGCCTAGGGTTGTACTTGTTGGGGAACGTAGTAATTTCAAAAAACAATCCTACGCACAAGCAAGATCTATCATGGTGATGCATAGCAATGAGAGGGGAAGAGTGTTGTACACGTACCCACGTAGACCATAAGCAGAAGCATTATGACAACGCGGTTGATGTAGTCGTACGTCTTCATGATCCGACCGATCCTAGTACGGATGTACGGCACCTCCGCGATCTGCACACATTCAGCTCGGTGATGTCCCACGAACTCCTGATCTAGCTAAATGTCGAGGGAGAGTTTCGTAAGCACGACAGCGTGATGACGGTGATGATGAAGCTACCAGCGCAGGGCTTCGCCTAAGCACTATGACGATATGACCGAGGTGGATTATGGTGGAGAGGGCACCGCACACGGCTAAGGGATCAATGATCAACATGTGTGTTCTAGGGTGCCCCTGCCCTCGTATATAAAGGAGCAAGGGGGGAGGCTGGCCGGCCCTTGGAGGCGTGCCAAGGAGGGGAGGAGTCCTCCTCCTAGTAGGAGTAGGACTCCCCCTTTCCTAGTCCAACTAGGAGGAGGAAGGGGAAGGAAGGAGAGGGAGAGAAGAGAAGGAAAGGGGGGTCATGGAAAAATGTATGATTTTATTCAGAACCCAAATGTGTCATGGAAAAATGTGCATCAGCTCTGATAATGTTTACAGCATTTTCCATAAATGATGAGCATTTTTGAAAGCAATTTGGATTTACTGAAAATATTTTAGGAGAACCTAGTGAATTCCTTTGATGCTATGGGTTTAGGCAATCCCCATTCACTAGTAGAAAACGGAGCTTTGGCGCCGGTTCGTAAGGGCCTTTAGTGCCGGTTCTATAACTGGCACTAAAGGGTGGTCACTAAGGCCCTCCCCTTTAGTACCGGTTCGGCATGAACCGGCGCTAAAGTGCCACCACGTGGCGTGAGCTCGCGCCCTGGTACGGCGGACCTTTAGTACCGGTTGGTATTACCAACCGGTACTAAAGGTTCTTTTTTTTGAATTTTTTTTGAAAATTTTGGGAATTTTTTTTATTTTTTTTATTTTTAATTTTCCTGAATTATTTGATAATTTAGTCTCTAATCACCTCTCTTAACTGCTCAAGTGTGGATCACTCATTCCAAATCGCCTGACTTCCCGGCCGGTCACCCATCCTCTCACTCCCCCAGCCTGAGCACGCTTAGCTTCGGAGTTCTATTCCCCCTACATTCCAAGTCTACACTTGTTGTTTTCCTGACAAATGTAAGCTATCACACATTTCATAGTTTGAGTTTGAAACTATTATTCTAAAAAACAGTAATTATGTAGTAACACTAATATTTCTTGAATAAGTAGTTTGACCATAGTTTGACCACAGTTTGACCAGATTTGGCCAAAATTCAAAAAAACTGAGATACTTATTTAGTAACACTAATAGTATTGCGTAATTATTTAGTAACATTCTATATTTCTTGAATCAGTTGTTTGACCGGTTTGACAAGATTTAACCAAAATTCAAAAAAAACATAAATTAGAGCATCTCTTTTTTTCCTTTTACAATTTTGTCATTTCAAAAATTGTCCTAAACCCTAAACCCGGGACATAAAACGTCGGAGACACTATGGTAAACAGTAAAAACTAAGGGTTTAAACCATAAAACCTAACCCTAAACCCTAGCACTAAACGCTAAAAACGTCTAAAAAGCGTCTAAAACGCCCAAAAACTCCATTTTCCCTTTGGAATTTTGTGCTTTTAAAAAATTGTCGAAACAGAAAACTGGTTGGTTCCTCTCTTTGGCACATTGTTGACCTGTACTAGTTGGTTCCTCTTTGTGTTGCATGTGTTTGAGAAGAAGAACCAAGTACTAGTGTTGGAATATATTCTTGCTCACTGAACCATGGGAGATCCAAGTAAAGAAAAACCAAGGGATTCTAGTGTTAATAAGATGTATGAAATATTTAGCAAACTGCTTGAGCACCAGCAGCAATCAAAGGCTGCTCCTGAGCCAGTTAAGAATACACTTGAGCCAAATTCAGTACGACTATCAGGACCTGGTGACTACATCAGTTGGGCACGCCATGCCAAATTGATTTTGAGCACCAATGACTATGATTATTTACTTGTTGGCAATGAAGAAAATTTGGAGAAAGGCAGTGCATGCAGGAAACAAATCAATGATAAAGTACTAGTATGGATGTTGGGAAGTATGGAACCAAAATTAGAGAACAAGTGGAAGGCATGGGCACTGTTTGTGAGGTCTGTTCATCTTTGAAGAAGCAATTTGTAGGGAAACAAATAAAATGCAAGCCACCCATATCATGCATGAGTTAAATAATTTGAAGCAGCGCTCAAGATCTTTAACAGAGTATGTAGGTGAAGTAAAAAAATTATACAGAGACTTACATTATCATCACCCTTTTGAACCTGTTCACAAGGATGACTTGGCAATTCGTCATGTGTGGTTTGAGTCATTTGTGAGCAAGCTATTTCTTGATGGCCTAGACCATGAACTAAACCTCGGTCGTCATTTGATATTTGCAATGCCTGAGTGGCCTAGTCTTGATGATATTATTTCTAGCATGAATGAGGAGGAGACTCGTTTGGCAAAACAGAAGGAGGATGGTCAGGAGCATGCAGATGCTCGTGTTGCATTATCCATACAACCTTGTCATGCTACAAATTCTTTTGGTAAGGTGGATAAAAGCAAATTGCTGTGTGACCATTGCAAGAGAAAAGGACACACCAAGGGTGAGTGCTTTGAGTTGCATGGTTATCCACCTTGGTGGGATAAAGGGAGATCTCAGCTAGGTGGAGCTCGGGGTTAAAACAAAAGACAAGCTAATTATAATGCATCTGCAGGGGAACTACCTGTGGTAGACATGCAAGCTCTTGAGGATTTCAAATCCAAGCTCAAACTCTCCGAAGGCTCATCGTCATCCCAAGGTTCCTCCAAAGTTGATTCTATCTTTAATGCCATCACCCAAGGTATGGAATCACACCAAGCCTAGTCAAAATCATGGATAATTGATACTGGAGCTACTACCCACATGACAGGAGTGTCGGTGTCAAAACTGGCCGATCTCGTGTAGGGGGTCCCGAACTGTGCGTCTGAGGATCGAAGGTAACAAGGGATACAGGAGACACAACGTTTAGCCAGGTTCGGGCCGTCTTAATGGAGGTAAAACCCTACGTCCCGCTTGATTGTATTTAATGAGTATAGGGGTTACAAGAGTCGATCTACCTCGAGATCGTAATGGCTAAACCCTAGATGTCTAGCCTATATGAATTCTGATAGCCTCTACGGACTAGAACCTCCAGTTTATATAGACACCAGAGGGGCCTAGGGTTGTACATGTTGGGGAACGTAGTAATTTCAAAAAAGAATCCTACGCACACGCAAGATCTATCATGGTGATGCATAGTAATGAGAGGGGACGAGTGTTGTACACGTACCCACGTAGACCATAAGCAGAAGCATTATGACAACGCGGTTGATGTAGTCGTACATCTTCACGATCCGACCGATCCTAGTACCCGAAGTACGGCACCTCCGTGATCTGCACATGTTCAGCTCGGTGATGTCCCACGAACTCTTGATCTAGCTAAGTGTCGAGGGAGAGTTTCGTAAGCACGACGGCGTGATGACGGTGATGATGAAGCTACCGGCGCAGGGCTTCGCCTAAGCACTATGACGATATGACCGAGGAGGACTATGGTGGAGAGGGCACCGCACACGGCTAAGGGATCAATGATCAACTTGTGTGTTCTAGGGTGCCCCTGCCCTCGTATATAAAGGAGCAAGGGGGGAGTCCGGCCGGCCCTTGGAGGCGTGCCAAGGAGGGGAGGAGTCCTCCTCCAAGTAGGAGTAGGACTCCCCCTTTCCTAGTCCAACTAGGAGGAGGAAGGGGGAAGGAAGGAGAGGGAGAGAAGAGAAGGAAAGGGGGGTCATGGAAAAATGTATGATTTAATTCAGAACCCAAATGTGTCATGGAAATATGTGCATCACCTCTGGTACAGTTTACAGCATTTTCCATAAATGATGAGCATTTTTGAAAGCAATTTGGATTTACTGAAAATATTTTAGGTGAACCTAGTGAATTCCTTTGATGCTATGGGTTTAGGCAATCCCCATTCACTAGTAGAAAACGGAGCTTTAGCGCTGGTTCGTAAGGGCCTTTAGTGCCAGTTCTATAACCGGCACTAAAGGGTGGTCACTAAAGGCCCCCCCCTTTAGTACCGGTTCGGCACGAACCGGCGCTAAAGTGCCACCACGTGGCATGAGCTCGCGCCCTGGTATGGGGGACCTTTAGTACCGGTTGGTGTTACCAACCGGTACTAAATGTTTTTTTTGAATTTTTTTTTGAAAATTTTGGAAATTTTTTTCGATTTTTTTTTCGATTTTTAATTTCCCTGAATTATTTGATAATTTAGTCTCTAATCACCTCTCTTAACTGCTCAAGTGTGGATCACTCATTCCAAATCGCCTGACTTCCCGGCCGGTCACCCATCCTCTCACTCCCCCAGCCTGAGCACGCTTAACTTCGGAGTTCTATTCCCCCTACATTCCAAGTCTGCACTTTTTGTTTTCCTGACAAAAGTAAGCTGTGAATCCTATTAACCCTCAGTAGTTTAGCTTGAGCATGAAGTCACACATTTCATCGTAAATATGTAGTAACACTAACATTTCTTGAATAAGTAGTTTGACCATAGTTTGACCACAGTTTGACCAGATTTGGCCAAAATTCAAAAAAACTGAGATATTTATTTAGTAACGCTAATAGTATTGCGTAATTATTTAGTAACACTCTATATTTCTTGAATCAGTTGTTTGACCGGTTTGACAAGATTTAACCAAAATTCAAAAAAACATAAATTAGAGCATCTCTTTGTTTCCTTTTACAATTTTGTCATTTCAAAAATTGTCCTAAACCCTAAACCCGAAACTTAAAACGTCGGAAACTCTATGCTAAACAGTAAAAACTAAGGGTTTAAACCATAAAACCAAACCCTAAACCCTGAAATCTAAACCCTAGCACTAAACGCTAAAAACGTCTAAAAAACGTCTAAAACGCCCAAAAACTCCATTTCCCTTTGGAATTTTGTGCTTTTAAAAAATTGTCGAAACGGAAAACTGGTTGGTTCCTCTCTTTGGCACATTGTTGACCTGTACTAGTTGGTTCCTCTGTGTGTTGCATGTGTTTGAGAAGAAGAACCAAGTACTAGTGTTGGAATATATTCTTGCTCACTGAACCATGGGAGATCCAAGTAAAGAAAAAACAGGGGATTCTAGTGTTAATAAGATGTATGAAATATTTAGCAAACTGCTTGTGCACCAGCAGCAATCAAAGGCTACTCCTGAGCCAGTTAAGAATACACTTGAGCCAAATTCAGTCCGACTATCAGGACCTGGTGACTACATCAGTTGGGCATGCCATGCCAAATTGATTTTGAGCAACAATGACTATGATTATTTACTTGTTGGCAATGAAGAAAGTTTGGAGAAAGGCGGTGCATGCAGGAAACAAATCAATGATGAAGTACTAGTATGGATGTTGGGAAGTATGGAACCAAAATTAGAGAACAAGTGGAAGGCATGGGCACTGTTTGTGCGGTCTGGTCATCTTTGAAGAAGCAATTTGTAGGGAAACAAATAAAATGCAAGCCACCTGCCGGGGTTGCTGATCCACGGGCACCTATGGGACCGGCGGACCGGGTCCCTTTCGGTTCGGTGGGGGCGGAGGTCGCGCAAAGAGCAGATCGAGGCGGAGCACGCGAGCGATTTACCCAGGTTCGGGCCGCACGGATGCGTAAAACCCTACTCCTGCTTTGTGGTTTGTATTGATTTCTAGCTCGGGAGCGCGGAGTGCTACAGTGCACACCGGCGGCTGGCAAGACCGAGCGTGAGGGTTCGAACTAGCTAACCCCCCTCTCCGTTGCACACGGGCCTCCTTTTATATGCTCAAGGGGTTACCCACAGGTGGCAACGGAGGTAAAGGGCAAAAACGGAAGAGTGGTGGTTGGTACAACTACCTGTTACAGTGTTATCATACCTAACCCTGGCGGCAGGGGACAAGGGCATTAATTGCCCGTCTGTGTCGCTTAAACAGTACCGAAATTGACCGCTAGGGACGCCACCGTTTGCCACGATGGTTATCTTGTCAGCGCCTGCTTGCCACGATGGTTACCTTGTCAGCGCCTGCTTGCCACCGCACACCCCTAGCTGCACGGCCTCCTGCCACGTGTGCTTGAGAGAGTCCTAGAGCGACACGTTGGCAGGTGTGCTGGAGCGCGGGCACGAAGTGGGGGTTTCCCGCGGCAAGATCCTTGCCGCGGTTGTCGTCTTGTCGTGTTTGGGAGCTTGTCACTCACCGGGCCTTGCCGGGACGCACGGCGCGTCGCGGCAAGCTTTCTTGGTATGCCTTGAGTGGCCTTCCCGGCAAGCTCCTCTTGCCGGGGTCTTGTCTTGTTCCCGGCCAGCTTCTCTTGCCGGGGCCTTGGTTGGCCTTCCCGGCAAGCTCCTCTTGCCGGGGCCTTGGTTTGAGTACTTTGTTCTTGAATGGTCTTCAAAGTAGCCGCGGAGGATCTTGGCGGTCACCCGGCAAACTTTGCCGCGGGATGCTGCGATTGCCCGTGCACAAGTTCGGGATACTAGGGTACCCCTACTCTAGTACACCGACAGGAGCCCCCGGGCCTGGGCCAAAGATGGTGCCGAGCGCTGTTCGGCCAGGCCCAAAACAGTGCATGGGCACGCGCGGCCTAGGTCACGCCGCATATCTGTCCGCTTCCACCGCGCACGCCCAGAACGGCACGCGTCAAACGCGGCGTCGTGGGTGACGTGGGCGGCGCGCGCGCGCAGGGCTAAGCCCCGCGAGCATGCGTCAAGCCATGATGAAGGGGACGGTTCACGCCCTTCTACCTAAACGGAGGTAGGCGTGGGGGCGTGGTGCATTTACTGGACGGGCCCGGTGCGCGGTTTTTCGAGGCGTCCACTCCCCGCGGTCACGGGGTGGGGCGAGGCCGCCTCATCCGTCGCCTCGGTTCTGCATCCCCGCCACGCGGCTCCCATGCGCTTGGGGTCGCGGACGGTGGAAGTGGGAATCTGGGCCGTCGCGAGCAGAGGCAGCGGGTCGGCCCCGACTCCCTGCTCTTCCTGTGCCTTGATTCGCTGAGCGGGCCGGCCGAACCCCCACCTCGCTCCTTTATAAAGAGCGGGAGGGGAGCACAGAAACCCGCACTCTCCCATCTCCTTCTTTCTTCAGCTTCTGCTCCCCTTTCTCCCATTCGCCATGGAGAAAGGGAACCCTGGCCCTTCATCGGTGGCGGCGAGGGTCGCCGCCAGACAGCGCACCTCTCCCTCTCCCGCGCCCGTGGTGGCAGAGCCAGCCATAAGGGGAAGAGGGAGGGGGCGAGGTCGTGGACGAGGCCGAGGAGGAGGTAGAGGCGCTCGGGGAAGAGGCGGTCGGGGCGGCACGCCAGCTTCGCCTCCGCCGGCGGTTCCTCCCCTGACGGCGGTCCATATAGGGGACGACCCTTGTGAGTTCTTCGTCAGGCTGCGTCGGGCGCCTCGTCGTCGCCTCCAGCTTCCAGCTCTGTTTGCGAGCGCGATGGAGTTTGACCCGCCCGAGACACTGACACTGCACATGAGGGGCTGTGGGATCAGCGGCACGCGAGTCCGCGTCGTATTCCCAGCCCCTAACGTGATGTATCTTGATCGAGGGTGGAAGACGTTTGCCCGTATCCACAGCCTGATGGAGCGGTTTACCCTCCATTTTAAGTTGATGGAGGGCGATCTCCTCTCCATCAAGGTCTTCGGGTGCTTCGGCACTCGGGCGAAGTGCTGTGTGGACAGCTCCTCCGATAGCGAAGGCTCCTCCTTGAGCGAGAGCGACAGCGACGATGAGGGTAGCGGGCGGCGGGATGGCGGGTCCGACTAGGCGTCAGGCGCCGCTTCATGCGGCACCGGTGACCCCATCATCCGTGTCGCCGGCTCCTTGAACTCCCCGGGGCCGTCTCCTTGGGCGGCTGGCGTAGGGAGGCTGCGGAAGGGGAAGAGGGCTGGCGACAAGGCCGTCAGGTCGGAGTACGAGAGCGTGGTGCCCTCGACAGCATGCTGACGTCCTGCCGCCCCATCTTTGAGCCCCGCTTCTGGCGCCGCCGTCACCGTCCAGCCTTCGGAAGGCCCCCGGGATGTTCTCTTTGTGTCTTCTGGCACCCGTAGCTCGCCTAGGCGCCCCTTTTGCCCTTTTCGCCTCCTTGACCTAACTCCTGAAGAGAGGGACAGGAAAGGGATTACGGGCATCTTATCTTTTTAATTTGTAAGCCTTCGGGCCTTAGCTGCATCTAAAACTTGTAATCCTCTCTTTCTGTTTTTCATCCTCTATGGACTGTACCTGAGTGGGATGTTTTTTAATGAAAAGGGGATGTTTGCCGGGTTATTTGTCTCGTGGGTTGAACCCATGCCAAGGAGCAAATCCTTGGTATCCCTCGGACAGACAGTTCGGCTCCCGGCAACAGGCCCTGCCGCCTTCCCACGTCGCACGACCTTTCTCACGCCTTTGACGGAGGCGGGAACGAGGTGGGTGCGGCCTCCTCGTTTCATCCCGTTGTTGTCGCGACTACGACCAAACTTGGCCCCGGGAACTGGCCCCAGGGCCTAGAGTTGAGGGAGCACGGCAGTTTTCGGGAAGAAACGCGGTTTCGCATTCCCCAGTCCATAAGAGGATGCATGATGAGGGACGAAAGACTTATCTGATATTGCAGCCCCCGGCAACTCTGGCTTGCCGTGGACGAATCTTGGCACTCGCAGCCCCCAGCAATACTGGCTTGCCGGGGCCCAGGTGTCAGCGCGCCCTTCTTCTCCTTTTCGTCCTCAAGCAGTCTGGCCAGGATATGCGAGCCCTGCGAACAAAAGAAAAGCAAAGGGACGGATACTCGACCTCTAAGCTAGGGGTTAGCTGCTGTTAGGCACTATCAACCCTAACCAAGGACGAGACTCGACCTAGCATGCATGCTATAACCCCAGGGTGTCAGCGCTTCATTTACTTGTGCTCAGGGTCTGCGCCTGGCTCTGTACAAAGGATTACATGCAACAGCGGCAAGACTTGTACAGAAGGGTGGTTGCCGAATAGGGTCCGACAACCGCGCCTTACGGGTAAAACTTACGAAGATGCTCAATGTTCCAGGAGTTGCTCACTGGTACGCCATCTTCGGTCTCAAGGCGGACAGCGCCAGGCCTTGTGACTCGCTTCACCCGGTAAGGGCCTTCCCACTTTGGCGTCAACTTGTTGGAATTCTTGGCGGACTGAACGCGCCGAAGTACAAGGTCGCCTTCCTCGAGACTCCTGGCATTGACTCTGCGGCTATGGTAGCGGCGCAGAGCTTGCTGGTAGCGAGCAGCTCGCACAGCGGCCTGGAGACGGTCTTCCTCAAGGAGCAGCGCGTCATCTTGTCGCAGCCGCTCTTGCTCAAGCTCATCGTAAGCGAGCACTCGAGGTGACCCGTATACGAGTTCCGTGGGGGTAACTGCCTCTGCTCCATAGACTAGAGCAAAGGGTGTCTGTCCAGTGGCTCGATTTGGCATCGTTCTGATCGACCAAAGAGCCACCGGCAGCTCCTCGATCCAGTTCCTTCTGCACTTGTGCAGCCTGTCGAAAGTTCTGGTCTTGAGCCCGCGCAGCACTTCAGCATTTGCCCTCTCCGCTTGACCGTTGCTTCTCGGGTGAGCAACAGAAGCGAAACAGACCTTGGCGCCAAGATCTTGGGCGTACTGCATGAAGGTGCGGCTCGTGAATTGTGTTCCGTTGTCGGTGATTATCCTGTTAGGGATCCCGAAGCGGCAGACAATCGACCTGAAGAACTTGACGGCTGACTGTGCGGTCACCTTCCTCACTGGTTCCACTTCCGGCCACTTTATGAACTTGTCGATTGCGACGTACAAGTACTCAAAGCCCCCGACAGCTCGGGGAAAGGGGCCGAGGATGTCGAGCCCCCAGACCGAAAATGGCCAGGATAAAGGGATCGTCTGGAGAGCTTGAGCTGGCTGGTGTATCTGCTTGGAATGGAACTGGCACGCTTCACACTTGGTTACTTGTGCAGTTGCATCCTGGAGGGCTGTTGGCCAGAAGAAACCTTGCCGGAATGCTTTGCCGACAAGTGCTCTCGCGCCGATGTGGTGACCACATATGCCTCCGTGTATCTCTGCCAACAGCTTTCGTCCGTCTTCCCGGTGAATACACTTCAATTTCATACCGTTGAGTCTTCTTCTGTACAGTGTCTTGTCGACAAACTGGTACATACTTGACTGCCGGGCTACTCTTTCCGCTTCTTCTTGCTCTTCGGGAAGTTCTCCTGTCTGAAGGAAACGGACAATCTGCTGCGCCCATGTTGGAGCTTGTGGCTCGACAACAAGGACTAAAGGCAACTCTGCTGCTGCGGGAACATCCACTTCTACGGCAAGAACCTGCGGCTCTGCCGGAGCTTGACGTTCCCCGACAAGCTTGCCGGGGCAAAACTCGTCGGGAGCTTCTGCTTCAACGGAACAAACCCTAGGGCTTGTCGGAACATCTTGCTCCTCAGCGCTCTTGGTGTTGTTCTCAGCTGCTGCGGGAACATCCGCTTCTACGGCGAGGAGCTGCACCTCTGCCGGAGCTTGACGTTCCCCGACAAGCTTGCCGGGGTGAAACTTGTCGGGAGCTTCTGCTTCAACGGAACAAACCCTGGGGCTTGCCGGAGAATCTTGCTCCTCAGCGCTCTTGGTGTTGATCTTGGGGACCTTCTTGGCGGCGGCTTCGGGAAGCTCTGCCGGCAAATAGTCACCTGAAATCAACTTCCTCTTCTTGCTCTGTCCAGTTGATGGCGTTACGGACGGTTGGGTCAGCTTGAGCACAAAGGTCCCTGGTTCCACAGGTAACTTAAGTGTGGCACACTTTGACAGGCCATCAGCAATGGCGTTGTGAGCTCTTGGAACATGCTCCATTTGTAGGCCGTCAAAGCGCTCTTCTAGCTTTCTCACTTCGTCAACGTAAGCTTCCATCAACGGACTCTGATAACTCTTGGTTACTTGGCGGACGACAAGCTGTGAGTCACCCCTGACAATGAGCTTCTTGATCCCAAGGTCTGCCGCGATAATGAGACCGGCAAGCAATCCCTCATACTCTGCAGTATTGTTTGTTGCTTGCTCCTTGGGAAAGTGCATCTGGACTACGTACTTGAGGTGCTCTCCGGTGGGTGCGATAAGCAGCACACCAGCACCGGCGCCTTGCAGCGAAAAGGCACCATCAAAGTACATCAGCCACTCTTTGCTTGCTTCCTTGTCGGGGATGCTCGTTTCTGGAATTTCTTCATCTGGTGTTGGCGTCCATTCTCCTACAAATTCTGCCAATGCTCTGCTCTGGATAGTTGAAGTGCTTTCAAACTTGAGGCCAAAGCTTGACAGTTCCAGTGCCCACTCAACAATCCTGCCTGTCGCCTCTGGATTCTGCAGTATCCTCTTCAGCGGAAAGCGAGTGACAACTCTTATCTCATGTGCTTGGAAGTAATGGCGCAGCTTTCTCGAGGCCATGAGAAGGCCAAAAAGCAATTTCTGCACACCAGAGTACCTTGACCTAGCCCCCTGCAGGAGGGAACTGACAAAGTAAACTGGGCGCTGCACCATTTTCTTCTGTGTCTCCTCGTGCGTCTGCGCAGATCCATCTTTGTCGGGACCAGAGATTGCCGGGGAAGCCCCCTGCTTGTCGCTGGATGCGCTTGCCGTGGTTGCTGGCTCATCATCTGCCTCCCTCTCTGCTACTAACGCAGCACTAACCACTTGATTGGTTGCCGCTATGTACAGCAGCAACTTCTCTTGTGGCCTAGGTGCGACAAGTATTGGAGGGGAGGACAGGTATCTCTTCAGGTCTTGCAGCGCAGCCTCCGCTTCCGGAGTCCATTTCATTGGACCTTGCTTTTTCAATAATTTGAAAAATGGCAGGGCGCGCTCAGCAGACCGAGAGATAAACCTGCTGAGAGCAGCCACGCAACCGGCAAGTTTCTGTACATCCTTGACGCGCTTTGGTGGTTCAGTCTGCTCAATGGCCTTGATCTTGTCGGGATTGGCTTCAATTCCCCGCTGAGATACGAAGAACCCGAGAAGTTTGCCGGAGGGGACTCCAAACACACACTTCTCTGGGTTGAGCTTGAGGCTGATCTTGCGCAGATTTGCAAAGGTCTCGTCTAAGTCTTGAGTCAGGGTTGCTCTGTCCTTGCTCTTGACCACTATATCATCCATGTAGGCTTCCACATTTCTGTGTATTTGTGGCTCAAGAGCAACATGGACTACTCTTGCAAATGTCGAACCAGCATTTTTTAATCCGAAAGGCATCCGTACGAAACAGTACGTGCGACATGGAGTAATAAATGCGGTCTTCTCCTCATCCTCTTCTGCCATGAAGATCTGATGATATCCTGAGTATGCGTCAAGAAATGAAAGCAAATCACATCCGGCTGTGGAGTCAACAATCTGGTCAATGCGCGACAAAGGAAATGGGTCTTTGGGACAAGCTTTGTTAACATCGGTAAAATCGATGCAAAGTCTCCATTTCCCGTTTGCCTTGCGCACGACTACAGGATTGGCCAACCACGTGGGATGGAGCACTCCTCTGACAAGGCCTGCTGCTTCCAGTTTCTTGATCTCTTCTGCAATGAATTCTTGGCGCTCCACTGCCTGCTTCCTGACTTTCTGCTTGACGGGCCGCGCATGAGGACAAACGGCAAGGTGGTGCTCAATCACTTTCCTGGGAACATCGGGGATGTCGGACGGCTACCATGCAAACACGTCGACATTCGCCCGCAGGAAAGTAACGGGCGCGCTTTCCTATTCAGGGCCGAGCGTGGCACTGATGGTGAAGGTACCACCAGTGCCGTCCTCCTTGGCGGGTCCGGAGGTCATGGCCCTTGGTGCGGTGAATCTTGCAGTATTGGTTGTCGGAGCCGTCCTGCTTGTCGGCGGCCGCCACAGCCTGGCAGTTGGTGCACGTGGCAACCTCCTTGCCGGAGCTACTGACCTTGGCTCGATTGGCGCCACCGTCGTTGCCGGACTGCTCAACAACCAGAACCTCTTTGTTCTGCTTCTTCCTGTTGTTGCGCCGCCGGTTTTTCTTTGCCAGGGCGGCATCCTCGCTGTCAGATCCCCCTTCTCCAGTGCTTTCTCCGGGGAATTTCCTCCCTTCCTCAGCGCGTGCACACTTGTCGGCCAGGGCATATAGCTCGCTGACGTCCCGAATCTTGCACATCGCCATCTCCTCCCGCATCCTGCGGTTACGCACGTTCTGATGGAACGCGCTGATTACCGCGGCAGGGTGGATGTTTGGGATGTTGTGATGTACACGGCTGAACCTCTGGATATACTTGCGCAGGGGCTCTCCTTCCTTCTGGATGAGCAGATGAAGATCACTCTCTTGGCCGTGAGGTTTGTGGGCGCCTGTGAAGGCGCCGACAAACTGATGGCATAGATCAGCCCAGGAGGATATGTAGTTGTCCGGCAAGTGCATGAGCCAGGACCTGACGTTGGGCATGAGCACCAACGGAAAGTAGTTGGCAAGGATCTTATCGTCCCGTCCCCCAGCAGCCTGCACCGTGATGGTGTAGATGCTAAGGAACTCCGACGGATGCGACTTGCCGTCGTACTTCTCTGGTACATCTGGTTTGAAATTCTTCGTACTACGCCACTGGACTTCCGCAGCTCACGAGTGAACGCAGGGCAACCTACCGCGTACGGCAAGTCGCCTGGCTCCTCCAGCGCATGCGTGTCAACAGAGGGCCCAGCACGCTGGTCTGATTGACGTCGCGCTTCTCTCCGGCGCTCGATGCGAGTACGAGCGTCTTCTTGTTGTCGTTCTTGAAGAACTTGGCGTTGATCGCGACGAGCTCGCAGATCTGACGACGCGGTGGAGTCGCTGTCGAGGTGGACCCGGCGAGTCGACGATCTTGGCCTTCGGGGTGGAGAGTGCACAGTAGTTGCACCCCCACCAGTCTTGTCGTCTCTGGCTCGTGCCTGGCTGGCTTGCCGCGGCTGAGACACGCTCGGCTGCCGTGGAGTGTCGCCGTTGGCGAAGCCGATGAGACTCTGGATAGTGGCCCTCCAGTCGTCGACCTTGTCTGGCACTGGAGGGTAGTCTAGGAGCAGCTGAGCTCGCGCCAAAGCTTCTGCTGCGGTGGCGGGTGGCGGTGGCGAACGGTGCGAGGAGCGGGATATGCTCGGACTTCTAACTACGTTAGAAGGAGCAGTATCTCGTCCAGGCGACCGTGTCTCGCTCGCGCCAGCAGGTTGATGTGCACGGTGGTCCTGAGCGCTCCGAGATCCACCAGCTCGATCTTTATCTAGCGAACGCATGGTACCGTGAGTACCATGACGCTGCCGGTCCCGCACCTCCTGAGATGGGCGCGGTGCATGCACGGACGCCGAGGTCTTGGAGTGTGCCCGGTCGTTGTGGGAGCCGGCTACGCCGCCGATGGGCAGCGCAGCCTTGTCCGGGGACCTGGCAGCACCCTGAGTTCCCTCGTCGACGCGTGCCCTTCCGCCGGTGCCTGCCCCACCAACCGTTTGCTCCGGCGGTGGCTGGCTCGGCGCGGACGGAGCAGCTGCCTCCGAAACTTTATTCTTCGGCGGCATGTTGATGAAGATGATGAAGATCTAGCTCGCGAGAACGCCGGATCTGGTTCACACAACTTCGACGCCCCCTACCTGGCGCGCCAGAGATGCCGGGGTTGCTGATCCACGGGCACCTATGGGACCGGCGGACCGGGTCCCTTTCGGTTCGGCGGGGGCGGAGGTCGCGCAAAGAGCAGATCGAGGCGGAGCACGCGAGCGATTTACCCAGGTTCGGGCCGCACGGATGCGTAAAACCCTACTCCTGCTTTGTGGTTTGTATTGATTTCTAGCTCGGGAGCGCGGAGTGCTACAGTGCACACCGGCGGCTGGCAAGACCGAGCGTGAGGGTTCGAACTGGCTAACCCCCCTCTCCGTTGCACACGGGCCTCCTTTTATATGCTCAAGGGGTTACCCACAGGTGGCAACGGAGGTAAAGGGCAAAAACGGAAGAGTGGTGGTTGGTACAACTACCTGTTACAGTGTTATCATACCTAACCCTGGCGGCAGGGGACAAGGGCATTAATTGCCCGTCTGTGTCGCCTAAACAGTACCGAAATGGACCGCTAGGGATGCCACCGTTTGCCATGATGGTTATCTTGTCAGCGCCTGCTTGCCACGATGGTTACCTTGTCAGCGCCTGCTTGCCACCGCGCACCCCTAGCTGCACGGCCTCCTGCCACGTGTGCTTGAGAGAGTCCTAGAGAGACACGTTGGCAGGTGTGCTGGAGCGCGGGCACGAAGTGGGGGTTTCCCGCGGCAAGCTCCTTGCCGCGGTCGTCGTCTTGTCGTGTTCGGGAGCTTGTCGCTCACCGGGCCTTGCCGGGATGCGCGGCGCGTCGCGGCAAGCTTTCTTGGTATGCCTTGAGTGGCCTTCCCGGCAAGCTCCTCTTGCCGGGGTCTTGTCTTCTTCCCGGCCAGCTCCTCTTGCCGGGGCCTTGGTTTGAGTACTTTGTTCTTGAATGGTCTTCAAAGTAGCCGCGGAGGATCTTGGCGGTCACCCGGCAAACTTTGCCGCGGGATGCTGCGACTGCCCGTGCACAAGTTCGGGATACTAGGGTACCCCTACTCTAGTACACCGACACCGCCCATATCATGCATGAGTTAAATAATTTGAAGCAGCGCTCAAGATCTATAACAGAGTATGCAGGTGAAGTAAAAAAATTATACAGAGACTTACATTATCATCACCCTTTTGAACCTGTTCACAAGGATGACTTGGCAATTCATCATGTATGGTTTGAGTCATTTGTGAGCAAGCTATTTCTTGATGGCCTAGACCATGAACTAAACCTCTGTCGTCAATTGATATTTGCAATGCCTGAGTGGCCTGGTCTTGATGACATTATTTCTAGCATGATTGAGGAGGAGACTCGTTTGGCACAACCGAAGGAGGATGGTCAGGAGCATGCAGATGCTAGTGCTGCATTATCCATACAACCTTGTCATGCTACAAATTCTTTTGGTAAGGTGGATAAAAGCAAATTGCTTTGTGACCATTGCAAGAGAAAAGGACACACCAAGGGTGAGTGTTTTGAGTTGCATGGTTATCCACCTTGGTGGGATAAAGGGAGATCTCAGCTATGGGGAGCTCGGGGTTAAAACAAAAGACAAGCTAATTACAATGCATCTGCAGGGGAACTACCTGTGGTAGACATGCAAGCTCTTGAGGATTTCAAATCCAAGCTCAAACTCTCCGAAGTCTCATCTTCATCCCAAGGTTCCTCCAAAGTTGATTCTATCTTTAATGCCATCACCCAAGGTATGGAATCACACCAAGCCTAGTCAAAATCATGGATAATTGATACTGGAGCTACTACCCACATGACAGGAGTGTCGGTGTCAAAACCGGCCGATCTCGTGTAGGGGGTCCCGAACTGTGCGTCTGAGGATCGAAGGTAACAAGGGATACAGGAGACACAACGTTTACCCAGGTTCGGGCCCTCTTAAAGGAGGTAAAACCCTACGTCCCGCTTGATTGTATTTAATGAGTATAGGGGTTACAAGAGTCGATCAACCTCGAGATCGTAATGGCTCAACCCTAGATGTCTAGCCTATATGAATTCTGATAGCCTCTACGGACTAGAACCTCCAGTTTATATAGACACCAGAGGGGCCTAGGGTTGTACATGTTGGGGAACGTAGTAATTTCAAAAAACAATCCTACGCACACGCAAGATCTATCATGGTTATGCATAGTAATGAGAGGGGACGAGTGTTGTACACGTACCCACGTAGACCATAAGCAGAAGCATTATGACAACGCGGTTGATGTAGTCGTACGTCTTCACGATCCGACCGATCCTAGTACCGGAAGTACGGCACCACCGTGATCTGCACATGTTCGGCTCGGTGATGTCCCACGAACTCTTGATCTAGCTAAGTGTCGAGGGAGAGTTTCGTAAGCACGACGGCGTGATGACGGTGATGATGAAGCTACCGGCGCAGGGCTTCGCCTAAGCACTATGACGATATGACCGAGGTGGATTGTGGTGGAGAGGGCACCGCACACGGCTAAGGGATCAATGATCAACTTGTGTGCTCTAGGGTGCCCCTGCCCTCGTATATAAAGGAGCAAGGGGGGGGGCCGGCCGGCCCTTGGAGGCGTGCCAAGGAGGGGAGGAGTCCTCCTCCTAGTAGGAGTAGGACTCCCCCTTTCCTAGTCCAACTAGGAGGAGGAAGGGGGAAGGAAGGAGAGGGAGAGAAGAGAAGGAAAGGGGGGTCATGGAAAAATATATGATTTAATTCAGAACCCAAATGTGTCTTGGAAAAATGTGCATCACCTCTGGTACAGTTTACAGCATTTTCCATAAATGATGAGCATTTTTGAAAGCAATTTGGATTTACTGAAAATATTTTAGGTGAACCTAGTGAATTCCTTTGATGCTATGGGTTTAGGCAATCCCCATTCACTAGTAGAAAACGGAGCTTTAGCGCCGGTTCGTAAGGGCCTTTAGTGCCGGTTCTATAACCGGCACTAAAGGGTGGTCACTAAAGGCCCCCCCCCCTTTAGTACCGGTTCGCCACGAACCGGCGCTAAAGTGCCACCACGTGGCGTGAGCTCGCGCCCTGGTATGGGGGACCTTTAGTACCAGTTGGTGTTACCAACCGGTACTAAAGGTTTTTTTTTAATTTTTTTTTGAAAATTTTGGAAATTTTTTTTGATTTTTTTTCCGATTTTTAATTTTCGTGAATTATTTGATAATTTAGTCTCTAATCACCTCTCTTAACTGCTCAAGTGTGGATCACTCATTCCAAATCGCCTGACTTCCCGGCCGGTCACCCATCCTCTCACTCCCCCAGCCTGAGCACGCTTAACTTCAGAGTTCTATTCCCCCTACATTCCAAGTCTGCACTTTTTGTTTTCCTGACAAATGTAAGCTGTGAATCCTATTAACCCTCAGTAGTTTAGCTTGAGCATGAAGTCACACATTTCATCGTTTGAGTTTGCAACTATTATTCTAAAAAACAGTAATTATGTAGTAACACTAACATTTCTTGAATAAGTAGTTTGACCATAGTTTGACCACAGTTTGACCATATTTGGCCAAAATTAAAAAAAACTGAGATACTTATTTAGTAACACTAATAGTATTGCGTAATTATTTAGTAACACTCTATATTTCTTGAATCAGTTGTTTGACCGGTTTGACAAGATTTAACCAAAATTCAAAAAAACATAAATTAGAGAATCTCTTTTTTTCCTTTTACAATTTTTTCATTTCAAAAATTGTCCTAAACCCTAAACCCGGGACTTAAAACGTCGGAAACTCTATGCTAAACAGTAAAAACTAAGGGTTTAAACCATAAAACCTAACCCTAAACCCTGAATTCTAAACCCTAGCACTAAATGCTAAAAACGTCTAAAACGCCCAAAAACTCCATTTTCCCTTTGGAATTTTGTGCTTTTAAAAAATTGTCGAAACGGAAAACTGGTTGGTTCCTCTCTTTGGCACATTGTTGACATGTACTAGTTGGTTCCTCTGTGTGTTGCATGTGTTTGAGAAGAAGAACCAAGTACTAGTGTTCGAATATATTGTTGCTCACTGAACCATGGGAGATCCAAGTAAAGAAAAAACAGGGGATTCTAGTGTTAATAAGATGTATGAAATATTTAGCAAACTGCTTGAGCACCAGCAGCAATCAAAGGCTGCTCCCGAGCCAGTTAAGAATACACTTGAGCCAAATTCAGTCCGACTATCAGGACCTGGTGACTACATCAGTTGGGCACGCCATGCCAAATTGATTTTGAGCACCAATGACTATGATTATTTACTTGTTGGCAATGAAGAAAGTTTGGAGAAAGGCGGTGCATGCAGGAAACAAATCAATGATAAAGTACTAGTATGGATGTTGGGAAGTATGGAACCAAAATTAGAGAACAAGTGGAAGGCATGGGCACTGTTTGTGAGGTCTGGTCATCTTTGAAGAAGCAATTTGTAGGGAAACAAATAAAATGCAAGCCACCCATATCATGCATGAGTTAACTAATTTGAAGCAGCGCTCAAGATCTATAACAGAGTATGCAGGTGAAGTAAAAAAATTATATAGAGACTTACATTATCATCACCCTTTTGAACCTGTTCACAATGATGACTTGGCAATTCGTCATGTGTGGTTTGAGTCATTTGTGAGCAAGCTATTTCTTGATGGCCTAGACCATGAACTAAACCTCTGTCGTCCATTGATATTTGCAATGCCTGAGTGGCCTAGTCTTGATGATATTATTTCTAGCATGATTGAGGAGGAGACTCGTTTGGCACAACCGAAGGAGGATGGTCAGGAGCATGCAGATGCTCGTACTGCATTATCCATACAATCTTGTCATGCTACAAATTCTTTTGGTAAGGTGGATACAAGCAAATTGCTTTGTGACCATTGCAAGAGAAAAGGACACACCAAGGGTGAGTGTTTTGAGTTGCATGGTTATCCACCTTGGTGGGATAAAGGGAGATCTCAGCTAGGGGAGCTCGGGGTTAAAACAAAAGACAAGCTAATTACAATGCATCTGCAGGGGAACTACCTGTGGTAGACATGCAAGCTATTGAGGATTTCAAATCCAAGCTCAAACTCTCCGAAGTCTCATCTTCATCCCAAGGTTCCTCCAAAGTTGATTCTATCTTTAATGCCATCACCCAAGGTATGGAATCACACCAAGCCTAGTCAAAATCATGGATAATTGATACTGGAGCTACTACCCACATGACAGGAGTGTCGGTGTCAAAACCGGCCGATCTCGTGTAGGGGGTCCCGAACTGTGCGTCTGAGGATCGAAGGTAACAAGGGATACAGGAGACACAACGTTTACCAAGGTTCGGGCCCTCTTAATGGAGGTAAAACCCTACGTCCTGCTTGATTGTATTTAATGAGTATAGGGGTTACAAGAGTCGATCTACCTCGAGATCGTAATGGCTAAACCCTAGATGTCTAGCCTATATGAATTCTGATAGCCTCTACGGACTAGACCCTCCAGTTTATATAGACACCAGAGGGCCTAGGGTTGTACATGTTGGGGAACGTAGTAATTTCAAAAAACAATCCTACGCACACGCAAGATCTATCATGGTGATGCATAGCAATGAGAGGGGAAGAGTGTTGTACACGTACCCACGTAGACCATAAGCAGAAGCATTATGACAAGGCGGTTGATGTACTCGTACGTCTTCACAATCCGACCGATCCTAGTACCGGAAGTACGGCACCTCCACGATCTGCACACGTTCGGCTCGGTGATGTCCCACGAACTCCTGATCTAGCTAAGTGTCGAGGGAGAGTTTTGTAAGAACGACGGCGTGATGACGGTGATGATGAAGCTACCGGCGCAGGGCTTCGCCTAAGCACTATGACGATATGACCGAGGTGGATTATGGTGGAGAGGGCACCACACACGGCTAAGGGATCAATGATCAACTTGTGTGTTCTAGGGTGCCCCTGCCCTCGTATATAAAGGAGCAAGGGGGGAGGCCGGCCGGCCCTTGGAGGCGTGCCAAGGAGGGGAGGAGTCCTCCTCCTAGTAGGAGTAGGACTCCCCCTTTCCTAGTCCAACTAGGAGGAGGAAGGGGGAAGGAAGGAGAGGGAGAGAAGAGAAGGAAAGGGGGGTCATGGAAAAATGTATGATTTAATTCAGAACCCAAATGTGTCATGGAAAAATGTGCATCACCTCTGGTACTGTTTACAGCATTTTCCATAAATGATGAGCATTTTTGAAAGCAATTTGGATTTACTGAAAATATTTTAGGTGA
This sequence comes from Triticum urartu, assembly GCF_056163025.1. Taxonomy (NCBI): domain Eukaryota; kingdom Viridiplantae; phylum Streptophyta; class Magnoliopsida; order Poales; family Poaceae; genus Triticum; species Triticum urartu. The sequence continues at coordinate 593,319,061 of NC_141873.1, forward strand.
ACCTAGTGAATTCCTTTGATGCTATGGGTTTAGGCAATCCCCATTCACTAGTAGAAAACGGAGCTTTAGCGCCGGTTCGTAAGGGCCTTTAGTGCCGGTTCTGGTCACTAAAGGCCCCCCCCTTTAGTACCGGTTCGGCAAGAACCGGCGCTATAGTGCCACCACGTGGCGTGAGCTCGCGCCCTGGTATGGGGGACCTTTAGTACCAGTTGGTGTTACCAACCGGTACTAAAGGTTCTTTTTTTGAAATTTTTTTTTGAAAATTTTGGAATTTTTTTTTGATTTTTTTTCGATTTTTAATTTTCCTGAATTATTTGATAATTTATTCTCTAATCACCTCTCTTAACTGCTCAAGTGTGAATACCAACCGGTACTAAAGGTTCTTTTTTTGAAATTTTTTTTTGAAAATTTTGGAAATTTTTTTTGATTTTTTTTTCGATTTTTAATTTTCCTGAATTATTTGATAATTTATTCTCTAATCACCTCTCTTAACTGCTCAAGTGTGGATCACTCATTCCCAATCGCCTTACTTCCCGGCCGGTCACCCATCCTCTCACTCCCCCAGCCTGAGCACGCTTAACTTCGGAGTTCTATTCCGCCTACATTCCAAGTCTGCACTTGTTGTTTTCCTGACAAATGTAAGCTGTCAATCTTATTAACCCTCAATAGTTTATCTTGAGCATGAAGTCACACATTTCATCGTTTGAGTTTGAAACTATTATTCTAAAAAACAGTAATTATTTAGTAACACTAATATTTCTTGAATAAGTAGTTTGACCATAGTTTGACCACAGTTTGACCATATTTGGCCAAAATTCAAAAAAACTGAGATACTTATTTAGTAACAGTAATAGTATTGCGTAATTATTTAGTAACACTCTATATTTCTTGAATCATTTGTTTGACCGGTTTGACAAGATTCAACCAAAATTCAAAAAACCATAAATTAGAGCATCTCTTTTTTTCCTTTTACAATTTTGTCATTTCAAAAATTGTCCTAAACCCTAAACCCGGGACTTCAAATGTCGGAAACTCTATGCTAAACAGTAAAAACTAAGGGTTTAAACCATAAAACCTAACCCTTTACCCTGAATTCTAAACCCTAGCACTAAATGCTAAAAACGTCTAAAAACGTCTAAAACGCCCAAAAACTCCATTTTCCCTTTGGAATTTTGTGCTTTTAAAAAATTGTCGAAACGGAAACCTGGTTGGTTCCTCTCTTTGGCACGTTGTTGACCTGTACTAGTTGGTTCCTCTGTGTGTTGCATGTGTTTGAGAAGAAGAACCAAGTACTAGTGTTGGAATATATTCTTGCTCACTGAACCATGGGAGATCCAAGTAAAGAAAAAACAGGGGATTCTAGTGTTAATAAGATGTATGAAATAGTTAGCAAACTGCTTGAGCACCAGCAGCAATCAAAGGCTGCTCCTGAGCCAGTTAAGAATACACTTGAGCCAAATTCAGTCCGACTATCAGGACCTAGTGACTACATCAGTTGGGCACGCCATGCCAAATTGATTTTGAGCACCAATGACTATGATTATTTACTTGTTGGCAATGAAGAAAGTTTGGAGAAAGGCGGTGCATGCAGGAAACAAATCAATGATAAAGTAATAGTATGGATGTTGGGAAGTATGGAACCAAAATTAGAGAACAAGTGGAAGGCATGGGCACTGTTTGTGAGGTCTTGTCATCTTTGAAGAAGCAATTTGTAGGGAAACAAATAAAATGCAAGCCACCCATATCATGCATGAGTTAAATAATTTGAAGCAGCGCTCAAGATCTATAACAGAGTATGCAGGTGAAGTAAAAAAATTATACAGAGACTTACATTATCATCACCCTTTTGAAGCTGTTCACAAGGATGACTTGGCAATTCGTCATGTGTGGTTTGAGTCATTTGTGAGCAAGCTATTTCTTGATGGCCTAGACCATGAACTAAACCTCTGTCGTCAATTGATATTTGCAATGCCTGAGTGGCCTAGTCTTGATGATATTATTTCTAGCATGATTGAGGAGGAGAATCATTTGGCACAACCGAAGGAGGATGGTCAGGAGCATGCAGCTCGTGGTGCATCATCCATACAACCTTGTCATGCTAAAAATTCTTTTGGTAAGGTGGATAAAAGCAAATTGCTTGGTGACCATTGCAAGAGAAAAGGACACACCAAGGGTGAGTGTTTTGAGTTGCATGGTTATCCACCTTGGTGGGATAAAGGGAGATCTCAGCTAGGGGGAGCTCGGGGTAAAAACAAAAGACAAGATAATTACAATGCATCTGCAGGGGAACTACCTGTGGTAGACATGCAAGCTCTTGAGGATTTCAAATCCAAGCTCAAACTCTCCGAAGGCTCATCTTCATCCAAAGGTTCCTCCAAATTTGATTCTATCTTTAATGCCATCACCCAAGGTATGGAATCACACCAAGCCTAGTCAAAATCATGGATAATTGATACTGGAGCTACTACCCACATGACAGGAGTGTGGGTGTCAAAACCGGCCGATCTCATGTAGGGGGTCCCGAACTATGCGTCTGAGGATTGAAGGTAACAAGGGATACATGAGACACAACGTTTACCCAGGTTCGGGCCCTCTTAATGGAGGTAAAACCCTACGTCCTGCTTGATTGTATTTAATGAGTATAGGGGTTACAAGAGTCGATCTACCTCGAGATCGTAATGGCTAAACCCTAGATGTCTAGCCTATATGAATTCTGATAGCCTCTACGGAATAGACCCTCCAGTTTATATAGACACCAGAGGGGCCTAGGGTTGTACATGTTGGGGGACGTAGTAATTTTAAAAAACAATCCTACACACACACAAGATCTATCATGGTGATGCATAGCAATGAGAGGGGAAGAGTGTTGTACACGTACCCACGTAGACCATAAGCAGAAGCATTATGACAACGCGGTTGATGTAGTCGTACATCTTCACGATCCGACCGATCCTAGTACCGGAAGTACGGCACCTCCGCGATCTGCACACGTTCGGCTCGGTGATCTCCCATGAACTCCTGATCTAGCTAAGTGTTGAGGGAGAGTTTCGTAAGCACGATGGCGTGATGACGGTGATGATGAAGCTACCGGCGCAGGGCTTCGCCTAAGCACTATGACGATATGACCGAGGTGGATTATGGTGGAGAGGGCACCGCACACGGCTAAGGGATCAATGATCAACTTGTGTGTTCTAGGGTGCCCCTGCCCTCGTATATAAAGGAGCAAGGGGGAGGCCGGCTGGCCCTTGGAGGCGTGCCAAAGAGGGGAGGAGTCCTCCTCCTAGTAGGAGTAGGACTCCCCCTTTCCTAGTCCAACTAGGAGGAAGATGGGGGAAGGAAGGAGAGGGAGAGAAGAGAAGGAAAGGGGGGTCATGGAAAAATGTATGATTTAATTCAGAACCCAAATGTGTCATGAAAAAATGTGCATCACCTCTGGTACTGTTTACAGCATTTTCCATAAATGATGAGCATTTTTGAAAGCAATTTGGATTTACTGAAAATATTTTAGGTGAACCTAGTGAATTCCTTTGATGCTATGGGTTTAGGCAATCCCCATTCAGTAGTAGAAAACGGAGCTTTAGCGCCGGTTCGTAAGGGCCTTTAGTGCCGGTTCCATAACCGGCACTAAAGGGTGGTCACTAAAGGCCCCCCCTTTAGTACCGGTTCGGCACGAACCGGCGCTAAAGTGCCACCACGTGGCGTGAGCTCGCGCCCTGGTATGGGGGACCTTTAGTACCGGTTGGTGTTACCAACCGGTACTAAAGTTTTTTTTTTAAATTTTTTTTTTTAATTTTGTAAAAAAAAAATTTGATATTTTTTCGATTTTTAGTTTTCCTGAATTATTTGATAATTTAGTCTCTAATCACCTCTCTTAACTCCTCAAGTGTGGATCACTCATTCCAAATCGCGTGACTTCCCGGCCGGTCACCCATCCTCTCACTCCCCGAGCCTGAACACGCTTAACTTCGGAGTTCTATTCCCCCTACATTCCAAGCCTGCACTTGTTGTTTTCCTGACAAATGTAAGTTGTCAATCCTATTAACCCTCAGTAGTTTAGCTTGAGCATGAAGTCACACATTTCATCGTTTGAGTTTGAAACTATTATTCTAAAAAAACAGTAATTATGTAGTAACACTAATATTTCTTGAATAAGTAGTTTGACCATAGTTTGACCACAATTTGACCAGATTTGGCCAAAATTCAAAAAAACTGAGATACTTATTTAGTAACACTAATAGTATTGCGTAATTATTTGGTAACACTCTATATTTCTTGAATCTGTTGTTTGACCGGTTTGACAAGATTTAACCAAAATTCAAAAATAAATAAATTAGAGCATCTCTTTTTTTCCTTTTACAATTTTCTCATTTCAAAAATTGTCCTAAATCCTAAACCCGGGACTTAAAACGTCGGAAACTCTATGCTAAACAGTAAAAACTATGGTTTAAACCATAAAACATAACCCTAAACCCTGAAATCTAAACCCTAGCACTAAACGCTAAAAATGTCTAAAAAACGTCTGAAACGCCCAAAAACTCCAGTTTCCCTTTGGAATTTTGTGCTTTTAAAAAATTGTCGAAACGGAAAACTGGATGGTTCCTCTCTTTGGCACATTGTTGACCTGTACTAGTTGGTTCCTCTGTGTGTTGCATGTGTTTGAGAAGAAGAACCAAGTACTAGTGTTGGAATATATTCTTGCTCACTGAACCATGGGAGATCCAAGTGAAGAAAAAACAGGGGATTCTAGTGTTAATAAGATGTATGAAATATTTAGCAAACTGCTTGAGCACCAGCAGCAATCAAAGGCTGCTCCTGAGCCAGTTAAGAATACACTTGAGCCAAATTCAGTCCGACTATCAGGACCTAGTGACTACATCAGTTGGGCACGCCATGCCAAATTGATTTTGAGCACCAATGACTATGATTATTTACTTGTTGGCAATGAAGAAAGTTTGGAGAAAGGCGGTGCATGCAGGAAACAAATCAATGATAAAGTACAAGTATGGATGTTGGGAAGTATGGAACCAAAATTAGAGAACAAGTGGAAGGCATGGGCACTGTTTGTGAGGTCTGGTCATCTTTGAAGAAACAATTTGTAGGGAAACAAATAAAATGCGAGCCACCCATATCATGCATGAGTTAACTAATTTGAAGGAGCGCTCAAGATCTATAACAGAGTATGCAGGTGAAGTAAAAAAATTATACAGAGACTTACATTATCATCACCCTTTTGAACCTGTTCACAAGGATGACTTGGCAATTCGTCATGTGTGGTTTGAGTCATTTGTGAGCAAGCTATTTCTTGATGGCCTAGACCATGAACTAAACCTCTGTCGTCAATTGATATTTGCAATGCCTGAGTGGCCTAGCCTTGATGATATTATTTCTAGCATGATTGAGGAGGAGACTCATTTGGCACAACCGAAGGAGGATGGTCAGGAGCATGCAGATGCTCGTGCTGCATTATCCATACAACCTTGTCATGCTACAAATTCTTTTGGTAAGGTGGATAAAAGCAAATTGCTTTGTGACCATTGCAAGAGAAAAGGACACACCAAGGGTGAGTGTTTTGAGTTGCATGGTTATCCACCTTGGTGGGATAAAGGGAGATCTCAGCTAGGGGGAGCTCGGGGTTAAAACAAAAGACAAGCTAATTACAATGCATCTACAGGGGAACTACCTGTGGTAGACATGCAAGCTCTTGAGGATTTCAAATCCAAGCTCAAACTCTCCGAAGGCTCATCTTCATCCCAAGGTTCCTCCAAAGTTGATTCTATCTTTAATGCCATCACCCAAGGTATGGAATCACAACAAGCATAGTCAAAATCATGGATAATTGATACTGGAGCTACTACCCACATGACAGGAGTGTGGGTGTCAAAACCGGCCGATCTCGTGTCAGGGGTCCCGAACTGTGCGTCTGAGGATCGAAGGTAACAAGGGATACAGGAGACACAACGTTTACCCAGGTTCGGGCCCTCTCAATGGAGGTAAAACCCTACGTCCTGCTTGATTGTATTTAATGAGTATAGGGGTTACAATAGTCGATCTACCTCGAGATCGTAATGGCTAAACCCTAGATGTCTAGCATATATGAATTCTGATAGCCTCTACGGACTAGACCCTCCAGTTTATATAGACACCAGAGGTTCCTAGGGTTGTACATGTTGGGGAACGTAGTAATTTCAAAAAAACAATCCAACGCACACGCAGGATCTATCATGGTGATGCATATCAATGAGAGGGGAAGAGTGTTGTACATGTACCCACATAGACCATAAGCAGAAGCATTATTACAATGCGGTTGATGTAGTCGTACGTCTTCACGATCCGACCGATCCTAGTACCGGAAGTATGGCACCTCCGCGATCTGCACACGTTCGGCTCGGTGATCTCCCATGAACTCCTGATGTAGCTAAGTGTCGAGCGAGAGTTTCGTAAGCACGACGGCGTGATGACGGTGATGATGAAGCTACCGGCGCAGGGCTTCGCCTAAGCACTATGACGATATGACCGAGGTGGATTATGGTGGAGAGGGCACCGCACACGGCTAAGGGATCAATGATCAACTTGTGTGTTCTAGGGTGCCCCTGCCCTCGTATATAAAGGAGCAAGGGGGAGGCCGGCCGGCCCTTGGAGGCGTGCCAAAGAGGGGAGGAGTCCTCCTCCTAGTAGGAGTAGGACTCCCCCTTTCCTAGTCCAACTAGGAGGAGGATGGGGGAAGGAAGGACAGGGAGAGAAGAGAAGGAAAGGGGGGTCATGGAAAAATGTATGATTTAATTCAGAACCCAAACGTGTCATGGAAAAATGTGCATCACCTCTGGTACTGTTTACAGCATTTTCCATAAATGATGAGCATTTTTGAAAGCAATTTGGATTTACTGAAAAAATTTTAGGTGAACCTAGTGAATTCCTTTGATGCTATGGGTTTAGGCAATCCCCATTCACTAGTAGAAAACGGAGCTTTAGCGCCGGTTCGTAAGAGCCTTTAGTGCCGGTTCCATAACCGGCACTAAAGGGTGGTCACTAAAGCCCCCCCCCCCTTTTAGTACCGGAAGTACGGCACCTCTGCGATCTGCACACGTTCGGCTCGGTGATCTCCCATGAACTCCTGATCTAGCTAAGTGTCGAGGGAGAGTTTCGTAAGCACGACGGCGTGATGACGGTGATGATGAAGCTACCGGCGTAGGGCTTTGCCTAAGCACTATGACGATATGACCGAGGTGGATTATGGTGGAGAGGGCACCGCACACGGCTAAGGGATCAATGATCAACTTGTGTGTTCTAGGGTGCCCCTGCCCTCGTATATAAAGGAGCAAGGGGGGAGGCCGGCCGGCCCTTGGACGCGTGCCAAGGAGGGGAGGAGTCCTCCTCCTAGTAGGAGTAGGACTCCCCCTTTCCTAGTCCAACTAGGAGGAGGAAGGGGGAAGGAAGGAGAGGGAGAGAAGAGAAGGAAAGGGGGGTCATGGAAAAATGTATGATTTATTTCAGAACCCAAATGTTTCATGGAAAAATGTGCATCACCTCTGGTACTGTTTACAGCATTTTCCATAAATGATGAGCATTTTTTAAAGCAATTTGGATTTACTGAATATATTTTAGGTCAACCTAGTGAATTCCTTTAATGCTATGGGTTTAGGCAATCCCCATTCACTAGTAGAAAACGGAGCTTTAGCGCCGGTTCGTAAGGGCCTTTAGTGCCGGTTCTATAACCGGCACTAAAGGGTGGTCACTAAAGGCCCCCCCCTTTAGTACCGGTTCGGCAAGAACCGGCGCTATAGTGCCACCACGTGGCGTGAGCTCGCGCCCTGGTATGGGGGACCTTTAGTACCAGTTGGTGTTACCAACCGGTACTAAAGGTTCTTTTTTTGAAAAAAAAAATTGAAAATTTTGGAAAAAAATTTTGATTTTTATTTCGATTTTTAATTTTCCTGAATTATTTGATAATTTATTCTCTAATCACCTCTCTTAACTGCTCAAGTGTGGATCACTCATTCCAAATCGCCTGATTTCCCGGCCGGTCACCCATCCTCTCACTCCCCCAGCCTGAGCACGCTTAACTTCGGAGTTCTATTCCGCCTACATTCCAAGTCTGCACTTGTTGTTTTCCTGACAAATGTAAGCTGTCAATCCTATTAACCCTTAGTAGTTTAGCATGAGCATGAAGTCACACATTTCATCGTTTGAGTTTGAAACTATTATTCTAAAAAACAGTAATTATGTGGTAACACTAATATTTCTTGAATAAGTAGTTTGACCACAGTTTGACCACAGTTTGACCATATTTGGCCAAAATTCAAAAAAACTGAGATACTTATTTAGTAACAGTAATAGTATTGCGTAATTATTTAGTAACACTCTATATTTCTTGAATCAGTTGTTTGACCGGTTTGACAAGATTTAACCAAAATTCAAAAAAACATAAATTAGAGAATCTCTTTTTTTCCTTTTACAATTTTGTCATTTCAAAAATTGTCCTAAACCCTAAACCCGGGACTTAAAACGTCGGAAACTCTATGCTAAACAGTAAAAACTAAGGGTTTAAACCATAAAACCTAACCCTAAACCCTGAATTCTAAACCCTAGCACTAAATGCTAAAAACGTCTAAAACGCCCAAAAACTCCATTTTCCCTTTGGAATTTTGTGCTTTTAAAAAATTGTCGAAACGGAAAACTGGTTGGTTCCTCTCTTTGGCACATTGTTGACATGTACTAGTTGGTTCCTCTGTGTGTTGCATGTGTTTGAGAAGAAGAACCAAGTACTAGTGTTGGAATATATTGTTGCTCACTGAACCATGGGAGATCCAAGTAAAGAAAAAACAGGGGATTCTAGTGTTAATAAGATGTATGAAATATTTAGCAAACTGCTTGAGCACCAGCAGCAATCAAAGGCTGCTCCCGAGCCAGTTAAGAATACACTTGAGCCAAATTCAGTCCGACTATCAGGACCTGGTGACTACATCAGTTGGGCACGCCATGCCAAATTGATTTTGAGCACCAATGACTATGATTATTTACTTGTTGGCAATGAAGAAAGTTTGAAGAAAGGCGGTGCATGCAGGAAACAAATCAATGATAAAGTACTAGTATGGATGTTGGGAAGTATGGAACCAAAATTAGAGAACAAGTGGAAGGCATGGGCACTGTTTGTGAGGTCTGGTCATCTTTGAAGAAGCAATTTGTAGGGAAACAAATAAAATTCAGGCCACCCATATCATGCATGAGTTAACTAATTTGAAGCAGCGCTCAAGATCTATAACAGAGTATGCAGGTGAAGTAAAAAAATTATATAGAGACTTACATTATCATCACACTTTTGAACCTGTTCACAATGATGACTTGGCAATTCGTCATGTGTGGTTTGAGTCATTTGTGAGCAAGCTATTTCTTGATGGCCTAGACCATGAACTAAACCTCTGTCGTCCATTGATATTTGCAATGCCTGAGTGGCCTAGTCTTGATGATATTATTTCTAGCATGATTGAGGAGGAGACTCGTTTGGCACAACCGAAGGAGGATGGTCAGGAGCATGCAGATGCTCGTACTGCATTATCCATACAATCTTGTCATGCTACAAATTCTTTTGGTAAGGTGGATAAAAGCAAATTGCTTTGTGACCATTGCAAGAGAAAAGGACACACCAAGGGTGAGTGTTTTGAGTTGCATGGTTATCCACCTTGGTGGGATAAAGGGAGATCTCAGCTAGGGGAGCTCGGGGTTAAAACAAAAGACAAGCTAATTACAATGCATCTGCAGGGGAACTACCTGTGGTAGACATGCAAGCTATTGAGGATTTCAAATCCAAGCTCAAACTCTCCGAAGTCTCATCTTCATCCCAAGGTTCCTCCAAAGTTGATTCTATCTTTAATGCCATCACCCAAGGTATGGAATCACACCAAGCCTAGACAAAATCATGGATAATTGATACTGGAGCTACTACCCACATGACAGGAGTGTCGGTGTCAAAACCGGCCGATCTCGTGTAGGGGGTCCCGAACTGTGCGTCTGAGGATCGAAGGTAACAAGGGATACAGGAGACACAGCGTTTACCAAGGTTCGGGCCCTCTTAATGGAGGTAAAACCCTACGTCCTGCTTGATTGTATTTAATGAGTATAGGGGTTACAAGAGTCGATCTACCTCGAGATCGTAATGGCTAAACCCTAGATGTCTAGCCTATATGAATTCTGATAGCCTCTACGGACTAGACCCTCCAGTTTATATAGACACCAGAGGGGCCTAGGGTTGTACATGTTGGGGAACGTGGTAATTTCAAAAAACAATCCGAATTCTGATAGCCTCTACGGACTAGACCCTCCAGTTTATATAGACACCAGAGGGGCCTAGGGTTGTACATGTTGGGGAACGTGGTAATTTCAAAAAACAATCCTACGCACACGCAAGATCTATCATGGTGATGCATAGCAATGAGAGGGGAAGAGTGTTGTACACGTACCCACGTAGACCATAAGCAGAAGCATTATGACAACGCGGTTGATGTACTCGTACGTCTTCACAATCCGACCGATCCTAGTACCGGAAGTACGGCACCTCCGCGATCTGCACACGTTCGGCTCGGTGATGTCCCACGAACTCCTGATCTAGCTAAGTGTCGAGGGAGAGTTTCGTAAGAACGACGGCGTGATGACGGTGATGATGAAGCTACCGGCGCAGGGCTTCGCCTAAGCACTATGACGATATGACCGAGGTGGATTATGGTGGAGAGGGCACCACACACGGCTAAGGGATCAATGATCAACTTGTGTGTTCTAGGGTGCCCCTGCCCTCGTATATAAAGGAGCAAGGGGGGAGGCCGACCGGCCCTTGGAGGCGTGCCAAGGAGGGGAGGAGTCCTCCTCCTAGTAGGAGTAGGACTCCCCCTTTCCTAGTCCAACTAGGAGGAGGAAGGGGGAAGGAAGGAGAGGGAGAGAAGAGAAGGAAAGGGGGGTCATGGAAAAATGTATGATTTAATTCAGAACCCAAATGTGTCATGGAAAAATGTGCATCACCTCTGGTACTGTTTACAGCATTTTCCATAAATGATGAGCATTTTTGAAAGCAATTTGGATTTACTGAAAATATTTTAGGTGAACCTAGTGAATTCCTTTGATGCTATGGGTTTAGGCAATCCCCATTCACTAGTAGAAAACGGAGCTTTAGCGCCGGTTCGTAAGGGCCTTTAGTGTCGGTTCTGGTCACTAAAGGCCCCCCCCCTTTAGTACCGGTTCGGCAAGAACCGGCGCTATAGTGCCACCACGTGGCGTGAGCTCGCGCCCTGGTATGGGGGACCTTTAGTACCAGTTGGTGTTACCAATCGGTACTAAAGGTTCTTTTTTTGAAAAAAAAATTTGAAAATTTTGGAAATTTTTTTTGATTTTTTTTTCGTTTTTTAATTTTCCTGAATTATTTGATAATTTATTCTCTAATCACCTCTCTTAACTACTCAAGTGTGGATACCAACCCGTACTAAAGGTTCTTTTTTTGAAAAAAAAATTTGAAAATTTTGGAAATTTTTTTTGATTTTTTTTTCGATTTTTAATTTTCCTGAATTATTTGATAATTTATTCTCTAATCACCTCTCTTAACTGCTCAAGTGTGGATCACTCATTCCCAATCGCCTTACTTCCCGGCCGGTCACCCATCCTCTCACTCCCCCAGCCTGAGCACGCTTAACTTCGGAGTTCTATTCCGCCTACATTCCAAGTCTGCACTTGTTGTTTTCCTGACAAATGTAAGCTGTCAATCTTATTAACCCTCAATAGTTTAGCTTGAGCATGAAGTCACACATTTCATCGTTTGAGTTTGAAACTATTATTCTAAAAAACAGTAATTATTTAGTAACACTAATATTTCTTGAATAAGTAGTTTGACCATAGTTTGACCACAGTTTGACCATATTTGGCCAAAATTCAAAAAAACTGAGATACTTATTTAGTAACAGTAATAGTATTGCGTAATTATTTAGTAACACTCTATATTTCTTGAATCAGTTGTTTGACCGGTTTGACAAGATTCAACCAAAATTCAAAAAAAACATAAATTAGAGCATCTCTTTTTTTTCCTTTTACAATTTTGTCATTTCAAAAATTGTCCTAAACCCTAAACCCGGGACATAAAACGTCGGAAACTCTATGCTAAACAGTAAAAACTAAGGGTTTAAACCATAAAACCTAACCCTAAACCCTGAATTCTAAACCCTAGCACTAAATGCTAAAAACGTCTAAAAACGTCTAAAACGCCCAAAAACTCCATTTTCCCTTTGGAATTTTGTGCTTTTAAAAAATTGTCAAAACGGAAAACTGGTTGGTTCCTCTCTTTGGCACGTTGTTGACCTGTACTAGTTGGTTCCTCTGTGTGTTGCATGTGTTTGAGAAGAAGAACCAAGTACTAGTTTTGGAATATATTCTTGCTCACTGAACCATGGGAGATCCAAGTAAAGAAAAAACAGGGGATTCTAGTGTTAATAAGATGTATGAAATATTTAGCAAACTGCTTGAGCACCAGCAGCAATCAAAGGCTGCTCCTGAGCCAGTTAAGAATACACTTGAGCCAAATTCAGTCCGACTATCAGGACCTGGTGACTACATCAGTTGGGCACGCCATGCCAAATTGATTTTGAGCACCAATGACTATGATTATTTACTTGTTGGCAATGAAGAAAGTTTGGAGAAAGGCGGTGCATGCAGGAAACAAATCAATGATAAAGTACTAGTATGGATGTTGGGAAGTATGGAACCAAAATTAGAGAACAAGTGGAAGGCATGGGCACTGTTTGTGAGGTCTTGTCATCTTTGAAGAAGCAATTTGTAGGGAAACAAATAAAATGCAAGCCACCCATATCATGCATGAGTTAAATAATTTGAAGCAGCGCTCAAGATCTATAACAGAGTATGCAGGTGAAGTAAAAAAATTATACAGAGACTTACATTATCATCACCCTTTTGAACCTGTTCACAAGGATGACTTGGCAATTCGTCATGTGTGGTTTGAGTCATTTGTGAGCAAGCTATTTCTTGATGGCCTAGACCATGAACTAAACCTCTGTCGTCAATTGATATTTGCAATGCCTGAGTGGCCTAGTCTTGATGATATTATTTCTAGCATGATTGAGGAGGAGACTCATTTGGCACAACCGAAGGAGGATGGTCAGGAGCATGCAGCTCGTGGTGCATCATCCATACAACCTTGTCATGCTAAAAATTCTTTTGGTAAGGTGGATAAAAGCAAATTGCTTTGTGACCATTGCAAGAGAAAAGGACACACCAAGGGTGAGTGTTTTGAGTTGCATGGTTATCCACCTTGGTGGGATAAAGGGAGATCTCAGCTAGGGGGAGCTCGGGGTAAAAACAAAAGACAAGCTAATTACAATGCATCTGCAGGGGAACTACCTGTGGTAGACATGCAAGCTCTTGAGGATTTCAAATCCAAGCTCAAACTCTCCGAAGGCTCATCTTCATCCCAAGGTTCCTCCAAATTTGATTCTGTCTTTAATGCCATCACCCAAGGTATGGAATCACACCAAGCCTAGTCAAAATCATGGATAATTGATACTGGAGCTACTACCCACATGACAGGAGTGTGGGTGTCAAAACCGGCCGATCTCATGTAGGGGGTCCCGAACTATGCGTCTGAGGATCGAAGGTAACAAGGGATACAGGAGACACAATGTTTACCCAGGTTCGGGCCCTCTTAATGGAGGTAAAACCCTACGTCCTCCTTGATTGTATTTAATGAGTATAGGGGTTACAAGAGTCGATCTACCTCGAGATCGTAATGGCTAAACCCTAGATGTCTAGCCTATATGAATTCTGATAGCCTCTACGGACTAGACCCTCCAGTTTATATAGACACCAGAGGGGCCTAGGGTTGTACATGTTGGGGGACGTAGTAATTTTAAAAAACAATCCTACACACACACAAGATCTATCATGGTGATGCATAGCAATGAGAGGGGAAGAGTGTTGTACACGTACCCACGTAGACCATAAGCAGAAGCATTATGACAACGCGGTTGATGTAGTCGTACGTCTTCACGATCCGACCGATCCTAGTACCGGAAGTACGGCACCTCCGCGATCTGCACACGTTTGGCTCGGTGATCTCCCATGAACTCCTGATCTAGCTAAGTGTCGAGGGAGAGTTTCGTAAGCACGATGGCGTGATGACGGTGATGATGAAGCTACCGGCGCAGGGCTTCGCCTAAGCACTATGACGATATGACCGAGGTGGATTATGGTGGAGAGGGCACCGCACACGGCTAAGGGATCAATGATCAACTTGTGTGTTCTAGGGTGCCCCTGCCCTCGTATATAAAGGAGCAAGGGGGAGGCCGGCTGGCCCTTGGAGGCGTGCCAAAGAGGGGAGGAGTCCTCCTCCTAGTAGGAGTAGGACTCCCCCTTTCCTAGTCCAACTAGGAGGAGGATGGGGGAAGGAAGGAGAGGGAGAGAAGAGAAGGAAAGGGGGGTCATGGAAAAATGTATGATTTAATTCAGAACCCAAATGTGACATGAAAAAATGTGCATCACCTCTGGTACTGTTTACAGCATTTTCCATAAATGATGAGCATTTTTGAAAGCAATTTGGATTTACTGAAAATATTTTAGGTGAACCTAGTGAATTCCTTTGATGCTATGGGTTTAGGCAATCCCCATTCAGTAGTAGAAAACGGAGCTTTACCGCCGGTTCGTAAGGGCCTTTAGTGCCGGTTCCATAACCGGCACTAAAGGGTGGTCACTAAAGGCCCCCCCTTTAGTACCGGTTCGGCACGAACCGGCGCTAAAGTGCCACCACGTGGCGTGAGCTCGCGCCCTGGTATGGGGGACCTTTAGTACCGGTTGGTGTTACCAACCGGTACTAAAGTTTTTTTTTTGAATTTTGTAAAAAAAAATTGATATTTTTTCGATTTTTAGTTTTCCTGAATTATTTGATAATTTAGTCTCTAATCACCTCTCTTAACTCCTCAAGTGTGGATCACTCATTCCAAATCGCCTGACTTCCCGGCCGGTCACCCATCCTCTCACTCCCCCAGCCTGAACACGCTTAACTTCGGAGTTCTATTCCCCCTACATTCCAAGCCTGCACTTGTTGTTTTCCTGACAAATGTAAGTTGTCAATCCTATTAACCCTCAGTAGTTTAGCTTGAGCATGAAGTCACACATTTCATCGTTTGAGTTTGAAACTATTATTCTAAAAAAACAGTAATTATGTAGTAACAGTAATATTTCTTGAATAAGTAGTTTGACCATAGTTTGACCACAATTTGACCAGATTTGGCCAAAATTCAAAAAAACTGAGATACTTATTTAGTAACACTAATAGTATTGCGTAATTATTTAGTAACACTCTATATTTCTTGAATCTGTTGTTTGACCGGTTTGACAAGATTTAACCAAAATTCAAAAATAAATAAATTAGAGCATCTCTTTTTTTCCTTTTACAATTTTCTCATTTCAAAAATTGTCCTAAATCCTAAACCCGGGACTTAAAACGTCGGAAACTCTATGCTAAACAGTAAAAACTATGGTTTAAACCATAAAACCTAACCCTAAACCCAGAAATCTAAACCCTAGCACTAAACGCTAAAAATGTCTAAAAAACGTCTAAAACGCCCAAAAACTCAAGTTTCCCTTTGGAATTTTTGCTTTTAAAAAATTGTCGAGACGGAAAACTGGATGGTTCCTCTCTTTGGCACATTGTCGACCTGTACTAGTTGGTTCCTCTGTGTGTTGCATGTGTTTGAGAAGAAGAACCAAGTACTAGTGTTGGAATATATTCTTGCTCACTGAACCATGGGAGATCCAAGTGAAGAAAAAACAGGGGATTCTAGTGTTAATAAGATGTATGAAATATTTAGCAAACTGCTTGAGCACCAGCAGCAATCAAAGGCTGCTCCTGAGCCAGTTAAGAATACACTTGAGCCAAATTCAGTCCGACTATCAGGACCTGGTGACTACATCAGTTGGGCACACCATGCCAAATTGATTTTGAGCACCAATGACTATGATTATTTACTTGTTGGCAATGAAGAAAGTTTGGAGAAAGGCGGTGCATGCAGGAAACAAATCAATGATAAAGTACAAGTATGGATGTTGGGAAGTATGGAACCAAAATTAGAGAACAAGTGGAAGGCATGGGCACTGTTTGTGAGGTCTGGTCATCTTTGAAGAAACAATTTGTAGGGAAACAAAGAAAATGCGAGCCACCCATATCATGCATGAGTTAACTAATTTGAAGGAGCGCTCAAGATCTATAACAGAGTATGCAGGTGAAGTAAAAAAATTATACAGAGACTTACATTATCATCACCCTTTTGAACCTGTTCACAAGGATGACTTGGCAATTCGTCATGTGTGGTTTGAGTCATTTGTGAGCAAGCTATTTCTTGATGGCCTAGACCATGAACTAAACCTCTGTCATCAATTGATATTTGCAATGCCTGAGTGGCCTAGTCTTGATGATATTATTTCTAGCATGATTGAGGAGGAGACTCATTTGGCACAACCGAAGGAGGATGGTCAGGAGCATGCAGATGCTCGTGCTGCATTATCCATACAACCTTGTCATGCTACAAATTCTTTTGGTAAGGTGGATAAAAGCAAATTGCTTTGTGACCATTGCAAGAGAAAAGGACACACCAAGGGTGAGTGTTTTGAGTTGCATGGTTATCCACCTTGGTGGGATAAAGGGAGATCTCAGCTAGGGGGAGCTCGGGGTTAAAACAAAAGACAAGCTAATTACAATGCATCTATAGGGGAACTACCTGTGGTAGACATGCAAGCTCTTGAGGATTTCAAATCCAAGCTCAAACTCTCCGAAGGCTCATCTTCATCCCAAGGTTCCTCCAAAGTTGATTCTATCTTTAATGCCATCACCCAAGGTATGGAATCACACCAAGCCTAGTCAAAATCATGGATAATTGATACTGGAGCTACTAACCACATGACAGGAGTGTCGGTGTCAAAACCGGCCGATCTCGTGTCAGGGGTCCCGAACTGTGCGTCTGAGGATCGAAGGTAACAAGGGATACAGGAGACACAACGTTTACCCAGGTTCGGGCCCTCTTAATGGAGGTAAAACCCTACGTCCTGCTTGATTGTATTTAATGAGTATAGGGGTTACAATAGTCGATCTACCTCGAGATCGTAATGGCTAAACCCTAGATGTCTAGCATATATGAATTCTGATAGCCTCTACGGACTAGACCCTCCAGTTTATATAGACACCAGAGGTTCCTAGGGTTGTACATGTTGGGGAACGTAGTAATTTCAAAAAAACAATCCAACGCACACGCAGGATCTATCATGGTGATGCATATCAATGAGAGGGGAAGAGTGTTGTACACGTACCCACGTAGACCATAAGCAGAAGCATTATTACAATGCGGTTGATGTAGTCGTACGTCTTCATGATCCGACCGATCCTAGTACCGGAAGTATGGCACCTCCGCGATCTGCACACGTTCGGCTCGGTGATCTCCCATGAACTCCTGATCTAGCTAAGTGTCGAGCGAGAGTTTCGTAAGCACGACGGCGTGATGACGGTGATGATGAAGCTACCGGCGCAGGGCTTCGCCTAAGCACTATGACGATATGACCGAGGTGGATTATGGTGGAGAGGGCACCGCACACGGCTAAGGGATCAATGATCAACTTGTGTGTTCTAGGGTGCCCCTGCCCTCGTATATAAAGGAGCAAGGGGGAGGCCGGCCGGCCCTTGGAGGCGTGCCAAGGAGGGGAGGAGTCCTCCTCCTAGTAGGAGTAGGACTCCCCCTTTCCTAGTCCAACTAGGAGGAGGATGGGGGAAGGAAGGAGAGGGAGAGCAGAAAAGGAAAGGGGGGTCATGGAAAAATGTATGATTTAATTCAGAACCCAAATGTGTCATGGAAAAATGTGCATCACCTCTGGTACTGTTTACAGCATTTTCCATAAATGATGAGCATTTTTGAAAGCAATTTGGATTTACTGAAAATATTTTTGGTGAACCTAGTGAATTCCTTTGATGCTATGGGTTTAGGCAATCCCCATTCACTAGTAGAAAACGGAGCTTTAGCGCCGGTTCGTAAGGGCCTTTAGTGCCGGTTCCATAACCGGCACTAAAGGGTGGTCACTAAAGGCCCCCCCCCTTTAGTACCGGTTCGGCACGAACCGGCGCTAAAGTGCCACCACGTGGCGTGAGCTCGCGCCCTGGTATGGGGGACCTTTAGTACCGGTTGGTGTTACCAACCGGTACTAAAGTTTTTTTTTGAATTTTTTTTTGAAAATTTTGTAAAAAAAAATTTGATTTTTTTTCGATCTTTAATTTTCCTGAATTATTTGATAATTTAGTCTCTAATCACCTCTCTTAGCTGCTCAAGTGTGGATCACTCATTCCAAATCGCCTGACTTCTCGGCCGGTCACCCATCCTCTCACTCCCCTAGTCTGAGCACGCTTAACTTCGGAGTTCTATTCCCCCTACATTCCAAGTCTGCACTTGTTGTTTTCCTGACAAATGTAAGCTGTCAATCCTATTAACCCTCAGTTGTTTAGCTTGAGCATGAAGTCACACATTTCATCGTTTGAGTTTGAAACTATTATTCTAAAAAACAGTAATTATGTAGTAACACTAATATTTCTTGAATAAGTAGTTTGACCATAGTTTGACCACAATTTGACCAGATTTGGCCAAAATTCAAAAAAACTGAGATACTTATTTAGTAACACTAATAGTATTGCGTAATTATTTAGTAACACTCTATATTTCTTGAATCTGTTGTTTGACCGGTTTGACAAGATTTAACCAAAATTCAAAAAAACATAAATTAGAGCATCTCTTTTTTTCCTTTTACAATTTTGTCATTTCAAAAATTGTCCTAAACCCTAAACCCGGGACTTAAAACGTCGGAAACTCTATGCTAAACAGTAAAAACTAAGGGTTTAAACCATAAAACCTAACCCTAAACCCTGAAATCTAAACCCTAGCACTAAACACTAAAAATGTCTAAAAAACGTCTAAAATGCCCAAAAACTCCAGTTTCCCTTTGGAATTTTGTTCTTTTAAAAAATTGTCGAAACGGAAAACTGGATGGTTCCTCTCTTTGGCACATTGTTGACCTGTACTAGTTGGTTCCTCTGTGTGTTGCATGTGTTTGAGAAGAAGAACCAAGTACTAGTGTTGGAATATATTCTTGCTCACTGAACCATGGGAGATCCAAGTAAAGAAAAAACAGGGGATTCTAGTGTTAATAAGATGTATGAAATATTTAGCAAACTGCTTGAGCACCAGCAGTAATCAAAGGCTGCTCCTGAGCCAGTTAAGAATACACTTGAGCCAAATTCAGTCCGACTATCAGGACCTGGTGACTAC
Organism: Triticum urartu; assembly: GCF_056163025.1. Lineage (NCBI taxonomy): Eukaryota > Viridiplantae > Streptophyta > Magnoliopsida > Poales > Poaceae > Triticum > Triticum urartu. Next base: position 593,338,401 of record NC_141873.1, read on the forward strand.
ATCAGTTGGGCACGCCATGCCAAATTGATTTTGAGCACCAATGACTATGATTATTTACTTGTTGGCAATGAAGAAAGTTTGGAGAAAGGCGGTGCATGCAGGAAACAAATCAATGATAAAGTACTAGTATGGATGTTGGGAAGTATGGAACAAAAATTAGAGAACAAGTGGAAGGCATGGGCACTGTTTGTGAGGTCTTGTCATCTTTGAAGATGCAATTTGTAGTGAAACAAATAAAATGCAAGCCACCCATATCATGCATGAGTTAAGTAATTTGAAGCAGCGCTCAAGATCTATAATAGAGTATGCAGGTGAAGTAAAAAAATTATACAGAGACCTACATTATCATCACCCTTTTGAACCTGTTCACAAGGATGACTTGGCAATTCGTCATGTGTGGTTTGAGTCATTTGTGAGCAAGCTATTTCTTGATGGCCTAGACCATGAACTAAACCTCTGTCGTCAATTGATATTTGCAATGCCTAACTGGCCTAGTCTTGATGATATTATTTCTAGCATGATTGAGGAGGAGACTCGTTTGGCACAACCGAAGGAGGATGGTCAGGAGCATGCAGATGCTCGTGCTGCATTATCCATAAAACCTTGTCATGCTACAAATTATTTTGGTAAGGTGGATAAAAGCAAATTGCTTTCTGACCATTGCAAGAGAAAAGGACACACCAAGGGTGAGTGTTTTGAGTTGCATGGTTATCCACCTTGGTGGGATAAAGGGAGATCTCAGCTAGGGGGAGCTCAGGGTTCAAACAAAAGACAAGCTAATTACAATGCATTTGCAGGGGAACTACCTGTGGTAGACATGCATGCTCTTGAGGATTTCAAATCCAAGCTCAAACTCTCCGAAGGCTGTTCTTCATCCCAAGGTTCCTCCAAAGTTGATTCTATCTTTAATGCCATCACCCAAGGTATGGAATCACACCAAGCATAGTCAAAATCATGGATAATTGATACTGGAGCTACTAACCACATGACAGGAGTGTCAGTGTCAAAACCGGCCGATCTCGTGTAGGGGGTCCCGAACTGTGCGTCTGAGGATCGAAGGTAACAAGGAATACAGGAGACACAACGTTTACCCAGGTTCGGGCCCTCTTAATGGAGGTAAAACCCTACGTCCTGCTTGATTGTATTTAATGAGTATAGGGGTTACAAGAGTCGATCTACCTCGAGATCGTAATGGCTAAACCCTAGATGTCTAGCCTATATGAATTCTGATAGCCTCTACGGACTAGACCCTCCAGTTTATATAGACACCAGAGGGGCCTAGTGTTGTACATGTTGGGGAACGTAGTAATTTCAAAAAACAATCCTACGCACACGCAAGATCTATCATGGTGATGCATAGCAATGAGAGGGGAAGAGTGTTGTACACGTACCCACATAGACCATAAGCAGAAGCATTATGACAACGCGGTTCATGTAGTCGTACGTCTTCATGATCTGACCGATCCTAGTACCGGAAGTATGGCACCTCCGCGATCTACACATGTTCGGCTCGGTGATGTCCCACGAACTCCTGATCTAGCTAAGTGTCGAGGGAGAGTTTCGTAAGCACGACGGCGTGATGACGGTGATGATGAAGCTACCGGCGCAGGGCTTCGCCTAAGCACTATGACGATATGACCGAGGTGGATTATGGTGGAGAGGGCACCACACACGGCTAAGGGATCAATGATCAACTTGTATGTTCTAGGGTGCCCCTGCCCTCGTATATAAAGGAGCAAGGGGGGAGGCCGGCCGGCCCTTGGAGGCGTGCCAAGGAGGGGAGGAGTCCTCCTCCTAGTAGGAGTAGGACTCCCCCTTTCCTAGTCCAACTAGGAGGAGGAAGGGGGAAGGAAGGAGAGGGAGAGAAGAGAAGGAAAGGGGGGTCATGGAAAAATGTATGATTTAATTCAGAACCCAAATGTGTCATGGAAAAATGTGCATCACCTCTCGTACTGTTTACAGCATTTTCCATAAATGATGAGCATTTTTGAAAGCAATTTGGATTTACTGAAAATATTTTAGGTGAACCTAGTGAATTCATTTGATGCTATGGGTTTAGGCAATCCCCATTCACTAGTAGAAAACGGAGCTTTAGCGCCGGTTCGTAAGGGCCTTTAGTGCCGGTTCCATAACCGGCACTAAAGGATGGTCACTGAAGCCCCCCCTTTAGTACCGGTTCGGCACGAACCGGCGCTAAAGTGCCACCACGTGGCGTGAGCTCGCGCCCTGGTATGGGGGACCTTTAGTACCGGTTGGTGTTACCAACCGGTACTAAAGGTTTTTTTTTGAAAATTTGGAAAAAAAAATTTGATTTTTTTTCGATTTTTATTTTTCCTGAATTATTTGATAATTTAGTCTCTAATAACCTCTCTTAACTGCTCAAGTGTGGATCACTCATTCCAAATCGCCTGACTTCCCGGCCGGTCACCCATCCTCTCACTCCCCCAGCCCGAGCACGCTTAACTTCGGAGTTCTATTCCCCCTACATTCCAAGTCTGCACTTGTTGTTTTCCTGACAAATGTAAGCTGTCAATCCTATTAACCCTTAGTAGTTTAGCTTGAGCATGAGGTCACACATTTTATCGTTTGAGTTTGAAACTATTATTCTAAAAAACAATAATTATGTAGTAACACTAATATTTCTTGAATAAGTAGTTTGACCATAGTTTGACCACCGTTTGATCAGATTTGGCCAAAATTCAAAAAAACTAAGATACTTATTTAGTAACACTAATAGTATTGCGTAATTATTTAGTAACACTCTATATTTCTTGAATCAGTTGTTTGACCGGTTTGACAAGATTTAACTAAAATTCAAAAAAGCATAAATTAGCGCATATCTTTTTTTCCTTTTACAATTTTGTCATTTCAAAAATTGTCCTAAACCCTAAACCTGGGACTTAAAACGTCGGAAACTCTATTCTAAACAGTAAAAACTAAGGGTTTAAACCATAAAACCTAACCCTAAACCCTAAAATGTAAACCGTAGCACTAAACGCTAAAAACGTCTAAAACGCCCAAAAACTCCATTTTCCCTTTGGAATTTTGTGCTTTTAAAAAATTGTCGAAACGGAAAACTGGTTGGTTCCTCTCTTTGGCACATTGTTGACCTGTACTAGTTGGTTCCTCTGTGTGTTGCATGTGTTTGAGAAGAAGAACCAAGTACTAGTGTTGGAATATATTCTTGCTCACTTAACCATGGGAGATCCAAGTAAAGAAAAAAACAGGGGATTCTAGTGTTAATAAGATGTATGAAATATTTAGCAAACTGCTTGAGCACCAGCAGCAATCAAAGGCTGCTCCTGAGCCAGTTAAGAATACACTTGATCCAAATTCAGTCCGACTATCAGGACCTGGTGACTACATCAGTTGGGCACGCCATGCCAAATTGATTTTGAGCACCAATGACTATGATTATTTACTTGTTGGCAATGAAGAAAGTTTGGAGAAAGGCGGTGCATGCAGGAAACAAATCAATGATAAAGTAATAGTATGGATGTTGGGAAGTATGGAACCAAAATTAGAGAACAAGTGGAAGGCATGGGCACTGTTTGTGAGGTCTGGTCATCTTTGAAGAAGCAATTTGTAGGGAAACAAATAAAATGCAAGCCACCCATATCATGCATGAGTTAACTAATTTGAAGCAGCGCTCAAGATCTATGACAGAGTATGCAGGTGAAGTAAAAAAATTATACAGAGACTTACATTATCATCGCCCTTTTGAACCTGTTCACAAGGATGACTTGGCAATTCGTCATGTGTGGTTTGAGTCATTTGTGAGCAAGCTATTTCTTGATGGCCTAGACCATGAACTAAACCTCTGTCGTCAATTGATATTTGCAATGCCTGAGTGGCCTAGTCTTGAAGATATTATTTCTAGCATGATTGAGGAGGAGACTCGTTTGGCACAACCGAAGGAGGATGGTCAGGAGCATGCAGATGCTCGTGCTGCATTATCCATACAACCTTGTCATGCTACAAATTCTTTTGGTAAGGTGGATAAAAGCAAATTGCTTTCTGACCATTGCAAGAGAAAAGGACACACCAAGGGTGAGTGTTTTGAGTTGCATGGTTATCCACCTTGGTGGGATAAAGGGAGATCTCAGCTAGGAGGAGCTCGGGGTTCAAACAAAAGACAAGCTAATTACAATGCATCTGTAGGGGAACTACCTGTGGTAGACATGCAAGCTCTTGAGGATTTCAAATCCAAGCTCAAACTCTTCGAAGGCTCATCTTCATCCGAAGGTTCCTCCAAAGTTGATTCTATCTTTAATGCCATCACCCAAGGTATGGAATCACACCAAGCATAGTCAAAATCATGGATAATTGATACTGGAGCTACTACCCACATGACAGGAGTGTGGGTGTCAAAACCAGCCGATCTCGTGTAGGGGGTCCAGAACTGTGCGTCTGAGGATCGAAGGTAACAAGGGATACAGGAGACACAACGTTTACCCAGGTTCGAGCCCTCTTAATGGAGGTAAAACCCTACGTCCTGCTTGATTGTATTTAACGAGTATAGGGGTTACAAGAGTCGATCTACCTCGAGATCGTAATGGCTAAACCCTAGATGTCTAGCCTATATGAATTCTGATAGCCTCTACGGACTAGACCCTCCAGTTTATATAGACACCAGAGGGGCCTAGGGTTGTACATGTTGGGGAACGTAGTAATTTCAAAAAACAATCCTACGCACACGCAAGATCTATCATGGTGATGCATAGCAATGAGAGGGGAAGAGTGTTGTACACGTACCCACATAGACCATAAGCAGAAGCATTATGACAACGCGGTTGATGTAGTCGTACGTCTTCACGATCCGACCGATCCTAGTACCGTAAGTACGGCACCTCCGCGATCTGCACACGTTCGGCTCGGTGATGTCCCACGAACTCCTGATCTAGCTAAGTGTCGAGGGAGCGTTTCGTAAGCACGACGGCGTGGTGACGGTGATGATGAAGCTACCGGCGCAGGGCTTCGCCTAAGCTGTATGATGATATGACCGAGGTGGATTATGGTGGAGAGGGCACCGCACACGGCTAAATGATCAATGATCAACTTGTATGTTCTATGGTGCCCCTGCCCTCGTATATAAAGGGGGGAGGCCGGCCGGCCCTTGGAGGCGTGCCAAGGAGGGGAGGAGTCCTCCTCCTAGTAGGAGTAGGACTCCCCCTTTCCTAGTCCAACTAGGAGGAGGAAGGGGGAAGGAAGGAGAGGGAGAGAAGAGAAGGAAAGGGGGGTCATGGAAAAATGTATGATTTAATTCAGAACCCAAATGTGTCATGGAAAAATGTGCATCACCTCTGGTACTGTTTACAGCATTTTCCATAAATGATGAGCATTTTTGAAAGCAATTTGGATTTACTGAAAATATTTTAGGTGAACCTAGTGAATTCATTTGATGCTATGGGTTTAGGCAATCCCCATTCACTAGTAGAAAACGAAGCTTTAGCGCCGGTTCATAAGGGCCTTTAGTGCCGGTTCCATAACCGGCACTAAAGGGTGGTCACTAAAGCCCCCCCCCCTTTAGGACCGGTTCGGCACGAACCGGCGCTAAAGTGCCACCATGTGGCATGAGCTCGCGCCCTGGTATGGGGGACCTTTAGTACCGGTTGGTGTTACCAACCGGTACTAAAGGTTTTTTTTTGAAAATTTGGAATTTTTTGTGATTCTTTTTTCGATTTTTAATTTTCCTGAATTTTTTGATAATTTAGTCTCTAATCACCTCTCTTAAGTGCTCAAGTGTGGATCACTCGTTCCAAATCGCCTGACTTCCTGGCCGGTCACCCATCCTCTCACTCCCGCAGCCTGAGCACGCTTAACTTCGGAGTTCTATTCCCCCTACATTCCAAGTCTGCACTTGTTGTTTTCCTGACAAATGTAAGCTATCAATCGTATTAACCCTCAGTAGTTTAGCTTGAGCATGAAGTCACACGTTTCGTCGTTTGAGTTTGAAACTATTATTATAAAAAACAATAATTATGTAGTAACACTAATATTTCTTGAATAAGTAGTTTGACCATAGTTTGACCACAGTTTGATCAGATTTGGCCAAAATTCAAAAAAACTGAGATACTTATTTAGTAACACTAATAGTATTGCGTAATTATTTAGTAACACTCTATATTTCTTGAATCAGTTGTTTGACCGGTTTGACAAGATTTAACCAAAATTCAAAAAAACATAAATTAGAGCATATCTTTTTTTCCTTTTACAATTTTATCATTTCAAAAGTTGTCCTAAACCCTAAACCTGGGACTTAAAATGTCGGAAACTCTATGCTAAACAGTAAAAACTAAGGGTTTAAACCATAAAACCTAACCCTAAACCCTGAAATCTAAACCGTAGCACTAAACGCTAAAAACGTCTAAAAACGTCTAAAACACCCAAAAACTCCATTTTCCCTTTGGAATTTTGTGCTTTTAAAAAATTGTCGAAACGGAAAACCGGTTGGTTCCTCTCTTTGGCACATTGTTGACCTGTACTAGTTGGTTCCTCTGTGTGTTGCATGTGTTTGAGAAGAAGAACCAAGTACTAGTGTTGGAATATATTGTTGCTCACTGAACCATGGGAGATCCAAGTAAAGAAAAAACAGGGGATTCTAGTGTTAATAAGATGTATGAAATATTTAGCAAACTGCTTGAGCACCAGCAGCAATCAAAGGCTGCTCCTGAGCCAGTTAAGAATACACTTGAGCCAAATTCAGTCCGACTATCAAGACCTGGTGACTACATCAGTTGGGCACGCCATGCCAAATTGATTTTGAGCACCAGTGACTATGATTATTTACTTGTTGGCAATGAAGAAAGTTTGGAGAAAGGCGGTGCATGCAGGAAACAAATCAATGATAAAGTACTAGTATGGATGTTGGGAAGTATGGAACCAAAATTAGAGAACAAGTGGAAGGCATGGGCACTGTTTGTGACGTTTGGTCATCTTTGAAGAAGCAATTTGTAGGGAAACAAATAAAATGCAAGCCACCCATATCATGCGTGAGTTAACTAATTTGAAGCAGCGCTCAAGATCTATAACAGAGTATGCAGGTGAAGGAAAAAAATTATACAGAGACTTACATTATCATCACCCTTTTGAACCTATTCACAAGGATGACTTGGCCATTCGTCATGTGTGGTTTGAGTCATTTGTGAGAAAGCTATTTCTTGATGGCCTAGACCATGAACTAAACCTCTGTCGTCAATTGATATTTCCAATGCCTGAGTGGCCTAGTCTTGATGATATTATTTCTAGCATGATTGAGGAGGAGACTCGTTTGGCACAACCGAAGGAGGATGGTCAGGAGCATGCTGATGCTCGTGGTGCATTATCCATACAACCTTGTCATGCTACAAATTCTTTTGGTAAGGTGGATAAAAGCAAATTGCTTTGTGACCATTGCAAGAGAAAAGGACACACCAAGGGTGAGTGTTTTGAGTTGCATGGTTATCCACCTTGGTGGGATAAAGGGAGATCTCAGCTAGGGGGAGCTCGGGGTTCAAACAAAAGACAAGCTAATTACAATGCATCTGCAGAGGAACAACCTGTGGTGGACATGCAAGCTCTTGAGGATTTCAAATCCAAGCTCAAACTCTTCGAAGGCTCATCTTCATCCCAAGGTTCCTCCAAAGTTGATTCTATCTTTAATGCCATCACCCAAGGTATGGAATCACACCAAGCCTAGTCAAAATCATGGATAATTGATACTGGAGCTACTAACCACATGATAGGAGTGTCGGTGTCAAAACCGTCCGATCTCGTGTAGGGGGTCCTGAACTGTGCGTCTGAGGATCGAAGGTAACAAGGGATACACGAGACACAACGTTTACCCAGGTTCGGGCCCTCTTAATGGAGTTAAAACCCTACGTCCTGCTTGATTGTATTTAATGAGTATAGGGGTTACAAGAGTCGATCTACATTGAGATCGTAATGGCTGAACCCTAGATGTTTAGCCTATATGAATTCTGATAGCCTCTACGGACTAGACCCTCCAGTTTATATAGACACCAGAGGGGCCTAGGGTTGTACATGTTGCGGAACATAGTAATTTCAAAAAACAATCCTACGCACACGCAAGATCTATCATGGTGATGCATAGCAATGAGAGGGGAAGAGTGTTGTACACGTACCCACGTAGACCATAAGCAGAAGCATTATGACAACGCGGTTGATGTAGTCGTACGTCTTCACGATCCGACCGATCCTAGTACCGGAAGTACGGCACCTCCGTGATCTGCACACGTTCGGCTCGGTGATGTCCCACGAACTCCTGATCTAGCTAAGTGTCGAGCGAGAGTTTCGTAAGCACGACGGCATGATGACGGTGATGATGAAGCTACCGGCGCAGGGCTTCGCCTAAGCTGTATGACGATATGACCGAGGTGGATTATGGTGGAGAGGGCACCGCACACGGCTAAGGGATCAATGATCAACTTGTAGTTCTAGGGTGCCCCTGCCCTCGTATATAAAGGAGCAAGGGGGGAGGCCGGCCGGCCCTTGGAGGCGTGCCAAGGAGGGGAGGAGTCCTCCTCCTAGTAGGAGTAGGACTCCCCCTTTCCTAGTCCAACTAGGAGGAGGAAGGGGGAAGGAAGGATAGGGAGAGAAGAGAAGGAAAGGGGGGTCATGCAAAAATGTATGATTTAATTCAGAACCCAAATGTGTCATGGAAAAATGTGCATCACCTCTGGTACTGTTTGCAGCATTTTCCATAAATGATGAGCATTTTTGAAAGCAATTTGGATTTACTGAAAATATTTTAGGTGAACCTAGTGAATTCCTTTGATGCTATGGGTTTAGGCAATCCCCATTCACTAGTAGAAAATGGAGCTTTAGCGCCGGTTCGTAAGGGCCTTTAGTGCCGGTTCCATAACCGACACTAAAGGGTGGTCACTAAAGCCCCCCCCCTTTAGTACCAGTTCGGCACGAACCGGCGCTAAAGTGCCACCACGTGGCGTGAGCTCGCGCCCTGGTATGGGGGACCTTTAGTACAGGTTGGTGTTACCAACCGGTACTAAAGGTTTTTTTTTTGAAAATTTGGATTTTTTTGATTTTTTTTCGATTTTCAATTTTCCTGAATTATTTGATAATTTAGTCTCTAATCACCTCTCTTAACTGCTCAAGTGTGGATCACTCATTCCAAATCGCCTGACTTCCTGGCTGGTCACCCATCCTCTCACTCCCGCAGCCTGAGCACGCTTAACTTCGGAGTTCTATTCCCCCTACATTCCAAGTCTGCACTTGTTGTTTTCCTGACAAATGTAAGCTGTCAATCCTATTAACCCTTAGTAGTTTAGCTTGAGCATGAAGTCACACATTTCATCATTTGAGTTTGAAACTATTATTCTAAAAAACAGTAATTATGTAGTAACACTAATATTTCTTGAATAAGTAGTTTGACCATAGTTTCACCCCAGTTTGATCAGATTTGGCCAAAATTCAAAAAAACTGAGATACTTATTTAGTAACACTAATAGTATTGTGTAATTATTTAGTAACACTCTATATTTTTTGAATCAGTTGTTTGACCGGTTTGACAAGATTTAACCAAAATTCAAAAAAACATAAATTAGAGCATATCTTTTTTTCCTTTTACAATTTTGTCATTTCAAAAATTGTCCTAAACCCTAAACCCGGGACTTAAAACGTCGGAAACTCTATGCTAAACAGTAAAAAGTAAGGGTTTAAACCATAAAACCTAACCCTAAACCCTGAAATGTAAACCGTAGCACTAAACGCTAAAAACGTCTAAAACGCCCAAAAACTCCATTTTCCCTTTGGAATTTTGTGCTTTTAAAAAATTGTCGAATCGGAAAACTGGTTGGTTCCTCTCTTTGGCACATTGTTGACCTGTACTAGTTGGTTCCTCTGTGTGTTGCATGTGTTTGAGAAGATGAACCAAGTACTAGTGTTGGAATATATTCTTGCTCACTTAACCATGGGAGATCCAAGTAAAGAAAAAACAGGGGATTCTAGTGTTAATAAGATGTATGAAATATTTAGCAAACTGCTTGAGCACCAGCAGCAATCAAAGGCTGCTCCTGAGCCAGTTAAGAATACACTTGAGCCAAATTCAGTCCGACTATCAAGACCTGGTGACTACATCAGTTGGGCATGCCATGCCAAATTGATTTTGAGCACCAGTGACTATGATTATTTACTTGTTGGCAATGAAGAAAGTTTGGAGAAAGGCGGTGCATGCAGGAAACAAATCAATGATAAAGTACTAGTATGGATGTTGGTAAGTATGGAACCAAAATTAGAGAACAAGTGGAAGGCATGGGCACTGTTTGTGACGTTTGGTCATCTTTGAAGAAGCAATTTGTAGGGAAACAAATAAAATGCAAGCCACCCATATCATGCGTGAGTTAACTAATTTGAGGCAGCGCTCAAGATCTATAACAGAGTATGCAGGTGAAGGAAAAAAATTATACAGAGACTTACATTATCATCACCCTTTTGAACCTGTTCACAAGGATGACTTGGCCATTCGGTCATGTGTGGTTTGAGTCATTTGTGAGAAAGCTATTTCTTGATGGCCTAGACCATGAACTAAACCTCTGCCATCAATTGATATTTCCAATGCCTGAGTGGCCTAGTCTTGATGATATTATTTCTAGCATGATTGAGGAGGAGACTCGTTTGGCACAACCGAAGGAGGATGGTCAGGAGCATGCTAATGCTCGTGGTGCATTATCCATACAACCTTGTCATGCTACAAATTCTTTTGGTAAGGTGGATAAAAGCAAATTGCTTTGTGACCATTGCAAGAGAAAAGGACACACCAAGGGTGAGTGTTTTGAGTTGCATGGTTATCCACCTTGGTGGGATAAAGGGAGATCTCAGCTAGGGGGAGCTCGGGGTTCAAACAAAAGACAAGCTAAATACAATGCATCTGCAGAGGAACAACCTGTGGTGGACATGCAAGCTCTTGAGGATTTCAAATCCATGCTCAAACTCTTCGAAGGCTCATCTTCATCCCAAGGTTCCTCCAAAGTTGATTCTATCTTTAATGCCATCACCCAAGGTATGGAATCACACCAAGCCTAGTCAAAATCATGGATAATTGATACTGGAGCTACTAACCACATGATAGGAGTGTCGGTGTCAAAACCGTCCGATCTCGTGTAGGGGGTCCCGAACTGTGCGTCTGAGGATCGAAGCTAACAAGGGATACACGAGACACAACGTTTACCCAGGTTCGGGCCCTCTTAATGGAGGTAAAACCCTACATCCTGCTTGATTGTATTTAATGAGTATAGGGGTTACAAGAGTCGATCTACATTGAGATCGTAATGGCTGAACCCTAGATGTCTAGCCTATATGAATTCTGATAGCCTCTACGGACTAGACCCTCCAGTTTATATAGACACCAGAGGGGCCTAGGGTTGTACATGTTGCGGAACGTAGTAATTTCAAAAAACAATCCTACGCACACGCAAGATCTATCATGGTGATGCATAGCAATGAGAGGGGAAGAGTGTTGTACACGTACCCACGTAGACCATAAGCAGAAGCATTATGACAACGCGGTTGATGTAGTCGTACGTCTTCACGATCCGACCGATCCTAGTACCGGAAGTACGGCACCTCCGTGATCTGCACACGTTCGGCTCGGTGATGTCCCACGAACTCCTGATCTAGCTAAGTGTCGAGGGAGAGTTTTGTAAGCACGACGGCGTGATGACGGTGATGATGAAGCTACCGGCGCAGGGCTTCGCCTAAGCACTATGACGATATGACCGAGGTGGATTATGGTGGAGAGGGCACCGCACATGGCTAAGAGATCAATGATCAACTTGTGTGTTCTAGGGTGCCCCTGCCCTCGTATATAAAGGAGCAAGGGGGGACGCCGGCCGGCCCTTGGAGGCGTGCCAAGGAGGGGAGGAGTCCTCCTCCTAGTAGGAGTAGGACTCCCCCTTTCCTAGTCCAACTAGGAGGAGGAAGGGGGAAGGAAGGAGAGGGAGAGAAGAGAAGTAAAGGGGGGTCATGGAAAAATGTATGGTTTATTTCAGAACGCAAATGTGTCATGGAAAAATGTGCATCGCCTCTGGTACTGTTTACAGCATTTTCCATAAATGATGAGCATTTTTGAAAGAAATCTGGATTTACTGAAAATATTTTAGGTGAACCTAGTGAATTCCTTTGATGCTGTGGGTTTAGGCAATCCCCATTCACTAGTAGAAAACGGAGCTTTAGCACCGGTTCGTAAGGGCCTTTAGTGCCGGTTCCATAACCGGCACTAAAGGGTGGTCACTAAAGGCCCCCCCCCCTTTAGTACCGGTTCGGCATGAACCGGCGCTAAAGTGCCACCACGTTGCGTGAGCTCGCGCCCTGGTATGGGGGACCTTTAGTACCGGTTGGTGTTACCAACCGGTACTAAAGGTTTTTTTTGAGAATTTGGAAAAAAAAATTGATTTTTTTTATTTTCAATTTTCCTGAATTATTTGATAATTTAGTCTCTAATCACCTCTCTTAACTGCTCGAGTGTGGATCACTCATTCCAAATCGCCTGACTTCCCGGCCGGTCACCCATCCTCTCACTCCCCCAGCCTGAGCACGCTTAACTTCGGAGTTCTATTCCCCCTACATTCCAAGTCTGCACTTGTTGTTTTCCTTACAAATGTAAGCTGTCAATCCTATTAACCCTCAGTAGTTTAGCTTGAGCATGAAGTCACACATTTCATCGTTTGAGTTTGAAACTATTATTCTAAAAAACAGTAATTATGTAGTAACACTAATATTTCTTGAATAAGTAGTTTGACCATAGTTTGACCACAGTTTGACCAGATTTGGCCAAAATTCAAAAAAAACTAAGATACTTATTTAGTAACACTAATAGTATTGCGTAATTATTTAGAAACACTCTATATTTCTTCAATCAGTTGTTTGACCGGTTTGACAATATTTAACCAAAATTCAAGAAAACATAAATTAGAGCATATCTTTTTTTCCTTTTACAATTTTATCATTTCAAAAATTGTCCTAAACCCTAAACCCGGGACTTAAAACGTCGGAAACTCTATGCTAAACAGTAAAAACTAAGGGTTTAAACCATAAAAACTAACCCTAAACCCTGAAATCTAACCGTAGCACTAAACGCTAAAAACGTCTAAAAACGTCTAAAACACCCAAAAACTCCATTTTCCCTTTGGAATTTTGTGCTTTTAAAAAATTGTCGAAACGCAAAACTGGTTGGTTCCTCTCTTTGGCACATTGTTGACCTGTACTAGTTGGTTCCTCTGTGTGTTGCATGTGTTTGAGAAGAAGAACCAAGTACTAGTGTTGGAATATATTGTTGCTCACTGAACCATGGGAGATCCAAGTAAAGAAAAAAACAGGGGATTCTAGTGTTAATAAGATGTATGAAATATTTAGCAAACTGATTGAGCACCAGCAGCAATCAAAGGCTGCTCCTGAGCCAGTTAAGAATACACTTGATCCAAATTCAGTCCGACTATCAGGACCTGGTGACTACATCAGTTGGGCACGCCATGCCAAATTGATTTTGAGCACCAATGACTATGATTATTTACTTGTTGGCAATGAAGAAAGTTTGGAGAAAGGCGGTGCATGCAGGAAACAAATCAATGATAAAGTACTAGTATGGATGTTTGGAAGTATGGAACCAAAATTAGAGAACAAGTGGAAGGCATGGGCACTGTTTGTGAGGTCTGGTCATCTTTGAAGAAGCAATTTGTACGGAAACAAATAAAATGCAAGCCACCCATATCATGCATGAGTTAACTAATTTGAAGCAGCGCTCAAGATCTATAACAGAGTATGCAGGTGAAGTATAAAAATTATACAGAGACTTACATTATCATCACCCTTTTGAACCTGTTCACAAGGATGACTTGGCAATTCGTCATGTGTGGTTTGAGTCATTTGTGAGCAAGCTATTTCTTGATGGCCTAGACCATGAACTAAACCTCTGTCGTCAATTGATATTTGCAATGCCTGAGTGGCCTAGTCTTGATGATATTATTTCTAGTATGATTGAGGAGGAGACTCGTTTGGCACAACCGAAGGAGGATGGTCAGGAGCATGCAGATGCTCGTGGTGCATTATCCATACAACTTTGTCATGCTACAAATTCTTTTGGTAAGGTGGATAAAAGCAAATTGCTTTCTGACCATTGCAAGAGAAAAGGACACACCAAGGGTGAGTGTTTTGAGTTGCATGGTTATCCACCTTGGTGGGATAAAGGGAGATCTCAGCTAGGGGGAGCTCGGGGTTCAAACAAAAGACAAGCTAATTACAATGCATCTGCAGGGGAACTACCTGTGGTAGACATGCAAGCTCTTGAGGATTTGAAATCTAAGCTCAAACTCTTCGAAGGCTCATCTTCATCCCAAGGTTCCTCCAAAGTTGATTCTATCTTTAATGCCATCACCCAAGGTATGGAATCACACCAAGCCTAGTCAAAATCATGGATAATTGATACTGGAGCTACTAACCACATGACAGGACTGTCGGTGTCAAAACCGGCCGATCTCGTGTAGGGGTCCCGATCTGTGCGTCTGAGGATCGAAGGTAACAAGGGATACACGAGACACAACGTTTACCCAGGTTCGGGCCCTCTTAATGGAGGTAAAACCGTACGTCCTGCTTGATTCTATTTAATGAATATAGGGGTTACAAGAGTCGATCTACCTTGAGATCGTAATGGCTGAACCCTAGATGTCTAGCCTATATGAATTCTGATAGCCTCTACGGACTAGACCCTCCAGTTTATATTGACCCCAGAGGGGCCTTGGGTTGTACATGTTGGGGAACGTGGTAATTTCAAAAAACAATCCTACGCACACGCAAGATCTATCATGGTGATGCATAGCAATGAGAGGGGAAGAGTGTTGTACACGTACCCACGTAGACCATAAGCAGAAGCATTATGACAACGCGGTTGATGTAGTCGTACGTCTTCATGATCCGATGATCCTAGTACCGGAAGTACGGCACCTCCACGATCTGCACACGTTCGGCTCGGTGATGTCCCACGAACTCCTGATCTAGCTAAGTGTCGAGGGAGAGTTTCGTAAGCACGACGGCGTGATGACGGTGATGATGAAGCTACCCGCGCAGGGCTTCGCCTAAGCACTATGACGATATGACCGAGGTGGATTATGGTGGAGAGGGCATCGCACATGGCTAAGAGATCAATGATCAACTTGTGTGTTCTAGGGTGCCCCTGCCCTCGTATATAAAGGAGCAAGGGGGGACGCCGGCCGGCCCTTGGAGGCGTGCCAAGGAGGGGAGGAGTCCTCCTCCTAGTAGGAGTAGGACTCCCCCTTTCCTAGTCCAACTAGGAGGAGGAAGGGGGAAGGAAGGAGAGGGAGAGAAGAGAAGGAAAGGGGGGTCATGGAAAAATATATGATTTATTTCAGAACCCAAATGTGTCATGGAAAAATGTGCATCGCCTCTGGTACTGTTTACAGCATTTTCCATAAATGATGAGCATTTTTGAAAGCAATTTGGATTTACTCAAAATATTTTAGGTGAACCTAGTGAATTCCTTTGATGCTATGGGTTTAGGCAATCCCCATTCACTAGTAGAAAACGAAGCTTTAGCGCCGGTTCGTAAGGGCCTTTAGTGCCGGTTCCATAACCGGCACTAAAGGGTGGTCACTAAAGCCCCCCCCCCTTTAGTACCGGTTCGGCATGAACCGGCGCTAAAGTGCCACCACGTGGCGTGAGCTCGCGCCCTGGTATGGGGGACCTTTAGTACCGGTTGGTGTTACCAACCGGTACTAAAGGTTTTTTTTTGAATTTTTTTTTTGAAAATTTTGGAAACTTTTTTTTGATTTTTTTTATTTTTAATTTTCCTGAATTATTTGATAATATAGTCTCTAATCACCTCTCATAACTGCTCAAGTGTGGATCACTCATTCCAAATCGCCTGACTTCCCGGCCGGTCACCCATCCTCTCACTCCCCTAGCCTGAGCACGCTTAACTTCGGAGTTCTATTCCCCCTACATTCCAAGTGTGCACTTGTTGTTTTCCTGACAAATGTAAGCTGTCAATCCTATTAACCCTCAGTAGTTTAGCTTGAGCATGAAGTGACACATTTCATCGTTTGAGTTTGAAACTATTATTCTAAAAAACAGTAATTATGTAGTAACACTAATATTTCTTGAATAAGTAGTTTGACCATAGTTTGACCACAGTTTGACCAGATTTGGCCAAAATTCAAAAAAACTGAGATACTTATTTAGTAACACTAATAGTATTGCGTAATATTTTAGTAACACTCTATATTTCTTGAATCAGTTGTTTGACCGGTTTGACAAGATTTAACCAAAATTCAAAAAAAACATAAATTAGAGCATATCTTTTTTCCTTTTACAATTTTGTCATTTCAAAAATTGTCCTAAACCCTAAACCCGGTACTTAAAACGTCGGAAACTCTATGCTAAACAGTAAAAACTAAGGGTTTAAACCATAAAACCTAACCCTAAACTCTGAAATCTAAACCCTAGCACTAAACGCTAAAAACGTCTAAAAAACGTCTAAAACGCCCAAAAACTCCATTTTCCCTTTGGAATTTTGTGCTTTTAAAAAATTGTCAAAACGGAAAACTGGTTGGATCCTCTCTTTGGCACATTGTTGACCTGTACTAGTTGGTTCCTCTGTGTGTTGCATGTGTTTGAGAAGAAGAACCAAGTACTAGTGTTGGAATATATTCTTGCTCACTGAACCATGGATGATCCAAGTAAAGAAAAAATAGGGGATTCTAGTGTTAATAAGATGTATGAAATATTTAGCAAACTGCTTGAGCACCAGCAGCAATCAAAGGCTGCTCCTGAGCCAGTTAAGAATACACTTGAGCCAAATTCAGTCTGACTATCAGGACCTGGTGACTACATCAGTTGGGCACGCCATGCCAAATTGATTTTGAGCACCAATGACTACGATTATTTACTTGTTGGCAATGAAGAAAGTTTGGAGAAAGGCAGTGCATGCAGGAAACAAATCAATGATAGAGTACTAGTATGGATGTTGGGAAGTATGGAACCAAAATTAGAGAACAAGTGGAAGGCATGGGCACTGTTTGTGAGGTCTGGTCATCTTTGAAGAAATAATTTGTAGGGAACCAAATAAAATGCAAGCCACCCATATCATGCATGAGTTAACTAATTTGAAGCAGCGCTCAAGATCTATAACAGAGTATGCAGGTGAAGTAAAAAAATTATACAGAGACATACATTATCATCACCCTTTTGAACCTGTTCACAAGGATGACTTGGCAATTCATCATGTGTGGTTTGAGTCATTTGTGAGCAAGCTATTTCTTGATGGCCTAGACCATGAACTAAACCTCCGTTGTCAATTGATATTTGCAATGCCTGAATGGCCTAGTCTTGATGATATTATTTCTAGCATGATTGAGGAGGAGACTCGTTTGGCACAACCGAAGGAGGATGGTCAGGAGCATGCAGATGCTCGTGCTGCATTATCCATAGAACCTTGCCATGCTACAAATTCTTTTGGTAAGGTGGATAAAAGCAAATTGCTTTGTGACCATTGCAAGAGAAAAGGACACAGTGTTTTGAGTTGCATGGTTATCCACCTTGGTGGGATAAAGGGAGATCTCAGCTAGGGGGAGCTCGGGGTTCAAACAAAAGACAAGCTAATTACAATGCATCTGCAGGCGAACTACCTGTGGTAGACATGCAAGCTCTGGAGGATTTCAAATCCAAGCTCAAACTCTCCGAAGGCTCATCTTCATCCCTAAGTTCCTCCAAAGTTGATTCTATCTTTAATGCCATCACCCAAGGTATGGAATCACACCAAGCCTAGTCAAAGTCATGGATAATTGATACTGGAGCTACTAACCACATGACAGGAGTGTCGGTGTCAAAACCGGCCGATCTCGTGTAGGGGGTCCCGAACTGTGCGTCTGAGGATCGAAGGTAACAAGGGATACAGGAGACACAACGTTTACCTAGGTTGGGGCCCTCTTAATGGAGGTAAAACCCTATGCCCTGCTTGACTGTATTTAATGAGTATAGGGGTTACAAGAGTCGATCTACCTCGAAATCGTAATGGCTAAACCCTAGATTTCTAGCTTATATGACTTCTGATAGCCTCTACGGACTAGACCCTCCAGTTTATATAGACACCAGAGGGGCCTAGGGTTGTACATGTTGGGGAACGTAGTAATTTCAAAAAACAATCCTACGCACACGCAAGATCTATCATGGTGATGCATAGCAATGAGAGGGGAAGAGTGTTGTACACGTACCCACGTAGACCATAAGCAGAAGCATTATGACAACGCGGTTGATGTAGTCGTACGTCTTCACGATCCGACCGATCCTAGTACCGGAAGTATGGCACCTCCGCGATCTGCACACGTTCGGCTCGGTGATGTCCCACGAACTCCTGATCTAGCTAAGTGTCGAGGGAGAGTTTCGTAAGCACGACGGCGTGATGACGGTGATGATGAAGCTACCGGCGCAGGGCTTCGCCTAAGCACTATGACGATATGACCGAGGTGGATTATGGTGGAGAGGGCACCGCACACGGCTAAGGGATCAATGATCAACTTGTGTGTTCTAGGGTGCCCCTTGCCTCGTATATAAAGGAGCAAGGGGGGAGGCCGGCCGGCCCTTGGAGGCGTGCCAGGGAGGGGAGGAGTCCTCCTCCTAGTAGGAGTAGGACTCCCCCTTTCCTAGTCCAACTAGGAGGAGGAAGGGGGAAGGAAGGAGAGGGAGAGAAGAGAAGGAAAGGGGGGTCATGGAAAAATCTATGATTTAATTCAGAACCCAAATGTGTCATGGAAAAATGTGCATCACCTCTGGTACTGTTTACAGCATTTTCCATAAATGATGAGCATTTTTGAAAGAAATCTGGATTTACTGAAAATATTTTAGGTGAACCTAGTGAATTCCTTTGATGCTGTGGGTTTAGGCAATCCCCATTCACTAGTAGAAAACGGAGCTTTAGCACCGGTTCGTAAGGGCCTTTAGTGCCGGTTCCATAACCGGCACTAAAGGGTGGTCACTAAAGGCCCCCCCCCTTTAGTACCGGTTCGGCATGAACCGGCGCTAAAGTGCCACCACGTTGCGTGAGCTCGCGCCCTGGTATGGGGGACCTTTAGTACCGGTTGGTGTTACCAACCGGTACTAAAGGTTTTTTTTGAGAATTTGGAAAAAAAAATTGATTTTTTTTATTTTCAATTTTCCTGAATTATTTGATAATTTAGTCTCTAATCACCTCTCTTAACTGCTCGAGTGTGGATCACTCATTCCAAATCGCCTGACTTCCCGGCCGGTCACCCATCCTCTCACTCCCCCAGCCTGAGCACGCTTAACTTCGGAGTTCTATTCCCCCTACATTCCAAGTCTGCACTTGTTGTTTTCCTGACAAATGTAAGCTGTCAATCCTATTAACCCTCAGTAGTTTAGCTTGAGCATGAAGTCACACATTTCATCATTTGAGTTTGAAACTATTGTTCTAAAAAACAATAATTATGTAGTAACACTAATATTTCTTGAATAAGTAGTTTGGCCATAGTTTGACCACAGTTTGACCAGATTTGGCCAAAATTCAAAAAAACTGAGATACTTATTTAGTAACACAAATAGTATTGCGTAATTATTTAGTAACACTCTATATTTCTTGAATCAGTTGTTTGACCGGTTTGACAAGATTTAACCAACATTCAAAAAAACATAAATTAGAGCATATCTTTTTTTCCTTTTACAATTTTGTCATTTCAAAAATTGTCCTAAACCTTAAACCCGGGACTTAAAACGTCGGAAACTCTATGCTAAACAGTAAAAACTAAGGGTTTAAACCATAAAACCTAACGCTAAACTCTGAAATCTAAACCCTAGCACTAAACGCTAAAAACGTCTAAAAAACGTCTAAAATGCCCAAAAACTCCATTTTCCCTTCGGAATTTTGTGATTTTAAAAAATTGTCGAAACGGAAAACTGGTTGGTTCAGCGGATCAACCTCTTTGTTCTACAAATTTTGATATATTATATGTATTTTTCTGAATTATTATGATTTAGTTATGATTTTTTCAAGTTTGAAAATTGCCCTATAGTCCCGGTTTGTGTCTCCAACCGGGACTATAGCTTAGACCCCTTTAGTGCCGGTTCGTCGCACGAACCGGTACTAAAGGTTGGCCCTTTAGTACCGGTTTGTGCCACAAACCAGGACTAAAGAGGCTCATGGGGCCCCGGCCTGACGCCAGCCTGCCACCACCCCTTTAGTATCGGTTCGTGGCACGAACCGGTACTAAAGGTTCAACACGAACCGGCATTAATGCAAATCCGTTCGAACCGGCAGTAATGGTACCATTAGTACCGGGCCAAAATTAAACCGGCACTAATGTGCTTCACGTTTGACCCTTTTTCTACTAGTGATTTCAAATTTCATGAAATTTAAACATGATGCATGGATGCAATGCCACAAGTTACAAGCAAACTCTAGGGCTGTGACAACCTCTGGGTTAAAGGTAACACGACGACGCTGCCTCGAGGGCTCTCCCTCAGGGACAGGGGTAGGATGAAGCATCTGGGCTACAGGGGTAGTGAGAAGTGAAGCCCACTCGTCAAGAGCACTGAGAGCCGTGCTACTCGGAGGAGTAACCGGTGAAATAGGGGAACAAGAACTGACTGGAATATAAGGGGTGAATCCCAAAGAAAATGGAGTAGTGGCAGATCTAGTAGTGACTAAAGCAGCGGCTAAAGCAGTACGGGCACGAGTCAGCTCTCGGGCCAGCTCGTGGATCATAACATACCTAGCATTGACATAACAAGCAAGGTGGCTAGCAACACTATCAAACTTCGGATCAATGATAGGGAAACGGACACGGCCATTGTCATGTAGAGAAGGGTAGTAATAGAAACCTTGGTGGTTCTGCATTCGGACCTCGTTGTAGCGAAGCTCGACAAGGACCTCCAATGCAGCAAACTAGAGAGCCTGAGAAGTGGTGGAGGCATAACCGCTCCGAGAAGTACGAGTGTAAGAGCTGGAATCGGAACTAGTGCGCAGAGTGACCACTGCGTGATACTCATACACTGAATCAGCTAGATGCTCCCGGTACACACGATAGACTGGGTCGTCTCCAAGAGGGTACAACCGACGCCACACATTGCAAAGGAGGTGCGGTGATGTGTACGGCATCAGCTGCAAGTGGCACGGATACGGCACCGGAGCCATCTACACTCATAACCATTAGCAGGTTAGCATAAAGAAATAAATGAACCAAATGCATGCAATGCAACAACCAGCTACAATTGCTACCGGCACTCAACTTAAACTCGTATCTAACGTCCAGTTAACACGTCGTAGTCTAGCATGGCCTACAGTCAGCACGGCTCTTATACCAAGTGTTCTGGCACCCCGGCTCAGAGCGACCGGTTTACCATGCATTGCCAGCCCAGAGACCATGTCTTCTGGCAACACACAACATCTTGGTATAGAAAGCAACCATTTTATTGATGCTAGCGGATCAGAGTTTATATTACAACAGATGTCGAGGCCAAGCAGCACCCCCGGTGCGGCTGAACAATATGTACATTATTTAGTAAACATAAAGGGGCCTCGATCACAACAACTACGTGGCAGCGGAACAATGTCGTAGCGGAAACTCCATAGCACAGGGACACTGATGTGGACACGATCTAGACTCGAGCAGTGCTCCTTTCCAACGAGACTTTCCTGAAATCTGGCATGACACGCTAGGTCAGTACATTGAATGTACTTGCA
Organism: Triticum urartu; assembly: GCF_056163025.1. Taxonomy (NCBI): domain Eukaryota; kingdom Viridiplantae; phylum Streptophyta; class Magnoliopsida; order Poales; family Poaceae; genus Triticum; species Triticum urartu. The sequence goes on from NC_141873.1 coordinate 593,360,119, forward strand.
AGCTGACAACAAGCATAATCATAATGGCAAACCATATCCTGTTAATTAACCAATTAATAATAATGCAACACTATATGTCCAACATGCTGTGACCATGCTCGAACGTCCCTTGGGACGAAATTACCAACCGTGATCATTCTGGGATCACCAACAAACCACCATTGTGGTCTTGCCAAGAGTAATTCATGATCCTTACGGCGATCACAACCATGACAAATATCTAGTCCTGAACATCTCGATGGCCCTTCTTCCATCCTCAACAATGCAAAGTTCATAACTTAGTGTGCAGATTTTATTTAAAGTTGACTCATGGTGGGACCTACTACGAGGTGTGCGTGACCGTAGACTCGGCTATCGATAGATTATACACTCTGCAGAGGTAGCACACTGTACCCACACCACGGAACCCATGTCCTCGCACTCCCATTCGAGGGGACCAACGGCATTCCGATGAAACCCTTCCATTGCCATGACACTCTCCCAGCCACTCCGACCCAATTCCCCAACGGGCTAGTCCTGGGTGGCCTCGTTTCTACCAAAGACACAATGACCGCCGTCGTGGCCAAAACGGACCCACTTGGGGACCCGGTACCATAATCTCAACAACGGGCACACAAGGTTATGCATGCTTACCGGGCCAGGGTAAGCACGACGTAACCTTCCCTAGTTGGAGGCACCGACCAGAGGCAATGTCAATGGAACGAATCAAGGCCTTCCCACAAAGGCAAATGTGGTTGCACTGGGAAAATCTCGATTCAGCGGCACCATGACCCATTCAACGATATATTCAAGTTGAGTTATATTCAGGTTCAACTTAAAATGAAAATGACCGGTGTCATAGCATGCCATGAAATGCAAAACTACACATGCACCACATATTACGAAACTGACTGATGTCAAGCATGTTCACACTAAGCATAAACCTCAACAACTTAGTTTATTTTGCTGGTCAGGATAAATCACATTTTAACCAAAATATTTTGTAGGAATTTTTATCATTTCTCATGCAAGAATGTAACTCCGGTTAATTTCTGACATGCATAGCAAAGATTATACCACAAACAATTCCAAATTTCTTTACCAACCAAGTTAGGCTCAAACATTCTGTAAGTCAAATAAAATGACTAAACAAGTACTTAACAGAATATTTTCTAGCAAATTTTTACCATCTTATTTATGTAAGAAAATAACTTTAAGTAATTACTAACATGCATAACAAAATTATTTCCATCATCACCACAAACAGATCTTAGCTATGATTTACCAACTAAGCTAGTTTCAACATTTTGCAAATCAACCATAATAACTAATAAACACTTCACAGAATATAAATCACATAATAGTTATTTAAAATGCATGGATTAATCATTTCATCCAAGTAAGAAAATCATAAATATTGAAATGGCACCATGAAAATGTTGATGTGGCTTGCCTTAGTGCAGATGAGGTTCACAAGCCTTCTGGTAATCCTCAAGACAAGCCTCACACTCTGAAAATAATTTTAAACACAAAAAGAAAATATCAAGAACTCTTCTGAAAATCACCAGAAATTCTAAATAGCTCAGAAAAATCTCATGTTTGGTGAGCTGCTAGATTTCTTTGCAAAGAACAAGGTGCAAAAAGAATCAATTCATTTGGACTTATGGTTGAGGAGTTATGGCTGTTTGAAGTGTTATGTAAATTCAAATGAATTTGAAAAAAAATAAACATACTGGGGGTGACGTCGAAGGCGTAAAGCCCAGGGCACCACTACTCGTACTGCTTCGCGTGCGTACAGAGTGGCTGACTAGCAAGCCCCGGTAGTCAGGTGAGGAGGAGGGGAGAAAGAAACAGAGGGAGCCGCGGCTTCGCCGGAGCTCTTGCCGGCGATGAGGGCTCCTTGGCCAAAACGAGAGGGAGGGATGGAAAGAGGGGACGGAGGCGCACCTGCCCGTACCCGTAGCGTAGCTAGGGGTGGTCAAACGGCGTCGGAATCAACCTCGCAAGCGGAGGCAGAACACAGTGGTCACCGGAGATGAGGAAGGCGGCGAGCAGAGGCTACTCCAGGGGCTCCAGAGGGATGGGATGGCTTCACCGGAGAGAGGCGGAGGCCCTGGAAGGATTGCCCTGGCCTGGGTGGGGCTGGAGCTACCATGGCGACCAGAGGGGATCGCTGGCGAGCTCGAGCTCGAGGACGGCGGCCCGCGGCCTGCCCGGCCGGACTACGGCTTCCTACTCGCTTGTGGGGTGTGTGGGAGTGCTGGATGGTGCTCGAGGAGGCTGGGGGCGGCTCCAATTATAGGCGAGCGGAGAGGGGGTTTGGGCTCTGCCGGTCGACACCTGTCCACGGCGCCCGGCGACGAGCGGCGTAACTGAGAGGGGGAGAAGGCGACGCAACTCATGCGGCAACTGTTGGTGAACGGCGACGAGCACAGGAACGAGGGGAAGGCGAGGAGCACAATGCGCACTGCACTGTTGGGTTGGCCAGACTGTGCCCGTGCTCGTTGCGGCGAGCTCCAGCGTCGGCGAGCGCCAGGGAGGAGTAAAGGGAGTTGAGACGAAGATGGCGGTGAAGGTTGGCGCGCTACGGCAGTCAGGGAAGCGGGCACGCGCGAAACAGAGCGCTCGACAGCACTCAGAGCGCGTCGACACACATGCCAGCACCCCTGGACCAACGCGGTCACGGCGTGGACTATGACATTAGGCCGAGCTAAGCCTAAACTTCATGTCTGGCGTGTTGTTCGTGGTAGATTGAGAGGTTACCATGCTTTGGTTTGGATCCAGGTGCAGTAGAAATGTTTTTACATGCCAGGTAAGTTTCTGGTCAGTAACTTTAAGAGGTTGCTGAGGCCAAATGGCTGGGAGTTAGAGGTTGTGCTTTGGAGGTTAGCCAAGAGTTACTAAGGTGAAAATGCACAAGAAAACCCAGGCACAATGGAGCAAGTAAAATGGTAGTTGCAATAGAAACCACCATTTCTGTCCAGAACAGAAAATATTTTCTGTACCAAAAATATTCCAAAAAGTGATGAAATATTTTTGTTCAGGAAGGTGCCCTAGGGTTCAAAGAATATTTGTCAATTTTCTCAGATTTCTCTGGGCCATAAAAATTGGGGTTGCTTTGGAGCATAAAGAGCTAGCTAGGGTTTTTGGAGGGAAATGAATATTTTTCATTTAAGAAAATATTCCAAAGATTATTTTTATGGAAAATGAATATTTTCCCTCCCTAATCATCATTCCCCTGGCCATCAGGTCAGGTTTGGAAACTTAAACTATACTGCCGACTACTCATCGACGACTTCTTTCATGATGATCGTCGCAATGTCGCTTTGGATGCGAAAGAAGTCATGTCTTTGTTTATAATCCGCTTCTCTATGAGATTCTAGCCACTTGTGGATATGATCATCATTTCTGCTTCTCATGCGAAGCTTTTGGTGATCCGGGTTGAACTGAATCATGAGATGGAGGATGTAGAATCCATCTTTCTTGCTTGGTTTTGGGACATGGATGTAGGAGAAGTTAGTTTTATGTGCGAAACCCATCTTCTTGTTCCTTTGTTTCCTGATCTGCATGTGGCCACCTCTAAAGCTGAAGCCTTGGAGAGCATCATCTAGAATATTCATTATGTGGGTGTTGTCTTTTTTCTCATAGTCTCTGGAAGGGTCAAAATACACGGCGTGGGAGACTTGCGGATAAAGAACGATAAGGACGGCGTGCCCGTTGCTGCGGGGAAAAGACACCTCAAATTATTCCCCATAGAGAGAGAAGGAATGATTGAAATGTATGAAAGGGTTGTTCGAAACTGACTTACTTTGGATGATAAGGAACGAGGACAACTTCCCGGTCCTTATTCTGTACCATGAAGTTTTGGAGGTACTCCCTAGCAGTTTCACGCTCAATGTCGCCGAGACTCAAGAAAGACTCGTGCATGTAGTACGGATCCGCCACACAGATTTGCGAGACTTCTTCACAGTTCATGACAGAGCTCATATGTAGCGCAAAAAGGCGGATGATTGTAAAATCGAGCCGCCTTGTCAGAAACATCTCAAAGATATGGTCAAACCGCAGGAAGAACACCTCCGCGGGCCGTGTCTCGACGTAGCACTTCCCCTCAGGCACACGAGCCGCATATGTCGGATATCCTGGATCCTTTGAGGCTAGTAGGCTTTTCTCAGTCGACAGCACATGGTCGTGCAGTCTCCTGAGATCCCCTGATAGTGCCTCCAGCGGTTTCAACGGTAGCATCGGCTCGCCCGTGAGATGGAACATGGCCGCACCTTTCACGGGTACACGCTCTTCAGAATGCATCGTCTGGCTGCTATGTGCTCTGGCTTGTTTGGAGGCAGCTATCTTCCCCGATCTCTTTCTCTCCTTTTTCTTGGGCACACCTTCTAGACCCTTCCTTAACCCCTGCCCCAGTGTTCCCGGGCTAAGTACTGTACGACCCTCGCGCCGCGATAGTTGAGCCTGTGTTGAGGCGGCATCTTCAGGCGTGTCCTGTGAGGATTTCATGAAGAGAGACTTTTTGCAATCCCTGCTACGACCTTCCTGCCCGGGCATATCATCCATATCCTCATTAGCAAGCTGATAGCCCGATTCGTCATATGGTTGACTCATCAATTCTATGTCACAGTCATACGCGTTTGTATTGAGGAAATCCATAGGGTCGACCTCCGTCTCATCATCCATTCTCTGTTCTACAGGAAAAATTACATCAGCCAGCACTATTGCACCGCCTTCATCATGTCGTCCGCCGCTCTCACTCGGCACTACAGGAGCTGGTAATTGCGTAGGCGGGGTGGTGGTCTCCGCACATGCTTGTTGATGTGTGGTTATTGGTGTGCTCTCGGCCGGCTCCAACGAATAAGATTCTTCGGCCATAGCAGCACCCAACCCTTGCAGCTTCCAATCCGTGGCGGGGTCTCGTCGTCCTCTCCCACATGCTGTACTGGAGGAGGCAAATCCTCGTGCCCTGATTTCACACTTGATAAGCTAACCCTGAAGTGCCCAGTAGGGATCGGCTGGTTGTGGAACGTGGGTTGCAAGGGGTCCATTATCATCCCCTTTCCCACGTCCACCTTATGGCCTTTGATCAAGTAGAGTATGGTGCACGGGGTTTCTTTCACCTGTAAACACATATGTCTGTGGCGTAAAACATCCGAAAGGCAACAAAAATGGAATATTATATATATTTATATGGTGGTGCGACATGTAATTACCGTGATGGCGTCGAGCTCAGCCAAAGACGAAGGCCCACCGAGCGTGCCAGAGACTGAAGACGGGCTGCTATGAGCGGGAGTGGCTGCGAGAGGAGGCCCGGTTGCGTGGGCAAGTGATGGTGCGATGATGTTGTTGTTCATGGAGTTGCTCCCGACAAAACTGGGCAACGGGACATCATGTACCGTCTTGTCTGGATTTTCCTTCATCCAGTTGACGATAACTGGAACCAAGTTAGTAGCGAAATCATTTCTGCGGGCAGTTACAGCTGCATTGACTGCCTGCTGTAACAACTCATATTTGTCCTCGGCTACTTTTTTCGCGTCCTCAGCTGCTTTTTTCTTGAAATGTTCTTTACTCCTTAAGTCATCGTCGTTGATGCTCGCGCATTCCCGTAGGATGCATCCTACTTGGTTCCCATAGAAGTTGCGAGGTTCTTCCGGCTCTAACGGCTCAAACTTGTCAGGTGCCATCTTTGTGATCACAAGTCGTCCAATCCCTAGTTTGTTAGGTTTTCGTATCCTCTGCTTCTTATGCTTCCTCTTTTCGGTACCGGCATCGGCGTCGATACCTTCCCCGCCGGTATCTTCCCCGCCAGTACCTAACCCACCGGTCTCGGCGCCGCCATCGGTGCCGGCACCGTCGGTGTCTGCGTCGGCGTCAGTACCATCATCGAGGCGGACCTGCAAACCTTGCTTAGCAGTCAAAAAGTCAAGGTAGTCTTGTTCACCCTCATAATCCATCTCGTCTGCATCTTGGTCAGAAGGCCCAGTTTCTTAGTTGTTCGACATGTTTCCTATGATTAAGTGTCCTCATTTATTTCTAAAAGTATGAATAAATGACAAATGAGATAAAAAAGAAATCTATGTGCCAGCACTCGATATGCCAACTATGTAGCACAAATCATGCCTTTATTCACGGGAAATTTCTGCATGACTTGCTAAAAAATGGACATATCGAGCGCCTGAAATTCACCGGAACGGAAATGAATCAACATTCCGGCGTAACATAGGCCACTCGGATCATTTACCAAAACATGACATCTCCAAAACATGACATATCCACATATCACATGTCCAGTTCAAATTTGCATATAAATTCAGCTAATTTTGAAACCTATCTAAATTCATAACTAAATAGATAACCTAATTAACATAACTATAACCTAAGTAAATTAACCCTAGCTAGCAGAGAGAGAGGGGGGGTGGTTTACAGAGGGTGCAGGGGCGAGGAGGCAGGCCCGACGACGGCCGAGGTTGGGAGGGGAGGAAGCAGAGGAGGGAGGCGAGGGCCGACGGGTCGGGGGCGAGCGCGCCGGGGTCGGGGGCGGGCGCGGCGGTGCGACGGGGCCGGGGAAGAGAGTGGGGATATGGGGGAAAAGAGGCGGGATGAAGTAGGGAGAGGGAGAATTTTGGGTTAAGTGGACGTAGCAGTAGCGCGTTTACACGAACCGCGCTACTACTATTACGGGCATCTATAGCGGTTTTCTGCGGAAACCGCTACTGCTACCTTGACTAGCTGCAGCTCTTTTTCACTAAAGCGCTACTGCTATAACCAGTTTCCCTTTTTTCTTTTCCTCAGCATAATAGGAACATATATATTACATCATTGGACCGTTGCATAATAATGGCTAAGTGTGTATACAAAATAGGAACATGTATATATTACATCATTGGACCCATGCATAATAATGGCTAAGTGTGTATACAAAATAGGAACATATAGATATATTACATCATTTGACCGATTCCTCAGCGCTAACATTTTCGTTTTTGAGTCAGCTTCTTTCCCTTCTTGTTCGTCGAAGAATAATTGAGCCCCTCATTGTGACTTTTCCTTTTCCATGGAGTACGATTTTTCTTTGGTAATGTAGTATTGATTCTTCTTTTGACGTATACTTCATCATCATCGTCATCTTCCCTCATTTGGTTGCCGTACTAATCATAGTCTTCCTCGCTGGCGACTCCATCCATTCCAATGATGTTTCTTTTGCCTTTCCTCACGACAACACGACTGGGATTGCATGGGTCGGTTATGAAGAAGCATTGTGTCACGTGCTTAGCATGTACCCATGGCTCGTTTTTTGCGATAGCGTTCACGGTAGCGCTCTTGGCGTCGGGTATAGTCATGGTAGTGAAAATCCAGCTTTCTCTTTCGACATTCTTAGCCCATCTGACACGGAACATCGTCGTGTTGTGCAGTCCAGAGTAGTCAAGCTCCCAGATCTCCTCGACCCTTCCATAAAATCGTTCAGTTGCACTGTTGTCGTTGCCGGTCATGCATTCCATCGTCACCCCTGAGTTCTGATCATCACTGTCCATATCTTTGGCCTCCGTGTAGAACGTGTATCTATTGATATCATATGCCTGATCGGTTACGAGGTTGGGCGAGGGGCCATGTGCTAAGGCGTATATGAGCAATCCGTCCTTAGAGCCCTCCTCTGGGGGATTAGCAATAATATGCTCTTTGAACCAATGCAGGAAAGTGGAGTTGTGCTCTCTAGTAACTTCGGCGTCCGTCCTGCATACCCCCGGTCACGATACTTCTTTGCGATAAATTCTTTGTGCAGTGCCACGAAAGGATCTACCTCGTCTAGGTGTTGTAGCACTACCAAGTTTGCTCTGTCAAAGTCGCTGCATCGATCTGAGTATGCCACGTGCAGTTCCCTGCGACCGTTGCAGTGACCTTCTCCTTCGAGCCTCCCATCGTGCTTGTTAACGGGCAAACCAACACTAACACCAGGCGGCTGGTCTGCGCCATATAGAAAATTCTCACAGAAAGAGACGCACTCTTGTGTCAAATAGCCCTGGACGATGCTTCCATACGAACGGGACATGTTACGAACGAATCCTTTGATGATCCCATTCATCCTCTCAAACAGCATCATGTTGTGCAGGAATGACGACCCCAAGTCTATTATGTCATCCACAATATTGCCACACAGATGCACCATCACGTCAAAGAACGCGGGCGGGAAGTACATCTCAAGCTCATTCAGTATCACAACGATCTCTTCCTATAGCCTTCGGAGCTGCTTCACACTGATCGACTTTTGAGAGATGACGTCGAAAAAGTTGCAGAGACAAATAAGCGTGTCACGGACGTGCTTGTCCATTATCCCTCTAAGGGCAATAGGTAATATCTGCGTCATCATCACATGACAGTCATGAGACTTCATCCCGCTGAACCTTTTCTTGTCCGTGTCTAGATATCTACTTATCTTGCCACGGTAACTGGAACTAACTTTGACTCCGGTAAGGCACTTAAAGAATTGATTGATCTCAGCCTGACTTAAGGTGAAGCAAGAAGGGGGGCAATAATCCTCATTCTTTATTTTCTTGCCCTTCTTCTCCCGTGCCTCTGTCTCCATCTCTGTCTCGTCTGACATTTTACGGGGCAGCATGTGCAGATCTTCCCTGATTTTCAAATCTTGCAAGTCTTTTCTTGCCTTCGGCCCATCCTTGGTCTTATCCGGCATGTTCATCAGTGTTGCGAGCAAGCTCTCAAGGACATTCTTACAGATATGCATTTGATCAAGGTAATGAGGTGTATCGAGTTTGTGCCAGTACTCCAAGTCCCAGAACACAGACCTCGTCTTCCATACCTTTAGCAGCGGCTCCGGCGCCTTTCTCATCGTCTTTCCCGGCGCGGGGCACTCCTTCCATTTTTTCAACAGCTCATCAATTTCGGCACCGCTCCGCTTACGTGGAGGTCCTCGATGCTCAGCATGACCATTTAATAGATCTCCACGGTTTCTCCATGGGTCGTCCTGTTCGAGCCATCTTCGATGCCCCATGTACACGATTTTCCCAGACCCGCCATCTTTCCTTGACGTTAGCTGCTGAGACGTCGTATCATCCATGCACCGTGTGCATCCGCAATATCCATGGCACACCTGGCCTGCCACATATCCGTAACCAAGATAGTCGTGCACTGTCATGATCAGCGTGTCTCTCATGTTGAAATACTCGCCTTTGCTGGCGTTCCATGTCTTGGCCGGTGTTTTCCATAACGTGTCTAACTCCTCCTGAAGTAGCCCCAGATACAAATTAATATTATTTCCTGGTTGTTTCGGCCCTTGAATAAGCATTCTCATGTGAATGTACTTCGATTTCATGCACAACCAGGGGGGAGGTTGTACATCCATACAAATACGGGCCATGTGCTATGGTTGGTTCTCTAGTTGCCAAACAAATTCATGCCATCGGTACACACGCCGAGCATGATGTTCCTTGCATCACATTCAAAATACCGATAGAAGCTGTTCAACGCTCTCCACTGGCTTCCATCCTTGACGTGTCTCAGCTTCAGATCATCTCCATCGTCGGGCTTCTTCCTCTCCGCGTGCCAGCGCATTAGCTTTGCTTCCTTGGGATCTACAAAATACCTCTGGAGACGGGGAGTGATCGGTAAGTACCATACCACTTTCTGGGGACATTTCTTCCCGGCCTTCTTGTATCTAGAAGCATTGCACACCGGACAACTTGTTTTTTCCGCGTGCTCCTTCCGATAAATTATGTAATCGTTGATGCATGCATGGTATCTAACGTGTGGCAGATCAAGAGGGCACACGATCTTCTTGGCCTCATCAACACTACTAGGAAATAGATTACCCTCGGGAAGAACATCCTTTAGGTACTTGAGATGCTCATCGAGGCTAGTGTCGGTCCATTTGTTTTTAGCCTTCGTCTTCAGGAGTTGGAGCGTGAAACTCAAGCGGGTCACCTCAGGATTGCAACCATCATACAATGGAGTGTTCGAGTCTACCACCAGTTGCTCCAGCTTAGCTTCCTCTCTAGAAGAAGCTCTCTCGGTACTCGTCTCCTTGCGAAGCAATGCTTGAACATGAGGGCCCCACACGATTGAACTTAGTACCGACGAACTCTGCTGCGTGGAGTCCATGTCGTTCTCTCTGCCGCCATGTCCGGTCCCTTCTCCGCCGCCATGTCCGGCCTCTTCCCCACCGCCATTATCGATCATCTCTTCGTCTTGCCCCGTGTCATCATTGCCTGCCCCGTCGGCAACCTCAACATCGTCATCCTCATCTTCAATTATCCACCGAGTATAGCCATCCATGAAACCAGTCATGAGCAGGTGCGCTTCGACACGACCATCGACATGGGGGTCAAGCCAAACTATTCCTTTGCATTTTCAACACGGACATAAAACCTCTGTCAGGTTATTCTCCTTCATGTCCTGCACCGCTGACCGCAACCACCTGTCCACCATCGTTCCACTGACCATCGTCAACTCTGCACGGTAATAATAAACAAATTGACTATAAAAATGCATGCATTCATCAAAGTCATACAAAAATTCGGCATGACCTTCCTTAAAAATAGGACATATATAGATCTAGAGTTTGCCCAGAATTCGCCGAAACGGAAATAAATCGACATTTCGGCAAAACATAGGCAACTCAAATGCACAATTTGGCGTCAACTCATGCCACACACACAATTTCATAAAATATCACACACACATGCATAAACATATTTCCATTTTGCAAAAGCATGAAATATTAATCACACCTCTATCTCGAGATCGAGCACACGGTGGAGATGATGATGTACGGAGGTCAAAAGTGCACAAAGCTCTTCTTGACAAAGAAAGATCTAGTTAGGGGGCAAATAGGTTACTTAACTAAATGCTATATCTACCTAGCTAGCTAATTTGGGAGGAGACAACTTCAGCTAGTGGAGGGGGGAGGAAAAAGAGAAAGGAGATGAATTAATGGAGGTGGTGTAGTTATAGCTAGGAGTAATGAAGAGAGAGAAAGGTAGGTAGAAGAGGGAGAGTAATGGGGGGAGAAGTATTGAGGAAGAAGAAGAGTGAGAGAGGGAGGATGTGGGAGGTAGGGGAAAGGGAGGAGAGGAGATGGGGAGGGGAGGTGGAAAAAGGTGCTGGGTGCTGCGTCTTAGCAGTAGCGCGGGAGAAAAAGCGCACTGCTGCTAAGAGCGTAGCAGCAGCGCGCTTTCCTGTCACGCGCTACTGCTTAACGGGCCAACCCTGTGCACAATTTCAAAATTAGCAGCAGCGAGGTGACAAAAAAACACGCTACTACTATGGAATTAGTAGCAGTGCGCTTCCTGACGCCGCGCTACTGGTAAAATTATGTCGTTGTGTACGGTCGGTGGATTTTTGTAGCAGCGCGGTTTAAGAGTCACGTGCTACTGCTAAGTTTGCACCAGTAGCGAGCTTTCGGTAGCCGCGCTGCTACTACTTAGCAGCGGCGCCTCTTTTTGTGCCGCGCTGCTGCTAAGATTCTGTGTATAAGGTTTTCCCTAGTAGTGCTTGCCCCTCAAGTTAAAAGGACCAGCCCGACACTGGCTGAAAAGCCTCCCTGAAAACTCAATTGGAAGTTGGGAAGAGGTTGAGGATGCTTTTAGGGCTAATTTCCAAGGGACCTATGTCCGACCTCCGGATGCAGACGATTTAAGTCATATAATTCAACAGCCCGGAGAGTCAGCCCGAAAGCTTTGGAACAGATTTCTCATTAAGAAGAATCAAATTGTTGACTGCCCGGACGCTGAATCTAGCGGCTTTCAAACACAGTATCCGCGATGAATGGCTCGCCAGACACCTTGGCCAGGAAAAACCGAGGACAATGGCATCCCTAACAAGCCTAATGACCCGCTTTTGCGCGGGCGAAGATAGTTGGCTGGCCCGTAGCGGCACAAGCGACCCAGGCACATCCGAAGTCAGGGATGGTAATGGGAAACCGCGACGCAATAAAAGCAAGCGTCGAAGCAATGAAGACAACCCAGACAACACGGCGGTAAACGCCGGATTCAGGGGCTCTCAACCGGTCAATGGAAAAAGCCATTTAAAGGCAGCAGAGATGGACCGTCCAGCCAAAATAAGATTCTAGACAGATTATGTCAGATTCGTGGCACCTCCGACAAACCTGCAAATCACACCAACAGAGAATGTCGGGTCTTCAAGCAGGCTAGCAAGCTAAACGCTGAACACAAGGGGAGGGAGACACCAAGTGAAGACGAAGATGAGCCTCGCCAGCAAAACACTAGGGGATAGAGAAAATTCCCACCAGAGGTCAAAACAGTGAACATGATTCACGTAACGAAGAGGAGGGGCGCACTCCGAGACGTATGCGCCGCAGAGCCCGTCACCCCCAAGTTCAACCCTTGGTCGGCCTGCCCGATCACTATTGATCGCAGGGATCACCCGACTAGTATCCGACATGGAGGATCGGCCGTCTTGGTGCTAGACCCAATAATTAACGGATACCATCTGACCCGAGTCCTTATGGACGACGACAGTAGTCTTAATCTGATATTTCAGGACACAGTCCGCAAAATGGGGATAGACCCGACAATAATTAGTCAAAGCAATACTACCTTTAAAGGAGTAATAACAGGCCCAGAGGCCCGTTGCACGGGCTCTCTAGTACTAGAGGTTGTATTCGGTTCTCCCGACAACTTCCGAAGTGAGAAGTTAACCTTCGACATTGCTTCATTCCGAAGCGGCTATCAAGCACTAGTCGGAAGAACGGCCTTCGCTCATTTTAATGCAGTACCGCATTACGCTTATCTTAAGCTTAAGATGCCCGGTCCATGCGGCATCATAATAGTTAGCGGACACACATAGCGTTCCTTACGTGCGGAAGACTGTGTGGTGGCTTTAACAACTGAACACTAAACAGCCTCTCCAACTAGAATAAATGATCGGTCGTCAAGACCGCGGACACGGCTAGACGAGCCCGGCGCACCCCTAGCTGTCACGGCTCAGATAAACCTGAGGTTGGGTCGAAGGATATACCCCCATAGGTGGTGCTAGGGGCTTCCCGCATGTAAAAAGGGCTACAGTTCGGCTTGACCTTATTTAGATTGAATTTTAATGGTTTATTAAGAATAACCAATTTTTCGCATGAAGACTTTCACCTGAGTTTTTCTCTTTTACAGATGATCATCGTGCTACACCCTTCCAGGATACGGCACAACAGAGACACAGGCGCAGACGTGCAGCAGGGCCCCGCTCAAAGGTTTCTTTTTAGATTAAGACCCTGTGTAAACCTTTCTTACCGTCTCTTGTTGTTGTACACCCTCCGATTACTCAACACAACCGAGAGAGATGCTGGCGTTATTGGTATTTCGCCACGTCAAACTAATGCACGTACCTGGAAATTCAGGGTTCATTATCAAGGGCGTTACTCAACCCGGTATATGTTGTAAAGTCCGAATACCTTAGGGAGTGTTCGGCGTCGCGAGTTTGGCCTTATATGCATCAGCTCCGAATCATGTCCTTGGTCAAAAGTTGGGTTTGCCCGGCTCCCGTGTTTTGCTACCTTACGTTCCGCTCTATCGGCTAAGGTGGCACCGGGAGAACTATTGCGATTGTGCCCTGGTTCATCTGGATGAGCACCTTAGTAGAGAAAGCCGAAAACTGACTGTCATGATAAAGCGTGAGACTGGGCAACCACTCGATGACCCAGCGGAATCTTCGTGATTCCTCCGCATTAACAAAGGGCCGGTTTCCCGGTCATGTATGTACACGCCCCGTATTCGGATGAGCGCGGAAGTACGAGGGGCTATATAGTAGCCCCACCGTTAAACTCCTATGGCTAAGTGAAAGTGTTAAAGCTATATAGTCCGATTGCCTTGTTCGCCGTGCTATCACCTCCTTAATGGACCAAGACGTTGGGTCAAGTGTCAATACGCGCTTTTTTCGAACAACCCCGCATTATATGCATGGGGGCTGAAGCCGACGACGGTAACTTTCAGGTTATAAACGGCCGCACAGGAGGCATCATAATACTTTCAGGCAAAAGTATAAACACAGCCTTTATAATCTAAATAGCATTGTTTTTAAAATGGGGATACATGTCACTCGAACATGATACTCTTCGAGCACTGAGCCTCTACTAAACGAGCACCTTCTAGGACTTCTTCAAAATAGTGCTCGGCCGAGATCCGGCCTACGACCGGATCCTAGGTTGCGATAGCGGTGGCCTCCATCTCTGCCCAGTATATCTTAACACGGGCAAGAGCCATCCGCGCACCCTCTATGCACGCCGACCTCTTTACAGCGTCGATATGCGGCACAACACCAAGGAATCATTCCACTAAACCAAAATAACTATTTGGCCTTGGTCCTTCCGGCCAAAGATGATCTACGACAGACCTCATGGGAAGCCCGGACAACCTGTGGAGCTCAGCCCACTCGGCCATTTGATCATTTAATAGCAGCGGACGCGTTGGAGCACTGAACTACGACTAGAACAACTTTTCCACTTCGTGATCTTTTTTATCTTTAAAATACTCCGTTGCATCAGCAGCACTCATTGCCAAGTCCAAGTACGTGTCTGCAGCACTCCATAATTGATCAAGAGGGCATACTTCGGATATCCGAACTTCGTCCGCAACAAAAAGGGCTTCCCAGCCGTTATATCTCTGGCTTGACGAAGCTCCTCCGCCGCTCTGATTTTAGAGCGGGTTTCCTTGGCTGCTACTGTCGCTGTCAAAACCGGCGGATCTCGGGTAGGGGGTCCTGAACTGTGCGTCTAGGCGGATGGTAACAGGAGACAAGGGACACTATGTTTTTACCCAGGTTTGGGTCCTCTCGATGGAGGTAAAACCCTACTCCTGCTTGATTAATATTGATAATAAGGGTAGTACAAGAGTAGATCTACCACGAGATCAAAGAGGCTAAACCCTAGAAGCTAGCCTGTGGTATGATTGTATGTTGTCCTATGGACTAAAACCCTCCGGTTTATATAGACACCAAAGGGGGCTAGGGTTACACAGAGTCGGTTACAATGGGAGGAGATCTACATATCTATACTGCCAAGCTTGCCTTCCACGCCAAGGAAAGTCCCATCTGGACACGGGACGAAGTCTTCAATCTTGTATCTTCATAGTCCAACAGTCCGGCCAAAGGTTATAGTCCGGCTAACATGATTCGGACGGACTTCAGCTTCGCTACCGGTGAGAAAGTCTCATCGTAGTCAACCCCTTGAACTTGTCAATAACCCTTAGCGACAAGCCGAGCTTTATAGATGGTCACATTACCATCCGCGTCTGTCTTCTTCTTAAAGATCCATTTATTTTCTATGGCTCGCCGCTCAATGGGCAAGTCAGTCAAAGCCCATACTTCGGTTTCATACATGGATCCTATCTCGGATTTCATGGCTTCCAGCCATTTGTTGGAATTCGGGCCCGCCATCCCTTCTTCATAGTTCGAAGGTTCACCGTTGTCTAACAACATGATTTCCAAGACAGGGTTGCCATACCACTCTGGTGCGGAACGTGTCCTTGTGGACCTCCGAAGTTCAGTAGCAACTTGATCTGAAGTTTCATGATCATCGTCATTAACTTCCTCTCTAGTCGGTGCAGGCACCTCAGGAACATTTTCTTGAGTTGCGCCATTTTCCGGTTCAAGAGGTAATACTTCATCAAGTTCTACTTTCCTCCCACTTACTTCTTTCGAGAGAAACTCCTTCTCTAGAAAGGATCCATTCTTGCCAACAAAGATCTTGCCTTCGGATCTGAGGTAGAAGGTATACCCAATAGTTTCTTTAGGGTATCCTATGAAGATGCATTTTTCCGACTTGGGTTCGAGCTTTTCAGGTTGAAGTTTCTTGACATAAGCATCGCATCCCCAAACTTTTAGAAACGACAGCTTAGGTTTCTTCCCAAACCATAACTCAAACGGTGTCGTTTCAACGGATTTTGATGGAGCCCTATTTAAAGTGAATGCAGCAGTCTCTAAAGCATAGCCCAAAAAGATAGCGGTAAATTGGTAAGAGACATCATAGATCGCACCATATCTAATAGAGTGCGATTACGACGTTCGGACACACCATTACGCTGAGGTGTTCCAGCCGGCGTGAGTTGTGAAACTATTCCACATTTTCTTAAGTGTGTGCCAAATTCGTGACTCAAGTATTCTCCTCATGATCTGATCACAGGAACTTGATTTTCCTGTCACGTTGATTCTCAACCTCACTCTGAAATTCCTTGAACCTTTGAAAGGTCTCGGACTTGTGTTTCATCAAGTAGACATACCCATATCTACTCAAGTCATTAGTGAGGGTGAGAACATAACGATAACCACTGCGAGCCTCAACACTCATTGGCCCGCACACATCAGTATGTATGATTTCCAATAAGTTGGTTGCTCGCTCCATTGTTCCTGAGAACGGAGTCTTGGTCATTTTACCCATGAGGCATGGTTCGCATGTGTCAAATGATTCGTAATCAAGAGACTCTAAAAGTCCATCTGCATGGAGCTTCTTCATGCGTTTGACACCTATGTGACCAAGGCGGCAGTGCCACAATTATGTGGAACTATCATTATGAACCTTACATCTTTTGGTACTCACACTATGAATATGTGTAGCATTACGCTCGAGATACATTAAGAATAAACCATTCACCATCGGAGCATGACCATAAAACATATCTCTCATTTAAATAGAACAACCATTATTCTCGGATTTAAATGAGCAGCCATCTCGTATTAAACGAGATCCTGATACAATGTTCATGCTCAAACTTGGCACTAAATAACAATTATTGAGGTTCAAAACTAATCCCATAGGTAAATGTAGAGGTAGCATGCCGACGGCGATCACATCGACCTTGGAACCATTCCCGACGCGCATCGTCACCTCGTCCTTCGCCAGTCTCCGTTTATTCCGCAGCTCCTGCTTTGAGTTACAAATGTGAGCAACTGCACCGGTATCAAATACCAGGAGCTACTACGAGTACTGGTAAGGTACACATCAATTACATGTATATCACATATACCTTTTGTTTTGCCGGCCTTCTTGTCCGCTAAGTATTTGGGGCAGTTCCGCTTCCAGTGAGCACTTTCCATGCAATAAAAGCACTCAGTCTCGGGCTTGGGTCCATTCTTTGGCTTCTTCCCGGCAGCTTGCTTGCCGGGCGCGGCAACTCCCTTGCCGTCCTTCTTGAAGTTTTTCTTACCCTTGACTTTCTTGAACTTAGTGGTTTTATTCACCATCAACACTTGATGTTCCTTTTTGACTTCTACCTCTGCTGATTTCAGCATTGCAAATACTTCAGGAATGGTCTTTTCCATCCCCTGAATTTTGAAGTTCATCACAAAGCTCTTGTAGCTTGATGGAAGCGACTGAAGGAATCTGTCAATGACCGCGTCATCCGGGAGATTAACTCCCAGCTGATTCAAGCGGTTATGTAACCCTGAGATAGTGAGTATGTGCTCACTGACAGAACTATTTTCATCCATCTTACAGCTAAAGAACTTGTCGGAGACTTCATATCTCTCGACCCGGGCATGAGCTTGAAAAACCATTTTCAGCTCTTCGAACATCTCATATGCTCCGTGTCTCTCAAAATGCTTTTTGAGCCCCGGTTCTAAGCTGTAAAGCATGCCGCACTGAACGAGGGAGTAATCATCGGTACGTGTCTGCCAAGCGTTCATAACGTCTTGTTCTGCAGGGAGAACAGGTGCATCACCTAGTGGTGCTTGTAGGACATAATCTTTCTTGGCAGTTATGAGGATGATCCTCAGGTTCCAGACCTAGTCCGTATAGTTGCTGCCATCGTCTTTCAGCTTGGTTTTCTCTAGGAACGCGTTGAAGTTGAGGACAACGTTGGCCATTTGATCTACAATACATGTTGTAAAGATTTTAGACTAAGTTCATGATAATTAAGTTCATCTAAATCAAATTATTCAATGAACTCCCACTTAGATAGACATCCCTCTAGTCATCTAAGTATAACATGATCCGAGTTAACTAGGCCGTGTTCGATCATCACGTGAGACGGACTAGTCAACATCGGTGAACATCTTCATGTTGATCGTATCTTCTATACGACTCATGCTCGACCTTTCGGTTTTCTGTGTTCCGAGGCCATGTCTGTACATGCTAGGCTCGTCAAGTCAACCTAAGTGTTTGCATGTGTAAATCTGTCTTACACCCGTTGTATGTGAACGTTAGAATCTATCACACCCGATCATCACGTGGTGGTTCGAAACAACAAAATGTCGCAACGGTGCACAGTTAGGGGGAACACTTTCTTGAAATTATTATGAGGGATCATCTTATTTACTACCATCGTTCTAAGTAAACAAGATGCAAAAACATGATAAACATCACATGCAATCAAATAATAATAGTGACATGATATGGCCAATATCACATAGCTCCTTTGATCTCCATCTTGGGGCTCCATGATCATCTTGTCACCGGCATGACACCTTGATCTCCATCATCATGATCTCCATCATCGTGTCTCCATGAAGTTGCTTGCCAACTATTACTCCTACTACTATGGCTAACACGTTTAGCAATAAAGTAAAGTAATTTACATGGCGTTTCTCAATGACACGCAGGTCATACAAAAAAATAAAGACAACTCCTATGGCTCCTGCCGGTTGTCATACTCATCGACATGCAAGTCGTGATTCCTATTACAATAGCATGAACATCTCATACATCACATATATATCATTTATCATTCATCACAACTTTGGCCATATCACATCACAAAACACTTGCTGCAAAAACAAGTTAGACGTCCTCTAATTGTTGTTGCAAGTTTTACGTGGCTGCTATAGGGTTCTAGCAAGAATGTTTTCTTACCTACGTGAAAGCCACAACGTGATTTGTCAACTTCTATTTACCCTTCATAAGGACCCTTTTCATCGAATCCAATCCAACTAAAGTGGGAGAGACAGACACCCGCTAGCCACCTTATGCAACTAGTGCATGTCAGTCGGTGGAACCGGTCTCACGTAAGCGTACGTGTAAGGTTGGTCCGGGCCGCTTCATCCCACAATACTGCTGAAGCAAAATAAGACTAGTAGCGGCAAGAAATTTGACAACATCTACGCCCACAACAAATTGTGTTCTACTCGTGCAAAGAGAACTACGCATAGACCTAGCTCATGATGCCACTATTGGGGAATGTTGCAAAAAAGAAAAAAATTCCTACGGTTTCACCAAGATCCATCTATGAGTTCATCTAGCAACGAGTGATCGGATTGCATCTACATACCTTTGTAGATCACGCGTGGAAGCGTTCAAAGAACGGGGATGAGGAAGTCATACTCGACGTGATCCAAATCACAGGAGATCCTAGCGCCGAACGGATGGCACCTCCGCGTTCAACACACGTACGGTCAGCGTGACGTCTCCTCCTTCTTGATCCAGCAAGGGGGAAGGAGAGGTTGATGAAGATCCAGCAGCACGATGGCGTGGTGGTGGATGCAAGGTCACCGCAGCAGGGCTTCCCGTTGTAATGCGAGAGGGAGAGGTGTAGCAGGGGAGAGGGCGGCGCCAAGACTCAAGGTTGCAGCTGCCCTCCCTTCCCCCCTCTATATATAGGGTCCCCAAGGGGGGGGCGCCGGCCCAGGAGATCCAATCTCCCAAGGGGGCGGCGGCCAAGGGGGGTGGAGTGCCCCCCAAGGCAAGTGGGGCGCCGCCCCCCCCCCCACCCTAGGGTTCCCAACCCTAAGCGCAGGGGGGAAGGCCCAAGGGGGGCGCACCAGCCCACTAGGGGCTGGTTCCCCTCCCACTTCAGCCCATGGGGCCCTCCGGGATGGGTGGCCCCACCCGGTGGACCCCCGGGACCCTTCCGGTGGTCCCGGTACAATACCGGTGACCCCCGAAACTCTCCCGATGGCCGAAACTGCACTTCCTATATATAATTCTTCACCTCCGGACCATTCCGGAAGTCCTCGTGATGTCCGGGATCTCATCCGGGACTCCGGACAACTTTGGGGTTACTGCATATTATATCTCTACAACACTAGCGTCACCGAACCTTAAGTGTGTAGACCCTACGGGTTCGGGAGACATGTAGACATGACCGAGATGGCTCTTCGGTCAATAACCAACAGCGGGATCTGGATACCCATGTTGGCTCCCACATGCTCCTCGATGATCTCATCGGATGAACCACGATGTCGAGGATTCAAGCAACCCCGTATACAATTCCCTTTTTCAATCGGTACGTTACTTGCCCGAGATTCGATCATCTGTATCCCAATACCTCGTTCAATCTCGTTGCCGGCAAGTCACTTTACTCGTACCGTAATGCATGATCCCGTGACCAGAAACTTGGTCACTTTGAGCTCATTATGATGATGCATTACCGAGTGGGCCCAGAGATACCTCTCCGTTATACGGAGTGACAAATCCCAGTCTTGATCCGTGTCAACCCAACAGACGCTTTCGGAGATACCCATAGTATACCTTTATAGTCACCCAGTTATGTTGTGACGTTTGGTACACCTAAAGCACTCCTACAGCATCCAGGAGTTACACGATCCCATGGTCTAAGGAAAAGATACTTGACATTGGAAAAACTCTAGAAAATGAACTATACGATCTTGTGCTATGTTTAGGATTGGGTCTTGTCCATCACATCATTCTCCTAATGATGTGATCTTGTTATCAATGACATCCAATGTCCATAGTCAGGAAACCATGACTATCTGTTGATCAACGAGCTAGTCAACTAGAGGCTTACTAGGGACATGTTGGTGTCTATGTATTCACACATGTATTACGATTTCCGGATAACACAATTATAGCATGAATAAAAGACAATTATCATGAACAAGGAAATATAATAATAATCCTTTTATTATTGCCTCTTGGGCATATTTCCAACATAGACAGTTCATCCCTGTTATCTTTGAGGGGCAGCTTTTGCTGACCTTGCCGAGAGCTTTTGAATCCGGCGTTAACTGCCGTGCTCTTCGGGATGTTTCCCTTATTCCGGCGCTGGTCTTTGCTGTGTCGTGGCTTCCTATTTCCATCCCTGACTTCAGATGTACTTGGGTCGCTGATGCTGCAACTTGCCAACCAGCTGTCCTCTCCTGCGCAAAAGCGGGTCTTGAGGCTTGTTAATGCGGCCATTGTCTTGGCTTTTCTTGGCCGAGGTGTCTGGCAAGCCATTCGTCTCGAACATTGTGTTTGAAAGCTGCTAAGGCTTCGGCGTCCGGACAGTCGACTATCTGGTCCTTTTTAGTAAGAAATCTGTTCCAGAGCTTCCGGGCTGACTCTCCGAGTTGTTGAGTTATATGACTTAAATCGTCTGCATCTGGTGGTCGGACATAGGTCCCTTGAAAATTTGCCTGAAACTTGTCCTCGAGCTCTTCCCAACTTCCAATGGTGTTTTCGGGAAGGCTTTTAAGCCAGTGCCGGGTTGGCCCTTTGAGCTTGAGGGGTAAGTATTTGATGGCGTGGAGGTCATCTCCTCGAGCCATGTGGATGTGGAGGATATAGTCCTCAATCCAGACCCCCGGGTCTGTAGTTCCGTCATATGCCTCTATGTTTACGGGTTTGAATCCCGCTGGGAATTCATGGTCCAACACCTCATCGGTGAAACATAGGGGGTGTGCGGCACCCCTGTATTTGGGTGTGCCGTGGTGTTCGGATATTTGTTGTGTTGCGTTGCTTGCTAGAGCTTGCTTTCTCCACCCGTAGATAGATCTGGCTGGACCATCTTTTTGATGCGAATCATCATGTGGATCGCGTGCTGGTTTGTGTGCAGTGCAGTTTGCCGCTTTATGTTTGCCGTGAGATCGTCTATCCGACCAGATGGCGGCTTTTTTTTATTGCGGGGGCTCTAACGCCTCCTCATCAAATTCGGGCAGTAGATTTCGCTTCGGGTAGCTCTTTGTGTGGCGACTGCCACCACATTTGTGTGTGGTGTTGAGTACTTTGCTCCGTCTGATTCTGAGTGCCTCTTCCGCAGTCTTGAGCTTCCGCTTCTGCTTTTTCAGGCTATGCGCGGTGGTGACGAGCCTTTTATGAAGGTTTTTCTGCTCCAGGGAACTTGTCCGGCGTGAGGTCATCCAGACTGTTATCCTCGCTGGGGGCAGGTTGTTCGGTTTGGTTATCCAAGTTGCCTTGTTCGTACGGCTGCTAGATGCCACGTTCATCGTCCGCCGGCTCGCCCTGCTCTGTGGCTGGGTCTGTATGACCGATGTTTTTGTCGAGGCGGGGTTTGGAGCGGTGCTTACGCCGCCGTTTTGACTGCTTTTCGAAGGAACGATCCTTCGTTGGGTCCTCCCGTTCCTCATCATCGCTTCCTTTAGGTGTGTCCACCATGTATACATCATGAGATGAGGTGGCTGGCCAGGTGCCCTATGGGCGCTGGTTCCTGTTCGTCTCCCGCATCGTCGTCCATACCGTCGATGTCTTCAGAGTCGAAGTCGAGCATGCCGATTAAGTCATCGATAGTGGCTATGAAGTGGGTGGTGGGTGGGCGTCGAATTTCTTCGTCGTCTGCATCCCAAACCTGTCGGTCATAATCCGGCCAGGACTCTCCAGACAAAGAGAGAGACCTTAGTGAATTCAGTATGTCGCCGAAGCGCGAGTGCTGAAAGATATCCGCGGCGGTAAACTCCATGATCGGCGCGCAATCGGATTCGATTGACAGGGGCGCGGGCGGCTCGGAGTCCGGAGGGGAGTCCGACAATTTGGAGTCACGGGCCTCGCGAGGAGTTTCCGGCTCGATCGCCGTTGAGACTGCGGCCTCCATGGCGGGGCCCAGCCACCCGTCCATGGATGGCGCGATTGGCTCCGAATTGAAGGCCGGAGCGGCTGCGGGTGCGACTTCCTGAACATTGTCCGACGGTAGAGCTAAATCCTGCCCATCGAGACAGTGCGGCGCACTTGGCAAGGGCTCGAATCCGTCGAAGATCAGGTCTCCACGGATATCGGCCGTATAGTTTAGGCTTTCAAATCTGACCTGACGGCCAGGGCGTAGCTTTCAATCTGCTCCAGATGGCCAAGCGAATTGGCCCACAGTGCAAAGCCGCCGAATACAAAAATCTGTCTCGGGAGAAAAGTCTCACCCTGGGCTGCATCACCAACGATGATCGAAGGAGCCATCAAGCCTGATGACACAGAGGAACTCTCAATGAAAGCACAAATATCGGTGTCAAAACCGGCGGATCTCGGGTAGGGGGTCCCGAACTGTGCGTCTAGGCGGATGGTAACAGGAGACAAGGGACACGATGTTTTTACCCAGGTTCGGGCCCTCTCGATGGAGGTAAAACCCTACTCCTGCTTGATTAATATTGATGATATGGGTAGTACAAGAGTAGATCTACCACGAGATCAAAGAGGCTAAACCCTAGAAGCTAGCCTATGGTATGATTGTATGTTGTCCTACGGACTAAAACCCTCCGGTTTATATAGACACCGAAGGGGGCTAGGGTTACACAGAGTCGGTTACAATGGGAGGAGATCTACATATCCGTACTGCCAAGCTTGCCTTACACGCCAAGGAAAGTCCCATTCGGACACGGGACGAAGTCTTCAATCTTGTATCTTCATAGTCCAACAGTCCGGCCAAAGGTTATAGTCCGGCTATCCGGACACCCCCTAATCCAGGACTCCCTTAGCTACCATGGCTTTCTTCAGGTCCGCCGCTTTCACTTGGCTTTCCTTTTCAAGAATCTCATACCGGTCTGCGGCATCCTTCGGCTCAACAACCATCTTGGCTATTCTATCTTTGCTCTGGCGATGAGCAGCCTGTTCGGCCCTTAACTCTTCGACCGCCTTAAGGGTGGCCGCATCGCTTCTCCTGCCTTGTTCCTTGGCTCGGGCAAGTTCCGCCCGAAGGGTCTCCACGGCGGCAGCTCCATCTGCAGTCACAACATATTACAAATACTAGCATCATGCCCCTCTTAATATCTGTTGACCATCAGAGAATACATACCCTGTGCCTCGTCAAGCTGCTTGTTTACAAGCACGATGTCGGCATCTGCCGCATCAAGTTGCCGCCTCAGTTTGGCAAACTCACCAGTCCGGCCAGCCACCGGACCCTCAGTCGCCTGCACTTAAAAGCAGCATGATCATTACCTGGGACTATCATCCTCTGTTTGCCGCCTTTCGACAACAACCAGAGTCTCAGGGGCTATTATCTCCATAGGGCGCACCTAGCGTGTGCGGTACCATCAAAAAAAATATATATTACTTTGCGTACCTCAAAGCCTTTCAGCAGGCTCATAAAAGCTGCATGCAACCCATTTTTGGCGGATGAAATCCTCTCAACCACCGAACCCATTAAAGTACGATGCGCCTCTGAGATAGTCGCTTGCTCCAGAAGACCCATCAGTGCGTCCGATCGTGCACCGGAGAGTCCCGGACTCTTCTTGTTGCTCTCGTTAGGAGCCGAATACTCCAGACTTCGGGTGGCCTGATACGTCTCCAACGTATCTATAATTTTTGATTGCTCCATGCTATATTATCTCCTGTTTTGGGCAATATTGGGCTTTATTATCCACTTTTATATTATTTTTGGGACTAACCTATTAACCGGAGGCCCAGCCCAGATTTGCTGTTTTTTGCCTATTTTAGTGTTTCAAAGAAAAGAAATATCAAACGGAGTCAAAATGGAACGAAATCAACTGGAGAAGTTATTTTTGGAACGAAAGCTACCGGATGGACTTGGACCCCACGTTAGGAGCAAAGGGAGGTGCTCACGAGGGTGGGAGGCGCGCCCACCCCCCTAAGGCGCGCCCCCTGCCTCGTGCAGCCCCCGAAGCCCCACCGACGTACCTCCTGCACCCATATATACTCACGTACCCTAAAACTTCCAGAACGGAGAATAGATCGGGAGTTCCGCCATTGTAAGCCTCTGTAGCCACCAAAAACCTCTCGAGACCCTGTTTCGGCACCCTTCTGGAGGGGGGGAACCCTCACCTGTGGCCATCTTCATCATCCCGACGCTCTCCATGACGAGGAGGGAGTAGGTCACCCTGGGGGCTGAGGGTATGTACGAGTAGCTATGTGTTTGATCTCTCTCTCTCTTTCTCTCTCTCGTGTTCTTGATTTGGCACGATCTTGATGTATCGCGAGCTTTGCTATTATTAGTTGGATCTTATGTTGCTTCTCCCCCTCTTCTCTCTTGTAATGGATTGAGTTTTCCCTTTGAAGTTATCTTATCGGATTGAGTCTTTAAAGATTTGAGAACACTTGATGTATGTCTTGCCGTGCGTATCTGTGGTGACAATGGGATATCATGTGATTCCAGTTGATGTATGTTTTGGTGATCAACTTGCGGGTTCCGCCCATGAACCTATGGATAGGGGTTGGCACACGTTTTCGTCGTGATTCTCCGGTAGAAACTTTGTTGCACTCTTTGAGGTTCTTTGTGTTGGTTGAATAGATGAATCTGAGATTGTGTGATGCATATCGTATAATCATACCGACGGATACTTGAGGTGACATTGGAGTATCTAGGTGACATTAGGGTTTTGGTTGATGTGTGTCTTAAGGTGTTATTCTAGTACGAACTCTAGGGCTGTTTGTGACACTTATAGGAATAGCCCAACGGATTGATTGGAAAGAATAACTTTGAGGTGGTTTCGTACCCTACCATAATATCATCGTATGTTCTCCGCTATTAGTGACTTTGGAGTGACTCTTTGTTGCATGTTGAGGGATGGTTATATGATCCAATTATGTTATTATTGTTGAGAGAACTTGCATTAGTGAAAGTATGAACCCTAGGACTTGTTTCCTATCATTGCAATACCGTTTACGCTCACTTTTACCACTTGTTGCCTTGCTGTTTTTATATTTTCAGATTACAAAAACCTATATCTACCATACATATTGCACTTGTATCACCATCTCTTCACCGAACTAGTGCACCTATACAATTTACCATTGTATTGGGTGTGTTGCGGACACAAGAGACTCCTTGTTATTTGGTTGCAGGGTTGCTTGAGAGAGACCATCTTCATCCTACGCCTCCCACGGATTGATAAACCTTAGGTCATCCACTTGAGGGAAATTTGCTACTGTCCTACAAACCTCTGCACTTGGAGGCCCAACAACGTCTACAAGGAGAAGGTCGCGTAGTAGACATCAAGCTCTTTTCTGGCGCTGTTGCCGGGGAGGCTAGGTAAGCGGCACTCACACCCCGTCAACTAAGCTCTTTTCTGGCGCCCTTTCCGGGGAGGTGAGTGCTTGAAGGTATATCTATAGACCTTGCAATTGAATCTTTTTGTTTCTTGTTTTAGCACTAGTTTAGTTTATAAAAGAAAATTACAAAAAAAGGAATTGAGTTTGCCTCATACGCTTCATCTTTTTAATATCTTTCATGAGTATGATGGAAAGGAAAATTGTGCCAAAGTATTAGAAGAAGAATGCATTAAAATGTTTGGCACTAAATATTTGAATGATGAGCATGATTGCAATGTTGTTAGTATGAACTCCTTGAATATCCATGATGCTAATGATATGCAAAGCCACAAGCTTGGGGAAGCTATGTTTGATGAAGATGATACTTTTTGTCCCCCAAGCCTTGATGAGCAAATTTACTATGATGAAAGCATGCCTCCTATCTATGATGATTATTGTGATGACACCTATGCTTTAAAGAATAATGATAACCATGAAACTTGTCATCTTGATCTTAATTTTCAATCACATGATAGTTATTTTGTTGAGTTTGCTCCCACTATTATTCATGAGAAGAATTTTGCTTATGTGGAGAGTAGTAAATTTTCTATGCTAGTATATCATGAAAAGAATGCTTTAGGTGCTGGTTATATTGTTGAATTCATTCATGATGCCACTGAAAATTATTATGAGGGAGGAATATATGCTTGTAGGAATTGCATTAATATCAAGTTTCCTCTCTATGTGCTTAAAGTTTTAAAGTTATGCTTGTTTTACCTTCCTATGCAAGTTGATTCTTGTTCCCATAAGTTGTTTGCTCACAAAATCCCTATGCATAGGAAGTGGGTTAGACTTAAATATGCTAGTCATATTCTTCATGATGCTCTCTTTATGTTTCAATTCTTATGTCTTATGTGAGCATCATTGAAATCCATGCCTAGCTAGGGGCGTTAAACGATAGCGCTTGTTGGGAGGCAACCCAATTTTATTTTAGTTTCTTGATTTTTGGTTCTGTTTAGGAATAAATAATCCATCTAGATTCTGTTTAGATGTGGTTTTATGTTTTAATTAGTGTTTGTGCCAAGTAGAACCTTTGGGAAGACTTGGGTGAAGTCTTTATGATCATGCTGTAAAAAACAGAAACTTTAGCGCTCACGAGATTAGCTAGAACTTTTTACTGGAGAGTGCTATTTAGTTGATTCTTTTTTCAGATGATTAATAGACAAATTCCTCAGGTCCACCAATTTATTTTATCATTTTTGGAGGTCCAAAAGTATACGTTTGATACATATTACTACAGACTGTTCTGTTTTTGACAGATTCTGTTTTCATTGTGTTGTTTGCTTATTTTGATGACTCTATGGCTAGTAAAATAGTTTATAAACCATAGAGAAGTAGGAATACAGTAGGTTTAACACCAATATAAATAAAGAATGATTTCATTACAGTACCATGAAGTGGTGTTTTGTTTTATTTCGCTAACGGAGCTCACGAGTTTTCTGTTAAGTTTTGTGTTGTGAAGTTTTCAAGTTTTGGGTAAAGATTCGATGGACTATGGAATAAGGAGTGGCAAGAGACTAAGCTTGGGGATGCCCAAGGCACCCCAAGGTAATATTCAAGGATGACCAAGAGCCTAAGCTTGGGGATGCCCCGGAAGGCATCCCCTCTTTCGTCTACTTTCATCGGTAACTTTACTTGGTGCTATATTTTTATTCACCACATGATATGTGTTTTGCTTGGGGCGTCATTTTATTTTCCTTTGTTCTGCTTGCTGTTTGAATAATGTATCAAGATCTTAAATTATTAAATGGTAGAGTCTTCACATAGTTACATAATTATTAAACTACTCATTGATCTTCACTCATATCTTTCGGAGAAGTTTGTCGTTTGCTCTAGTGCTTCACTTATATCTTTTAGAGCACGACGGTGGTTTTATTTTGAAGAAATAGATGAAATCTCATGCTTCACTTATATTATTTTGAGAGTCTTAGATAGCATGGTAATTTTCTTAAATAATCCTAATATGCTA
Organism: Triticum urartu; assembly: GCF_056163025.1. NCBI lineage: Eukaryota > Viridiplantae > Streptophyta > Magnoliopsida > Poales > Poaceae > Triticum > Triticum urartu. Next base: position 593,388,222 of record NC_141873.1, read on the forward strand.
AGCATAAAAGATTTGTAAGAATTCTTATGAGTGTGTTGAATACTAAGAAAAGTTTGATGCTTGATAATTGTTTTGAGATAGGAAGATGGTGATATTAGAGTCATGCTAGTTGAGTAGTTCTGAATTTGAGAAACACTTGTGTTAAAGTTTGTGGTTCCCGTAGCATGCACTTATGGTGAACCGTTATGTGATGAAGTCGGAGCATGATTTATTTATTGATTGTCTTCCTTATGAGTGGCGGTCGGGGACGAGCGATGGTCTTTTCCTACCAATCTATCCACCTAGGAGCATGCGCGTAATACTTTGATTTGATAACTTCTAGATTTTTGCAATAAGTATACGAGTTCCTTATAACTAATGTTGAGTCCATGGATTATACGCACTTTTCTTCCTTCCACCCTTGCTAGCCTCTCTAATACCGCGCACTTTTCGCCGGTATCATACACCCACCATATACCTTCCTCAAAATAGCCACCATACATACCTATCATGGCATTTCCATAGCCATTCTAAGATATATTGCCATGCAACTTTCTACCGTTCCGTTTATTATGACACGCTCCATCATTGTCATATTGCTAGCATGATCATGTAGTTGACATCGTATTTGTGGCAAAGCCACCGTTCATAATTCTTTCATACATGTCACTCATGAGTTATTGCACATCCCGGTACACCGCCAGAGGCATTCATATAGATTCATATTTTGTTCTAACTATCGAGTTGTAATTCTTGAGTTGTAAGTAAATAAAAGTGTGATGATCATCATTTTTAGAGCATTGTCCCAGTGAGGAAAGGATGATGGAGACTATGATTCCCCCACATGTCGGGATGAGACTCCGGACGAAAAATAAAAAAAAGAGAAAAAAGAGGCCATAAAAAAGAGAAAAGGCCCAAACAAAATAAAAATATAAAAATATAAAAAAATAAAAAAAATGAGAGAAAAAGAGAGAAGGGGCAGTGCTACTATCCTTTTACCACACTTGTGCTTCAAAGTAGCACAATGATCTTCATGATAGAGAGTCTCTCATTTTGTCACTTTCATATACTAGTGGGAATTTTTCATTATGGAACTTGGCTTGTATATTCCAATGATGGGCTTCCTCAAAATGCCCTAGGTCTTCATGAGAAAGCGAGTTGGATGCACACCCACTTAGTTTCTTTTGTTGAGCTTTCACATACTTATAGATCTAGTGCATCCATTGCATGGCAATCCCTACTAACTCACATTGATATCTATTGATGGGCATCTTCATAGCCCGTTGATACGCCTAGTTGATGTGAGACTATCTTCTCCTTTTTGTCTTCTCCACAACCACCATTCTATTCCGCCTATAGTGCTATATCCATGGCTCACGCTCATGTATTGCGTGAAGATTGAAAAAGTTTGAGAGTGTCAAAAGTATGAAACAATTGCTTGGCTTGTCATCGGGGTTGTGCATGATTTAAGTACTTTGTGTGGTGAAGATGGAGCATAGCCAGAATATATGATTTTGTAGGGATAACTTTCTTTGGCCATGTTATTTTGAGAAGACATAATTGCTTTGTTAGTATGCTTGAAGTATTATTATTTTTATGTCAATATAAACTTTTTTCTTGAATCTTTCGGATCTGAATATTCATATCACAATTAAGAAGAATTACAATGAAATTATACCAACTAGCATTCCACATAAAAAATTATCTTTTTTATCATTTACCTACTCGAGGACGAGCAGGAATTAAGCTTGGGGATGCTTGATACGTCTCCAACGTATCTATAATGTTTGATTGCTCCATGCTATATTATCTCCTGTTTTGGGCAATATTGGGCTTTATTATCCACTTTTATATTATTTTTGGGACTAACCTATTAACCGGAGGCCCAACCCAGATTTGTTGTTTTTTTGCCTATTTCAGTGTTTCGAAGAAAAGGAATATCAAACGGAGTCGAAACGGAACGAAATCAACTGGAGAAGTTATTTTTGGAAGGAAAGCTACCGGATAGACTTGGACCCCACGTCAGGAGCAAAGGGAGGTGCTCACGAGGGTGGGGGCGCGCCCACCCCCTAGGGCGCGCCCCCTGCCTCGTGGGCCCCCCGAAGCTCCACTGACGTACCTCCTGTACCCATATATACTCACGTACCCTAAAACTTCTAGACCGGATAATAGACCGGGAGTTCCGCCACCGCAAGCCTCTGTAGCCACCAAAAACCTCTCGGGACCCTGTTCCGGCACCCTGCCGGAGGGGGGGAACCCTCACCGGTGGCCATCTTCATCATCCCGGTGCTCTCCATGATGAGGAGGGAGTAGTTCACCCTCGGGGCTGAGGGTATCTACCAGTAGCTATGTGTTTGATCTCTCTCTCTCTCGTGTTCTTGATTTGGCACGATCTTGATGTATCGCGAGCTTTGCCATTATAGTTGGATCTTATGTTGCTTCTCCCCCTCTTATCTCTTGTAATGGATTGAGTTTTCCCTTTGAAGTAATTTTATCGGATTGAGTCTTTAGTGGCTTAAGAACACTTGATGTATGTCATTCCATGCGTATCTGTGGTGACAATGGGATATCACGTGATTCACTTGATCTATGTTTTGGTGATCAACTTGCGGGGTCCGCCCATGAACCTATGCATATGGGTTGGCACACGTTTTCGTCGTGATTCTCCGGTAGAAACTTTGCGGCACTCTTTGAGGTTCTTTGTGTTGGTTGAATAGATGAATCTGAGATTGTGTGATGCATATCGTATAATCATACCCACAGATACTTGAGGTGACATTGGAGTATCTAGGTGACATTAGGGTTTTGGTTGATGTGTGTCTTAAGGTGTTATTCTAGTACGAACTCTAGGGCTGTTTGTGACACTTATAGGAATAGCCCAACGGATTGATTGGAAAGAATAACTTTGAGGTGGTTTCGTACCCTACCATAATATCTTCGTATGTTCTCCGCTATTAGTGACTTTGGAGTGACTCTTTGTTACATGTTGAGGGATAGTTATATGATCCAATTATGTTATTATTGTTGAGAGAACTTGCATTAGTGAAAGTATGAACCCTAGGCCTTGTTTCCTATCATTGCAATACCATTTAAGCTCACTTTTACCACTTGTTACCTTGCTGTTTTTATATTTTCAGATTACAAAAACCTATATCTACCATCTGTATTGCACTTGTATCACCATCTCTTTGCCGAACTAGTGCACCTATACAATTTACCATTGTATTGGGTGTGTTGGGGACACAATAGACTCCTTGTTATTTGGTTGCAGGGTTGCTTGAGAGAGACCATCTTCATCCTACGCCTCCCACGGATTGATAAACCTTAGGTCATCCACTTGAAGGAAATTTGCTACTGTCCTACAAACCGCTGCACTTGGAGGCCCAACAACGTCTACAAGGAGAAGGTTGCGTAGTAGACATCATGGCCAAAGGGCTACCTTCCGGCCTTGGCGGACCAGGAGAAATCCTTCGTGATGACACCTCAGGGTCGTCCGCCTCATGAGGCTGGGAGACAGGGGAGGCGTTTCGCTCTCCTTCATCTCCGGGAGAAGATCCCCCGAAGACGAACTCTGTCGAGAAGGGCTACGATCCGAACTGCAAGACATACATCTTGGTTATTGTCCTCGGAGATGAAATATGATATATTCACCAAAAGTACTCTTATTCACTTACAGCTCGTTGGAGGGCCGATCCCCTTGCGGGCATTGTGCGATAAGAATGCCCTCCGGGGCAGGGCCTCCTGGCGAGGGTTTCTTCCCTCGTTTTGAAACCCTCGTTTCTGAATCTTTAGAGGCGGTCCTCTTCCTTCCCTGGGGAGAGGGAATTTTAGATTCTTCTCCCCGGTTATCCTCCTTCGCAGAGACACTAATTCCCCCGGTTTGGAAAAGTAACGTGTGAGGCCCGCTTTCATCTTCTTTATTCCTCCCTTTATCTTCCTCTGATGGCACATGATAGGGTGCATGCTCAAGCATCCTGGCTAGCACAGGATCCAGTGATCCTTCGGGAAGGGGGGCCGAGCACCTGATCAGCTTCGCCTTTTTTACCAGTCCTGGTCAAAAAGCGACTTTTCAGAATGATGTTGTGATAAATAAAAAGACAGCATGTTCGGCTGCGGAATTACTTACATGGGTATCTGGACGATTGCAGTTTAGACCCGCATCCTCGATGGTGTTCGGACACTTTATTCGTGATCCGAAGAACAATCCATACATCCCTTCGAGCGTCATGCCGAAGAATTGCTGAATAGTTTGCGGACCTTCCAGGATGAACTCCCACATGCGGAGAGGTCGACGTTGGCATGGCAGGACCCGACGAACTAGCATGACTTGCATTACCTTGACAAGGCTGACATCTCTCTCGAGGAGATCTCGGATGCGACTCTACAATGTTGGCACATCATTAACAAGGGATCTCGAGGAGATCCCTTGTTGACCCATGACGCCAGTTGTGGCGGGGGGCCCGAACGGAAGGCGAGGGGAGCTACCCACTTAACACTTCGGGGAGCTGTGATGTAAAACCACTCCTGCTGCCATAATTTGGACGTCTCCGGGAAGGAACCCTTTGGCCATGGGGCACCGGAGCCTTTGCTTATTACGGCACCTCCGCACTTCGCGTGTCGCCCATCGATTATCTTCGTCTTCACATTGAAGGTCTTGAGCCATAAGACGAAGTGTGGGGTAATGCGGAGGAAGGCCTCACACACAACGATGAAAGACGAGATGCGAAGGATGGAATCTGGAGCTAGATCATGGAAATTGAACCCATAATAGAACATAAGCCCTCTAACAAAGGGATCAAGACAAAAGCCTAGCCCTCGGAGGAAGTGGGAAACAAATACGACACTCTCGTTGGGTTCGGGAGAGGGGATGACCTGCCCTTGAGCAGGCAGCCTGTGCGAGATTTCGGCGGTCAGATACCTGGCTTCTCTTAGCTTCTTGATGTCGTCCTCTGTGACAGAGAAGGCCATCCACCGGCCTTGAAGGTTTGATCCAGACATGGTTGATGGTCCGAAGGCTTAGCCTGAGCCTTGAGTGTTGGAATTCGAGGTGGGGGAAAGGAAGGACCAAGAGCGATAAGAAAAGGATAGGCCTTGGCCCCTTTATAAAGAGGGTGAATATCAAGCGTCCTCCGCGTGGCCGTTTGGAACTTGCCTAAAATCGAGGAGTCATACCAGCAGGCACAATTGGGATACCCACACCTGTATTGATGAGATCCCGCGATAAGGGGAACACGATCTCTGCTTCGACAAGACGTGCCAATAAAACCGCCTCGCAACACATGCAGTGGCAGGCTGGGAAAAATGGTTCATAATGACCAGACCATGGTAGGACGTCACGCTGCGAAAAGTTGTCAGCAGATTAGATTTGTGGAAATATTATACTCTCTACGGTGGTGCGTGGAATTTGTTTTGCAGAGCCGGACACGATCCTTGTGTTCGAAATCTTCTATGGAGTATTCAGAGGAGGAACCCGCCTTGCAATGCCTGGTTCAGGGGCTACTGAGGGATTCCTTGATTAGGGGGTCCTCGGACTGCCATACTATATCCTTTGGCTGGACTGTTGGACTATGAAGATATAAGATTGAAGACTTCGTCCCATGTCCGGATGGGACTCTCCTTTGCGTGGAAGGCAAGCTTGGCAATTAGGATATGTAGATCTCCTCCCTTCTAACCGACTCTCTGTAACCCTAGCCCCCTCCGGTGTCTATATAATCCGGAGGGTTTAGTCCGTAGGGCAACAACAATCATAATCATAGGCTAGCTTCTAGGGTTTAGCCTCTACGATCTCATGGTAGATCAACACTTGTAATACTCATATCATCAAGATCAATCAAGCAGGAAGTAGGGTATTACCTCCATCAAGAGGGCCCGAACCTGGGTAAACATTGTGTCCCCCGCCTCCTGTTGCCATCCGCCTTAGACACACAGTTCGGGACCTCCTACCCGAGATCCGCCGGTTTTGACACCGACAACGACGACTGGCACTGGGCCAATGGGCCGGCTGGGCTGCACAGTGCCAGGTAGGTCGGCCCAGGTAAGCTTTCTTTTCTATTTCGTTTCTGTTTTCTATTTCTGACATTTGTTTTTTCTTTAAAACTAATACTAAACTAATTTATTTTCTCATGCCAATGTTTGTAGGAGCTAGTGGTATTATTCCAGATCTCCTCAACAACTAGCATAATTTTTGGACATATATTATATATATAACATATATATATATACATCGAATGCAAATAATTATGCATTAATTCCGAATGGCCAAAATAAATATTTAAGAGTTCTTAAAAATATTGGTTTGAATTTTACCTCTGACGAATATTTTCAGAGAGAGATATGAACATTTTCTTGGACCTTTTTGGAGCAATGTTTATCTAGGTTATTACCAGAAATGATTTCTTAGTGTTTCACAAATCCCCTTTCCAAATTTAAATGAAATTTAAACATGATGCACACATGACTAGCTAGTCTAAGTCATACTAGAACTAGGGATGTGACAATAATGGTGTTTACGAACGTCGTAACCGTACTTTATTAGATATGGTGCGATCCATGATGTCTCTTACCGATTTACCATTATCATTTTGGGGTTATGCATTAGAGACAACTGCATTCACGTTAAATAGGGCACCATCTAACTCCGTTGAGACGACACCGTATGAACTATGGTTTGGCAAGAAACCTAAGTTGTCATTGTCGGTGTCAAAACCGACGGATCTCGGGTAGGGAGTCCCGAACTGTGCGTCTAAGGCGGATGGTAACAGGAGGCGGGGGACACAATGTTTACCCAGGTTCGGGCCCTCTCGATGGAGGTAATACCCTACTTCCTTCTTGATTGATCTTGATGATATGAGTATTACAAGAGTTGATCTACCACGAGATCGTAGAGGCTAAACCTTAGAAGCTAGCCTATGGTATGATTGTTGTTGTCCTACGGACTAAACCCTCCGGTTTATATAGACACGGAGGGGGCTAGGGTTACACAGAGTCGGTTACAAGGGAGGAGATCTACATATCCGTATTGCCAAGCTTGCCTTCCACACCAAGGAGAGTCCCATCCGGACACGGGTCAAAGTCTTAAATCTTGTATCTTCATAGTCTAACAGTCCGGCTAAATTACATAGTCCGGCTCTCCGAGGACCCCCTAATCCAGAACTCCCTCAGTCATTTCTGAAAGGTTGGGGTTGTGATGCTTATGTGAAAAAGCTTCAAGCCTGATAAGCTCGAACCCAAATCGGAGAAGTGCATCTTCATAGGATACCCAAAAGAAACTGTTGGGTACACCTTCTATCACAGATCCTATGGCAAGATCTTTGTTGCTAAGAATGGATCCTTTCTAGAGAAGGAGTTTCTCTTGAAAGAAGTGAGTGGGAGGAAAGTAGAAATTTATGAGGTAGTTGTACCTCCTCTAGAATTGGAAAGTAGCTCATCACAGAAAACCATTCCCGTGATGCCTACACCAACTAGTGAGGAAGCTAATGATAATGATCATGAAACTTCGGATCAAGTAACTACCGAACCTCGTAGGTCAACCAAAGCATGTTCCACACCAGAGTGGTACAGTAATCTTGTTCTCGAAGTCACGTTATGGTACGTCTCCAACATATCTATAAAATTTTGAAGTATTCATGTTGTTATATTATCATTCTTGGATGTTTTACAATCATTTTATAGCAAGTTTATATCATTTTTTGGGACTAACCTATTAACCTAGTGCCCGTTACTTTTGCTTGTTTTTTACATCGCAGGAAATCAATATCAAACGGAGTCCAAACACCGCGAAACTTTTTGTGGATTTTTTGGACCAGAAGTCCACCAATGGGCCAGAGCTGCTCCTGGGGGGGGTGCTCCGAGGGGGGCACAACCCACCAGGGCATGCCTGGGCCTCCAGGCGCGCCCTGGTGGGTTGCTCACCTAGCTATGACTGACTTCTTGATCCGGCTTGCACGCCTTATTACAAATTACTTGGGGGCTTCCTGCTCATTGAGCATAGCTATGACAACCCTATTGATTCAGCTTATACGCCTGGTTACAAATCACTTGGAGGGTATTTCCCGAGTTAAAGGTACCAAAGAGAAATTGCTGCAATGCGCAGTTCAAACATAGGTATCCGCCCTTGAGGGCTTATTATATATCACTTGGGGGCTTCCTGTTCAATGAACATAGCTTTACTTGCCCTTTTGATCTTGGACGGCAGTTGTATTCACCAAAAATCCTGGTTATCCTGCCTTTGTTTGTCTGCCACTCCGACCAGGTAATCCTGGAATGACCCACCATACTCTTGACAGTCAATCTTATAAAGACCCTCAACTTATCAAAGTTACAATGGCGGTTGGTCATGTGAGGCCCGACTTACAGGTTTGAATAAAGGATTAACTCAGTGGTTGTGTGGCCCCTGAACATCACTTGATATTGAGGCTTGGCAGCCTATGAATGCCTTGTTTTTTCTGATTTATTTATTTTCTATGAAGATTGTTTTGGTTTATCTTCTTGTACCATATTAACATATGGTTTAGAATGATTCAGGCCATCTAGCCTTAATCCATATAGCTCATATTGGAGCATATTTGGGGTTTTGATAACCCATTCTAGCTTTGGACGTTAAGTCGCCAGTATACTTGGATTGTGCACTTGGAGTTATGCGCTCTAAGTCTTTGTGCTGTCATCCTCACCGGATATGGCGATGTAAGCCGGCAATATGAACCGATTTCACAGGCCACGTAGCCTTGATTATATGACTCATCATTGAGCATCTTTGGGTTTGATAACCCGCGCTGATAGCGGACGTTAAGTCACCAACATATCTTTGCCTTGAGCAATCAAAATCATGATATTGCATGCACCTACGGGTCAATACCCGTGATGGATTATAATTATTGAAGTATCACCATGATGTCAATCTCCAGGTATGTTTTTCAACAATTGTATGAATATTTGGGGTTTGATAACCTGCCCTGGCTATGGCTTTAAGTCGCCAATATACTTTGGATTGCGCAATTGGAATCATGCGCTTATAAATCTTTAGGTTCTCACCCTCACTGGATATGGCAATATAAGCCGACAGTATAAGTTAATTCTACAGGTATATTTTCCTAGTTACAAGAATATGCGAGGTTTGATAACCCGCTCTGGCTTTTGAATTTAAGTCGCCAGTATATTTTGGCTTCGATGGCCTTAATTCTAGTCTTTTCCATAATTGCATAAGACTATATTATGTCTGGGTTGTTACCCGCCCTGGTTTTTGACGTTTAGTCGCCAGGGTATATGTTGTTTAAACTTTGTGGAGGACATGCAGAGCTATGACTTACATAAATGATTAAGTTCAAACCCAGCATCAAGGATTAAAATTGGTGTTTCAAAAGGGCTGTCAATTCTTGATTTTTACAAAGGCATAAGCCACCGGGTTGCAAAAGTCCTGGATTACAATTTATGCACATTATGTCGCCATCGGCTACGATCCACTGAGTATATAAAATCTGGATTTACCCATCAACAAACATGATCTTGTGATTATTTTCACACCAGGTTATATTCTTCCAATCTTTAATAGCCACATATGGCTGGATTTTTCATTATGGTTGTTATAACCACTATTGAATGATTGAGGTTTTCATACCAAATTATATTATTCCAAACTTAAATAGCTAATATGGCTAGATTTTTATTATGGTTATCAATAACCAGTATTATGATTAAGGTTTTCAAAAACCATTTTAGAGCACTGGCTATTATTTATTCATCCAAGAGTACATGCTCACAGCAGAGAGCATGATTTAATATTGAATATGCAGAGGCTTGCAGCAACATCCTCCGGACAATGGATATGATTTTATTTTACAATGGAAGGAATAGTCCCGAGTGGCTGCAGGCACACGACCCGACACTTGGGGGCTACATTATTCAAATCATGATTATATCAAATATGGAAGTCCCATGTCGCTACAAGCTAATGCAAGGTCGTTTTTAACTCACCTTATTGAAGAACCGACTCATCACATCGTAATGAGATGGCCCTTGGAGGCTACTAATTAATCCTGTCAAAGGTAACCCGAAACTTGGGAGCTACATCATTTGGTGTTATTTTTTGAAGTACACATAAAGTACCAGCTCAGTATTATCTTACTGAGTCGTCCCTTGGGGGCTACACGTTGATGCTCAAATCTACATGATCATATCTATAAAGTCCCTGCTCATTATTGCATAATGACCCGGCACTTGGGGGCTACATATGTGAAGTACAAAATATTCAGTTTATGACTGGTGGCTTACATGAACAACCTGGGTTTCTCCAAAGTTGTAGCATTAACATTAAAGAAAGTCTTAAGCTGTTACTACACTCCCTTCTTAAGACTTGGGGGCTATAGGTGATACACATATAAGGGAGGGACACTTTCAAGCTTGGTGTTAGCAACAATTATGACCCGGTGCCATCAATATTTACAAACCGGTAATTTTGGCAATCATAACTCGGCAAGCTATACATCTTTAAATCGGCTGAAAATCAGATGAGTATTTCAACACCAACATTTTTATCAAGATAGAGCATTGGAAGTTGAGTCAAATGGATTATTCTTTAAAATATTTTTCTGCAGGAAGCGAATGTCAGCAAATTGATTATGAAGCTGGTGTATTGACCCAGAATTTTCAGAAGAAGTGCCTGGATTTTTTGCATTGGCAAAATTTGAACATATCTGCTAAAGGAGATTTGTTATGAGTTCATGGGCACGTATCAAGAAGGAAATGACAAGGACATAAGGATGATCAGGTGCCGATTCAGGAAAACATTTAACCCGGAGCACAACTTGTCAAATTTATTCTTGCGTTTATTTTTGCAGGATCGGTTTAACATGGATAAATCCAAATTAAACTGGGGGCTAATGTCGGGGATATACCACGTGGTATGACCCAGCCGGAAGTATGACCCGGACGGACTTGGTGACTCATTGGTGACCCGCTCTGATTTGGCGACTCACTAAGTGACCCACCCGGAGCTCTCCACTCACTGATGACCCGGTCGGGCTTGGTGACTCATTGGTGACCCGGCAGATGGGTCAAAGGAGCGACAAGACCCGGTGGCCCAGAAGGCGGTTCATGGAAGGCCGGCTCGTGTTATGGTGGGTTGGCTTAAGATGAAAGGCATAAGAAATATTCCCTTACCAAAGAAGCAAGACTAGGACTCCACTTGTAATAGAGTACTCCAAAACCTATTAGGACTAGTCATGTAAACCCGCCCCCCAACTTATATAAGGAGGGCAGGACACCCCAAGAGGGAAAGATGGAGATAGAGAAGTCAATAGCTCTCGAAATAGAGGTAGCGAAAGAGCACCCTTGTAATCGAGAGCATCATCATCATCATCATCAATATCAATGAAGGAGGATGTTGGCTTTTACCTCCACCGCGAGGGGCCGAACCTAGGTAATACCTCATGTCTCTCATCCCACTCAACCCCTCTCAAGCTATCACATAGATGTGTTGGCCTCACAACTAAGTCCTGACACTAAGGACATCTGCCGTGACAAATCCACCACACGGCCCCCAAGAATGAACTGTGCTGCAAAGATCTTAGAGAGAAAATCAGGTTCATGTAAAGGTTGTTTTCTCATAAACTGACCCAAACCCTGTAACTGAACTTTGATGATCTTAATGGGGTTCATAGGAAATATAGCACCACCATTGAAATAATTTTCCACCAAAGCAGGTGTTTAGATTCTCTTGAACATATGTCCCATCCAAATGAGAAGATTAGCATCAGAAACATCAGCAATAGTGACCGAAGCACCTCCAGCTCTGAAGAATAACAGACGAGCAGCAGGATTGCCATTAAGAAAAGCATCAGCCAGGGCCTCCACTGACTCAATCTCAGACTCAAACGACCACACATCAGACAAATTATCAGTAACATTATGCTCAGGGTCCACGCCATCCATCAGAGATGGGCGATCATACTGAAAGAAGCTTCTGAAGCTGAAACCAGAGTAAGGTGGAGGTATAACAGGCCACAACCTCCATCCATTCTCCCGCAGTTCCTCTTAACACTACTAGGAAAAGGTCTAAAGATAGGATTGACACTAATGGTGCACAGAGATGTGGTGCGCCACTACTATATACTAATGGCGCACCAGGTGGAGATACGCCATTAGTGTGGAAGACACTAATGGCGCACCAGGAAAAAGGTGCGCCACTAGTAAAACAATTTTTTTTCATTTTCTCAAACATACTAATGGCGCATCCGGGCAAAGTGCGCCATTAGTAGTTAGAACTACTAATGGCGCACCGGCTATAGAGTGCGCCAGTAATTTTTGTTAACTTTTAGGCAAAACTACTAATGGCACACCGTTGCATAGTGCGCCATTACTAGTTTAAACTACTAATGGCGCACTGTGCCACGGTGCGCCATTAGTATAAAAATTATTTTTTTACTTTTCTGCAAAACTACTAATGGCGCACCACCTGCAGGTGCGCCATTAGTAACCAGGGTTACTAATGGCGCATTTGAAGGTGGTGCGCCATTAGTAACCTGGGACCCCAACAAGATATTTTGGACAGCCACACCTACCCACTCACTTTCCCCACTTCATTCCCTCCACCTCCTTCTCCAAGCTTTCGGCTGCCTCCTCCTCCTCACCTCATTTCCACCATAGATTCATCAAAATTAAGTGGTGAAATTACCTTTTTTGATAGGTAAGTAAGGGGAAAGCTATCTTCATGATGTAGATCTACTTTTTTCTCCCTAGCTCGCTCCAACAACGTGCACATGCACTTTTTGTGGCCTAGCTAGATCTATGTATGTTTGTGGTGTTGCATGTGTTTGTGGTGTTGCATATATGTTTGTGTTTGCAGGTACCGGTATTTGAAATGCGATAGTTGCCAATATTTTGCCGGAATGTTGATTCATTTCCGTTTCGGTGAGAATTTTGGCACTATGCTTTCTTTTTGGTCCTATTTTTCGGGAAGGTCATGCCAAATTTTTTCTTGGTTCTAAAATATCGTTTTGCTCTACCCCGCAGGGGACCATGGTCCGCACGATGACCGAAGGCATCGTGAATAGGTTTTTGAGCTCCGCGAAGGCCGAGATGCTTCAAAAGAACGAGACGAAGATAAGATGTCCGTATCGAAGATGCAAGCTGAAGAGCCTTATTGCGGACCCGGATTTCGGGCAGGTGCGGGACCACCTGCTCTTGCGTGGTTTCATGGATGGCTATCAGTGGCAAGGTGATGAAGATGACTATGAAGTTGTCCATGGGGCCCGGGCAAGAAATGAGGAAGGGCAACAAGACAAGTAGCACCGCGGCGAGGGCGGGCGAGAAGACGAAGAATCTCCAGGACATGATCACGACGGTGATGCTGTACACAGTCATCATGTAGAAGATATCGTACATGATGATGAGGAAGATCAAGATGAAGGGCATGATCATGAGGATGAAGATGCCGGAGCAGACGACGATGGAGGCTGGGTGCAGGACCCTCATATTCAAGAGCTGCCTCTCAAGCATACGGATAACGCAAGAGATGCCGCCCGAGAGAAAGCCAAGCTGGATCAACTGGAGATAGACGCGGTTACTCCATTGTATGAAAGATGTAGGCCTGAGGATACCCGCCTGAAAGTAACGCTCATGGCTCTGGAGATGAAGGTAAAACACAAAATGACCAACGCATGCTTCGACGAGAACATGTCATTCTAGCACGAACGTCTTCCCAAGGGGAACAAGTGCCCGACCAGTTTCAAGGAGGCGAAGAAAATCGTGTGTCCTCTGGATTTACCGCACGTGAAATACCATGTGTGCATGAACAATTGCATCATTTATCGGGACGAGCACGCGGAGTCTAGCATATGTCCGGTGTGCAGCGTCACTTGATACAAAGAAAAGGAAGAAAGCTCCTCAAAAATCGGTGTGGTACTTTCCGATCACTCCTCGTCTGCAGCGGTATTTCGTGGACCCTAAGGTAGCAAAGCTCCTGCGTTGGCACGCGGATAGGGAGGAGAAGATGCGGGAAGATGACGGCAATGATCCGAAGATAAATAAAAAAGACAAGATGTTGAGTCACCCTAAGGATGCGAGCCAGTGGCAAGCGTTGAACTTCGAAGACCCAGAATTTGGGATGGATCCAAGGAACATCGTGCTTGGCGCGAGCACCGATGGAGTCAATCCGTTTGGCAGCCAGAGAAGCACACATAGCACCTGGCCTATGTTTGTGTGGATGTACAACCTTCCCCCTAGTTGTGCATGAAGAGGAAGTACATTCACATGAGTATGATAATTGAAGGGCCGAAACAACCAGGGAACGACATCAATCTGTATCTGGGGCTGCTGAAAGAGGAGATAGACACACTGTGGAAAACGCCAGCCAATACGTGGGACGCTGCAGAGAAAGAATATTTCCCTATGAGAGTCGCACTGCTCACGACGGTGCGCGACTATCTCGGTTACGGATATCTCGCGGGGCAGGTGGTCCACGAATTTTCTGGATGCGTCGGGTGCATGGATGACACAACGTATCGCCAGCTAGATAGAGATCCCGGGTCTTCAAAAACCGTGTTCATGGGACATCGAAGGTGGCTTCGCGACGATGACCCGTGGAGGAAACGCAAGGATCTGTTCGATGGTGAAAAGGAACCCCAAAAACGCCCGCGTACGAGGAGCGGTGAGGAAATAGACGAGATGTTGAAAAATTGGAAAGATTGCCCACTGCCGGGAAAGAAGCAAAAGGCGCCAGAGCTGGGAATGAAGCGAAAGGCGCCAGAGCCGCTGCTGAAGGTATGGAAAACGAGGTCTGTTTTCTGGGACTTGCCGCAATGTGTGCCTCACAGCCTTGATGTCATGCATATCATGAAGAACATGTGGGAGAGTCTGCTTGGTACCCAGCTCAACATGCCAAAGAGGACCAAAGATGGGCCGAAAGCAAGGGAAGACTTGAAATCAATGGGCATCAGGCAGGAGCTTCACGCTGACGATGATGATGATGATGATGATGATGATGAGGTGAAACAGGACACAGAAAGTCGTCGCAAAGGCAAAAAGGCCAAGAAGACTAGAAATGACTACCCTCCCGCGTGCTTCACTCTAAGTCAGGAGGAGATCGAGCAGTTTTTCACCTGCCTTGTAGGAGTAAAACTTCCTTACGGTTACGCGGGGAAGATAAGCATATACCTAGACCCAGCGAAGCAGAAGTTCAGCGGGATGAAGTCTCACGACTGTCACATGCTGATGACGCAGATACTTCCAGTTGCAATCCGTGGGATCATGGACGTGCACGTCCGTGAAACGCTATTTGGCCTATGCAACTTTTTCGACGTCATCTCTCAGAACTCGGTTGGCGTGAGGCAACTCAGAAGGCTACATGAAGAGATCGTGGTGATACTATGCGAGCTTGAGATGTACTTCCCGCCCGCATTCTTCGACGCTATGGTGCATCTGCTGGTCCATATCGTGGAGGATATCATCCAACTCGGGCCGACGTTCCTGCACAGCATGATGCCGTTCGAAAGGATGAATGGTGTCATCAAAGGATATGTTCGCAACATGTCACGTCCAGAGGGAAGTATAGCCAGGGCCTTTCTGACCGAAGAGTGCATCTCCTACTGCACGAATTATCTAGGCATCGAGAACCCCGTTGGTCTGCCCGTCAACAGGCACCTCGGCAGGCTCGCTGGATGGGGTCACCGTGAGGGTCGCCGTGAAATGCATGTCGACTTCGAGGGTCGACTCGCCGACTTTGAAAGAGCAAACCTAGTCGCGCTACAACACATAGACGTGGTCGATCCTTGGGTGGTAGAGCACAAAACCTTTATTGAGAAGACGTACAATGACCGAGGCCAACAGAGGACGGACGGAGATATAATCAAAGAGCACAACTCATGTTTCACGCGTTGGTTCAAGCAGAAGCTTCTGTCGTACCCTTTACATGAGGATTCTTCCACGGAAGAACAACTCATATTCGCCTTGTCACAGGGCGCCGAGCACAACCTGATGACCTATGAGGCTTACGATATCAACGGCTACACATTCTACACCGAGGACAAGGACATGAAGAGCGATGGTTATCAGAACTCCGGGGTAACGATGGAATCCTACACCGGTAACGACAAGGACAGATACTACAGAAGGATCGAGGAGATCTGGGAGCTAAGCTACACTGGAGAGAAGGTCCCGATGTTCCGTGTCAGATGGGCCAAGAGCGTCCTAAAAGAAGACCGGTATTTCACCACCATGGTTATACCCGAAGCCAAATTCAAGACCGCGAGCGCAAATGTCACCGTGAAAAATGAGCCATGGGTACTGGCTTCCCAAGTGGACCAATGCTTCTTCATTACCGACCCGTCAAAGCCCAGTCGTGTTGTCGTGAGGAGAGGCAAAAGGAAGATCATCGGAATGGATGGAGTAGCCAATGAGCAAGACTTCAACATGTACGGCGACCCAAAGATCGAACATGACGACGACGATGAAGTAGCAGCACACACCACAAGAAGAAGCAGGACCACCCTACCTAAAGGACGTCCGTTCCACAGAAGAACTCCATTTGCGAAAAGAAGGGCAAGAAGATTGTGAACAGATAGCTAGCTAAGATCGATTGTATTTAAATCATAGTCTTCATTTCTCTATTGTATTTCATGGGAACTTTTTGATATCATGAATATTTTTAAATTTCACGGGCACTTTTTGAATTCATGAGGACACTCGATCTCGATACCCCTCCACCGCCGCCGACGAGCACCCGGCCCCCCGCACCCTCCCCCGCTCCACCGCCGCCAACGGGCTCCCCCCGCACCCTCCCCTGCTCCACCGCCGCCGCCGATGATATTTTCAAGTAACCAATTTGAACATTTTTTTAAAAAAATCATTACTGTTTTTATAAAAAATTATTACCGTTATGATTTAAACAAGTTTGAACAGATTTAAACACAAATAAATATCAAACAACATTTAAAATGCAAAAAATAATATTGCGGAGCCTGGGAATCAAACCCAGCACCTCCTGGTGTGTGTGCTGCGTGATGACCAGTCGGGCTAGTGGGCAGGTTCTGATGTGGATAGGGTTAGGTTGTAGATAGGGCTAGTGGGCTAGATTAAAACAAAATTCTAATGGCGCACTGAGGGGAGGTGCGCCATTAGAATAGTCGTACTTATGGCGCACCGATGGGAGGTGCACCATTAGAACCCTCCCCCCTAATCCACCTACTGCCCTCGCCAGACACTTCGTCCTTCCTCTCCCTCCACCGCGCCGCTCCCTCCCTCGTCCCTCCCTCCACCGCGCCGCCGCCGCTGCCCCGACCCATGGCGCCGCAGCCGCCCACGTGCCCCCGCCGCCTCCCTCTCCCCTTCCTCCCCCTCGAGCGCCGCCTCCCCCTACGTGCGCCGCCTCCCGACCCATGACGCCGATGCCGCGCCTCCTCATCGCGCACGGGGCGCTCTTCGTCGCGCTCTCCTCTCCAACCACGACGCCGGCCACCTGCTCCTCACCAACCACGACGCCGGCCACCTGCTCCGTCATCTCCGGCAGAGGTTACTCCACCTAGCTGCAGCACTCGTGCGCTTGGCGGCTAGGGTTTGCCTCCAGCCCCTCCCCTCCCCCATCAACGAGAGGAGCATCCGGTGCCCCCGCCCTCGAGTTCATCGACGATGCCGTCCTCCAGCTGCAGCCGCCGCAGCCGCCGTCCTCCCGCCCAGGTACCTCTCCTCCTTCCTCCTTCCTCCCTCTCCTGTGTTCCTACGTTCCTAGATTCCTAGGTTCAGACAGACAGTAATTTGTTCCTTTTCTTCTAAAATTGACAAATTTATCAGTCTCTGTTCCCTGGGTAATGATGCATGGATTCGTGATGGCCGCAGATAAACACCTGCAACGCCTTCTACTGTGACTACTTCACCCCCCAACTCCACCTGTAATGTCTGAATTTTGTTACTGATGATGAAAACAGTAAAGTTTGTGCACTGTAAATTGACATATGGAAGTAATCTGTTAATCTGAATTTTGTTACTGATGAGGACAGGAGATTTGTGCACTGTAGTTTGTTAAGCTGGACAGCTTAGTAGCTAATGCATCTAGTTAACCAAAGTTTAGTTCTTGTGTACTGTTATTTGTTAATCTGTTACTCCATTTGTTACTGAATTTTTCTCTCAGGGTTTAGTAGTGAGAACATGCATGGTCCAGCATTCAGTTGGAGTATTGCCTAGGTTCAATTAGGTTTAGTAGTGCTACTAGGTTTAATATCGTTGCTCCTGTGCTATACTTTGACAGCCTGGAGTATTATTTCCAAATTGGAGTAGTAGTGACCATGTAGTGTAGTGCTGTGTACTGTAGTTCCCGCTCTTCTCAAATTGGGGTATGTAGTGTAGTGTAGTTCCCTCCTCAAATTACTTGCAAGCATATTGTAACTATTTTCACTCTGTCCTGAAGGTTTTTGACTACACAATCTGTGGTGACCCACACTCTGTTGGTTCATACTCATTTAGTTTGCTCGTGAAGGTATTATATGTTCACATGGTACATTTATGTTTTCAGCAGCTAATTGATGGTTTGATACATGATACATTTCATGCACAGGGTGCTAGAGCTGCACTTAACTTGCTAAAACCATCCCCTTGTTCTTACTGGTTATATAAATTCATTGATTGTCCTATGTTTTCTGTCAGGGTATTGTTCAGGAAGCTTGCTTGAGTTTGTGTCCTTTAATTTGTAAATCTGCAGTTCTAGCCACATTTAGGATAAGTTGTTGTATATACTGCATAAAGTTTAGCAAGAACAGGGCATCAACAGTGCTACTCTAGTATCTAGTTGGGGACGGACAAATGGACAGGGACAACAAACTATTAGTCTTAGGATTAACACTCCTCATATGGGATGAGAGGATTTTTTTAATGGCTTCTTGCAGTTTTGAAAATTCAGTTTATTCGGTTACTAAAAATTCAGTTAATTCAGTTAGGCACACAAATTTCAGAACTTTTGTTTGCTGTAACATATTGATGTGCTTTGTATGACCAAAGATACAGTTCAGATTTGAATTGTTTCAGAAATTGGTATGACAAAAGATGCTATTGTATAGAAATGGGCTGTTGTAGAACTGTTCTTCAACTTTACAGTGCTGTTGTATAGAAATATGCGGAATTTTCTGCTCTGATTGTTGCTCAAAGAAATTTAGCAAAAAATGGGGTCCTGGGAGACGCCGCTGCTGCTTGAGGCCCTTGAGAGGCCCTTCGTGTCCTGATGATTTTGCAGGTACCCCGAGAGGCCCTTGAGTTTGCCGGAATGTCGATTAACTTCCGTTCCGGCAAATTCGGGTACTCCATATGCCCTATTTTCAGCAAAGGTCATGCTGACATTTTCCGTGAATTTTAGCATGACTTTGCTAAAAATCGGACATATGAGGTACTTGCTACTAATGCATGGGCCGGGGTATCTTAGTACTTAATTAAGTAGGATCAACTGCCCCTTTATTCTTGCTGCATTAAACCATAGGTGGCAATAGAGCCAAGTGATTAGGCCCAACTTAGAAATTCTCCTCAGCATCGATAAACCCAACATAGGTGGCAATAGAGCCAACTGATTAGTGCCAAGTGATTAGGCCCAACCTAGGGTGCCTCAGCATCGATAAACCCTAAATGATGAAAACTTAGCATTTAGGGTGCCTCGGCGTCGACAAACCCTAAATGATGAAACCTTGGCATCTAGGGTGCCTCAGTGTCGATGAGAAACTAAATGATGTACGCTTAGGCTTTTAAGGTGCCTCGGCGTCGACAAACCCTAAATGATAAAAACTTAGCTTTTAGGATGCCTCGGTGTCGACAAACCCTAAATGATGAGACCATGATCTTGTTCCTTGACAATAACCAACTTTTTGACCAAACTTTTTTCCTATTTAGAGCGAAACATGGCCCACAACGATGAGGCCGGCGGTTCGGGCGGCAAGCAATTCTGGGAGCTGTCCCAGGAGTTGGAGGAACAACCTCACCGCTATGAGGACGCCGCGGAAGACACCGATCCTGACTACACAACCCCTAGTGGCGTCGGGGATGACACCACTGATGATGATGCCGCCGAGGATGCCACCACTGATGGTGCCACCGAGGATGCCACCACTGATGATGGCGGCGCATGCACAGATGGCAGCCAACCGAAGAAGCAACGGAAGGACCGGCGCCCGAACGCGCTTCGCACCGTCAGGGAGGAATTTACTGAAGTGAACTCCGACGGGCAACCGACGGCGCCCAAACAAGTAGTCAAGGGGTACTCGGTTCAGCTCGGGTGCATTCTCCGGAGCACCGCCTCGATCAACACCGAGAACCTAAGGCATAAGGACCGACGAAATTTACGCAGCCTCCTCTTCACGAAGCTGCACGAACGATACAAGTTCCCTGCTGAGTTTGCAAACACACGCCTCGCTGGGAATAAAGTGAACAGTGCCGCCCTCACGAAGATGAGCACGGCCCTGTCTACTTGGAGAAGCACGGTGAAGGCAATGATTGATAAAGGTGATAGTTATGACAAGATCAAGGCAAAATATCCTTTGATGAGCGAAGATGGCTACAAGGAGTTCAAGATCAAGTGCAAGAGCCCCGCAACCTCCGAATCAAGTCAGTGGGGGAAAGAAATGCGGCAGTTGAACTTAGGGGTCCACCAACTCGGTCCCGGCGGTTACAGAGTGGCGGAGCGTGCCGAGCAAGGCCTGCCGCCCCACTTCGAGAAATAAAGTGACAAGCAGACCAGGAACTTTCTCAAGGCCTGGTACAAGGAGGACCCGGTAACAAAGGAGCTTACCACGGATCCGAAGACCAAGCAGCTTGAGCTTGTTCTGGTAAGGAATACACCCCCGCGTAATTAGCTCCATATGGTTGCACTCTAATTAATCCCCAATATTTCTAAATGGTTCACGTTCCTTCCGTAGGACAAAGAAAGCAGTAGCGCGGGGTCGTCTCACAGCTCGCCTTTCGACACCCCTTTGAATAGGGCGCTGAACGTAATGAAAAAAAGGGATAAGCTCGATAAGCCGACGTCAGCTACTCGTGTGGCCTGCAAAGGATTATCCACAAAATGGTCATCATACTATACCGCTGGTGGGCGAAAGGAGAAAAAGACCAGCTCGGAAAGCTAGTCATGCGAGGTTGAAGCACTCAAGGCACAAGTGGCGCGGATTCCAGAGCTTGTCCAAGAGCAAGTGCAACAACAACTTGGAACGACGCTCAACACCATGGTGCCTACGTTGATTCATGGGCTGACGACGTGGATTGCGGGCGGCCAACAGGGGCCTCCCCCGGTTCCCAGCTTCATGGCCAGCAACTTGCACAGCGCGCAGGTGGCGCCATTGGTGTCTCCGGCGGCGCCATTGGTGTCTCCGGCGGAGGCGGTATTCATGTCTCCGGCGCCGGCACGGGCATTGGAGCTTAATGCACCTGGGTGTTCGCCGGAAGGCACCTCGCCAGCAAGCAGCCCCTCCGTCAATTGCACGCCCGTCGTTGGCGGTGCCTCGACATTAGCCGAGCTCGACGGCATCACGGTAACTAAGCCTCTCGGCCGATGACTTCATCTCCTTGCCTTTGACTGGGCATCCCTGACGCCCTACATGTTTTCGCAGGGCGCCGCCGACGTTCCTTGCACTCTTCTGCACTTCGTGGGCGGCGAGTTGGTCGATGTCGCCAAGGGTAGAATCGTTCAACCGGGCAAACCCATGTTCCACGGTAATCTGATGCCACCCATACTGTATAGGGTTGAAGTGGTTCGGGTGCTGCCAGGCTGCAACGAGCTATTACCTCCGATTCGACCTGCTGGGGCCGACGAAGAAGATGAGATGACCCTCAGCGCCTGCGTAAACTGGCCCCTGCTTTGGCCGAAGAGCCAGATTCGTTTGGGGGCGGGAGACACCACCCCACAGACAAGACCGCCAATCGTGCTGGCGCCAAGCCATGGCAAGAACGCCGCAACGCTACCGGAACTGCCGGACATCCCTATGGCACAGGATCCGGACAGCCCTATGGCACAGGATCCGGACGGCGACGACAACGACGACGGTACATTTACCAAAGTTGATAAGTACTTTGCCGAACATGGGTAAGCTGACGAGTTCTGCGGGCCTCTTTCTCAAGAACCCAACCAAGACGACCGCGATCTAGCTGGTACGGCGGAGAAATCCAATTGCAACAGGCGTCGTCTGGCGTTCAGTTCTCAGGACACGCCTCCAGCTCCCGCCTTCACCGAGCCTCAGATAGCTGAGGTGCAAAATATTATCAGCCCCAACATGCTCAAGAAGGCGATCTGTGAGCAGAACTCGGTCCCATTAAAGGAGATCAAGAAGAAGGGATGGAAACGAAAGACTAACAAGGGGGCCAGTGCGAGCCAGCCAGCACCGAGTTCGATTCGTGCTCAGGACGGGCCACCTTCACCTAAGGATATCTCGAGGAGGGTGCATGTGGCGGGTAGGGCGATGCTACCGCCAAATATGCTCAATGTTGCAACCGGTGCTATGCGGAGTCTGCACGACATTGTTCTTTCTTTGGAGAAGCGGCGTCTCAGAGAGAAGGATGTGGCATACCCGGTTTTCGTGGCCAAGGTGCCAGAGGGCAAGGGCTTTGTGGATGGCGACATCGGGGGTACGATCGTCCTGCGGTTTGATGACATCTTTGCTATGTTTAACCTTCATCCGCTGGACTACACCTTCGTTCGGCTGTTTTCGCTGAGTATGGAGATGCGGATCATTAGAGACATGACCCCAGACATCGTGATAGTCGACCCCTTTTACATGCGTGCCAAGCACTTGAGCAGCGCTGGGGACCGCCAAGTTGCGAGTTCACACCTTGAAGGCGTCATTCTGGCAAACGCGGATAAGGATAACTTCCTTGTGCCTTACTTTCCCGAGTAAGTCATCCCTTAACCGCCCCATAACATATGATTTCTTAGATTTCGATCGTTCTTTTTTTTAACATTCCGTGTTCCGTGCAGTGACACACATTGCACACTCATCCTCTTAAGCCCGAAATATTCCATGGCCACGTATTTAGACCCGAACCATAACTCCAAGATAGACTACACAAATGTCAAGAAAGTTCTTGATGATGTTCTCCCCGGCTATGCCAAATCTGGAGGCACCTTCACCAGGGCAGTTCGTAAGTATGGCAAGCACATGTTCTCACACAATACGAAGTTCTGCTGCGTCAAGCAGCCGCTTGGCGGTCAGTAGGATGCCTACTACGCCCTCCATCACATGCGGGCGATCGTAAGGGACCATCATCACCTTCTGCTACCAGATAATCTCAAAGATTGGGCCGCCAGCTTGTCGGCAATCCAGGACGCGGACCTCAGACAAGAATTCTTTCGCATCCAGTCGGAGTTTGCGGACATCATCCATCGAGATGTCCTTCATACCTCGGGGTAGTTCTTCCTCAGATATCAACCGTCCAACAGTGAGATAGATGAAACGCTACAAATGCAGGGTGACAACGCCCACGATTTCATGACCATCACGAAAGACGGCGGCTTCATCCACGCTCCTGTCCGATGAGTCGACTCGAAAGTAGTGATGTGTAGTTCTGAAACATTGATTGGCTCATGTTGTAATTAAACTTTAATGAATTCGTATATCTCTTTGGTTTGGACAGTTGTTCAACTTAGATGTAATCGATGCTATTTATTAGTAGGACCATGAATCGTGCTATTAATGTCTTGCTTTTCTCTTCCGATCCTTTTGTTGCATACTTACATATTGCTTATGTATTGTCTGTTGTTTGGCTTGTGCATAGAGATGCCGTCGTATGTCGTGTACAAGGGTAAGGTTCCCGGAGTCTACGACGACTGGGAGGAGTGTCGGAGACAGGTTCACCGTTTCAGCGGTAACAGTTACAAAGGGTACACCACTAGGGCGGAGGCCGAATCTAGATACGCCCGCTATCTAGCGGGAGAGAGGAGGGAGCGTTGGAGGAACCGGATGAAGACCAGTTTGATCGCGATGATGCTCATCATGATGACCACAGCTCTCTTCTATGTGATGGTAGTTTAGATGATCGATATCGACTTGTAATGTGAAGACAAACTCGATACTCGCGGTCTTGAGACTTGTAATGTTTTATCTTTGTTCAGTCTTTTGAATTCGGAGACTAATATGATGAATTGTATTCGGAGACTAATCTTCTATTGTATTCAATGAATCTGCTGTTGCTGTGTGCTGCTGTCCAATAATATATTTTGTAACCTGTGCAAAAATCAGAAAAGTAAAAAAATATTCATACTAATGGCACATCACCACAAGGTGTGCCATTAGTATGCCAAAGGATACTAATGGCGCATCAAGACAGAGTGCCATTAGTATGACAAAGCAGATGGTTACATATGGCCCACCGGGAGGCATACTAATGGCGCATGGTGTTACATACTAATGGCGCACTTCCTGGTGCGCCATTAGCATACCAGATACTAATGGCGCACCAGTGGTGCACCATTAGTAAAAAATTCTAGTGGCGTGATACTAATGGCGCACCGGTAGTGCGCCATTAGTAGGCAAAACCGGTGCGCCATTAGTAGGCCTTTTCCTAGTAGTGTAAGAAGGGGCTTGAGCATTCCATGCAGCATTATTGAGAGCATTCTGAGCCTCCATCTCCTCAATCCTATCTTGCTGCATTAATGTGAAATAAGGCAGCTCATATGGATGAGGAGAAGCGTTAAGCAGAGGAGGAGCCTCTTCAGTGCCAACTATACCAGGTATTGTGTTTCTTTATACATGTCTCTGTTAATATGAATCAGTCACATTGTTTTAGGAATGGTACTTTTCTGCTTTGTCGTTCTTTATACATGTTGAAACAAGGCATTGTTCAGATAATGTCTCTGTTAATATGAATGAATCACACTGATTGAAAATTGCTACTCTCCTGCATTGTTTCCCATTAAGATAAGGTAGATGTTGTTTCTTCTGGGAGTATAAGTCATCAACTGTTATTTCTCAGTAATTGTTTCCCTTGTACCTATTATTGCATACATGGATATCAAAACTTCTGCTCGGTTTTATTTCGACTTTGTTTTTAGTTGAACTACACAAAAGGAGCCGATGTGTTTAAGGCAAATTGTTGCATTATTGGGCCCAGTTGGTCTTTCCACTTTGCATAGAAGAAGCAGTCATTGTTTGCGCTACATTACATAATGAATGATCGAGAAGATTTAGAGTATTAGTAGATGCTAGTGACATGACTAGTCTGCAGACCAAGGAAAACTCAAGTCAACAATACGTGGGGTGCAAAATTCACTCCATAAGGAAAGGTATGACCAAGTGAGTCACCGGTGTGGCTGTAACAAACGAGGTCAGTATCGGCCTTCATCCACATGATCGTGCTTTGTTATGTTGTGCTGATTATATTGTTGTATTGTTTTGAATAAATGTTTAATTCAAGCTATTGTATTGCTATCTTTTCCTGTCAAGATAATGATGATGATTATAGTTGTAAGCGTATGTTTAATCAACAAGTACCACTATTATATTCATCATGCTTTTTCTGTATTTATGCAGATAGGGATGCTCAGCTTGATTTTATTGGAACTGCACAAAATGTTCACATGGTTTGTGTCCTCCATAATACTTCATGCAATGAATGGTTCTCTTATCATTCATCGTCACCTTGAGCCATCATACTATCTACTTGAATGGAGCTGCCAAAGTGTTCAAAGCCTTGCAACATATATATATATGAAATCCACCATGCTATGCAAGACATTTTATTAACAAGTACAAGAAGCCAGGACAGGACTCCAAGTCTGTCAATGTCACTCTAAGCAACAATGATGGGGCATCTGGGTATGGTAATCTATTTACCGTTCTTTCAGTTTGTCAGTCCACTAATTGGTGGGTTGACACTGGGGCCAATATTCATGTGTGTGTTGAAGTGTCTTTGTTTTCTTGCAACATATAAATACGAAATCCACCATGCTACACAAGACATTGTTTGATTTTAGTTGAACTGCATAAAAAGATACGCTGGTTAATCCGGCTCCATGTGCCATTTCAATGTGCAAACTGATGACAAACCTGCTCGTTCCACAATCATAGGCATTACATAATTTGAATGGGAAAAGCTTGTCAAAGTTTAATTATTGATGTTAGCAAGAAGACATTAGTTTAATATATTGGAATTGGAAAACCTTGTCAAATTTTGCTCATTGATGTTAGCCAGAAGAAATGCATTTGATATTTTTGAGTGGGACGCCGTTTGTTGTGAGCAGCGTCGATCGTTTTTTCCTATTCCTATATTCAGTTCAGAACTAAATATTTACTCTGCTGAGATGCATAGTCACATGAATGTTGACTTATGTAAGGTATCTTAAGATTTTGTTTTGAATTTTGTCTATGTAATGCCAGGCCTTGAAAGTTTGATTGCAAAATTGAGATTGGAATGCTGGGGCATGCGGCATCACTAGCTGTTCACCATGCCTCTTGAGAATAATGCTTCGTATTGTTTTGCATGTTGATCTAATGCCAGTGATTTGCATGTTAAGAAGATCATCCTCTTTTGTTGTTTCCATGCTTAAGAAGTTCATCATCGTATGTTTCATTCATAGCCTATACGACAACTCGGGTATGTTAGAGGTGAAACCATATGATCTTCCAACCAATTCATCATCTTAGTTCGTGATTGGATCATCGTTTTCCAACCAAAACCACTTGTAGAACTGACGCTTGTAAATAAAAGAAGATGGTCTTAGGAGAAGCGCTTGGTTGGTCGATTTCGACTAGTAAAATATACACTGGTCTCTCAAATTAAACCCATTAACAGTCGCGGTAAGGAAGATCGCTGGGCCATCCACGTGCCGAGATTTACTGTGCCGAACAATGACAAAAGAATGATCCCTAAAAAAACACGATCGAGAGCAGGGACGGGCAGCGAGCTAGCGGCCTTTCCTCCTTCCGTCCTTCATGCACAACGCCCCTCCCATGGCTAGGGTTACCGCCGCCGCCGCTGCCCTCCCTGCGCTCGTGCGCTCTCCATCTCTCACCCGGATGCGCTAGCTCCCCTCTCTCTCTCTCTCTTCCACTTCTCTTGCCTTCGCCAAGAAGGCTGCTCTCATCGACGACCATGGGTAAGCGAAGGAGATGAAACAGCAGGCTCGATCTGCTCGTGCACCCGCCTCCCGCCACCCATGGCCTACAGATCCTTGCCTGCCCCGCCGGTGAACTTGGAGGAGGGCGGGGATGAGCTCACGTATTGCTCTCGCGACCGGCGCTGGCGGGGCTACGCGCTTCGATTGGGCGACGGACGGCCCTGTCTTGGTATCGCACCGCCATCTTTCCACCCTTCTCGTTCGCCGCGCCCTATGCTAGCAGGTGGGTGGGGGAGGAGGAGGTCGCTGCAGTTGTCAGCGCCTCCTCTGTCGCCGGAGGCCATAGACTCTCCTCATCAACCGCATAATCCGCCTCTGCTGTTGTTTTCATCGGGTGTGAGGTGAGTCTCGGTTTCTATTTCTGTCGATTAGTATTCTTTTGTTAGATATTCACATAAATTTAGGGAGTATATGTAGTCAAAAGATTTTAGGTATCTACGCTCCAATGCTTATTTCAGGATCATGTTGGTGAGAAGCCTATTCAAACTGGCATAACATGGCCAACCAATTTGGTTTAGCACAATCCCTTAGGCTGCACAAGAACTTGCCTTGGCTATATGTGGTTGGTTTCGTAGTGTATTCGAGGTTATGCCCATGTTTAGAGTCGAAGATTCCAACACACGTAGGCATCTGTGTGAGTTTTTATGGGTCACTATTTTGGGGTGAAGAAGATTGATAGGGTATAGTTCATCTACAAAACAATGACTATGAATTTGTTTCTCTATAAAGGTTTGCGATATTATAGATGGATTATTCATTGAATTGTTTAGACTTTTTACTGGAAATTGCAAGAACGAACTTGAGACAATTAATAAAGCAGTATCCATTTGAGCAACTGAAGGTAAAATATTCTTGCTTGGTTATTCCAGTTATGTTGCTATATTTGAGTTTTGTGGCTCAAGATGTCGATTCACATTGTTAATTCCTGCGTATTGGTTTCTTTATACCCCTTGACAGGGAGATCCAGGAAGGAGGGGAGGAGGCAAGTCTCTCCCACGGTGTCGTCAAGGAGCAGTAAGGGACCTCCCTGTCTTGGTTTGTAGCACGTACATTCATCACGCCACTGCCAGCTATAAGCATCGTCGCAAGGAGGACAAAAGTGAGCACGGTAACTTCGATTAATCAATCCCATTTCCCTCCTTTGCGGCGCATAGTCACACTGATTCAACAAGTATCCGCTATTCGTTGTGCACAAATTAAACATTTATGCAATTAGGAACTAGATCTAGATTTTTAGCTTGGTATGTTCATTAGGGGTTTGTTGTTAGTGAAAGAGAGGGCCAAATAGAGGGAATATTCCTTTTTCAAAAAAAAGTTTAGATATTGAGCTGTACGCCTCTACTTTAGAATGTAATCTTGGTCTTCAAACTGCTTAACACCATCACTAAAAAGATTTGGAATTTATCTTGTATGTCTTTGGTTTGTAGGGTTGTAAGCTGGTGAGATACATACTGGTTAAGGTTATGTGATTTGTGTGCCATGTTGGATCCAGGTAGCACAATGCTTCAGACTCACATCAAAGGAAAAACCTGATCAATAGGTTTCAGCCATGGTTAGCCTCTCTTGCAATTTTGTGATGTCAGGTTTTAGCCATACTTTTTTTGTCAACGAATGCAGATTAGGTTGGTAGCCCGCATCTGTATTTCTTTGATTTTTTTTGTGTTGTTTGGCTAATAGTTCTGCTCTGTATCATCTCCAAACAAGGGTTAGTTGCTATCTTTAGCTCTTTTTTTGGGCACTTGCAGCAGAAACACTGCATATATTTGCACATGTAGCAGGATTTAAATCCTTTTAGTGTTTACATGGCAGAACTACCGCTTAAATTAGGGTCTTTTATTTCTTCATTAATCATTAAAAATGGTTTGTTCTTTCAGTTTCCTCCACATCCAAGTTCAGTTTGAACTATCTAAATCGGGATTTACTGATTGTTTATCTTATTTGATTAACTGGAATGACAAGGAAAGAAAAGGATTGAAGGCTATAAATTATAGAGTACTTTGTGAATTAACCGCTCTTGGAGGCTATTGCAAAGTAGAGCATTGCCAACATTCCTAACTATTACGGTGATGCTGGTCTCCTCAGGTGTGATTAACTAACATATCCTTGGATGCCTTAGTAAGCTCAAAGACTCTGTGGGAGCTGACCTAAAGATTTTTACAGTGTCACAACAAAGATTTCGCTAAAGCTAGCAGGCGTTTCTGAACCTGCAAGTTCATTTTGTTTTCTGTAGGTAAGGTGGAACATGGAACTTTCTTGTCTCCCCTTCCAAGTAGTTCCATGTTTATTTCTCATAGATGATGCCCTATTATATAATACCAGGCCGTAGAGTGTTCGTATGCTAAGTTCTACCAGAGTTAGTGGTACAACTAATGCATTTGCTCTACTGACTAAATACATCGACAAAAGCTACTATTTCCTCTAGGCATTGCATTTTGTAAATAAAAAAACGAGTAGCATCGAGATATACGTATTAATTGGTTCGTCAACAATTACAGGAACATGCCCGTGGTCATCTACCTAGCATTTGATCAAGCAAATGAAACTGTGAGACTCACTATGCCAATGTTGAAGTGACCAAACACCTGACCGTAAAATGGCACATGTACATCTAGCTCTTTATTCTATCACTTTGATTTGTGGAAGCCACTAAGTTGTTGCTGTAGGGACGCATAATCAGATGAAGGGAGAGGAGGAAGAGCTCAAGAAGATTAACATGTTTCTATATTATTCCATGTATATGTGTTTGTGTGATGTTACTTTCAATTACTAAAGATGCTCGTCTTTGATGGTTTATATCTGCTTCACACTTTCTGTTATGTTTCTGCATCAATAAATACACTACCTATTTGTATCAAAATGGAGGGATATTTGCAGGCTTCAATGGAAGGGTGTTGTAAGAGATCAGAAACTTTTTTAGTGAATCATATTATGTGGTACATTTGTCACTAGTTGCAAGAAGTGAGAAGAGGCCAAATGAATCTTTGTAAGATTTTAAGCTACGCTGTAAGCAAAATTCAGATAGTACATATGATTGATCTGGCATGGTATGAACTCTTATAACGTATGCACATGATATTATCTTTGTTTCTGGGTTGATCCATCTAAGCTACGTTATAAGCAAAATTCAGATAGTACATATGATTGATCAGGCATGGTATGAACTCTTGTAACATAAGCACATGATCTTATGTTTGTTTCTGGTTTGATCAATCTAAGCTATAATGCCATATATCTAAACTAACATTTTTAACTCAAATTGCTGACTGAGGACCAAACCAGACAGCCCAATGTGCTGAGAAAGATAGGGGCGCACATGAACTTCTCAAGAGGCGTGCACAGGCGCGCCCCAACCACTAGTTACATGCATAACTCGCCAGTTTTCATTACAGACCTCGGGCCCTTGGTTTCATTACGCTTGTATTTTACGCATTGTTTCAGGTGACGAGTAAATTACACTTG
Organism: Triticum urartu; assembly: GCF_056163025.1. Classification (NCBI taxonomy): domain Eukaryota; kingdom Viridiplantae; phylum Streptophyta; class Magnoliopsida; order Poales; family Poaceae; genus Triticum; species Triticum urartu. Next base: position 593,418,721 of record NC_141873.1, read on the forward strand.
TATCTTAATACAGGTGTGAAAAAATCCAGAGCTCCCAAGCACGACCTTACCGTTTCATGCCGCCTCAGTCTCTCGAAGGTGCTCATAGGTGTCCAATGATCCTGGCTTCTTGAATAAGTAGCGGGCGCTGTATTAGACCATCTGTAGGGCCCGCGAGGCCTTCTCCATCGTCCTTCGTGTCAGGACCCCGATTCCAAGTCACATTGATCTAACCGGTAATGATAACCCACAAGTATAGGGGATCACAATAGCTTTCGAGGGTAGAGTATTCAATCCAAATTTATTGATTCGACACAAGGGGAGCCAAAGAATATTCTCAAGTATTAGCAACTGAGTTGTCAATTCAACCACACCTGGAAACTTAATATCTGCAGCAAAGTGTTTAGTAGCAAAGTAATATGATAGTGGTGGTAACAGCAACAAAAGTAAAGGAAGCAAAAGTAATATTTTTGGTGTTTTGTAGTGATTGTAACAGTAGCAACAGAAAAGTAAATAAGCGTACACCAATATATGGAAAGCTCGTAGGCATTGGACCGATAATGGATAATTATGTCGGATGCGGTTCATCATGTGACAGTCATAACATAGGGTGACACAGAACTAGCTCCAATTCATCAATGTAATGTAGGCATGTATTCCGAATATAGTCATACGTGCTTATGGAAAAGAACTTGCATGACATCTTTTGTCCTACCCTCTCCCGCGACAGCGGGGTCCTATTGGAAACTAAGGGATATTAAGGCCTCCTTTTAATAGAGAACCGGAACAAAACATTAGCACATAGTGAATACATGAACTCCCGAAACTATGGTCATCACCGGGAGTGGTCCCGATTATTGTCACTTCGGGGTTGCCGGATCATAACACATAGTAGGTGACTATAGACTTACAAGATAGGATCAAGAACACACATATATTCATGAAAACATAATAGGTTCAGATCTGAAATCATGGCACTCATGCCCTAGTGACAAGCATTAAGCATAGCAAAGTCATAGCAACATCAATCTCAGAACATAGTGGATACTAGGGATCAAACCCTAACAAAACTAACTCGATTACATGATAAATCTCATCCAACCCATCACCGTCCAGCAAGCCTACGATGGAATTACTCACGCACGGCGGTGAGCATCATGAAATTGGTGATGGAGGATGGTTGATGATGACAACGGCGATGAATCCCCCTCTCCGGAGCCCTGAACGGACTCCAGATCAGCCCTCCCGAGAGGTTTTAGGGCTTGGCGGCGGCTCCGTATCGTAAAGCACGATGATTTCTTCTCTCCTATTTTTTCTCTCCGAAAGCAAATATATAGAGTTGGAGTTGGCATCGGGAGGTGTCCAGGGGGCCCACGAGGTAGAGGGCGCGCCCTAGGGGGGGGTGCCCCCCACCCTCGTGGACAGGGTGTGGGCCCCCTGGTCTTCATCTTTGGCGAGGAATTTTTTATTTATTCTAAGATATTCCGTGGAGTTTCAGGTCATTCCGAGAACTTTTGTTTTCTGCACATTAAACAACATCATGGCAATTCTGCTAAAAATAGCATCAGTCCGGGTTAGTTCCATTCAAATCATACAAGTTAGAGCCCAAAACAAGGGTAAAAGTGTTTGGAAAAGTAGATACGACGAAGACGTATCAGGTAACACCTCATATCACTTTGCGGCCTCACGCACGGTATGCCCATGGGTGTCGCCTTACCATGGCCCGGGACCGTTTGCGCCTTTTGGCTCACGTATATGATAGTGTCGCTAGCATCCATGTGACAGAGAACCCGGGCCGACATGACTAGTCGTGAACCCAAAGTGGCACTAACTTATGGGGACAGGCATACATGAATCAACCTCGAGCATGTCGGTCAACAGCGTGCAAATCCGGGCTGTAGCACTGGGCTAACAGGACTCCGGTGAACCGGGCTGTAGCAGGCTAGGCAGGACTTCGGATGTCACCGCGTGACATTTCCCCGAAGGGACAGACACATGAATGAAGTGAATCACATGCCGACCAGTCAAGTGTTCTGGAGCAGTAGTGCTGGGCTAGCAGGACTCCGGTGAACCGGGCTGTAGTGGACTACTATGGCTCATGGAAGCACAAGAGTACATTTCCCCATAAGAGAGGCTACCAAGGATAAACAACTAGGTTGTCGGATCCCACACATACCAAGCATTTCAAAATCATACACACAATATGCTCGATATGTGCAAATACAACATGGCATCACAACAAGACTCTACGACTCAGAGTATTTATTCATTAGGCTCCGAGGAGCCAGGTATTACAATCATGGGTCTCATGACCCAACTTACAGAGCATACAAGCAACAAGCACATGCGGATGCTTAACTTGTCTGAGTGTAGACAACTACAAATGAAAAAGGCTGAGAAGCCTAACTATCTACAAGATCCTGCTGAGGGCACAAGATCGTAGCTGAGGTAACAAGCTAAACATCAAAGTCCACGCGGAGCTACTAGCGAGACTGCGTCTCTATGCAAAAACATAAAATAGGCAAACGTGAGTACAAATGTACCCAACAAGACCTACATATCTACATATGCATCAGTATCAAAAAAGGGGGTGGTGGAGCTTAACTGCAGCAAGCCAGCTTTGACTCGGTGGCTATCCTGAACAACGACCACAAGTAACTGTTTTGAGGTGGCGCACACGAGTCCACATATTTACCATTCAATACACCACTATGGATCCGCTCCCGTCTCCCTTCGAGGACGCCATCCATAGCACTCACGCTTATCTTGCGCATTTTAGAGTATCCACTTTCACTTGTCTATGAACTGTACAGGCAACCCAGAAGTCCTTTACCATGGACATGGCTATTCGAATAGATCATTTATAACCCTGCAGGGGTGTACTTCTTCACACATGCTCTCACGACTTACCACCATGTACACATCGTGTATCTCGGCAACATTCAAGCGGAAGCCTGGCGAGGGAGTTGGCCACGACCTGACAAACCACACAAGTCACTAGTCCAGGTTTATCGCCTATTCGGGTTCCATCCGCGAGGAGATCCGGCTGGGGTTTCGCTCACAGCCCCAAACGATGTGTGCAGGGTTCCCGAGACACCAAACGGGCGCCCGGTACATCGTGCCACGGTGTATCTACCGCATCATAGCCCACCCCTAGGGTCAGCGCTAAGCACGGCCTCCAACACATATCCTACAAACACCATAAACTAGTTGCAACTCCTGGACAGAGATCAAGGCGATTAATAAGTCGAGAGGGTCCATTGGTTTTGGGCCCAACGCGTGGTAGTAGCTGTTCATGGATCACAAACACAGAACTCAGTTCCTAAGGACAGTTCCAATGAGACAACCCACCATGTACTCCTACATGGCCTCTCACCGTTACCTTTACCAAATCGTGTTCGCACACTTAGCTCACACACAGTAGGACATGTTCATCACCATTCCAATTCATTCCCGATGAATCAGACCTGACTCAACTCTAAGCAGTAGCAGGCATGACAAACACGCATGAATGAGTAGGCACATCAGGGCTCTATTGAAGGACAAAGTAAAGCAAGCAAGATCGATCTACGGATCGCGGGGGCGCCCCACCACATGAGACGATAACCGTCACGCCGGATACAGTAAAAGTAAATCCGGCCGGGCCGAACACAGCAGACAAAACTCATTTGAGCTATGTCGTGATATAGCCCAATACAGAGGCACCGCACACCCGCTATGCTTCACAGATGAAGTAATGGATAATCAAATCCCGGAGGGTTTTAAACTCGTGAATATCGAATCATACGATGGTACGATAGACCCTGCGGTATGGATTGAGGACTATCTCCTTCATATCCACATGGCCCGTGGCGACGATCTACACGCCATCAAATACCTCCCACTCAAGCTTAAAGGACCGGCTCGGCATTGGCGCAACAGCTTGCCAGCAGAATCCATTGGTTGTTGGGAAGATCTGGAAGCCGCATTCCTCGACAACTTTCAGGGCACTTATGTACAACCACCAGATGCCGATGACTTGAGCCACATAATTCAATAGCCAGAGGAATTCGCCAGGCAATTCTGGACACGATTCCTAACAAAGAAAAACTAAATCGTCGACTGTCCGGATGCAGAGGCCCTAGCAGCTTTCAAGCATAACATCCGTGACGAGTGGCTTGCCCGGCACCTTGGCCAGGAAAAGACGAAATCTGTGGCAGCCCTCCCGGCACTCATGACCTGCTTTTGCGTGGGAGAACACAGCTGGCTGGCTCGCAGCAATAACATGTCAAAAAGCCCTGGTACTTCGGATACCAAGGAAAACAATGGCAGGTCACGTCGCAACAAACACAAGCGCCGCATTAACAGCGACAACACTGAGGAAACGGCAGTTAATGCCGGATTCAGAGGCTCTAAGCCCGGTCAGCAGAAAAAGCCATTCAAAAGAAGCACTCCGGGCCCGTCCAGTTTGGACCGTATACTCGATTGCTCGTGCCAAATACACGGTACCCCCGACAAGCCAGCCAACCACACCAACAGGGATTGTTGGGTGTTCAAACAGGCCGGCAAGTCAAATGCCGAAAACAAAGACAAGGGGCTACATAGCGATGATGAGGAGGAGCCCCGACAGACGAACAACGGAGGACAGAAGAGGTTCCCCCCACAAGTGCGGACGGTGATATACGCAACCCACATCCCCAAGAGGGAGCGAAAGCGTGCTTTAAGGGACATATACGCATTGGAGCCAGTCGCCCCAAAGTTCAACCCATGGTCCTCCTGCTCGATCACTTTCGATCGCAGGGACCATCCCACTAGCACCCGTCATGGCGGATTTGCCGCATTGGTCTTAGACCCAATCATCAACGGATTTCACCTCACTCGCATCCTTATGGACGGCGGTAGTAGCATGAACCTGCTTTATCAGGACACAGTGCGCAAAATGGGTATGGATCCCTCAAGGATTAAACCCACAAAAACGACCTTTAAGGGCGTCATACCAGGTGTAGAGGCCAATTGCACAGGCTCAGTCACACTAGAAGTGGTCTTCGGATCCCCTGATAATTTCCAAAGCGAGGAGTTAATCTTCGACATAGTCCCGTTCCGCAGTGGCTATGATGCACTGCTCGGGAGAACCGCATTTGCAAAATTCAATGCGGTGCCGCACTACGCATACCTCAAGCTCAAGATGCCAGGACCTCGGGGGGTCATCACAGTCCATGGAAACACAGAACGCTCCCTCCGAACGGAGGAGCACACTGCGGCCCTCGCAGTAGAAGCCCAAAGCAGCCTCTCAAGGCAATTCTCCAGTCCGGCGATCAAACGTCCAGACGCCGTCAAGCGCGTTCGGAGTATTCTGCACCAAGACCGCCTGGCACGTTCCGGGCAAGCATAGCAATGTGGCCCCTACCCTAGCCCCAGCCAAACAGCGAAATATGCGCCACGTGTACACAGTTACACACTAAAAATACCATGGGCACAGGGGGAGGGGCACGCCTCAAAACATGGCTCAACCGCACTAGGGGCTCCTTACTTTGACATTTTTTCTCACTTTCAGGACTCTACTCTCCGGAAGCCCTGTCCGGCAGTATAATTGCCGAACACACGAGACAAGAACCAGGGGGGCGGAAAGCTCCGTCGCATCATGGAACTCCCAGGTGGCCTCTATAACGAGAAAAATACATGCTTTAAATACCATTCCGCAGCTCGCCCCCGGAGGGTACATGTCAAATAGTCCTATTTTTTGCTTATCGCACTATTTGTATCGTTCTGCTTTAATGCACTTTTTCGAATAAACAATGCATAGCTTCAGACTATTGTTACATTCTCTATTCCTGCCCATTTATGTATATATGTTCATTCATGACATTTAGCACCTGTACACTTTGGTACGGCTAATACGCCAGGGGCTTAAGCACCCCATAATACGGCGTGAGAAGTCCGAACACTTTCACAAGTGCGGCACCCCAAACTTATAGCATTATATGCATCAGCTCCGAATCATGTCTTGGGTTAATAGTTGGGTTTGCCCGGCTCCCATGTTTTGGTACCTTACGTTCTGCTATATCGGCTAAGGTAGCACTGGGAGAACTACTGCGATTGTGCCCCGTTTCAGCTGGGCTAAGCACCTCAGTAGAGAAAGCTAAAACTGACCGTCATGATAAGGCGAGAGCTGGTCGCTGTTCGCGAGGTTTTCGAGTCCTTAAAGACTTATGCCGCTTAGGGCGAGGAGTCGGCTTTGTCCGGCTTAGGCGTGTAGCGCCCCGAACTCGGTCTTCCGAACACTAGGGGCTTTGCCAAAATTTAAAATTATAGAATTCTCTGGCTAAGTGAGAGTGATAAAGCATTATAGTCCGATTGCCTTGTTCGTTGCGCTGAGCACCTCCCTCGAAGGACCCAAGAATGGGAAAAAGAGTGCTCAGGTTTACCCTGAACACCCCAGCACTCATGGCACGGGGGCAGAAGCCGGTGACTCACCGTCTCTCAGATTTAATAAACGGCCGCACAGAAGGTAATATTTTAAATTCAAACAAGCATTGCATAGCGCATATGAACAAGTTTTCAGCGTACATGATCACACAAGCAAGTTCACTCAAATATTACATCCTTGGAGCATTCATCCGCCATAAGGCGGGCACCCTTCAGGACGCCCTCATAGTACATTTCAGGGTGGCGATGCTCCTTGCCCATCGGTGGCCCATCCTTCACCAGCTTCTCAGCGTCCATCTTGCCCCAGTGTACTTTAACATGGGCAAGCTCCCTGTGGGCGCCTTCGATGCAGACGGAGCGCTTGATGACCTCAAGCCAAGGACAGGCATCCACAAGCCGCCTCACCAGCCCGAAGTAGCGCCCTGGCATGGCCTCTCCGGTCCACAGCCGGACTATAAGACCCTTCATGGCCTGTTCGGCCTACCTATGGAGCTCGACCAATTGCTTCAGCTGGTCGCTTAAGGGCACCGGGTGTTCGGCCTCAGTATAAGACCAGAACACCTTCTCCGTCGAGCTCCCCTCCTCGGCTCGGTAGTGCTTTGCAGCATTCGACACACTGCGGGGCAAATCTGGGAACGCTCCTGTAGAGCTCTAGACTCGGGTAAGTAACAAGTAATTTACTTTCACATGCTTGCTCTACATAATGAATGCCTTACCCGCCACTATCTTCTTCATCGCCTCAATTTCCTGGAGGGCCTTCTGGGTTTTGGCCTTGGCATGCTTGGCGCTCTCAAGGGCCGAGGCAAGCTCAGACTCCCGCGTCTTCGAGTCAAGCTCCAAACTCTCATGCTTTTTCATGAGAGCTTGGAGCTCTTACTGCACCTCAGCAAACCGCGCCTCTTGCTTCTCTCGCTCGGTGCGCTCCGTGGCCGCTTTGTTTTCGGCCTCGGACAGCCCTTGCTGCAGGGTCGCCACCTCGGTCGTGGCCCTTGGCACATTCGTAACGATCCTATCATTTTTGCAACTGCATCTTTTATTATTATTATTATTATTATTACATATAGACAAGGCATTACTTACCTTGGTTCTCCTCGAGCTGCTTCTTGGCAAGCCCGAGCTCTTTCTCGGACTGCTCGAGGTTCTGCTTCAGCGAATCGAGGTCAGAAGCGAAGCCTGCATACGCATATCGACAGACTGGTATTAGACTCCTGCGAACGTTATTTTGATCCTCTATTCGGCTTTTCTTTATGAATGCCAAACAGAGCATCAGGGGCTACTGTCTATGCGGTAATATTTTCATATATTTTAATACATACCTCAAAGCCTGTTAGAAGGCTGGCACAGGCTTCAGTCAGTCCGCTCTTGGCGGACTGAACCTTCTGGATCACCGCACTCATAATAGTGCGGTGCTCCTCGAAGATGGAGACACCGTTAAGCACCTCCAGCAAATTATCCGGTGCCTCCGGGTGGACGGAGGTCACCGGCACAGTAGGCTTGGCCCTCTTAGTGGGAGGGTGGCGCCTGCCAGACTCCGGAACCAATGGAGGTTCCAGAGAGGTATTCGGCTCAAGGCCGAACTTGGAGCCCTTGGGAGCCTTGCTCCCTTTGCGCCTGCAGTCCGGAAAGTTGCCCTGTGGCGCCTCCAGGACTACCTCCCCTCGGCTTGGTGCCCGTCGGGACAACACCTCAGCGTTGTCCGTAGGGCGAGGGGTGGAGGCGGTCGGAGGTGATCCTCCGCTGCTCATGGCGGAGGGGTCCAAAGAACCGCTTGATGAGGATACGTTGATACGGGCCCGGGACAGACTGCATAACCATGTCCGGCGTTAGAAGAAGCTATGCAATTAAACAGCGCCACGAGTTACTCTGGTGTCCGAATACTTACGATCTTGCCAGGGGCTTGGCCCAGGTTGGCCACTCATCCTCGCTGTCGGGGGCGGTGGCGGAGTAGTCCGGAGGGAGAGTCCTTCCCTTCTTGGACCCTCCGGCCTCACCAGTTGGGGCGGCCTTCCTCTTCTTGTCTTCCACGGCTGGAGAGGAAGAACCTTTATCTGCCTCCTCCTCGTTTCCACGGGAGGAGTGCGTCTCGGAGTTATCGGCCGATGATTCTGATAACACCTGGCGCCGGGAACTCTTTCTGGTTCCCGTGGCCTTCTTCTTGATCTTCTTCTCCGGCACCTCGTAGGGCGCTGGAGTCAGCATCTCCGTTAGGAGAGCGTCCGCAGGGTCTTCGGGCAAAGGGGCCGGGCAGTCGATCCGCCCCGATATATCCACCCATTCCTGTCAAAGACATGGAAGCTCAGACCCCGTACATAGCTAAACTATGAAAATGAATACTCTATAAGAGATAAAATAGCTTACCGCGCTGGCTTGGCGCTCCAGCTGAATCCGTGGTCCTCCGTAAGGGGAGGGGGAACTTCGTCGCCCTTAAACAGAACCTTCCAAGCATCCTCGTGCGTCGTGTTGAAGAGAACGCTCAGGGTTTGGTGCCGGGTCGGGTCGAACTCCCACAAGTTAAACGCCCGTTGTTGACACGGGAGGATCCGGCGGATGAGCATGACCTGGACTATGTTGACGAGCTTAAGCTTCTTGTTGACCATGTTTTGCACACAGGTTTGGAGTCCGGTCAGCTCTCTCGGACTACCCCAGGACAGACCCTTCTCTTTCCAAGAGGTGAGCCGCATGGGTATTCCGGATCAGAACTCGAGGGCTGCCGCCCATTTAGGGTCGCGCGGCTCGGTGATGTAGAACCACGAAGGTGTCCTCAAGCCATGTGACGTTGGGCATTTTTCCGACCATGGCGCCTCCGCACTCTGCTTGCTGGCCGCGCACCACCTTCGGTTTGACATTGAAGGTCTTCAGCCATAAGCCGAAGTGGGGCTTGATGCGGAGGAAGGCCTCACACACGACGATAAATGCCGATATGTTGAGGATGAAGTTCGGTGCCAGATCGTGGAAGTCCAGGCCATAGTAGAACATGAGTCCGTGGATGAATGAGTGGAGAGGGAATCCAAGTCCGCGGAGGAAATGGTTAAGGAATACTACCCTCTCATGGGGCCTGGGGTAGGGATGAGCTGCCCTATATCTGGGAGCCGGTGTGCGATATCCTCGGACAGGTATCTGGCTCCCCTCAGCTTCTTGATGTGTCCCTCCGTGACGGAGGAGTCCATCCACTTGCCTCCCGCTCTAGACATGATTGGAGAAAGTTGAGGAGGAAGATGTGGACTTGGGCGCTGGAGCTCGAGTGTGCAAGAATGGATGAGCAAAGGAGGAAGAAAGCGTGGGTGGAGAAAGGTGAATCCTTATCCCTTTATACGGGCGGACGAAACTATGCGTCCCCACCAGCCTGGTAAAACTCGCTCATCCCCCAAGCGCCGTAATTGATGGCGCGGTTGGGTTACCCACGGCCATATTGATGAGAATCCCACGATAAGGGGACACAATCTCTGCTTCGACAAGACATGCCAAGGAAACCGCCTCAAGAAACGCGCTGAGGTTGGCTCTAAAAACGATTCGAATAAGGGCTTGGCTGTGGTGTGATGTCACATTATGGGATACGTCAGCAGATTGGATTTCTGGAAATATTATTCTCTCTACGGTGGTATGTGGAACTTGTTTTGCAGAGCCGGACACGATCCTCGTGTTCAAAACCTGTCACATCATAGCTAGTCATGCATTTGAGTGTTGCATCATGTCTATCTTTCATCAGAAACTTGAATTGGGGAAGACAGAACCCCCAGCACCCCCTCTGAAATCAACTAAGGTTTACTAAAAATATTTTCAATGAACCTGAAATGCCCTTCTAAAAAGTTCACCCTCCTTGTCTTGGGTTAGAAACTCTCGCAAAATTGGTGCACAATTTTCTAGGTCAACAGAAGGTCATTGAATTAAATCATATGTAATTTGCATTTGGGCATTTGAATGCTAGTAAATATTTTAAGTGCTCAAATAATTCCGAAGATAAGTGTGGGATGTTGGAAATATTCTAAACAGAGCCTCTGATTATTTTCAGGATTTTTAGAAGTGCCTAGCTATTTTTAATAAAGCCACAAACCTACAGAAAAATAGAAAACAGAAATTAAAAGCGAGGGAGAGATCTTACCAGGCCACAGCCCATCAACCGACCCACCTGGCGGCCCAGCGCTGTGCTGGCCCATGCCAGCCAGCTGCTTCGTCCCTGCCAGGCAGGCAAAGAGCTGACGCCGGCGAGCGCGAGCTCGCCAATGCGCCAGCCGCTTGCCGCTTCGTGCGCCTGGACCCTGGGCAGGCTCCACGTCGCCGCCCCGACCCCGTGGACACCTCACTCGACCCCCTGCCCCTCTCCCTCGCTCTCTCGCACCATGGCCGACGCCACCGCAGCCGGAACGCCGCCGTAGTCGCGCTCCCCGTCGTCCCTGCGCCTTGCCACCGTGCCCATAAGCTCCGCCGTCGCCGTCTCCTTCTAGCAAGCCGAGCCCCGAGCGCTCGCTTGCCCCGCAGCCTATGCAACAACCTCGCCCGACTCCGCCATCGTCGGAGATCCCCTTCGTCGTCACCGCCACATCAGCTCATCCCCGACCTCGCCGTCTGCTTCTATGTGATCGCCGTGAGCTGATGCACCTCCCCATCCTCTCCGTTTGCCTTCTCGTGCACCATAGCAACTGCATGAAGCTTCACCACATGCGCCGCCGCGGAGCTTGTCGCCAACAATGCTCCGGCCACCCACTAGCCACACCACCATGTCCAATGCACTCACCGCACTCGCAGAAACCCGTAGCACCACTCCACGCTCCTCGCCGTGCCCCGTACCTTCGGGTTCGTCTTCACCCAACTCCGGCGACCGCCAAGCTCGTCGCCGGCGACGTTTCCAGCCACCCCGAGCTCTACCACCACCACCAAACGCCGCGGCTTGCTCCCAGCTACACGTAGATGCCCTCAGCCGCTCATTTGGTCGCCGGAACGCGTTAATGCACTTCCACTGCCGCGTCTGGCCTCGCCTGCGGCTAAACGCCGGCGGGTTTGACCCGTTGACCTTGACTGGGTGGGCCCAGGTGTCGGTGTACTAGAGTAGGGGTACCCTAGTATCCCGAACTTGTGCACGGGCAGTCGCAGCATCCCGCGGCAAGGCTTGCCGGGTGACTGCCAAGATCCTCCGTGGTTCCTTTGGAGCCATTCAAGAACAAAGTGTCCAAGTCAAGAAGACAAGACCCCGGCAAGAGGAGCTTGCCGGGAAGGCCACTCAAGGCATTTCAAGGAACTTGCCGCGGCGCACCACGCGGTCCGGCAAGACCCGATGAGCGACAAGCTCCCGGACGCGACAAGACAACGACCGCGGCAAGGCGCTTGCCGCGGCAAGCCACCTCTCCGCGCCCGCGCTCCAGCACATCCACCAACGTGTCGCTCTGGGGCCCTTCCAGGCATACGTGGCGGAAGGCTGTGCAGCTAGGGACGTGCGGTGGCAAGCGGCGCTGACAAGATCGCCATCGTGGCGAACGGTGGCATCCCTGGCGGTCCCTTTTCGCACTATTTAGGCGACACAGACGGGCATTTAAGACCCTTGTCCCCTGCCGTCAGGGCTAGGTATGATACACTGTAGCAGGTAGCTGTGCCTACCAGAGCACCTTTCCATTTTTGCCCTTTACCTCCGTTGCCACCTGTCGCTAGCCCCTTGAGCATATAAAAGGAGGCCCGTGTGCAACGTAGAGGGGGGGAGCCAGTTCGAACACTCACGCTCGGTCTTGCTAGCCGTTGGTGTGTACTGTAGCACTCCGCGCTCTTGAGCTAGAGAACAATAAAAAACCACAAAGCAGGAGTAGGGTTTTACGCATCCGTGCGGCCCGAACCTGGGTAAATCGCTCACGTGCGTCGCCTCGATTTGCTCTTTGCACGATCTCCGCCCCCGCCGAACCGAAAGGGACCCGGCCCGCCGGTCCCATAGGTGCCCGTGGATCAGTACCCCGGCATCTTTGGCGCGCCAGGTAGGGGGACGTCGAAGTTGTGTGAACCAGATCCGGCGTTCTCGCGAGCTAGATCTTCATCATCTTCATCAACATGCTGCCGAAGAAGAAAGTTTCGGAGGCAGCTGCTCCGTCCGCGCCGAGCCAGCCACCGCCGGAGCAAACGGTTGGTGGGGCAGGCACCGGTGGAAGGACACGCGTTGACGAGGGAACTCACGGTGCTGCCAGGTCCCAGGACAAGGCTGCGCTGCCCATCGGCGGCGTAGCCGGCTCCCACAATGACCGGGCACACTCCAAGACCTCGGCGTCCGTGCATGCACCGCGCCCATCACAGGAGGCGCGGGACCGGCAGCGTCATGGTACTCACGGTACCATGCGTTCGCTAGATCAAGATCGAGCTGGTGGATCTCGGAACGCTCAGGACCACCATGCACGTCAACCTGCTGGCGCGAGCGAGACACGGTCGCCTGGACAAGATACTGCTCCTTCTAACGTAGTTAGAAGTCCGAGCATATCCCGCTCCTCGCACCGTTCGCCACTGCCACCCGCCACCGCAGCAGAAGCTTTGGCGCGAGCTCAGCTGCTCCTAGACTACCCTCCAGCGGCGGACAAGATCGACGACTGGAGGGCCACTATCCAGAGTCTCATCGGCTTCGCCAACGGCGACACTCCACTGCAGCCGGGCACGGCTCAGCCGCGGCAAGCCAGCCAGGCACGAGCCAGAGACGACAAGACTGGTGGGGGTGCAACTACTATGCACTCTACACCCCGAAGGCCAAGATCGCCGACTCGCCGGGTCCACCTCGACAGCGACTCCACCGCGTCGTCAGATCCGCGAGCTCGTCGCGATCAGCGCCAAGTTCTTCAAGAACGACAACAAGAAGACGCTCGTACTCGCACCGAGCGCCGAAGAGAAGCGCGGCGTCAATCAGACCAGCGCGCTGGGCCCTCTGTTGACATGCATGCGCCAGGGGAACCAGGCGACTTGCCGTATGCGGTAGGTTGCCCTGCGTTCACTCGTGAGCTGCGGCAAGTCCAGTGGCCCAGTACGAAGAATTTCAAACCAGATGTACCAGAGAAGTACGACGGCAAGTCGCATCCGTCGGAGTTCCTCAGCATCTACACCATCGCGGTGCAGGCTGCTGGGGGGCGGGACGATAAGATCCTTGCCAACTACTTCCCGTTGGTGCTCAAGCCCAACGTCAGGTCCTGGCTCATGCACTTGCCGGACAACTCCATATCCTCCTGGGCTGATCTATGCCATCAGTTTGTCGGCGCCTTCACAGGCGGCCACAAACCTCATGGCCAAGAGAGTGATCTTCATCTGCTCGTCCAGAAGGAAGGAGAGCCCCTGCGCAAGTATATTCAGAGGTTCAGCCGTGTACAGTACAACATCCCAGACGTCCACCCCGCCGCGGTCATCAGCGCGTTTCATCAGAATGTGCGTAACCGCAGGATGCGGGAGGAGATGGCAATGTGCAGGATCAGAGACGTCAGTGAGCTATATGCCCTGGCCGACAAGTGTGCACGCGCTGAGGAAGGGAGGAGACTCCCCGGAGAGAAGACGGGAGCAGAAGGATCTGACAGTGAGGATATTGCCCCGGCAAAGAAAAACCGGCGGCGGAACAGGAAGAAGAAAGGCAAAGAGGTACTAGTCGTTGAGCAGCCCGGCAACGAAGGTGGCGCCAAGAAGGCCAAAGTTGGTAGCTCCGGCAAGGAGATTGCCGCGTGCGCCAACTGCCAGGCTGTGGCAGCCGCCGACAAGCAGGACGGCTCCGACAAGCAATACTGCAAGATTCACCGTACCAAGGGCCATGACCTCCAGAGCTGCAAAAAGGTCGAGCAGCTTGTCCAGCAGCAAAAGGCTGAGTACGAGCGGCGAGACAAGGAGAGGGCCCAAGGTGGCGTTGCAGAATCTGGCAAGAAGCGCGCCAGCCGAGGAGGACGTCGCGGTAAGGCCAAGCAGCGGCAAGGAGACAGACCTCCCCGCGGCCGCGACAACGATGAAGACGACGACGACGACGAAGACATGGATGATGTTGAGACCAGTGAGCAGGAGTTTCAGAAAGCCACAGAGGTCTTGTGCGTTGACGGTGGTGCTTCTCTGCATACCTCACACCGCTCACTCAAACAGTGGGTGCGGGAAGTTAATGCAGCAGAACCACCTATCGAATCAGGCAAGCTTCTGAAGTGGTCCAGCACGCCTATCATCTTCGACATTGAGGATCACCCTGATCGCACAACTGCAGTCGGGTGTTTGCCGATGTTGGTATCACCAACTATCCGCAACCTCAAAGTCACCAAGATGCTAGTTGACGGCGGGGCCGGCTTAAACCTGATCTCCTCCGCTGTACTCCAAAAACTCCAAATCCCTGACAGCGAGCTCGAAGAGACCGGCACATTCCAAGGAATCAATCCGGGAAGGAGCAAGCCGAAGGGGAAGGTCACGCTGCCGGTAACATTTGGTAGTGAGCTAAACTTCAGGACTGAGAAGGTCACATTCGACGTTGCCGATATTCCATTGCCTTACAATGGGATACTTGGCCGTCCAGCACTCGCCAAGTTCATGGCAGCCTCTCACTACGCATATAATATGCTAAAGATGCTAGGCCCGATAAGCATCATTTCTGTCCCTGGCGACAAGAAGGATGCTCTTATCTGTGCCGACAAGATCTATCGGGAAGCAGCAGCCACGGCAGATCGCAATCCACTTGCCGTTGAAGCTCCCGGGGGGAAGAAGACCAAGTCCGGTAAGAGTTCTGATGCCCACTCCGGGAAGCGCACCTCTTCGAAGTGCTACGCTGCCGTCGAGGACGCACCATCGAGCTCCACCGGCAAGTGCAAGAAGACGATGGCAGCTCCGCCAGAGACGAAGAAGGTATCCGCCAAGGAGGGCGGCACTGGTGGTACCTTCACCATCAGTTCCACGCTCGACCCTAAATAGGAAAGCGCGCTCGTTACTTTCCTGCGGGCGAATGTCGACGTGTTTGCATGGCAGCCGTCTGACATCCCCGGTGTTCCCAGGAAAGTGATTGAGCACCACCTTACCGTTTGTCCCCATGCGCGGCCTGTCAAGCAGAAAGTCAGGAAGCAGGCAGTGGAGCGCCAAGAATTCATTGCAGAAGAGATCAAGAAACTAGAAGCAGCAGGCCTTGTCAGAGGAGTGCTCCATCCCACGTGGTTGGCCAATCCTGTAGTCGTGCGCAAGGCAAACGGGAAATGGAGACTTTGTATCGATTTTACCGATGTTAACAAGGCTTGTCCCAAAGACCCATTTCCTTTGCCGCGCATTGACCAGATTGTTGACTCCACAGCCGGATGTGATTTGCTTTCATTTCTTGACGCATACTCAGGATATAATCAGATCTTCATGGCAGAAGAGGATGAGGAGAAGACCACATTTATTACTCCATGTGGCACGTACTGTTTCGTACGGATGCCTTTCGGATTAAAAAATGCTGGTTCGACATTTGCAAGAGTAGTCCATGTTGCTCTTGAGCCACAAATACATAGAAATGTGGAAGCCTACATGGATGATATAGTGGTCAAGAGCAAGGACAGAGCAACCCTGATTCAAGATTTAGACGAGACCTTTGCAAATCCGCGCAAGATCAGCCTCAAGCTCAACCCAGAGAAGTGTGTGTTTGGAGTTCCCTCCGGCAAGCTTCTCGGGTTCTTCGTGTCTCAGCGGGGAATTGAAGCCAATCCCGACAAGATCAAGGCCATTGAGCAGATTGAAGCACCAAAGCGCGTCAAGGATGTACAGAAACTTGCCGGTTGCATGGCTGCTCTCAGCGGGTTTATCTCTCGGTCTGCTGAGCGCGCCCTGCCGTTTTTCAAATTATTGAAAAAGGCAGGTCCAATGAAATGGACTCCGGAAGCGGAGGCTGCGCTGCAAGACCTGAAGAGATACCTGTCCTCCCCTCCAATACTTGTCGCACCTAAGCCACAAGAGAAGTTGCTGCTGTACATAGCGGCAACCAATCAAGTGGTTAGTGCTGCGTTAGTAGCAGAGAGGGAGGCAGATGATGAGCCAGCAACCGCGGCAAGCGCATCCAGCGACAAGCAGGGAGCTTCCCCGACAAGCTCTGGTCCCGACAAAGATGGATCTGCGCAGATACACGACGAGATACACAAGAAGATGGTGCAGCGCCCAGTTTACTTTGTCAGTTCCCTTCTGCAGGGGGCTAGGTCAAGGTACTCTGGTGTGCAGAAATTGCTTTTCGGCCTTCTCATGGCCTCGAGAAAGCTGCGCCATTACTTCCAAGCACATGAGATCACAGTTGTCACTCGCTTTCCGCTGAAGAGGATACTGCCGAATCCAGAAGCGACAGGCAGGATTGTTGAGTGGGCACTGGAACTGTCAAGCTTTGGCCTCAAGTTTGAAAGCACTTCAACTATCCAGAGCAGAGCATTGGCAGAATTCATAGCAGAATGGACGCCAACACCAGATGAAGAAATTCCAAAAACGAGCATCCCCGACAAGGAAGGAAGCAAAGAGTGGCTGATGTACTTTGATGGTGCCTTTTCGCTGCAAGGCGCCGGCGCTGGCGTGCTGCTTGTCGCACCCACCGATGAGCACCTCAAGTACGTAGTCCAGATGCACTTCCCCAAGGAGCAAGCAACGAACAATACTGCAGAATATGAGGGCTTGCTTGCCGGTCTCCGGATCGCGGCAGACCTTGGGATCAAGAAGCTCATTGTCAGGGGTGACTCACAGCTTGTCATCCGCCAAGTAAACAAGAGTTATCAGAGTCCGTTGATGGAAGCTTACGTCGACGAAGTGAGAAAGCTAGAAGAACACTTTGACGGCCTACAAATGGAGCATGTTCCAAGAGCTCAGAACGCCAATGCAGATGGCCTGTCAAAGTGTGCCGCACTTAAGTTACCTGTGGAACCAGGGATCTTTGTGCTCAAGCTGACTCAGCCGTCCGTAACGCCATCAACTGGACATAGCAAGAAGAGGAAGTTGGTTTTTGGTGACTATTTGCCGGCAGAGCTTCCCGAAGCCGCCGCCAAGAAGGTCCCCAAGATCAATGCCAAGAGTGTTGAGGAGCAGTCTGCTCTGGCAGACCCTAGGGTTGGTTCCGTTGAAGCAGGAGCTCCCGACAAGTTTTGCTCCAGCAAGCTTGCCGGGGAACGTCGCGCTCCGGCAGAGCCGCAGGTTCTTGCCGTAGAAGCGGATATTCCCGCAGCAGTCTCCAAGATCAACACCAAGAGCGCTGAGGAGCAAGATGCTCCGGCAAGCCCTAGGGTTTGTTCCGTTGAAGCAGAAGCTCCCGACAAGTTTTGCTCCGGCAAGCTTGTCGGGGAACGTCAAGCTCCGGCAGAGCCGCAGGTTCTTGCCGTGGAAGCGGATGTTCCCGCAGCAGCAGATTTGCCTTTAGTCCTTGTTGTCGAGCCACAAGCTCCAGCATGGGCACAGCAGATTGTCCATTTCCTTCAGACAGGAGGACTTCCCGAAGAGCAAGAAGAAGCGGAGAGAGTAGCCCGGCAGTCAAGTATGTACCAGTTTGTCGACAAGACACTGTACAGAAGAAGACTCAACGGTGTGAAATTGAAGTGTATTCCCCGGGAAGATGGACAAAAGCTGTTGGCAGAAATACATGGAGGCATATGTGGTCACCACATTGGCGCAAGAGCACTTGTCGGTAAAGCTTTCCGGCAAGGTTTCTTCTGGCCAACAGCCCTCCAGGATGCAACTGCACAAGTAACCAAGTGTGAAGCGTGTCAGTTTCATTCCAAGCAGATACACCAACCAGCTCAAGCTCTCTAGACGATCCCTTTATCCTGGCCATTTTTGGTCTGGGGGCTCGACATCCTCGGCCCCTTTCCCCGAGCTGTCGGGGGCTTTGAGTACTTGTACGTTGCAATCGACAAGTTCACAAAGTGGCCGGAAGTGGAATCAGTGAGGAAGGTGACAGCACAGTCAGCAGTCAAGTTCTTCAGGTCGATTGTTTGCCGCTTCGGGATCCCTAACAGGATAATCACCGATAACGGCACGCAATTTATGAGCCGCACCTTCACGCAGTACGTCCAAGATCTTGGCGCCAAGGTCTGCTTCGCTTCTATTGCTCACCCGAGAAGCAACGGTCAAGCGGAGAGGGCAAATGCTGAAGTGCTGCGCGGGCTCAAGACCAGAACTTTTGACAGGCTGCACAAGTGCGGAAGAAACTGGATCGAGGAGCTGCCGGTGGTTCTTTGGTCGATCAGAACGACGCCAAATCGAGCCACTGGACAGACACCTTTTGCTCTAGTCTATGGAGCAGAGGCAGTTATCCCCACGGAACTCGTATACGGGTCACCTCGAGTGCTCGCTTATGATGAGCTCGAGCAAGAGCGGCTGCGACAAGATGACGCGCTGCTCCTTGAGGAAGACCGTCTTCAGGCTGCTGTGCGAGCTGCTCGCTACCAGCAAGCTTTGCGCCACTACCATAGCCGCAAAGTTAACGCCAGAAGTCTCGAGGAAGGCGACCTTGTTCTTCGGCGCGTTCAGTCCGCCAAGAATTCCAACAAGTTGACGCCGAAGTGGGAAGGCCCTTACCGGGTGAAATGAGTCACTAGACCTGGCGTTGTCCGCCTTGAGACCGAAGATGGCATTCCGGTGAGCAACTCCTGGAACATTGAGCATCTTCGTAAGTTTTACCCGTAAGGCGCGGTTGTCGGAACCTGTTCCGGCAACCACCTTTTGTACAAGTCTTGCCGCTGTTGCATGTAATCCTTTGTACAAAGTCGGGCGCAGATCCCGTGCATAAGTAAAGCTCATGTGCTCCGCACATTTTGTCAATTTTATGCTTTCTATTTTCTGGCATATATGATCTGACACTTTGTGCAGCACCTACTCCACGGTAAGCAATAACGAGCTGTAAAGCTCCATATCTGTATTGTCTCTTCTTCCTTTTGAAAGCAAGGTTCCCCTCGCCCACAAGTTTGCCGGGGGGGAAAGGAGAAGACGATGGATGGTATGGGCCAGGCGTCGTTCAAGAAAGTTTCGCCTTGCCGGGAAGCAAACAACAGAAAAGCTAAGTTGCCAAAGTTTGAGCAATCAAATTTTTTAAATTTTAAGTTATCTCCCTTGAATGACCACACTTTGTATGGGAAACCTGTGCGCGGAGGAACCAACTCATAGCTAGTTGCGCCCCTACTTTGTTTCGAGTCCGCTCAACAACTTAAGTGAGCTGCTAGCGCCCTTACTTTGCTTCGAGTCCGCTCAGCAACTTAAGTGAGCCGCTAGCGCACTTACTTTGTTTCGAGTTCGCTCAGCAACTTAAGTGAGCTGCAACTAGTTGCGACAAGGTTTCTTGCTGGTAGCGGCACCGCCAGCAGGCTGCTGACGTTCCGCACTCAGCGCTCGCGGCTCAGGCGCCTGCACCGGCAAGTTCCCTAAAAGCGTAGGGCAAAGACATACAAAGGAAGGAATCAAGTAAAGGGAGTAACGTTGCAATCATTGCCCACAATCAAGTTACATTACAAAGATAGCTTGTCACAGCTCTAACAGATTATTTTCATGACATGATGCGCAGCGACAAGAAAAGAAGAAATGAGCGGCCTAATCTACGCGATCGCCTTCGACCCGCTTGATCCCGCTCACCTTGTCCACAATGGGTGCGACAAGGGCCTTGAGCTCCTCCAGATCAGCTTCTGGCGGCAAGGACCTGAGGATGTTGGTGAGGCGGAGGCCCGGATTGCGGAAGGCCACCTTCATCAACACTTTCTCGAGGGCTCCTGCGCAGATCTCACGCGACTCGTCAGCTAGTTGCTTGGGGATCCTCTCTCGGAGTCGCTGAAGGGCCGTCGCCACGCCCTTGAAGAATAGGACGAGCTTGGCGCTGGGCTGGAGGTTGTCGTCGGAGGGATACCCAAGATCTTCCATCCCCAGCTGCGCCAGCTCCTTGTCGATATCTGTGGCGGCGTTCACCAGACTCTCCGTCCAGTGCGTCACAGTCTCCCTGAAGGTGTTCTGGGCGGTGGCAGCGCTCTCCAGCAGCGCCTTGTCGGCCTTGATTTCCTCCTTCAAGGCCGCCTCCCGCTTCTTGGCGCTGTCCAGAGTCTTGGTCAAAGTGGTTAGCTTCAACTCAAGATCCACGTTGGAGGCCTTGGCGACGCTGAGCTCCTTGCCCTTCTCGGAGAGATCGGCCTCCAGCCGCGCCACCTTCGTCTTCAACTCCTCCTTGGCGGTCTCAGCGGCGGCGGCAGCGTCCTCCGCTTGCTTGAGGGCTCCGCCAAGCTTCTCCTCGCGCGAGGCAAGCTCCTCCTCGTGGGCGTCGAGATTGACCTTCCGCTGTGCCAGCTCGCCCTCTTCCGTGGCTAGCTTCACAGCGGCAAGTCGCTGGCGCTCTTCGGCTTCAGCCTTCTCGAGGAGAAAGACCTTCCGCGCTTCAGCGAGCTGCTCCTGCTCCTCTGCCAGGGATCGGAGGGCTTCCCGGTGGAAACCCCCGAGCTCTTCTGCGCGCTTTTCAATGTCTGCTCCCGCCTTCACGACAAGCGCCTCGCGAGACTCCAGCTTGGCTTGTCGCGCGCGGTAGAGCGACATCAACCTGCGCAGCAGCCGCTCTTCTTCGGGCTCGTTGCTGCTGCTGCTTGGCGCGTCGACCAGCTTCAGCCCCGCGGAGGCGAGCACTTCTCCGTCGAAGACCTCCCCCTCGACCGGCGCTCTGGAGCTTGATGAAGACGTCGTCGCCGGCCTTCAAATAAACGCCTGACTGGGGATCCTTGGAACTTGGCGCTGCGGCTTCGGCGGATGGGTCGGCGGTCGGCGTAGCGCCTGGCGCTCCTGTGGCCTCTGGGCCGTCAGTACGATCGCCAGATTCCTCGCCAGTTGCTGTGGCGTCAGCCTTGGCGCCCTCTGCGCCGGTGGCGTCTCCAGCACCGGCAGCTTCGTCGGCGGCGACCTCTGTCTCCATCTGCTCCGCAGCGGATGGATCTGACGGCCGAAAAAGGGGAGAAGAGTCAAACAAAATCTAGCAGAAACTCATAAAGATCAAGAAAAGAAGGATCCAAGAGAAGTTTTGAAGCAAGGGGAGTACCTGCACCAGGCTCTGCGGTCGTGGTCTCCGTCGTCGGGGGGCCGCTGGCGCTGTCCCTCGCCGGAGAACCCTCCCTTGCCGGAGACTTCTCCCTCACCGGGAAGCCTTCCCTTGCCGGAGAATTCTCCCTTGTCGGGGGATTCTCCCTTGGCTCCTGGTGGGGCTGCTCGGCTCCTACACAAGTCAACAAGCAGACATCAGCAAAGACAAGTACCCATGCGCGCCTCGCCGCAGAAAATAATTCACACACTTACGCTGGGGGCTGCCATGGAGGAAAGTCGCCGACTCCGGCAAGGTTGTCTCGGGCGCGCCACCTGTTGTCACAGTGGGCTCGTCCTCGATGATGATCACCGGGGCCTTAGCTCTCTTTGCCGCTCTCTGGGCCAGAGTCCTAAAGAGGAATAGATTCAGGGAAAAGCAAGTGAGAAACAAGACCAACAGCAAGAGTTGAAGAAATGCAAGTACAACAAGAGAAGCTTACTCTTCTTCTTCTTCCTCGTCGGAGCTTAACGCGGAGAAGTCGAAGCCTGGCGCGCGCCCGGCGCGCGGAGGCGGAGGAGAAGTTTCCCTTGGCCGCTTGGCAGGAGCAGTGGCGGCGGTCTGAGACGACCCCGCTCCGGCTGTTGGCGTGGCGTGAGTAGCGACAGGGACTGAAGCGGTGGTCCGGCTAGACTCCGCTCTAGTTGCCGTCGTAGCATGAGGCGCTCCTGCGGCAACAGTGTTTGCCGTGGTCGAGCGTGTCACGCGGCGTGGCGACTGTTGGCCTGCTTGCCGCTCCACCACATCACCAACCTTGCGGAGGCGCCTTCTTGGTGGGGATGGAGGCTCTGCTTCTGGTGAGCTGTCTGAAGACGAGGTGGAAGAAGAGTCGATTTGCAACGAGCCGCTCGTGTCCTTGGCGGGCTCGCTCGGCTCGGTGTCTTGCCCGGCAAGCCCCTTCTTGCCGGCAGGCTCCCCTCGCTCGGCACGGCTTGCCGCTTCTGCTGCATCGGCCTCCTCCACAGTGAACCCGAACTCGCCCGCGGCTGCGGCTGCCGCTGCCTCCTCCAGCCTAGTGGCGATGAGCGCCATCTCCGCATCCGTGGTGTCGCGGGTGAGGCCGTCCTTCTCGTCAAGGCGGATTGGCACTTCCACCAAGTCGTCGAAGAATTGCTGCACAACCTCGTCTGCAGGCTCCTGCCAAGTTGGCACAATCCCGTGCGAGTCGCACTCCGGCATCATTGCACGGATGCGGTCGAGCGCGGAATTGTTGCACAAAGGCACGACGCCCCCCGGCAACCTGAACACCTCGGGATGCTGGGGGTCATATTTGAACAGCTCCTGCAGCATCGCGTTGAGCTCTAGGACTGTGAAGTTGTAATTGAGGCCTGGCCGCAGCCTCATGATGTCTGCCGCGTTCTTGAACTCCCAAGTGGGCCTCCCCCATTCCTGCAGGGGGCGATGCGGCGGCGAAGGAAGTCTGCGCCAACAGCGCCAACAGTAAGCCCGGCAAGCCTCAGGCGCAGGATCCTGGTGACGGCATTCTTCAGCCTGGCGTCCTCCGGAGCCATGTCACTCCAATCGCTGCCGCGTGCTACTAGGATTCGGCGTCGGATGGTAAATGGCTGCGGGCTCTCCTCGTCAATCCAGCACCAATCAGCTCTCCACTCCTCCCACTTGCCGCGGAATTCTCCCTCCAGATAGGTCTCTTTCTTGCCGGGCCTTGAGATCCAGGCAATCCTGCCGGATAGAGGCTCTCCTCTCTCTACTCGGGGTATGAAAAAGTGGCGGAAGAGGGCTACGTTGGGAAGGACTCCGACAAAGTTTTCGCAGAGGTGTGCGAAAACTGCCATTGTCAGGACGGCATTGGGGGTGAAGTCAAGGAGATGGAATCCATAGGTGTTCATGATGTCGCAGAAAAAATCAGAGAAGGGCGGGCAGAGCCCGCAATAAAAGAACAATGCGAAGAAGGGGTACCCATTCGGAGCCTTCTTCCAAGCGGCGGCGGGGAGAACCTTTGTGCGCGGATGCGCGCGCGTCTCCGCCGACCAGAACAGATAGTAGTTCTCCCTCAGCTCCTTCGCGCCGAGCTTGGGGGGGAAAACGGACCGCTCCTTCCGCAGCGCCGCAAGCCGCTGCGCCTCGGTCGTCTTCACGGTCTTCCCCTTGTCGGCTTTTGGAGCCATGGCGGAAGTAGTGGAGGAGGTCGACGGCGTTGGTGGTGCTAGTGGCGATGGGGGGCAGAGCGCTGCTCTCTCTCTTAGCTTTGGGGAGGCAAGGGAGCGGCGGAGATTTCTGAGATTGGGAACAGCAACGGGCGAGTGGGCCAACTGCCCCTGTTTCCCCTGCTTATAAAGGAGGAGGGGGCGGACGTTCCGCATTTCCGAATAAAGAAACCCCCACGACCTCTCCCACGACGCCGCATTCAACGCGTGCCGTTCGGGGAGGGCGCGGTGGATACGGAGTGAGATACGGCGTAACCTAGGCCGCGCGTGCCGTGCCTTGTTTTGGGCCTGGCCCAACAGCGCTCGGCACCATGTATGGCCCAGGCCCGGGGGCTCCTGTCGGTGTACTAGAGTAGGGGTACCCTAGTATCCCGAACTTGTGCACGGGCAGTCGCAGCATCCCGCGGCAAGGCTTGCCGGGTGACTGCCAAGATCCTCCGTGGTTCCTTTGGAGCCATTCAAGAACAAAGTGTCCAAGTCAAGAAGACAAGACCCCGGCAAGAGGAGCTTGCCGGGAAGGCCACTCAAGGCATTTCAAGGAACTTGCCACGGCGCACCACGCGGTCCGGCAAGACCCGGTGAGCGACAAGCTCCCGGACGCGACAAGACAACGACCGCGGCAAGGCGCTTGCCGCGGCAAGCCACCTCTCCGCGCCCGCGCTCCAGCACATCCACCAACGTGTCGCTCTGGGGCCCTTCCAGGCGTACGTGGCGGAAGGCTGTGCAGCTAGGGACGTGCGGTGGCAAGCGGCGCTGACAAGATCGCCATCGTGGCGAACGGTGGCGTCCCTGGCGGTCCCTTTTCGCACTGTTTAGGCGACACAAACGGGCATTTAAGACCCTTGTCCCCTGCCGTCAGGGTTAGGTATGATACACTATAGCAGGTAGCTGTGCCTACCACAGCACCTTTCCATTTTTGCCCTTTACCTCCGTTGCCACCTGTCGGTAGCCCCTTGAGCATATAAAAGGAGGCCCGTGTGCAACGTAGAGGGGGGGGAGCCAGTTCGAACACTCACGCTCGGTCTTGCTAGCCGCTGGTGTGTACTGTAGCACTCCGCGCTCCCGAGCTAGAGAACAATAAAAAACCACAAAGCAGGAGTAGGGTTTTACACATCCGTGCGGCCCGAACCTGGGTAAATCGCTCGCGTGCTTCGCCTCGATTTGCTCTTTGCACGATCTCCGCCCCCGCTGAACCGAAAGGGACCCGGCCCACCGGTCCCATAGGTGCCCGTGGATCAGTACCCCGGCACCAGGTTGACTCCCCTGAGTCTATGACAAGTGGGGCCCCCTTCTGCTAATTAACTCGGATTAGTTTTGACTAATTTTAGTTAGCTTAACTAACTACTGACAAGCAGGGCCCACAGGTCAGTTTGACCTGGACCCTCCGTTGATCGCTGACGTCACCCTGACGCAATGCTGACGCATTAATCCATTTACTAGAATTATTCTTATACAGGAAATTCCAGAAATTAGTTCAAACTTCAAAAATTCATAGAAATTAATCTGTAACTCCAAATGCAAAGATTTATATATGAATTTTGATCAGAAAAATTCAATCTATCCATGGGTAATGGTTTCATGCATGACAAAACAAGTTAACCTTGCTGTTTAGGAAAAATAAGATAATGCACTAATATGGCTATGTTAAATGAACTAACATTTGAATCTTTGATTCAAATGAGTTCATTTCTTTCTGTTTTAGCTTGCATTAGACCAAGACACATTCATATCGTCATGTGTTGATTATGTTCGGTGTGTCTTTCGTGGTAGGTTCTGCCTCCGAGGATAACTCCGAATATCCGTCTGAAGGGTAGTACCCTACTACCACTACATCAGGCAAGCAACCCATTGATCATTCCAATACAAACCCATGTTCTTGCTTCTGCTCTGGTTTACTGCATTAAGACAACGCGTTTCAAACTGCTGTGTGTTGCGGTAGTTGAACCCACTTCCTCTGCATGACCTGTCATTGCCAGAGTAACTAGATGAAACCCACTAGCATGTGTAGGAGTTGATTGAGCCGTATTTGTGTTTCCTACCATGTTATGCTTGCTATGCTTAGAGTTGTGTCAGGTATGGCTCATCGGGATGATGAACTAGAGTGAAAGGTTGTGTCGGTAATGAGAGTGAAAGTGTTGAATATGATTTGGTAAAGGAATCGATGAGAGGCCATGTAGGAGTACATGGTGGGTTGTTTCATTGAGGCCGTCCTTAAGAACTGAGATCTGTGTGTGTGATTTAAGATTCAGCTACTACCACACATTGGGATCCTTAATTGACCCTCTCGACTTATTAACCACTCTTGTCCTCTGTCCAAGAGTTGCAAAGTAGTTTCTGGTGTTTGTAGCATGCTGGGGGCCGCACGCAGCGCTGACCATAGGGGTGGGCTGTGTTGCGGTAGGCACGTGGCATGGTGTACCGAGTCGCCTGTTTGGTGTCTCGGGAACCCTGCACACATCGTTCGGGGCCGTTAGTGGAAACCTCAACCGGACTCCCTGCGGATGGAACCCGAATAGGCGATAAACCTGGACTAGGGACTCGTGTGTTTAGTCAGGTCGTGGCCGACACCCTCGCTGGGCTTCCGCTTGAAGGTTGCCGAGTACGTGTCGTGTAGCAGCGATAAGTGGTGAGAGCGTCTGTGAAGAAGTACACACCTGCAGGGTATAAAACTATTCGAATAGCCGCGTGCACGGTAAAGGACTACTTGGTCACCTATGCAGTGCATATACAAGTAAATGGACACTACTAAAAGCCTCAAGATAAGTCTGAGTACCGCGGATGGCCCTCTCGTAGGTTGACGGGAGAGGATCCACGGTGGAGTATTGTGTTGGTGATTAGTGGACTCGTGTGCGACAAATGCTTTACGAGTTGTGTCTATCGTAGGATAGCTTAGCCATGAGTCAAAGATGGCTTGCTGCAATAACTCCACTACCTTCTTGAGAATGTGCGTGTATAGTAGGATTCTATTGTAAGACTTGCTGAGTACCTCCGTACTCATGTTGCTTTAATTAATGTTTTCAGACGACAACACCACCCCCTCCGATGGGTTCTATGTAGACCTCGACGTTCACGAGTGACTAGCCACCCAGGTGGTGGTCCAAGCCTTGGAAGGGCTCTATGTAGATAAATAGGCTTCCTCAAGCCTTTTTCCTTTCTAGTGTCTGTACTCAGACTAAGTTGCTTCCGCATGTGCTTGTATGATTGTATGACTTGAGTGTCGGGTCATGTGACCCCTACCAGTATGAATATGTTATGTATGGCTCCTCGGAGCCTTTTAAATAAAGTACTTTGAGTTGTAGAGTTTTGTTGTGATGCCATGTTGTATGTACTCATATCGGGCATATTGTGTGCATGATTGAAATGCTTGGTATGAGTGGGATCCGACAATCTAGTTGTTTATCCTTGGCAGCCTCTCATATGGGGAAATGTAGTCTAGTGCTTCCTGAGCGATAGTAGTCCGCTACAGCTCGGTTCACCGGAGTCCTGCTAGCTCAGCACAACTTCTCTGGACACTTGACTGGCCGGCGTGTGATACACTTCGTTCCTATGTCTGTCCCTTCGGGGAAATGTCACGCGGTGACATCCGGAGTCCTGCCTAGCCTGCTACAGCCCGGGTAACCGAAGTCCTGTTAGCCCAGGGCTACAGCCCGGATTCACACGTTGTTGACCGACATGCTCGATGTGATTCATGTATGCTTGTCCCCATGGGTTAGTGCCGCTTTGGGTTCAAGACTAGCCATGTCGGCCCGGGTTCTCTGTCATATGTATGCTAGCGACACTATCATATACGTGAGCCAAAAGACGCAAACAGTCCCGGGCCATGGTAAGGCGACACCCGTGGGATTACCGTGCGTGAGGCCACAAAGTGATATGAGGTGTTACCGGCTGGGTCGATGTGACTTGGAATCAGGGTCCTGACAGCGTAGGCATCAGAGCCGGACTGCCTGTAGGTTCGCTAAGCCAAACTGGTCGATATGAAGTCTAGAAATGCTTTAGTTACATGTAGGGGAATTGATTGTGGGAGGGAACGTAAGGCTCTTTTTACTCCTTTACCTTATGCCCTCTGATCTGTGTCATTCTCTTCTCATTCTACGTGGGTTAAGGACTAGTCTCTCTTCTCTCTATCAGGTTCACGTGTTACTAGTCCGTAGTAACTTATAGGATTGTTGGTTACCAGCCTCAGTTCTGTTTCTACTACTTTAGTATGTTATCAGTTGAACCAGAACCTTGATATGATGTTGTTGAGCGTCTATGCAAATTATCGCGAATGTCTCAAATCAGTTTCTGAGCATTTACAGCTGTTATGCTGTCCAATTTTCCCTAGGAATTCTAATGTCCTGGCATTGTGGTTGTGCTTTCAGATGTCCACTCGTGCTCAAAACCAAGTGGTACGCCTGACCTAGTGCCTCGATGTGCCCAGTCATACGGCTATGTTAGTCCGGGTAATGATCGAGACGGGCTACCGTTGGTATCCCGAATACACTGTCGAAGAGCAATTCCGAGACTTTAATCAAAGCCAATATTTCTGCACTGTCAGGATATTTCCTTCTTATCCTGGATCTACCGAGCCCCTCCACTGTTCCTATGGACTCGGGGTTACTATTGAGATGGCTGTGCAGGATGCTGCCTATTCCATGATGACCATCATGCGAGTCAGGAATGGCCTGCTTCGGAACACCGACTTCCGTTATATGCCAGCTTCACTCCCGGGATCGCAAGGGTATCTCCAGGCTATCTATGCTGACTCCACACAGGAGGACTCACTAACTCGCACCACTGCCGAGATGCTCAAGGATAAGGACCGAGAGAATCGGGCCTTGAGACTGGAGCTTTTCAACACCCGTGCTGATCATTGGGCCACTTTGACTCGGTTTGCACCGGCTGTGCAAGCTGGATGTATGGATATGAGGGATCTGTATCCTGTGAGATCTGCTCTGCCAGACATGGTGGATTGGCATGATGTGGGAGGCATCACCCCACCCCGTGGTCCCCGCAGGCCACCGTTTGTTGGTCCAAGACCTCATCCTAGCCCCTATGGTCCACAAGCTCCTCAGGACCGTCTGCTCCCGGATGATCACGTTGAACTTCCAGGCTATGGAGCTGACTTCTATGAGGACTACTATGGAGCTGTCTGAGTTAGTAGTAGTATCACTAGTATTGTAATAGTTGTATTTCCACCGTCCTACGTGACTTGTGGAATATGACTTAGTATGTATCAATTCCGGAGGTGTAGAAAAATAATGTATAGGTGCTTGGAATGCCTCCGATGAGATGTAACGCCTTTCATCATAGTTGTACATTAGCCTGGGCTTGTACTAAACTATGTATGGTGTGTATGACCGTTGGTATATATATGGCAGATTCTATATTACCATGTCATACGGATGAACATCTCTGCATTCCGTGTTATCCATTACATTCCGCACTTCCTTGCCAAGATTTTGCCATCCCTGTCTAAACCGTTGTCTTGTTTTCCTAGGATGGTCAACACCTGCAACAACCCTGCTGCCCCGGAGCAGGGTGAAGCCAACGCAGCTAGGAATGAAAATCTGCCTCAACGGCCTTCTCTGGCCGATGTTATGCTGGAGGCAGAACGAAACAAGCGTGAGACCAACCGCTTGCTGGAGCGGATTGAGCAGAATACTGCACGCCAGCCGAGGAATGATCTGGTGTCAATCAATGACGTTGTCAAGTTGTATCCACCGAAATTTAATCATTCCGTCGAGCCTCTCGATGTGGATGACTAGCTTCGCAGCATCACCCACAAGCTACGTTCTGCCAACGTAGCCGGAGCTGATAAGGTTATCTTTGCTGCCTATCACCTCGAAGGCCCTGCTAGCCTTTGGTGGGAAATTTTTGAGGCTATGCGTCCGGTCGGCCAAACCACTACTTGGCCTGAATTCAGTGCGGCTTTCCGTGAGCATAACATCCCGGAAGGTCTCATGGATCGTAAGAGGGAAGAGTTCTGCAATTTCACCCAAGGTAGACTATCTGTGGATGCATACAGTCGCGATTTTGGAAATCTAGCACGATATGCTCATGAAGAGGTATCCACCGACGCTAAGAAGCAGGCAAGGTTCCGCAAGGGACTTAGCCCCGAGCTTCGTCGTGACCTTCGTTTGCACGAGTGCACCTCCTTCCAGAAGTTGGTCAACAAGGCCATCGGTGCTGAGACAGGACATACTGACTTTGAAGCTTCACGCAAGCACTCTAGTGACTTTGGATCTTCATCCGGCTCTGGATCTCAGAAGCGCCGGGTGTGGATTCCAAACACCGATCTGCCACCCAGGTTCACTCCGAGGCCATCCTTTGAGGTGCCTCACCCCAACCAGTAGTATGCAACTCCCAAGACCTATGGTGGCCCCGCTGCTAGTGCTGCTCCACGTCCCAATGTGATAACTTGTTTCAAGAGTGGGGAGACGGGTCACTACATCCACGAGTGTCCCCAGAACAACAATCCCAGCCAGTTTGGCAAGTCTATTGGCCGTGGCAAGCCAGCAGGAAAGGTGCTCTATGCCAAGCCAGCCACCACTGCTCGTGGCCATGTCAATTACGTCTCAGCTGAAGAAACTCATGAGGATCCCAACGCTGTTCTCGGTACGCTCCTTGTTAATTGCCATCCGGCAACTGTTCTCTTTGATACTGGAGTATCTCATTCATTTATTTCTGAGAGCTATGCTCGATTGCACAACACCACATTTTGTGACATGCCCACCTCCATGGTAATTCAAACCCCTGGTTCTAAGTGGCAAACCTCTAGAATCAGCCATGGAAATGAAATTCTTGTCGACAGATTGGTCTTCCTTGCATCACTAATAGCTCTCAAGTCTTCGGGCATAAACATCATCTTGGGTATGGACTGGATGTCAGCCCATTACGCTAAGATTGATTGCTCCACTAGAACTGTTCAACTCACCCATCCATCGGGCAAGACAGTCAATGTTTTGACCCGAGTGTCTGAGCGTCAGCTCTACTCCTTAAATGCCAACCCCCTTCCAGACCTTGAAGATATTCCGGTAGTCCGTGACTTCCCAGATGTCTTTCCAGAGGAACTGTCAGGTGTTCCACCTGACAGAGATATCGAGTTCGTGATAGACCTTGTTCCAGGAACCATCCCAATCTCTAGAAGACCTTATAAGATGGCACCCCTAGAACTAGCTGAGCTTAAGAAACAACTCGATGAGTCGTTGCAAAAAGGTTTCATCCGTCCTAGTTCTTCTCCATGGGCTTGCCCCGTCCTCTTCATCAAGAAGAAGTATGGTTTGGATCGGATGGTTGTAGATTACCAACCTGTCAACTTGGTCACTATCAAGAACAAGTATCCGCTCCCCAAGATCAATGATCTGTATGATCAGCTCGCTGGATCCTCAGTCTTCTCCAAAAAGGATTTGAGGTTGGGCTACCATCAAATCAAAATCAATAACGGGGAAATTCCTAAAACGGCCTTTGTTACTCGTTATGGCCAATACGAGTACACCGTCATGTCCTTCAGTTTAACCAATGCTCCAACCACCTTTTCTCGGTTAATGAACTCGATCTTCATGGAGTATTTGGATCAACTCGTCGTGGTATACCTCGATGATATACTCATCTATTCCAAGAATGAGGAAGAACACGCCGAACATCTAAGGCTAGTATTGATGAAACTTCGAGAGCATCGCCTTTATGCCAAATTCTCTAAGTGCGAATTCTGGTTGGCAGAAGTGACCTATCTGGGCCATGTAATCTCTGGTAAGGGCATTGTTGTCAATCCCGAGCGAGTTCAAGCCGTCCTTGACTGGACTCCACCTAAAACGGTCAAGCAAGTTCGGAGTTTCCTTGGTTTAGCGAGCTATTGCCGCCGCTTCGTCGAGAATTTCTCCAAGGTTGCTAAACCTCTAACCGAACTCCTCAAGAAAGATAAAAAGTTCGAGTGGACCCCACAGTGCGAGTTCAGCTTTCAGGAACTGAAAAGACGCCTGACATCTGCTCTCGTACTTTTACCACCAGATTTTTCTAAGGACTTTGTTATCTATTGCGACGCCTCGCGATAAGGACTAGGTTGCATACTCATGCAAGATCGTCATGTGATTGCCTACGCTTCTCGACAGTTGTGTCCACATGAGGATAACTATCCTACACATGATCTAGAGCTTGCAGCAGTGGTCCATGCACTCAAAACCTGGCGACATGACCTTCTTGGTGATCATTGTGAAATTTACACTGATCACCAAAGTCTGAAATACATCTTCACCCAACCAGATTTGAATCTCAGGCAAAGACATTGGGTCGAGTTGATTACGGATTACGACTAAGGAATAACTTACACCCCAGGCAAAGCCAATGTCATGGCTGATGCACTAAGTCGTAAATCTTATTGAAACAACCTGATGTTACAACATAGTCAACCACTTCTCCACGAGGAATTTCGTAATCTTAACCTTCACATTGTTCCTCGAGGATTCCTTTCCACCCTGGTGGCGAAACCCAACCTTACGGATCAAATCATAACCGCTCAGCGGTATGATAGAGGAATATCTCAGATGAAGGAGAACATTGCTAGCGGAGCTGCTAAGTGTTTCTCCATGGATGAGCGAGGTGTTGTCTTCTTCGAGAACCGCCTGGTGGTTCCCAAGAAACAACAACTACGGTAATTGATCATTAAGGAAGCTCATGAATCCCCTCTCACCATTCATCCCGGTAGTACTAAAATGTATCAAGACCTACGCCAGAGGTTTTGGTGGACTAGGATGAAGAGAGAAATCGCTCAATACATTGCTAATGGCGACGTCTGTCGTCGTGTTAAAGCAAAGCATCAACGGCCTGCTGGCACCCTTCAACCTTTGGCTATTCCTGAATGGAAATGGGATAAAATCGGTATGGATTTCATTACCGGGTTTCCCAGGACCAAGAAGGGGAATAATACTATATTCGTTGTTGTCGATCGTCTTTCAAAAGTAGCCCACTTTCTACCTGTTCGTGAGAGTATAACCGCTAGCCAGCTAGCTGATTTGTACATCTCCCTAATAGTGTCTCTTCATGGTGTCCCATTGGAGATTAACTCAGACCGTGGAAGTCTCTTCACCTCTCGATTTTGGGAAAGTTTCCAAAATGCTATGGGGACTCGTCTCTCCTTTAGCACCGCCTTTCATCCTCAATCAAGTGGTCAAGTAGAACGAGTCAATCAAATTCTAGAGGATATGCTTCGAGCTTCTGTCATCTCTTTCGGTATGAATTGGGAGAAATGCCTTCCATTCGCCGAGTTCGCTTATAACAATAGTTATCAAGCAAGCTTGGGCAAAGCTCCCTTCGAAGTTCTCTATGGATGAAAATGTCGAACGCCTATTAACTGGTCAGAAACCGGGGAAAGACAACTCTTTGGCCCGGATATGATCCAGGAAGCAGAAGAGCAGGTTCACGTTATTCGTGAGAAATTGAAAACGGCCCAATCTCGCCAAAAGAGCCAATATGACCGCAAACATAAGCCCATGACTTATGAAGTTGGCGAGAAGGCTTACCTTTGGGTTACTCCTTTGAAGGGAACCCATCGATTCGGTATCAAGGGCAAATTGGCTCCTCGTTACATTGGACCCTTTCGCATTCTTTCCAAACGAGGGGAAGTTGCCTACCAATTGGAACTACCTCTGCATATTTCCAGAGTTCATGATGTCTTCCACGTTTCTCAACTCAGGCGTTGCTTCTCGGATCCTATCCGTGGAGTGGACCACGAAACGCTTGATCTCCAAGATAATCTCACATATCGAGAATATCCCGTCCGTATCCTTGATCAAGCCGAGCGTACCACTCGACGTTAGAATGTCAAGTTTCTCAAGGTTCAATGGTCACACCATTCCGAGCAAGAAGCCTCATGGGAAAGGGAGGACCGTCTTCGACTCGAGTACCCCACCTTCTTCCCGACGGATCCTAAATCTTGGGACGAGATTCTTTTGAGTGGGGGTGAGTTGTCACATCCTAGCTAGTCATGCATTAAGGTGTTGCATCATGTCTATCTTTCATCAGAAACTTGAATTGGGGAAGACAGAACCCCCAGCACTCCCTCTGAAATCAACTAAGGTTTACTAAACATATTTTCAATGAACCTGAAATGCCCTTCTAAAAAGTTCACCCTCTTTGTCTTGGGTTAGAACCTCTGGCAAAATTGGTGCACAATTTTCTAGGTCAACAGAAGGTCATTGAATTAAATCATATGTAATTTGCATTTGGGCATTTGAATGCTAGTAAATATTTTAAGTGCCCAAATAATTCTGAAGAGAAGTGTGGGCTGTTGGAAATATTCTAAACAGATCCTCTGATTATTTTCAGGATTTTTAGAAGTGCCTAGCTATTTTTAATAAAGCCACAAACCTACAGAAAAATAGAAAACAGAAATTAAAAGCGAGGGAGAGATCTTACCTGGCCACAGCTAAGCTGGCCCACCTAGCGGCCCAGCGCTGTGCTGGCCCATGCCAGCCAGCTGCTTCGTCCCCGCCAGGCAGGCAGAGAGCTGATGCCAGCGAGCGCGAGCTCGCCACGGCGCCAGCAGCTTGCCGCTTCGCGCGCCTGGACCCTGGGCAGGCTCCACGTCGCCGCCCCGACCCCGTGGACACCTCACTTGACCCCCTGCCCCTCTCCCTCGCTCTCCCGCACCATGGCCGACGCCACCGTAGCCGCACCGCCGCCGTAGTCGCGCTCCCCGTCGCCCGCGCCTTGCCACCGTGCCCAGAAGCTCCGCCGTCACCGTCTCTTTCTAGCAAGCCAAGCCCCGAGCGCTCGCTTGCCCCGCAGCCTCTGCAACAACCTTGCCCGACTCCGCCTTCGTCGGAGATCCCCGACCTCGCCGTCTGCTTCTACGTGATCGCTGTGAGCTGCTGCACCTACCCATCCTCTCCGTTTGCCTTCTCGTGCACCGTAGCAACTGCACGAAACTTCACCGCACGCGCCGCCATGGAGCTCGTCGCCGACGATGCTCCGGCCACCCACTGGCCACACCACCATGTCCAACGCACTCACCGCACTCGCAGAAACCCGAAGCACCACTCCACGCGCCTCGGGTTCGTCTCACCCGACTCCGGCGACCACCAAGCTCGTCGCCGGCAACGTTTCCGGCCACCCCGAGCTCTACCACCACCACCAAATGCCGCGGCTTGCTCCCAGCTACGTGTAGATGCCCTCCGCCGCTCATTTGGTCGCCGGAACGCGTTAATGCACTTCCACCGCCGCGTCTCGCCTCGCCGGTGGCTAAACGCCAGCGGGTTTGACCCGTTGACCTTGACTGGGTGGGCCCAAGTTGACTCCCCTGAGTCTATGACAAGTGGGGCCCCCTTCTGCTAATTAACTCAGATTAGTTTTGACTAATTTTAGTTAGCTTAACTAACTACTAACACGCAGGGCCCACAGGTCAGTTTGACCTAGACCAGCTCCGTTGACCGCTGACGTCACCCTGACGCAATGCTGACGCATTAATCCAATTACTGGAATTATTCTTATACAGGAAATTCCAGAAATTAGTTCAAACTTCAAAAATTCATAGAAATTAATCTGTAACTCCAAATGCAAAGATTTGTATATGAATTTTGATCAGAAAAATTCAATCTATCCATTGGTAATCGTTTCATGCATGACAGAACAAGTTAACCTTGCTGTTTAGGCAAAATAAAATCATGCACTAATATGGCTATGTTAAATGAACTAACATTTGAATCTTTAATTCAAATGAGTTCATTCCTTTCTGTTTTAGCTTGCACTAGGCCAAGACACATTCATATTGCCATGTCATAGCATGCATCATATTGTTGCATATTGTCATGTGTTGATTATGTTCAGTGTGTCTTTCGTGGTAGGTTCTGCCTCCGAGGATAACTCCGAATATCTGTTTGAAGGGCAGTACCCAACTACCACTACATCAGGCAAGCAACCCATTGATCATTCTGATACAAACCCATGTTCTTGCTTCTGCTCTTGTTTATTGCATTAAGACAACGCGTTTCAAACTGCTGTGGTTGCAGTAGTTGAACCCACTTCATCTGCATGACCTGTCATTGCCACAGTAACTAGATGAAACCCACTAGCATGTGTAGGAGTTGATTGAGCCATATTTGTGTTTCCTACCATGTTATGCTTGCTATGCTTAGAGTTGTGTCAGGTCTGGCTCATCGGGATGATGAACTAGAGTGAAAGGTTGTGTCGGTAATGAGAGTGAAAGTGTTGAATATGATTTGGTAAAGGAATCGATGAGAGGCCATGTAGGAGTTCATGGTGGGTTGTTTCATTGAGGCCGTCCTTAAGAACTGAGATCTGTGTGTGTGATTTAAGATTCAGCTACTACCACACATTGGGATCCTTAATTGACCCTCTCGACTTATTAACCACTCTTGTCCTCTGTCCGGGAGTTGCAAAGTAGTTTCTGGTGTTTGTAGCATGCTGGGGGTCACACGCAGCGCTGACCATAGGGGTGGGCTGTGTTGCGGTAGGCACGTGGCACGTTGTACCGAGTCGCCCGTTTGGTGTCTCGGGAGCCCTGCACACATCGTTCGGGGCCGTTAGTGGAAACCTCGGCCGGACTCCCTGCGGATGGAACCCGAATAGGCGATAAAGCTGGACTAGGGACTCGTGTGTTTAGTCAGGTCGTGGCCGACACCCTCGCTGGGCTTCCGCTTGAAGGTTGCCGAGTACATGTCGTGTAGCGGCGATAAGTGGTGAGAGCGTGTGTGAAGAAGTACACCCCTGCAGGGTATAAAACTATTCGAATAGCCACGTCCACGGTAAAGGACTACTTGGTCACCAATGCAGTTCATAGAAAAGTAAATGGATACTACTAAAAGCCTCAAGATAAGTGTGAGTACCGCGGATGGCCCTCTCGTAGGTTGACGGGAGAGGATCCACGGTGGAGTATTGTGTTGGTGATTAGTGGACTCGTGTGCGACTAATGCATTACAAGTTGTGTCTATCGTAGGATAGCTTAGCCATGAGTCAAAGCTGGCTTGCTGCAATAACTCCACTACCTTCTTGAGAATGTGCATGTATAGTAGGATTATGTTGTAAGACTTGCTGAGTACCTCCGTACTCACGTTGCTTTAATTAATGTTTTCAGACGACAACACCACCCCCTCCGATGGGTTCTATGTAGACCTCGACGTTGACGAGTGACTAGCCACCCAGGTGGTGGTCCATGCCTTGGAAGGGCTCTATAGATAAATAGGCTTCCTCAAGCCTTTTTCCTTTCTAGTGTCTGTACTCAGACTAAGTTGCTTCCGCATGTGCTTGTATGATTGTATGACTTGAGTGTCGGGTCGTGTGACCCCTACCTATATGAATATGTTATTTATGGCTCCTCGGAGCCTTTTAAATAAAGTACTTTGAGTTGTAGAGTTTTGTTGTGATGCCATGTTGTATGTACTCATATCGGGCATATTGTGTGTATGATTGAAATGCTTGGTATGAGTGGTATCCGACAATCTAGTTGTTTATCCTTGGCAGCCTCTCATATGGGGAAATGTAGTCTAGTGCTTCCTGAGCGATAGTAGTCCGCTACAGCCCGGTTCACCGTAATCTTGCTAGCTCAGCACTACTGCTCTGGACACATGACTGGCCGGCGTGTGATTCACTTCGTTCCTGTGTCTATCCCTTCGGGGAAATGTCACACGATGACATCCGGAGTCCTGCCTAGCCTGCTACAGCCCGGGTAACTGGAGTCCTGTTAGCGCAGTGCTACAGCCCGAATTGACACGTTGATGACCGACATGCTCGATGTGATTCATGTATGCCTGTCCCCATGGGTTAGTGCCGCTTTGGGTTCACGACTAGCCATGTCGGCCCGGGTTCTCTGTCATATGGATGCTAGCGACACTATCATATACGTGAGCCAAAAGACGCAAACGGTCCCAGGCCATGGTAAGGCGACACCCGTGGGATTACCGTGCATGAGGCCGGAAAGTGATATGAGGTGTTACCGGCTGGGTCGATGTGACTTGGAATCGGGGTCCTGACAAAACCTTTTATGAAGTATTCGGAGGAGGAACCCGCCTTGCAATGCCAAAGACAAATCTGCGCGCCGGACTCATCATCATCGAAGCCTGGTTCAGGGGCTACTGATGGAGTACTGGATTAGAAGGTATCCGGATAGCCGGACTATAACCTTTGGCCAGACTGTTGGACTATGAAGATACAAGATTGAAGACTTTGTCCCGTGTCCGGATGGGACTCTCCTTGGTGTGGAAGGCAAGCTTGGCAATATTGATATGTAGATCTCCTTCCTTGTAACCGACTCTGTGTAACCCTAGCACCCTCCAGTGTCTATATAAACCGGAGGATTTAGTCTGTAGGACACAACAACAACAATCATACCATAGGCTAGCTTCTAGTGTTTAACCTCTCTGATCTCGTGGTAGATCAACTCTTGTACTAGCTATATCATCAATATTAATCAAGCAGGAGTAGGGTTTTACCTCCATCAAGAGGGCCCGAACCTGGGTAAAACATCGTGTCCCTTTCCTCCTATTACAATCCGCCTAGATGCACAGTTTGGGACCCCCTACCCGAGATCCGCCGGTTTTGACACCGACAATGATCGCTTTGCCCTGGTGGGCTGGGCCTCAACTACGGTGCTGGGCCGGCTGGACTGCCAGGTAAGCTAGGTGGGTTCTAGCCCTTTCCTATTTTTTTGTTTTTGTTTTCTATTTTGGAGTTTGTATTTGACCAAGTTTTAAAACGAAATCAATTTTATAAATCCTGATATTATTCATGAGCACTTTCTGAATTATTTTAGTGTCCCACAAATAATTTCAACATTATTTGAGCACCTAAATTATTTATAATATTTAAATGCCCAAAGTCAAATACAATAAGATTCAATTCAAAAATCCAAAATGACCTAGAAATATGTGCATCATTTTTTCCAGAGGTTTTCACCTTTATCAAAAATCATGAACTTTTCTGAAGGGCATTTTTGGTTCATTGAAATTATTTTTATTGAACCTAGTTGAATTCATTTGGTCCTAGGGTTTCAAAAATCCCCATTTCAACTTTCAAAGAAATTTAGACTTGATGCATGGATGCTTGTGCAACTATTTGCAATCAAGAATCTCGTCCCGAGATTCAAGACGTGAGGTAAGAAGACAGAGGGGATACAAAGCTAACTTGATCTTGATGATCCAACTTCCACTTCATAAGAACGTTGACTCGATCATCATCTTGATCTTGACATCTTTGCTTTTGAGATCTTCCTCCAACATGATGACAGAAATAAACTCTACAGGACTCGATCTTCTCGAAGATCGAGCAACTCACGATCAATTCATGGAATGAGACATAACAACATCTCTTGAGCTGAGACACATAACACACATCAGGGGTGATGGAAAAGTAGATGATAAAGGTTCAAGTTGGTAGGCCACAATTCCACGTTGAGTAAGATGGTGCATGGTTTCAAAGTAGCAAGGAGATAATTGCCATGATTCCATAACGTGACACCTTAGGGAAGGTGACTCGTAGAATTATTCCCTTAAGTGGCAAAAAGAATTACTTTTGATTCATAGATCATTGGAACTCTTCATGCCAGCCTTAGGCAATTCACAATTGATCGTTTGAAAGTATTCGAAAGAATGGCATACTTAGTTTGGAAAGGAAACTAGAGTTATAAGACAACTCAGCAAACGGAAGGCACATTCCAATTGATACCAAGGATATAACCTAGTGTCTGAGCATGCTCCCAAGAACCTCAGCATTTCCATATTCATCAGGGTCTTACCAACATCCGTGCCGAGGATCCTGGCAACACATCGTACTACCATGATGAATAGTGATGGACGATGCAGTTGCAAAGGAATGCAACACTTTCTTGGATTTCACCTTAGCGATGCCAAGGAAACGAAATATGGATGTTCGACCGAGAGACATTTAGCACTCCACTTCTAATGTTCTCCTTGATGTACCAGCTTAACCCAATACCATTCGGTATCTGGAACATCAAGTAAAGGTGTGACTTCGGGAGCTCAAGGAACCCATAAGGAACAACTTATGTTCAAAGTCATACCAACTCCTCATGGAAGAATGGCCAAATTGCTGACTCAAGATACTACAATAAGAGATCTCCCGGATAAGTGTGTTGGCCATGACATCCACTTAACGGTTCAAAAGACCAATATTATAATTCTTCG
Source organism: Triticum urartu (assembly GCF_056163025.1). Lineage (NCBI taxonomy): Eukaryota > Viridiplantae > Streptophyta > Magnoliopsida > Poales > Poaceae > Triticum > Triticum urartu. The sequence continues at coordinate 593,458,401 of NC_141873.1, forward strand.
GAATCTCCCAACCATCATATCTGCCCGAGATTCAGATCTGGTTGGTAACAGGATATTTCAGATGACATGTCTGAAAAGGAAAGGTTGCAACGCAAATCGACGAGATGACGTTGCGAGATTCTCGGGAATGAACTACGATAGCAAGCCCCAAAACATGAGCTGGTTCTGCTACATACATGTGAACATGCTATCCCAGACAAGCATGACCACATAGTAGTCGTACAATAAAACACTACCGAGTTCTGGTTGGGAACCATCATTGAAGATAACAAAGTCTTGTGCATGTCCATCTGGGCCCTTTGGGAATAGCATTTGAACTTCTTATCCTTGAACAAATCAATCAGTGGCTTTGTGTGCTAGGAATACATATGGAATGGAGATGATTAGTCTATCAAACCATAGAAAACTTCGCACATGCGTGACTGACTTGGGACGATTCCAGAGGAGGCAAATCAAACTTTCCCGAATTCACGGAGGCAACTTACATCAAGTGCACGTGAATTAGAGGAAGTCACTTCTTTCGTCCAAACATATACTTCATGAACGGATCACGAAGACATTGCATACAAAGTTTCCAACACTAGCTTAATGTTCAATATGAATCATGGAGGAGACAAGATAAGGATGTTGTCGATGGGCTCAACAACAATTCATCTAGGTTCCCATGAAGATGGAATTCCACAACTATGTGAACAAGGTGATAGCATTGGTCAGACCAAAATATATAATGGTGTATGCTCGAGGGATCAACCACGAGCACTGGTAGAAAAAGGGCCTATAGTCCCGGTTCGTAAGGGCCTTTAGTCCCGGTTCCTGAACCGGGACTAAAGTGTCGGTACTAATGCCCCGACCCTTTAGTCCCGGTTCAATCCAGAACCGGGACTGATGGGCCTCCACGTGGGCAGTGCGCAGAGCCCAGTCAGGAGACCCTTTGGTCCCGGTTGGTGGCACCAACCGGGACCAATAGGCATCCACACGTCAGCATTTCTGTGGCTGGGGTTTTTGTTTTTTTTTGAAAGGGGGGGGTTGGGGGTTTTGGGGGGTTAATTTAGGTGTTTCATATATTGTGTTAGGTAGCTATAATTAATAGAGAGAAGTGTCCTCTCTTATGTCCGTGCTTGGTCGACGCTACGAACTATACATACGTATAGAGAGGAATAGACACGCTGGCTAGCTAGTAAGCAAACGAAGGAAAAAGAAGATCGTCATGAACATATATGCATACAGAGAGAAGTGATATCGACCACCTCTCCTTCTCCAAGAGATTGGTCGAACAACAAGTTCTCGTATATCTATCTGACACTACCGGCTACATATATACAATAATTATCTCTTACAAATATAATCATACAGACTCAGGGTCAACATAGAATTCTCCGTCTTCAGGGATCACGTGGTCAAGAAAGAATGCCGCCAATTCCTCTTGAATTCCTTGCATGCGAGCTGGTGCTAGGAGTTCATCCCGCTTCCGAAACATCTAATTTAAAGAAGGGGGTCAATACATATATATATGAATGAATGAAACTCAACACAAATGATGATAATAAAATAAAATTGTGAATGTTGTTATTTACGTACTTCATATTGTTCGTTAGAGTACCCGCCCCGCTCACAGGTCGTGTGGCGGATGGACTCGCAGATGTAGTATCCACAGAAATCATTCCCTTGTTCCTGCCACAACCACTTTACAAGAAATAGAGGTCAATCAAACTAATAAGCAAGAATGCTAAATGGTATTGATGAAACTAGCGCTTGAATCACTGGGAGATGCGCGGAACATGCTACTATAGTACTTACTTTCGTGTGTCTAAATTCCAGCTCCTTCGGCAGTCCCGGAACTATTTTGGTGAATTTTCTCCAAACCCTGCCGGACAAAGAAAACAATTACTTGATATCAGGAAATGAACAAAGTTGCTGATATGGTGGATAATGATCGATTTAACTTACTTTTGGAGTATTTGAGTCATGTCTGCATAGTCCTGGGGATCTTTTCATTTTGAGTCTAAGACGGTTACTAGTCTCTGCTCAAGCTTAATCTCTAGGAGAATATAGTGGAAACTGCACACGCATGCATAACTCATGAATTACATTACTATAACCTTGACTAATATATAAGGGAAACCGAATACGCACAAGACAATAACACTCACCTGAAGTTGTAAGGAAAGAGTATTATATCTTTGTTTTGATTTATTACGAACGATCGTAGCAAGTTGGCCTCGGTAGATGCAGCATGAAGTTTAACCTGAGTTGCATCTATGAGATATGTGTTAATGAACCCAATATCACCGACTTCTCTTTTCTTCAATTCGGCGATCTTCAATCTGCATAATATAGTGAGGATGATTATAAATACATGCAATGAAAGAGCTAAGCTATATAGAGAAACTTAATGACAGAAGTAGTACTACTTACAGACAGTAGCAGGCGACCGTTGTTTTATCGAGGGCCAATTGATTGAAAAACTGATAGAACTCCTCAAATGGAACAGGCAACAGATCAATTCCAACGAGGTCATGCTCCTTTTTAACTTTCACATACAAAGTACTCCTCCCCCAGAGTCTCTAAAGATTTTCAAGTACCAATCATGCAATCTTCGCATCATCATTGATAGAGATCTTTCATCTTTGATGAGAGGCTTCCCGTACTCGTATCTTTGTATCTGCATGTCCATGGGTTCATAATGTACTTCGTCGGGCAGGTAATCTGCAAGATTGCTATAACCGGGCACCATCCTCGGATCATTAGCGACGTTGTGGCTAGGCACATTGAGCGGGGGGCACGATTGCTTCGCTTGTTTGCCGAGCTAGGCAATTTGTTTCCCAGCTCGTCGTTCTTTCAGCCTTTGATCACTGACAGTACTTCCCGACCGCTCCGCTTCGGCAAATTCCTTTCCAATAATGCGGTCATAGTTTCCTTTCGGCAGATCAGACTTTGGTGGTTTTGTCAGGGCAGCCAGAGTGCGCTTCACTTTCACCCGATCTACCTTCTCCTCCGGAGGTGGATGTTTCTTTGCTTTCACCCCTTCAAAGAAGTTCCTCACTTCTTCTCGCGCGATCTCGGCATTCTCCTCCAGGGTCCTCTCATATGGTAACTTCTTTGGAGTCTTCAGAGAAGAACCGAATCTGTATGTCCTCCCACCTCTGGTTGTACTGCTAGACGCCGACCGAGCAGACGGAGCGGTTGTCTTCTTTACTTGCTTAAGAGGCGGAGGAGAAGGACTATGATGCGCCGGAGCAGCTGGAGCAGCGGCAGGTCTCTTCCGCCCTTGCTGACGAGGCGGAGAAGGAGGAGGCTGGCTGCTCTGGCGCGTCGGCGCAGGCGGAGAAGGAGGCGGAGTGCCGCCACGCGCCGGAGAAGGAGCCGGCCGAGGGCCCTGATCGTCACTCGCCGGAGGAGGAGGCGGTGGAGGCGGAGTGCCCTGACTTGCCGGAGGAGGAGGAGGAGGCGGAGGCATCCAGTTCGGAAGGTTGATGAGCTCCTTCCGCCATAGGCATGTAGTCTTCAGAGCAGACCCCAGCCGAGTCTCCCCTTCACCGGTAGGGTGGTCAAGCTGGAGGTCCTCAAATCCCTCCGTTATCTCATCCACTATCACCCTAGCATATCCTTCTAGAATCGGCCGGCAGTGAAAAGTTGCGCCGGGTTCAGTAGGATAAACAGAGCCAACAGCCGCCTTGACCTTCAAATTCATCCATTGCGTCATAAGGTGGCAATTTTGAGACTTCGTTATAGCATCCACGGGATAGCTGGCAGGAGCCGTCAAGGCATGCTCCGGCTGAAGCAGCTCGGTGGAAGCCACGCTACTTCTGCGCTGAGATGGCGGGCTAGCTTCGGGGGAGGCTTCAGCAGTACGTTTGCTGCGATTTGCTTCTCGTTCCTCTATCGCGTATACCCTTGCTTGCAGCGCCTGCATTTGGGTCTGCTGCACTTTTTTCCTCCTCTCATGGGATTTGTAACCGCCTGTGTCCGGAAACCCGACCTTCCACGGAATGGAGCCTGGCGTGCCTCGTGTCTGTCCAGGGTGCTCAGGATTCCCGAGGGCCATTTTGAGCTCGTCGTTCTCTCTGTCTGGAAAGAACGTCCCTTCCTGCGCTGCTTCGATATACTGCTTAAGCTTACTGACTGGTATGTCCATTTGATCGTTCATCCAAATGCACTTCCCTGTTACAGGGTCCAAGGTTCCGCCAGCCCCGAAGAACCAAGTCCGGCAACGGTCTGGCCAGTTAATTGTCTCTGGTTCGATCCCTTTATGAACCAGATCATTCTCAGTCTTGGACCACTTAGGCCGGGCTACGAGGTAGCCACCTGACCCCATGCAATGGTGAAGCTTCTTCTTCACAGCATTTTGCTTGTTTGTTGCCGACATCTTATGACTCTTTTCTGATGTCTTGTGGGCCACAAATGCGGGCCAGTGATCTCTGATCTTCTCATATCTGCCCTTGAATTTTGGTGTCTCATTATTTTCGACAAACTTATTCATCTCTTTCTTCCACCTCCTGAATAGTTCTGCCATCCTCTTCAGAGCAAAAGACTTGATTAATTTCTCTTTAACTGGGTTCTCTGAATTATCCTCAGGCGGTAGGGTGAAATTTGACTTCAGCTCTGTCCAAAGATCATTTTTCTGCATATCATTGACATAAGACACCTCAGGGTCTTCTGTAGCCGGCTTAAACCATTGCTGGATGCTTATCGGGATCTTGTCCCTAACCAGAACCCCGCACTGAGCAACAAATGCGCTCTTTGTCCGGAGGGGTTCAATATGTTGGCCGTCGGGCGCGATTGCTATGATCTCAAACTTTTCATCCGAGCTCAACTTTTTCTTCGGTCCTCGTCTCTTTACCGAAGTTGTGCTCGATCCGGAGGGCTAGAAAAAAGAACAAAGACTTATACCAAAACAATGAATGCATCAATCAGCTAGTCAGCATAGGCTTAACTAATATATATACCTGGCCAGACTCGGTTCGGTCACCGGAGCCGTCATCCCGGTCTCCTTCTTGCACCGGCATTGGGTCACCGGAGCCGTCCTCATGTTCTTCTTCTTGCACCGGCATTAGGTCACCGTAGCCAGCTTGTTCACCCTCTCCTTCCATACCATCGGTTTCGTTGAGAAACAACAAGATGGCATCACTTCCTTCTGCGATTATGTCCCTCAACAACGCTTCTTTTGTTGCTTCGTCTAGGGCGGTGTCCATAGTTTCTACAAATATTTACAACATGGCAATTATTATTCAAACATGACAGATGGATATATTAGTGCCAAACGTAGAACTAGCTACCTAATCATAGTAAGCTATCGGGAGGGGGTATATATCGACAACGACGACACTACATCTATGTCCCTCGACGACCCTCGTTCCCGATAAAAAAAAAGAGGAAGAAGAAGAAAAAAAAGAGGAGAAGAAAGAATAGAGGAGAAGAACCCTCGAACCCTAGAACCATCGATGACCCTGGAACCCTCGACCCCTAGACGACCCTCTACTTCCTCTCATGTTCGAGAGGATCGCCGAGGGGTCGGGAGGTTGCCGAGTGTCAAAGGATTCAACAAAACCATGTCTTCATCATTAGGCGAAAGTAACATGTGCATGATGGTACGAAGCTCTTCAAAGATGTTCTGGAACGGAGTCCCAGATAGGATAATTCGCTTTTTGGTACAAAGTTCAGAAAGAGCCTTCCGAATATCGCTATTTGGAAGGCCTTTGCTGAATTCGTACCAAAAGGCGGATTATTCTATCCGGGACTCCATTCCAGAACAACTTTGCAGAACTTCATACCAACATGCCCTGGTTACTTCCGGCTAATGATGAAGGCATGGATTTCTTCAATACTTTGACACTAGGAAACCTCTCTCGACCCCTCGGCGATCCTCGACCCCTCGAACCCTCGACGACCCTGGAACCCTCGACCCCTAGACGATCCTCTTCTTCCTCTCATCTTCGAGAGGATCGCCGAGGGGTCGGGAGGTTGCCTAGTGTCAAAGGATTCAACAAAACCATGTCTTCATCATTAGGCGAAAGTAACATGTGCATGATGGTACGAAGCTCTTCAAAGATGTTCTGGAACGGAGTCCCAGATAGGATAATTCGCTTTTTGGTACAAAGTTCAGAAAGAGCCTTCCGAATATCGCTATTTGGAAGGCCTTTGCTGAATTCGTACCAAAAGGCGGATTATTCTATCCGGGACTCCATTCCAGAACAACTTTGCAGAACTTCATACCAACATGCCCTGGTTACTTCCGGCTAATGATGAAGGCATGGATTTCTTCAATACTTTGACACTAGGAAACCTCTCTCGACCCCTCGGCGATCCTCGACCCCTCGAACCCTCGACGACCCTGGAACCCTCGACCCCTAGACGACCCTCTTCTTCCTCTCATCTTCGAGAGGATCGCCGAGGGGTCGGGAGGTTGCCTAGTGTCAAAGGATTCAACAAAACCATGTCTTCATCATTACGCGAAAGTAACATGTGCATGATGGTACGAAGCTCTTCAAAGTTGTTCTGGAACGGAGTCCCAGATAGGATAATTCGCTTTTTGGTACAAAGTTCAGAAAGAGCCTTCCGAATATCGCTATTTGGAAGGCCTTTGCTGAATTCGTACCAAAAGGCGGATTATTCTATCCGGGACTCCATTCCAGAACAACTTTGCAGAACTTCATACCAACATGCCCTGGTTACTTCCGGCTAATGATGAAGGCATGGATTTCTTCAATACTTTGACACTAGGAAACCTCTCTCGACCCCTCGGCGATCCTCGACCCCTCGAACCCTCGACGACCCTGGAACCCTCGACCCCTAGACGACCCTCTTCTTCCTCTCATCTTCGAGAGGATCGCCGAGGGGTCGGGAGGTTGCCTAGTGTCAAAGGATTCAACAAAACCATGTCTTCATCATTAGGCGAAAGTAACATGTGCATGATGGTACGAAGCTCTTCAAAGATGTTCTGGAACGGAGTCCCAGATAGGATAATTCGCTTTTTGGTACAAAGTTCAGAAAGAGCCTTCCGAATATCGCTATTTGGAAGGCCTTTGCTGAATTCGTACCAAAAGGCGGATTATTCTATCCGGGACTCCATTCCAGAACAACTTTGCAGAACTTCATACCAACATGCCCTGGTTACTTCCGGCTAATGATGAAGGCATGGATTTCTTCAATACTTTGACACTAGGAAACCTCTCTCGACCCCTCGGCGATCCTCGACCCCTCGAACCCTCGACGACCCTGGAACCCTCGACCCCTAGACGACCCTCTTCTTCCTCTCATCTTCGAGAGGATCGCCGAGGGGTCGGGAGGTTGCCTAGTGTCAAAGGATTCAACAAAACCATGTCTTCATCATTACGCGAAAGTAACATGTGCATGATGGTACGAAGCTCTTCAAAGTTGTTCTGGAACGGAGTCCCAGATAGGATAATTCGCTTTTTGGTACAAAGTTCAGAAAGAGCCTTCCGAATATCGCTATTTGGAAGGCCTTTGCTGAATTCGTACCAAAAGGCGGATTATTCTATCCGGGACTCCATTCCAGAACAACTTTGCAGAACTTCGTACCAACATGCCCTGGTTACTTTCGGCTAATGATGAAGGCATGGATTTCTTCAATACTTTGACACTAGGAAACCTCTCTCGACCCCTCGGCGATCCTCGACCCCTCGAACCCTCGACGACCCTGGAACCCTCGACCCCTAGACGACCCTAGAACCCTCGACCCTCGAACCTATAGAACCCTCGAACCCTCGACCCTGAAACCCTCGAACCTTGACCCCTTAACGACCCTCGACCCTCTACCCTAGTTCCCAACCCTCGACCCCTCGAAGAGGAGAAATAAATAAGAAGAATAACAAAGAAGAAAAAGAAGAGGAGATATTCTATTTTCTCTTCTTCTCCACTATTCCTTTCTTCCTTCTCCTCTTCTTTTTCTTCTTTGTTCTCCTTCTTATTTATTTCTCCTCTTCTTTTCCTCTCCTCTTCTTCTTTCTTTCCTCTTCTTATTTTCTTCTTTCCTATCCTTCTTTTTCTAAAATTGTAATTTTTGCATATATAAAACTTTTCTAAAATTGTAACTTTCTATGTAAAACTTTCCTATCGGGAGGGGGAGAAGATCGAAGAAAAAAAGAAGAAAAAAAGAGGAGAAGAAGAAAAAATAGAAAAATTTCTATTTTTTCATCTTCTCCTCTATTCCTTTCTTCTTCTCCTCTTCCTTTTCTTCCTCTCCTCGTCTTCTCCTTATTCTTCTCCTTCTTTCTCTACTTATTTTCCTTTTCCTTATTTTACTTTTTCCTCTCCACTAACATAAAATGCACTAACCTAAAATGCAACAAACATAAAATGCACTAAAGAGGCTCAACTAACCTAAAATCGGTGATAAAATGCACTAACCTAAAATCGATATCTACTAACAACTTAAAAAAAATTAATACATATATGAAAAAATGCATATATGAAAAAAAACATCATCATATCATCAACAAAAAAAAACATCATCATATCATCAACAGAAAAAAAAACATCATCATATCATCAACAGAAAAAAAACATCATCATATCATCAACCTAAAGGGCGCCGGCGGGCTCGGGGCGGCGACGGGGCGGGGCGACGGCGGCGGGCTCGGGGCGGCGACGGGGCGGGCGCGGGGCGACGACGGGCTCGGGGCGACGGCGCGGGGCGACGACGTACGGGCTCGGGGCGACGATGTACGGGCTCGGGGCGGCGACGGGGCGGGGCGGGGCGACGACGGGGCGGGGCGGGGCCACGGCGGGGCGGGGCGACGGCGGCGGGCGCGGGGTGGCGACGACGACGACGAACGGCCTGGGGGCGTCGGAGCGAATGGGAGCGGTTGGCCAAAATTTCACAAGTGGTGGCTTATATAGCCAGAGCAATGGTCCCGGTTCGTGCTACGACCCGGGACTAATGCTCCCTTTAGTCCCGGTTGGTGCGACGAACCGGGACCAAAGGCCAATTTTCGGCAGCCGAAAGGGCAGGAAGCGAAGGCCATTGGTCCTGGTTGGTGGCACCAACCGGGACTAAAGGGGGCCAATGGTCACAGTTGGTGCCACGAACCGTGACCAATGCCCCCTTTAGTCCCGGTTGGAGCCACCAACCGGGACCAATGGCCTTGTGCTGCATCGCTAGCTGAAGTTTAGTCCCACATCGCTAGCTGAAGGGCGCCGGCACTTGTTTATAAGCGCTGCTGTGCCTCCCCATTCGAGCTCCTCTCTAATGCAGGCTTTCGGGCCTAAACTTGTTACTGCCTGTGGGCCTATTGGGCCTCTGCGGGCCTGAATCCTGGCCCATGTAGGGTTTCTAGTCGTATTCAGGCCGTGGAGGCCCAGTAGGTGGCATTTTTTTTGGTTTTTTCTTTTTTATTTCTACATTTTTTATTTTTTTATTTTTTTATTTCTACTTAAAACTAAATACTTACAGTTTTTTAGTGATTTCTTTTTGCTTTTAGGTCACAAAAATTATAAACTTTCTGTTAGTGCCATTAGTTTTAAATTTTGAATAGTTTAAATTTGAATTTTAAAAAATTTGTGTGAATCACTAGTTTATGAATAACTTTACTATAAAAATAGATTTTTTTTCTTCTTTGCTATTTATTTTTTATTTATACTTACAATTAAATACTTATAGTTTGATTTTAGGTCACAAAAATTATATTCTTTTTGCTATTGAAAAATATTATAGTTTTATTTCAGTTGATCATAACATAATATTTTAATTGATTGTTTTTATTTTCATAAAAGTTTTGTAGTTCATTCTGTTTGCTATTAATTCATTATTTGAGCTAAATGACTCTGAAATTGGAAAGCATTTCAAAATGAACTCTGAAAAGGTTGAAAGTTGGCATGGTATCATAATTTCACCCACACAGCATGTGCATGTATAAAACGGACAATGGTAGCATGTTCGTCTGTTACAAATTTGGCATGGTATCATCATAATAGTTGCGGGAGAAAGTCTTCACTTTTTCTTCGCTTGTGTCATTTGCTTATTGCGCCGTAACCATGGATAATCTTCATTGTTTATCAGGATGCTTGGGTCAGCCTTGACATTGAAGGGAGGAATTTCATGAAACTTTTCATAATCTTCAGACATGTCTGTCTTGCCGTCCACTCCCAGGATGTCCCTTTTCCCGAAAGAACTATGTGGCGCTTTGGCTCATCGTATGATGTATTCGCTTCCTTATCTTTTCTTTTTCTCGTTTTGGTAGACATGTCCTTCACATAGATAACCTGTGCCACATCATTGGCTAGGACGAACGGTTCGTCAGTGTACCCAAGATTTTTAAGATCCACTGTTGTCATTCCGTACTGTGGGTCTACCTATACCACGCCGCCTAACAGATTGACCCATTTGCACTTAAACAAAGGGACCTTAAAATCAGGTCCGTAGTCAAGTTCCCATATGTCCACTATGTAACCATAATATGTGTCCTTTCCGCTCTCGGTTGCTGCATCAAAGTGGACACCGCTGTTTTGGTTGGTGCTCTTTTGATCTTGGGCGATCGTGTAAAATGTATTCCCATTTATCTCGTATCCTTTGTAAGTCAATACAGTCAAAGATGGTCCCCTGGACAACAAGTACAACTCATCACAAACAGTGTTGTCACCTCTGAGACGTGGTTCCAACAACTGCTGAAAGTCCTGATGTGTTCACATGTAATCCAGTCGTCGCACTGCTCCGGGTGTTTGGAGCGCAGACTGTTCTTGTGTTCATCGACATACGGGGTTACCAAGGTAGAGTTCTGTAGAACTGTGTAGTGTGCTTGAGACCAAGAATATCCGTCCCTGCATATTATTGAGTCTCTTCCAAGAGTGCCTTTTCCAGTCAGTCTCCCCTCATACCGCGATTTAGGGAGACCTATCTTGTTAAGGCCAGGAATGAATTCAACACAAAACCTGATAACATCCTCTGTTTGATGGCCCATGGAGATGCTTCCTTCTGGCCTAGCGCGGTTACGGACATATTTCTTTAGGACTCCCATGAACCTCTCAAAGGGGAACATATTGTGTAGAAATACGGGCCCCAGGATGACAATCTCGTCGACTAGATGAACTAGGACGTGCGTTATGATATTGAAGAAGGATGGTGGGAACACAAGCTCGAAACTGACAAGACATTGCGCCACATCCCTCCTTAGCCTTGGTACGATTTCTGTATCGATCACCTTCTGAGAGATTGCATTGAGGAATGCACATAGCTTCACAATGGCTAATCGGACGTTTTCTGGTAGAAGCCCCCTCAATGCAACCGGAAGCAGTTGCGTCGTAATCACGTGGCAGTCATGAGACTTTAGGTTCTGAAACTTTTTCTCTGGCATATTTATTATTCCCTTTATATTCGAAGAGAAGCCAGTCGTGACCTTCATACTGAGCAGGCATTCAAATAAGATTTCTTTCTCTTCTTTCGTAAGAGCGTAGCTGGCAGGACGTTTATACTGCTTCGGAGGCATGCCGTCTTTTTCGTGCAAACATTGCAGGACCTCTCATGCCTCAGGTGTATCTTTTGTCTTCCCATACACGCCCAAGAAGCCTAGCAGGTTCACGCAAAGGTTCTTCGTCACGTGCATCACGTCGATTGAGGAGCGGACCTCTAGGTCTTTCCAATAGGGTAGGTCCCAAAATATAGATTTCTTCTTCCACATGGGTGCGTGTCCCTCAGCGTCATTCGGAACAGCTAGTCCACCGGGACCCTTTCCAAAGATTACGTAGTGTAAATCATTGACCATAGCAAGCACGTGATCACCGGTGCGCATGGCGGGCTTCTTCTGGTGATCTGCCTCGCCTTTGAAATGCTTGCCTTTCTTTCGACATTGATGGTTGGTCGGAAGAAATCGACGATGGCCCAGGTACACATTCTTCCTGCATTTGTCCAGGTATATACTTTCAGTGTCATCTAAACAGTGCGTGCGTGCGTGGTATCCTTTGTTTGTCTGTCCTGAAAGGTTACTGAGAGCGGGCCAATCGTTGATGGTCACGAACAGCAACGCCTTAAGGTTAAATTCCTCCTGTCTGTGCTCATCCGACGTACATACACCGTTTCCATTCCACAGCTGTAAAAGTTCTTCAACTAATGGCCTTAGGTACACATCAATTTCGTTGCCGGGTTGCTTAGGGCCTTGGATGAGAACTGGCATCATAATGAACTTCCGCTTCATGCACATCCAAGGAGGAAGGTTATACATACATAGAGTCACGGGCCAGGTGCTGTGATTGCTGCTCTGCTCCCCGAAAGGATTAATGCCATCCCCGCTTAAAGCAAACCATACATTCCTTGGGTCCTTTGCAAACTCATCCCAGTACTTTCTCTCGATTTTTCTCCACTGCGACCCGTCAGCGGGTGCTCTCAACTTCCCATCTTTCTTTCGGTTCTCACTGTGCCATCGCATCAACTTGGCATGCTCTTCGTTTCTGAACAGACGTTTCAACCGTGGTATTATAGGAGCATACCACATCACCTTCGCAGGAACCCTCTTCCTGAGGGGCTCGCCGTCAACATCACCAGGGTCATCTCATCTGATCTTATACCGCAACGCACCGCATACCGGGCATGCGTTCAGATCCTTGTATGCACCGCGGTAGAGGATGCAGTCATTAGGGCATGCATGTATCTTCTCCACCTCCAATCCTAGAGGGCATACGACCTTCTTTGCTGCGTATGTACTGTCAGGCAATTCGTTATCCTTTGGAAGCTTCTTCTTCAATATTTTTAGTAGCTTCTCAAATCCTTTGTCAGCCACAGCATTCTCTGCCTTCCACTGCAGCAATTCCAGTACGGTACCGAGCTTTGTGTTGCCATCTTCGCAATTGGGGTATAACCTTTTTTTTGATCCTCTAACATGCGATCAAACTTCAGCTTCTCCTTTTGACTAATGCATTGCGTCCTTGCATCGACAATGACCCGGCGGAGATCATCATCATCGGGCACATCGTCTGGTTCCTCTTGATCCTCAGCAGCTTCACCCGTGGCAGCATCATTGGGCACATCGTCTGGTTCCTCTTGATCTTCACCAGCTCCCCCCGTTGCAGCATCACCGTATTCAGGGGGCACATAGTTGTCATCGTACTCTTCTTCTTCACTGTCTTCCATCATAACCCCTATTTCTCTGTGCCTCGTCCAAACATTATAGTGTGGCATGAAACCCTTGTAAAGCAGGTGGGAGTGAAGGATTTTCCGGTTAGAGTAAGACCTCGTATTCCCACATTCAGTGCATGGACAACACATAAAACCATTCTGCTTGTTTGCCTCAGCCGCATCGAGAAACTCATGCACGCCCTTAATGTACTCGCGGGTGTGTCTGTCACTGTACATCCATTGCCGGTTCATCTGCGTGCATTATATATAACTAAGTGTCCAAATTAATAGAAGTTCATCATCACATTAAAACCAAAGTGCATACATAGTTCTCATCTAACAACATATAGCTCTCCAGAGCATCTAATTAATTAAACCATACATTGAAACTATGTAAAACATTTCAATGCGAAAACAAATGCGATCATAATCACAACCAAGGTAACAATTGATCCAACGGCATAATGATACCAAGCCTCGGTATGAATGGCATATTTTCTAATCTTTCTAATCTTCAAGCGCATTGCATCCATCTTGATCTTGTGATCATCGACGACATCCGCAACATGCAACTCCAATATCATCTTCTCCTCCTCAATTTTTTTTATTTTTTCCTTCAACAAATTGTTTTCTTCTTCAACTAAATTTAACCTCTCGACAATAGGGTCGGTTGGCATTTCCGATTCACATACATCCTAGATAAATAAAATCTATGTCACGTTGCTCGGCATAATTTTCATAAACAATAAATGAACCAATAGTTATAAAGATAATATACATACCAAATCCGAATCATAGACAGGACGAGGGCCGACGGGGGCGGATACCAAAACCATCGCACTATATAAGATGCAATAATAAATGTAAGAAAATGATACAAGTATCTATCTAAACATACAAGTAAGAATATTTTTCCTTTCAAAAAGAAGATAAGAACAAGAGGCTCACCACGGTGGTGTCGGTGATGAGATCGGCGCGGGTGATCGACGGCGGTGAAGACGGGGACGGGGCGTGACGGACCGCTAAATCTAGACAAATCTCAAGGAAAATGGAGCTTGGAGGTCGAGCTTCGAGAGGAGCAAGCTTAAGTAGTGTGGCTCGGGCATTCCATCGAACACCTCATGTGCATAGGAGGTGAGCTAGAGCACCACAAAGCCCTCTCCCCCTCGGCCAGAAAAAACAGAGCACTGTGCTCTGCTCTTGCGCGAGGGGGTATGTATAGGCACCTCATTGGTCCCGGTTGATGACATGAACCAGGACTAAAGGGAAGCCTTTGGTCCCGGTTCAAGCCACCAACCAGGACCAATGGTGGTGGGCCAGGAGCGAGGCCCATTGGTATCGGTTCGTCCCACCAACCGGGACCAAAAGGTCCAGACGAACCGGGACCAATGGCCCACGTGGCCCGGCCGGCCCCCTGGGCTCACGAACCGGGACCAATGCCCACATTGGTCCCGGTTCTAGACTGAACCGGGACTAATGGGCTGAGCCGGCCTGGACCATAGCCCTATTTTCTACAAGTGGAGTAAGACAACATTATGAGCATCGTTGGTTCTGATTTGATTTGACGATAACCCACACTCAAATCAAAGTTTTGACAAGACAATAGATCCAAGAACTGATACGAGGACCAATTGATGAAGATATCATCTTTCTTCAACACACACTCAAAAAGATATCCCTTTGGAATGAACTAAGTGAGACAAGCTTTTATCTTCCAACTCTCCAAGTTGTTGTTTAACTCAACCGACTAGTTTAGGGTATCCAACACAGAATCTTGGAGAATGGGTGGTTTGGAGGAAAACTAAAATGATCACGAACTCAACATAGCGGTCAAGTGACAACCTCGTAATACTTCCGAGAAGATATTCAGAACATCACGAACCACCGGTATGTTACTAAGCTCAAGAACAATCTTGCTTTTCAGAGCAAGACGATATGATCAAATAAGCAAGGGATTGAATTCCAAACTCATTGATCGAGGAGTGCACCAGAAATAAGGACTCGGTAGCACAATCTATCTTAGAATGATGATTCAATAAACAACACGCTAAGAATGAGAATATTGTCCATTTACTACCAAGCAACGAGTTGCTCAGAGTATTTATTTCACACATCACATTTCACTTGTCGGCATTCCAGTCACAACAACACGGAACCGAGGAATGGATAATGATGGCGAGAAGTATTACTAAATCAACAATTCATAAAGAGGTGGTGCAATTCTCATGACATTCTTGACATAAGATGGTAATGCTCCAGGGTAGAACAGAACAAAAGCTGGATTGGCATTTTGATCTGCGGGATACAACTACTTTGGCCCAATCCTAGAAACGGATGAGGTACTAGAGTTTGTTTCTCCTAGTCATTCTAAAATAGAACGGCTTGACGGACCACAAGAATAATAGGCATCGATGAACACGAATGCAAGACATGCTCTTTACTATCAAATGATAGGCGGAGATCAGGATACAACTAAAGAGAGGGACAACTAAAAGGAACATATATCTTTCTGAGTCGTAGATGCATAGATTAGTATGTCGAGCAAAGCTCAATATTTCTTCCGAATAACCCATGCAGAAAGGTAGAACTGGCAGATTCACAATGTAGAATGGAGAACTCATCAAGAGCACTCCGGTTGTGATCTTTTGGTTCAAAAGAACTTCTGCCATAAGTAGTTCATGGTATTTGGAAGAAGGAAATACCACGGACCTCAAGGACTATCGCAAATGTTACCAATATCCTAAAGGTATGAGCAACACTATCAACACGAGGTAAGTAGAGTGAATCTCGGGTTCAAAAACCCAGGAATAGAATGCCTACTAACTAAATGGCATCACGGGATGCTTTCAAGAATAATGGCTAGAATCATCACACTGGGAATACAAAACATGGCTAGATTACTAGGTGATCCTCTAAGACACCTAGGGTCATAATAATAGCTCCAACATATATGTCGAGGCAACAGAGTACCTCAACTCACCGATTAGTGTGGTTAAACTGGCCCAAAGAAACATAGGGAATGGAAAGAAGGGATTTGCAAATGCATCAGACTAGTTAGAAACCTGGGATGACTCGGACAGCATAACGGCTGTAAATGCTCAAAAATATTTGAGACATCCTGCAAAATGGTGGCATAACCACTCAACATCACAATATCAAGGTCCCGAGACCAACTGTTAACACACAGAAGTAATAGAAACCGAACTGAGACTTGAATCCATCAATCCTATAAGTCTATCGATTAGTAGCACGTGATCCTGATAGAAAGAAGAGAAAGCCTAGTTTCTTAACCCCGTAGGAAAGATAGTATGACTCGGATCAGAAGGGCATAAGGTACAACGAGTAAAAAGAGCCTTACGTTCCCTTCCACAATCAATTCCCTTATATAACTAAAGCATTTCTAGACACAACTTCGACCAGTTTGGCTTGGTAATCCTACAGGCAGTCAGGCTCTCATACCAAAGCTGTCAGGACCCCGATCCTAAGCCACATCGATCTAGCATGTAACACATCATATCGCTTTGCGGCCTCACGCAAGGTATTCCCACGGGTTCCACCTTACCTGGCCCAGGACCATTGCGCCTTTTGGCTCACGTATATGATAGTGTCGCTGGCATCCATATGATAGGGAACTTGGTCGACATGACTAGTCGTGAACCCAAAGTGGCACTAACTTACAAGGACAGACATACATGACCTAGCAACGAACGTGTCGGTCATCAGTGAGTGAATACGGGCTGTAGCAACTGGGCTAGCAGGACTCCGGGATTCCGGGCTATAGCAGGCTAACAGGACCCCGAAAGACACCGCGTGACATTTCCCCGAAGGGACAGACATAGGATCAAAGAAGGACACATGCCAGCCAGTCTAAGCATTCTGGAGCAATAGCAACTGGGCTAACAGGACTCCGGTAAACCGGGCTGTAGCAGACTACCATGGCTCAGTGGAAGCACTAGACTACATTTCCCCATAAGAGAGGCTACCAAGGATAGACAACTAGGTTGTCGGATCCCACACATACCAAGCATTTCAAATCATACACACAATATGCTCGATATGTGCAAATACAACATGGCATCACAACAAAACTCTACAACTCAAAGTATTTATTCATTAGGCTCCGAGGAGCCAAGTATTACAAACATGGGTCTCATGACCCCACATACAGAGCATATAAGCAACAAGCACATGCGGAAGCTTAACTTGTCTGAGTATAGACAACTACAAATGAAAAAGGGCTGACAAGCCTGACTATATACAAGATCCGGCCAAGGGCACGAGATCGAAGCTGAGGTAACAAGCTAAACATCGAAGTCCATGCGGAACTACTAGTGAGACTGAAGTCTCTCTATAAAACATAAATTAAGAAAACGTCAGTACAAATATACCCAGCAAGACTTACATCAGAACTAGCTACATATGCATCAATATCAACAAATGGGTGGTGGAGTTTAACTGAAGCAAGGTAGCTTTGACTCGGTGGCTATCCTGTACTATGACTGCAAGTAACTCTTTTGAGGTGGCGCACACGAGTCCACATATTCACCATATCAATAGACCACTATGGATCCGCTCCCGTCTCCCCACGAGAAGGCCATCCATAGCACTCACGCTTATCTTGCGCATTTTAGAGTATCCACTTTCACTTGTCTATGAACTGCACAGGCAACCCAGAAGTACTTTATCGCGGACACGGCTATTCGAATAGATCATTTACACTAGTAGAAAAGAGGGCTTTGGTTTAGGCCGGGTCAGCCCATTAGTCCCGGTTCAGTCCAGAACCGGGACCCATGGGGTCACTGGTCCCGGTTCGTGAGGCCAGGGGCCTGCCGGGCCTCATGGGGGCATTGGTCCCGGTTCGTCTGGCCCCTTTGGTCCCAGTTGGTGGGACGAACCGGGACCAATGGGCCTCGCTCCTAGCCCACCACCATTGGTCCCGGTTGGTGGCTTAAACCGGGACCACAAGCTGCCCTTTTGTCCCGGTTCAGGCCACGAACCGGGACCAATGAGGTGCCTATATATACCCCTCGCCCGCGAGCAGAGCACTCCAATGCTCTATTTTTCTCTGGCCGGCGAGGGGAGGGCTTTGTGGTGCTCTACCTCACCTCCTATGCACATGAGGTGTTCGATGAAATGCCCGAGCCACACTAGTTAAGCTTTCTCCTCTCGAAGCTCGACCTAGAAGCTCGACCTCAAAGCTCCATTTTCCTCGAGATTTGTCTAGGTTTAGCGGCTTCTCACGTCCCATTCCCGTCTTCACCGCCGTCGATCGCCGGCGCCGATCTTGTCACCGGCACCACCGTGGTGAGCCTATTGTTCTTATCTTCTTTCTAAAAGAAAACAATTCTTACTTTAGATAGATACTTGTTTATTTTCTTAATATTTTATTGCTTGTTATTATATAGTGCGATGGTTTTGGTATCCACCCCCATCGGCCCTTGTCCTGTCTATGATTCGGATGTGGTATATATTATCTTTATAAATATTGGTCCATTTATTGTTTATGAAAATTATGCCGACCAACGTGACATAGATTTTATTTATCTAGGAGGTATGTGAACCAGAAATTCCAACCGACCCTATTGTCGAGAGGTTAAATTTAGTTGAAGAAGCAAACAATTTCTTGAAGGAAAAAATAAAAAAATGGAGGAGGAGAAGATGATATTGGAGTTGCATGTTGCAGATGTCATCGATGATCACAAGATCAAGACGGATGCAATGCGCTTGAAGATTAGAAAGATTAGAAAATATGCCATTCATACCGAGGCTTGGTATCATTATGACGTTGGATCAATTGTTACCTTGGTTGCAATTATGATCCCATTTGTTTTTGCATTGAAATGTTTTACATAGTTTCAATGTATGGTTTAATTAATTAGATGCTCTGGAGAGCTATATGTTGTTAGATGAGAACTATGTATGTACTTTGGTTTTAATGTGATGATGAACTTCTATTAATTTGGTCACTTAATTATCTATTCATGATGTTCTGTAATGGTTTTTGACACACTTAATTATATATAATGCATGCAGATGAACCGACAATGGATGTACGGTGACAGACACACCTCCGAGTACATTAACGGCATGCATGATTTTCTCGAAGTGGCTGAGGCAAACAAGCAGAATGGTCGTATGTGTTGTCCATGCCCTAAATGTGGGAATACAAAGTCTTACTCTGACCGAAAAATCCTTCACACCCAGCTGCTTTACAAGGGTTTCATGACACACTATAATGTTTGGACGAGGCACGGAGAAATAGGGGTTATGATGGAAGACGGCGAAGAAGAAGAGGACGATGACAACTATGTGCCCCCTGAATACGGTGATGCACTACAACAGGACCCCCACTATAGCAACGCTTTTTTCCGTATCTAGAAGTCCATATATGCGTTATTAGTGTATTTACCAACGGTTTGGGGTGTGTTGCCTTATCAAGTGTTGCTAGTGCGTAATGCAACGCTTATACCGGCGTTGGTAAAAAGAACCGTTGCAAAAATGCAACACATAAAACAGATTGTGCAACAGTTTTATACGTTGGTGTTTAATGTACAGTCATCAAAATCCCATTGCTTGGCAACAAAAAAATTGCAACGGTTCAAGTGTTGTACATATATAATGTGAATTATATTATTATTTTTATATATATTGCCAGCAATTAAATTAATGCTCCACGTAATTGGCGATAGATGTGTATTTCAAGTGATGAAAAACTAAGAGGATATTACTCACATATAATGAAGAAATCATATATTTGATAAAATTGTGGGTTACAATATTGGATATTACAAGAGGAACATCATCCGAATGTGATGCATAATCTAAATATTTTCGACACATCGAAAGTTCAACCTAAAGCATCCATCAACATCCCTACAACTTATCTAAAACTTAATTGAGGAACATCACCCATCACCCAAAATGAACATCCCTACAACTTAACGAACAATAAAAGCATCCATCATCATCATCATCCTCATCATCAAGGACAGGAGCATCATGATCTTCACACACCCATATAATCATCCATTTACTTTTTGCATCTACAAACAAAAAATCAAAATGAACTGTTAACACACAGTGCATTAACATATGCAAGTAGTTGTAGAGACAAAATATTAGTCATTGTATATGCTGATATATCTCTGTATGCAAAATCGATCCAGAAATTCATCCACAAAAGTTGAGTACTATTTACTTTCTCTAGGAAATCACATTAGTAATTTTTTGAATTCTATATACATTGCACACTTCATAAAAATAACAAATATTATTGCCGTTGTAACCATGAATGAATTGCAAAATCTTAGCATATGAATATCGGATTTGCGATTTAATCCCTATCGTCGTACAATATAATTGACAATTATATCGTTCTTCGACAATGCAAGGACCAAACTCCCAGACTTTGCTACATAGCAGGCAGAATTTTCTTCAAAGATCGTAAAAGGGCTAGTAAGGTGATTCTACTTTTCATACTAGTCATGAACCCATGCACAGACTAACATTTTGTGTTTCATATTGTTGGCTGGGAATAACTACTATGGTGATCTAAAATAGTTAGCTTCAATATGACATCACTAGTTAGCTTCAACGAAAGCCTTGTACAATGCACACTTATTCTCGTGATGGTGGCCTTGGTCTGATGTGGTTAGGAGAAGACACCAAAAAGGATTGGTGCGAAATTTCTTAGATTTACAGACCATACGCAAGAATATTCGTATGTCTTTGGAATTTGCAATATATTAGGCCTAAGATTTAAAGTATCGATATGACCATAGAAAATAAAAGTATGCTTGATGGAACATATATTTTCACATCCAGCGACAAAAGCTATGAAGAAACTTACCTTATCAGATCAAATATGAGGCAGAATTGGTAATTCTCAAGTTCATCCTCTCCTCTGCTTGCATGCCACATACCTAACTGGTACACGTGCTAATTAGCTCAAGTAAACATTTGTTTTCTTTTAAACTGAAAACAAACCATGATAATTTGCGTGCTGCAAATACAATATAGCATATGTTTTTTGTGATGCATAGTGACATAGATATTACAAATGGCACAAATAATGATGAGTAAATATTTTGTGGGCAACGAACAAAAGTGAGAGTTGAAACTCTAGACCCAAAAAGGGATGGTTGCAAATCGATAGTGTGTGTACTGTTCTACCTTTCTAGGAACATCTTATTGGGCAAAACCAACAAATTTATATTGAAATTGCTAAAAGAGTAACTAATTTATCATGGAATGGCTACAGGAGTACCTTAATTTTAGAGGGACAACTTGTAGGCGCTTGTTTCCTTGGAGTGTATTTCATGAGTACATAGTACTGAAAAGTAGTAGTACATCACAGGTTAATCATTTTATATAGTTTGTTCTTTCCCTTCCCGTATGGAATTTGCAAAACAAAACCGTTTGGTCTTTCCATCATTCATACATACAATAGGCAGAATAGAACACGTTCCTGACTTTTAATGCGGAATAGTACCCCCAAAAATGCGTCTATAGGAGCACCGTGTCCTGAACTCATGATACCCACAAATACTAATATCCTTTTTTAGATGAAAAGGCAAACTTCTAATATTAAAATATTTCTCATGATTTTTTTAAGAGGATACATCGAGATACCATGTTACCATGAAGAGAGTCAAAAGATAATACAATTACGCTTTATCTGGTCTGAAAGTGCATATGAATATAGAATATAATTTGTATTGGCCACCATACTGAGATAACAATACATCAACTCCCAACTGTAACAGAAGCACCTATATTATTTTTGGAAAGTAAGGTAAAGCATCTAACTTACCGCCAAATAGTGGTTGAAATATTCATCATTTGGTACTAAAAACACCTTGCTGATGATATAGTCTGGCATAATAATCATATCTGACTAACATAACTCAAAGATCAATTTTTATTTTAGAAGAGGAAAAGAAGCACCAATCTGAAAAATATAAATAAATAACTAATATTAAAAAGAAAATTAAATAATTCTGCTCAGTTTCAAAGCCAACATGGCAATATTGAAGAAACCATATACATACTCTGGTTGCAGCAAGTGCACTGCAAGCCATGCAGACTAAGTTAAGACGTACAATAGTAAAAGTCTTGTATATAGTGCATGATAGTCAACTTGATTTACAATCTCTTATATGTTTGTAGTTAATATATGTTATGTTAAATTAATTGCTGCACTTTGTTGCTATTCAAGCATATCGATTTGCATAGTATAGAGAGGCCCGATCATTACCTTGCATGTAATATTAATAAGTGGACGAGCCACTATTGGGATTGGGTGCTACTTTGCGAGCTTAATCATGCGTTAATGAACAGTTGAAGAGCCTTATCTTCTTTCTTTTACAAAGAAAAAATAGATGTAGTCATACCTAGAATGAAATCTGTGGCAGGAGTATCCATCCAGTCCTATTAGTAAGCGTGCTCAGGTCCTTCCCTGCCTTCCTCTCTGACTCGTCATGCCAATTCGGACGGCGTTTACATGCATAGTACTGTGGAGGTAGATGGTCAATTTAGCAAAGTAGATTTGTGAGGCAGATATTTTGGGCGTGGCCCACTGGTTACATCGGCAGCAGCTGCGAATTCGATAACGGCAAGGACGGATCGCGCGCTAAGAACATGCGCCGTTGGTACATGAGATTGGCTTGGGTTTGAGGGAAAACTTGGTGGGTAGGCCCGAGACTGTACATGGCCGTACCTTAGATTCGCCGTTGGTCACAGGAGTGCCATGACGAGGGGCGGCGCATCGGTATGCAGGGCAGCAGGGGAGTGGTGACGAGCGACGGCGCGCCGGGACGGAGGATCACAGGGTTGTGGCGAGGTGCGGCGCGCCAGGACGGAGGACCGCAGGGTTGTGGCGAGGTGCGGCGCGCCAGGACAGAGGATCGCAGGGCAGTGGTGAGGGGCGGCGCATCAGGATGCAGGTAGGTCGCAGCCGTGCAAAGGAGTTGGTCACAGGGGAGCGGTGACGAGGTGCGGCGGCCGGCGTGGGCGGCTCGAGAGGAATAGGTGACCCTGGGGACAAGGAATGACCTAATCGTGAAAGCCAACTTGGGCTGGGCTAGGTTAGTGCATTTGGGCTTTACTTAGTTGTGGCCGGTTGCAATTTAGTACGTGGGTCACGAGCTACAAGTCTACAATGCATATCCTACAATGGTTATTATATTTGTATCTATTGTGAATTTTACAACATATAATCAAAATGTTGTACAATATGTGTTGCTTTATAGGGGGTATCCTTGTAGTGATGCTGCAATGGGGGAAGCTACTGAAGATCAAGAGGAACCAGACGATGTGCCCAATGATGCTGCAACAGGGAAAGCTGCTGAAGATCAAGAGGAACCATACGATGTGCCCGTTGATGATGATCTCCACCGGGTCATTGTTGATGCAAGGACGCAATGCGAAAGTCAAAAGGAGAAGCTGAAGTTCGATCGCATGTTAGAGGATCACAAAAAAGGGTTGTACCCCAATTGCGAAGATGGCAACACAAAGCTCGGTACCGTACTGGAATTGCTGCAGTGGAAGGCAGAGAATGCTATGTCTGACAAAGGATTTGAGAAGCTACTGAAAATATTGAAGAAGAAGCTTCCAAAGGATAAAGAATTGCCCGACAGTACATACGCAACAAAGAAGGTCGTATGCCCTCTAGGATTGGAGGTGCAGAAGATACATGCATGCCCTAATGACTACATCCTCTACCGTGGTGCGTACAAGGATCTGAATGCATACCCGATATGCGGTGCATTGCGGTATAAGATCAGACGAGATGGCCCTAGTGATGTTGACGGCGAGCCCCCCAGGAAGAGGGTTCCTGCGAAGGTGATGTGGTATGCTCCTATAATACCATGGTTGAAACGTCTGTTCAGAAACGAAGAGCATGCCAAGTTGATGCGATGGCAAAGTGAGGACCGTAAGAAAGACGGGAAGTTGAGAGCACCCGCTGACAGGTCGTAGTGGAGAAAAATCGAGAGAAAGTACTGGGCTGAGTTTGCAGGTGACCCAAGGAATGTATGGTTTGGTTTAAGCGCGGATGACATTAATCCTTTCGGGGAGCAGAGCAGCAACCACAGCACCTGGCCCGTGACTCTATGTATGTATAACCTTCCTCCTTGGATGTGCATGAAGCGGAAGTTAATTATGATGCCAGTTCTCATCCAAGGCCCTAAGCAACCCGGCAACGACATTGATGTGTACCTAAGGCCATTAGTTGAAGAAATTTTACAGCTGTGGAATGGTAACGGTGTACATACGTGGGATGAGCACAAAAAGGAGGAATTTAACCAGCACGCGTTGTTGTTTGTAACCATCAATGATTGGCCCGCTCTCAGTAACCTTTCAGGACAGACAAACAAGGGATACCACGCATGCACGCACTGTTTAGATGACACTGAAAGTATATACCTGGAAAAATGCAGGAAGAATGTGTACCTGGTCCATCGTCGATTTCTTCCAAACAACCATCAATGTCGAAAGAAAGCAAGCATTTCAAAGGCGAGGCAGATCACCAGAAGAAGCCCGCCATGTGTATCGATGATCACGTACTTGCTATGGTCAATGATTTACACGTAATCTTTGGAAAGGGTCCCAGCGGACTAGCTGTTCTGAATGACGCTGAGGGACACGCACCCACGTGGAAGCAGAAATCTATATTTTGGGACCTACCCTACTGGAAAGACCTAGAGGTCCGCTCTTCAATCGATGTGATGCACGTGACGAAGAACCTTTACGTGAACCTGTTAGGCTTCTTGGGCGTGTATGGGAAGACAAAAGATACACCTGAGGCACGGGAGAAGAGAAAGAAATCTTCTTCGAATGCCTGCTCAGTATGAAGGTCCCGACTGGCTTCTCGTCGAATATAAAGGGAATAATAAATATGCCAGAGAAAAAGTTCCAGAACCTAAAGTCTCATGACTGCCACGTGATTATCACGCAACTGCTTCCGGTTGCATTGAGGGGGCTTCTACCGGAAAACGTCCGATTAGCCATTGTGAAGCTATGTGTGCATTCCTCAATGCAATCTCTCAGAAGGTGAGCGATCCAGTAATCATACCAAGGCTAAGGAGTGATGTGGCGCAATGTCTTGTCAGTTTCGAGCTGGTGTTCCCACCATCCTTCTTCAATATCATGACGCACGTCCTAGTTCATCTAGTCGACGAGATTGTCTTTCTGGGGCCTGTATTTCTACACAATATCTTCCCCTTTGAGAGGTTCATGGGAGTCCTAAAGAAATATGTCTGTAACCGCGCTAGGCCAGAAGGAAGCATCTCCATGGGCCATCAAACAGAGGATGTCATTGGGTTTGGTGTTGACTTCATTCCTGGCCTTAAGAAGATAGGACTCCCTAAATCGCGGTATGCGGGGAGACTGACTGGAAAAGGTGCCGCTTGGAGGGGACTCAATAATATGCAGGGACGGATATTCTTGGTCTCAAGCATACTACACAGTTCTACAGAACTCTACCTTGGTGACCCCGTATGTCGATGAACACAAGAACAGTCCGCGCTCCAAACACCCGGAGCAGTGCAATGACTGGATTACATGTGAACACATCAGGACTTTCAGCAGTTGGTTGGAAACTCATCCCCAGAGGTGACAACACTGTTTGTGATGAGCTGTACTCGTTGTCCAGGGGACCATCTTTGACTGTATTGACTTACAAAGGATACGAGATAACTAGGAATACATTTTACACGATCGCCCAAGATCAAAATAGCACCAACCAAAACAGTGGTGTCCGCTTTGATGCAACAACCGAGAGGGGAAAGGACACATATTATGGTTACATAGTGGACATATGGGAACTTTACTACAGACATGATTTTAAGGTCCCTTTGTTTAAGTGCAAATGGGTCAATCTGTCAGGAGGCGGGGTACAGGTAGACCCATAGTACGGAATGACAATAGTGGATCTGAAAAATCTTGGGTACACTAACAAACCATCCGTCCTAGCCAATGATGTGGCACAGGTTATCTATGTGAAGGACATGTCTACCAAACCAAGAAAACAAAATGATAAGGCGCCACATAGTTCTTTCAGGAAAAAGGGACATCGTGGGAGTGGAGGGAAAGACAGACATGTCTGAATATTATGAAAAGTTTCATGAAATTCCTCCCTTCAAAGTCAAGGCTGACCCAGGCATCCTGATAAACGATGAAGATTATCCATGGTTACGGTGCAATAAGCAAATGAAACAAGCGAAGAAAAAGTGAAGACTTTCTCCCGCAACTATTATGATGATACCATGCCAACTTTGTAACAGACGAGTATGATACCCTCGTAATACCATTAATCCCGGTTCAATCACTAACCGGGACCAAAGGAGGCAACTGTCCCAGTTTGTGAGCCCAGGGGGCTGGCCGGGCCACGTGGGCCATTGGTCCCGGTTCGTCTGAACCTTTTGGTCCCGGTTCCACGCACGAACCAGGACCAATGCGCCTCGGCCCTGGCCCATGACCTCCACAAACCGGGACTAAAGGGTTAGTCCTCGTTGCGTTCAGAGTTTAGTCCCACCTCGCCAACCGAAGGGCGTTCACACCGGTTCATAAGCCCGTCCCTCTCTACCTTGTTGAGCTCCTCTCAAAGTGAAAATAGATGCCCTTATACAGGGAATTTGACCTAAATTCAGAGTGAATTTCTCTGAAATTCATAGAAAATGAATTTAGGTTGAATTCTCTCTATAGGCGCATCTATGCTCATTTTTTAATCTTGGGGTTGGCGATCTTTACACACTTTTTGTGTGTTGAATATGCACCATTCAAAATCAGTCTCTGCTTTGAATGGTTCATTTTGAACACACAAAAAGTCTGGAGTTCAAATAAGTTCAAGAAAATGAAATCCCTCTGTAACAGATGAGTTTTCGTCCGAAACCCTGATACTCCGGAAGAGATTGTCCATTTTGTTCACGAAGTGCATCCAGCTTTTGCCGTAACCCTCTCAACTTTTTAGCACATGCTATGTGGGTGAAATGATGATACCATGCCAACTTTCAACCTTTCCAGAGCTCATTTGTAGGGCTTTTCAATTTTAGGGTCATTTAGCTCAAAACAATCAGTCACTGCATGAAAATAACAAATGAAGTCAGAAAGGGTTGAAAATTGATGATGTGGCTTTGAATGGTGCATTTTGAACACACGAAAAGTATGGAGTTCAAATAAGTTCAAGAAAATGAAATCAATTTGTAACAGATGAGTTTTCGTTCGAAACCCTAATACTTCGAAAGAGATTGTCCATTTTGTTCACGAAATGCATGAAAAATAACAAATGAAGTCAGAAAGTGCAGAAAGAACGGGTACTAAAGGAATCAACTAAAAAGCTTTTATAAACCTCTAGTATTATTGAAACTAAAATTATATAGAATTTATGCAACTAAAATTATCAAAGTATTTTCTGTTCAAAACATTAAAAGCAAAAAGAATTTTCAGAAAATAAATACAAAAAGCAAAAAAGAAAATAAAATAAATAAGTATAAGCAAAATGAAATTTTATAAATAAGTAGAAACAAAATAAAATAAATAAGTAGAAACAAAATAAAATAAATAAAATAAACTTTTATAAAATAAATAAGTAGAAACAAAATAAACTATAATAAAACAAAATAAATAAACCTTAACAAAATAAATAAAATAGCAACAGTAAGTATTTTGTTGTAAGTAGAAACAAAATAAATAAATAAAGCAACAAAGATAACAAAAAAACTGGAAAAAAATAAAAATATGCCACCTCCTAGGCCACCACGGCCTGAATATGACTAGAAAATCAGCTAGTTGGGCTAGGATTCAGGCCCGCAGAAGGCCCAGCAGGCCCACAGGCAAAGCAGCGTCGAATTAGGACCATAGGCCTGCAGTTCAGAGGAGTTTGAGAGAGAGGAGGTAGCAGTGCTTATAAACAGGTGCGGGGCGCTTTCAACTAGCGAGGTGGGACTAAACTCCAACCACCACGCCATTGTGCAAGGCCATTGGTCCCGGTTGGTGGCACGAACCGGGACCACTGCCACCCTTTGGTCCCAGTTCGTGGCACCAACCGGGACCAATGCCCCCCTTTAGTCCCGGTAGGTGCCACCAACTGGGACCAAAGGCCGCCGCTTCCCGCTCTTTGGGCTGCTGAAAAGAGACCTTTGGTCCCGGTTGGTGCCACCAACCGGGACTAAAGGGGGGCATTGGTCCCGGTTGGTTCCACGAACCGGGACCAATGCTCTTAGTATATAAGAAAACACTTGTGAAATTTTCATTCAGTTTCTCATTCTCTCGCCGCCCTCTGCCCCGTCGCCCGTGCCCGTCGCCGCCGTCGTCGTCGCCGCCGCCCATTGTCGCCGCCCCCGTCGCCACGCGCCACCTCGCGCCACCGCCGTCCACCTCACCGCGCCGCCCCGACGCCGTCGCCGCCCCGCTCCACCGCTACCCTGACTTTGCCGCCTCGACGCCACCGCTGCCCCGCGACGCCCCGACGCCGTCCCTGCCCCACGTGCCACCGCCTCTGCCTCAGGCCGGCACCGACCCCTCCTCGCGCCCGTTGTCGCCGTCGCTTTGGGGAAGCACCACGCCGGCTCCCGCGACCCGTTCATCCCCGAGGTCATTCGTCCGCCGCCGCAAAGATTCTGGCCGGCGACCTCGACCCCTCCCCGCATTGTGAGCCCCTGCCTCCTCCCCTTTCATTCTCGTTGCCGTCCCCGCACGTCATCCGTAAGCGTCATCGCCAACCATCGTCGCCGTCGCCGACCACCGCGGCCTATTTTTCATTTTTTTTGTTAAGATCTATGTATGTATGTATGTTCACTGTATATATAATGCTCTGTATATGCTGTATAATGCTCTGTATATGTTCATATGTAACATTTAAGAAAAAAAAGTAAATGTATTTATTTTCATATGCAAAGAACTATTTTTGGATGAAATGAGAAGAGATGAGATGTGTTTTGTGTTGGAGAAGAAAAGAGGAAGAAGGAAGAAGAAGGAAAAGAAGGAGCGTGTATATGTCCTTTTTTTAGATTTTTTGTTTTTTGCATTTTTATAAAAATGTATATATGTATGTATGTTCTCTGTGTATATATATGTTCATGTATGCAAAAGATTGATTTTTAGAAAAGTTAGGATTTTTTTTGTTCATAGATTTCTTTGGTGATATTAATTATTGTAGAATATGCAAATGTTTGTATATTCATATGAACAATGCATTAGGCAAAACCTTTACTTTTTTCTAAATTTTCTATTTGAACAATTAAAAAACAAGCAATACTACTTCATGTATTTTGTCAGAAAGTTGCTAAGTGATATTAAGAAGGAAGAAGAAGAAAAAGAATGAGAGGAAAAAGGAAAATAAGAAGAGGAAGATAAAGGAGAAGAAGAGGAGAGGAAGAAGAGGAGAAATAAATAAGAAGAAGAAAAAAGAAGAAAAAGAAGAGGAGGAGAAGAAAGGAATAGAGGAGAAGAAGAGAAAACAGAATATTCTATTTTCTCTTCTTCTCCTCTATTCCTTTCTTCTTCTCCTCTTTTTTTTCTTCAATCTTCTCCTCTATTCCTTTCTTATTCTCCTCTTTTTATTTCTTCTTTGTCTTCTTATTTTATCGGATATGTCGTTGTCGATATATCCCGTGTCCCGATAACTTCAACATGAGGGGGGGGTTCGACCTACCCCCTCCCCGATAACATTATTTTCCCATGTATGTATGTCGTCGTTGTCGATATAACCCCCTCCCGGATAACTTCGACCGTGATAACTTATACCACTGGAGCACCCCCCGGCCCTCTCGCTCGACCAAAACTCTCGAGGACACCCAAACCCTAGAAAAAAACGATCTCAGTCTCTTACCCCCTCCCGCCGTGCCCCTACCCTTGAAGCGTTGCCGAGGCCACCCCAAACCCGGAATAAGCTAGGTCTACGTTTGCCACTAATATATCCACCTACTGTCATGTTTGTGTAATAATTTTCATGTTGTAATATTTGCAGAAACAATGGAGCACGGACGAGACGAGGAAGCAGAGGAGGTGTTGGGGGACATAATCTTAGCCTGAGGTGATGTCTTGTCGTATCTTAACGACAATGATGGTCTGGAGGAGGAAAGAGACGAGGAAGCATAAGCAGGCTACGGTGATCGAAGAATGGAGGAGGAAAGACATGATTATGATGGCTCCGGTGACCTGACCCTACTGCAAGAAGCAGCCCGTGGTGACGGCTCCGGTGACCGAACAGAGTCCGGCCAGGTAAATATATTAGTTAAGCCTGTGCTGACTAACTAATTGATGCATTCATTGTTTTGGTATGTACACATATTAATTAACTCTCGTCTTTCTTCTTTTTTCTAGCCCTCCGAATCGAGCACAACTTCCGTAAAGAGACGAGGCCCGAAGAAAAAGTTGCGCTCGGATGAAAGATTTGAGATCACAGCTATCGCACGCGACGGCCAACCGATTGAAGCCATCCGGACAAAGGAAGCATTTGCTGCTCAGTGCGGGGTTCTTATTAGGGACAAGATCCCGATCAGCTTCCACCAATGGTATAAGTCTAAGAAGGAAGACCCTGAGGTGTCTTATGTCAATGATATGCAGAAAGATGATCTTTGGACTGAGCTGAAGGAAAATTTCACCCTACCGCCAGAGGAGGATCCGGAGAAGCCAGTTAAAGAGCAATTAATCAAGTCTCATGCACTTAAGAAGATGGCAGACCTATTCAGGAGGAGGAATAATGAGCTGAAAATTTTTGTCGACAAAGAAGAGACACCAGAATTCATCGGCAAATATGAGAAGATCAGAGATCACTGGCCCGTATTTGTGGCCCACACGACATCAGAAAAGAGTAAGAAGATGTCAGTGACAAACAAGAAAAATGCTGCGAAGAAGAAGCTTCACCATCGCACGGGGTCAGGTGGCTACCTCAAAGCCCGGCCTAAGTGGGACAAGGCTGAGAATGACCTGCTTGATAAAGGGGTCGACCCAGAGACAATGAACTGGCCAGACCGTTGCCGGACTTGGTTCTTCGGGGCTGGCGGAATGTTGGACCCTGTATCAGGGAAGTGTGTTTGGACGGACGAGCAACTGAGAATACCAGTCACGAGGATTCAGGAGTATATCGAGGCAGTCCAGGAAGGGATGTTCGTTCTAGACAGAGAGAATGATGAGCTCACAATGGCCCTCGGGAATCCTGAGCACCCTGGACGGACACAAGGCACGCCAGGCTCCATTCCGTGGAAGGCTTG
This sequence comes from Triticum urartu, assembly GCF_056163025.1. Lineage (NCBI taxonomy): Eukaryota > Viridiplantae > Streptophyta > Magnoliopsida > Poales > Poaceae > Triticum > Triticum urartu. Next base: position 593,489,676 of record NC_141873.1, read on the forward strand.
TTTTCCGGACGGAGGCGGTTACAAATGCCAGGAGAGGAGGAAAAAAGTGGAGCAGACCCAAATTCAGAAGCTGCACGAAAGGGTTCAAGCGCTAGAGGAACGAGACGTAGCTCGCAGCAAGCAACCTACCAAAACTACCCCCGAAGCTAACCCGCCATCTCACTGCAGAAACAGCGTGGCTTCCACCGAGCTGCTTCAGCCGGAGCATGTCTTGATGGCTCCTTCTAGCTACCCCGTGTATGTTATCACGGAGTCTCAACATTGCCACCTTATGATGCAATGGCAGAACTTCAAAGTCAAGGCGGCTGTCGGCTCTGTTCGACCTCCTGAACCCGACGCAACTTTTCATTGTCGTCCGATTCCAGAAGGATATGCTAGGGTGACGGTGGACGAAATAACAGAGGGATTTGAGGACCTCCAGCTTGACCACCCTACCGGTGAAGGGGAGACTCGAGTGGGTTCTTGTCTGAGGACTCCATGCCTATGGCGGAAGGAGCTCATCAACCTTCTGAACTGGATGCCTCCGCCTCCTCCTCCTCCTCCTCCGGCGAGTAAGGGCACTCCGCCTCCTCCTCCGCTTCCTCCTCCGGCGAGTGATTAGGGCACTCAGCCTCCTTGTCCGGCGCGTGGCGGCACTCCGCCTCCTTCTCCGCCTGCGCCGGCGCGCCCGAGCAGCCAGCCTCCTCCTTCTCCGCCTCGTTAGCAAGGGCGGAAGAGACCCGCCGCCGCTCTGGCTGCTCCGGCGCGTTGTAGTCCTTCTTCTCCGCCTCATCTCCGCCGAAAGTCAACTATGACCGCATTATTGCAAAGACATTTGTCGAAGCGGAGCGGTCGGGAAGTACTGTCAGTGATCAAAGGTTAAAAGAACGACGAGCTGGGAAAAAAATTGCCCAGCTCGGCGAACAAGCGGACCAATCGTGCCCCCCGCTCAAGGTGTCTAGCGACATCATTGCTAAAGATCCGAGAATGGTGCCCAGTTATAGCAATCTTGGAGATTACCTTCCTGATGATGTACATTATGATTTCTTGGAGGTGGACGAACACAGATACAAGTACGGGAAGCCTCTCGTCAAAGATGAAAGATCTGTAACAACGATGAGGAGAAGATTCCATGATTGGTACATGAAAACCTGCACAGTGTCTGGGGGAGGAATATTTTGACGCTGAGAGTTAAAGAGGAGCATGACCTTGTTGGAATTGAACTGTTGAATGTTCCATTTGAGGAGTTCTGCTAGTTTTTCAATCAAAATGCCCTCGATAAATCAACGGTCACTTGCTACTGTCTGTAAGTAGTACTACTTCTGTCATTAAGTCTCTCTATATAGGTCAGCTCTTTCATTGCATGTATTTATAATTATCCTCACTATATTATTCAGATTGAAGATCGCCGAATTGAAGAAAAGACAAATCGGTGATATTGGGTTCATTAACACAAATCTCATAGATGCATATGAGGTTGAATTTCATGCCGAAGATACCGAGGCCAACTTGCTACGATCGTTGGTAAAAAATGAAAACAAAGATATAATACTCTTTCCTTACACTTCAAGTGAGTGTTACTGTCTTGTGCATATTCGGTTTCCCTTATTAGTCCAGGTTATAGTAATGTAATTGATGAGTTATGCATGCGTGCGTAGCTTCCACTATATTCTCCTAGAGATTAAGCTTGAGCAGGGACTAGTAACCGTCTTAGACTCGAGACCTAAAGATCCCCAGGACTATCCGGACATGACTCAAATGCTCGAGAAGTAAGTTAAATCGATCAGTATCCACCATGCATATCAACAACTTTGTTCATTTCCTGATATCAAGTAATTGTTTTCTTTGTCTAGCAGGGTTGGGAGAAAATTCACCAAAAAAGCTCTGGGACTGCCGAAGAAGCTGCAATTTAGAGACCCGAAAGTAAGTACTATAGTAGCATGTTTCGCGCATCTCCTAGTGATTCAAGCGCTAGTTTCATCAATACCATTTAGCATGCTTGCTTATTAGTTTGATTGACCTCTATTTCTCGTAAAGTGGTTGTGGCAGGAACAAGGGAATGATTTCTGTGGAAACTATGTTTGCGAGTCCATCCGCCACACGACCTGTGAGCGGGGCTACTCTGACAAACAATATGATGTGCGTCAGCAATAATATTCATAATTTTATTTTATTACCATCATTTGTGTTGAGTTTCATTTATTCATATATATATATATATGGACCCCCTTCTTCAAATTAGATCTTTCGGATGCGGGATGAACTCCTACCACCAGATCGTATGCGAGCAATTCAAGAGGAATTGGCGGCATTCTTCCTTGACCATGTGATCGCTGAAGGCGGAGAATACTATGTGGACCCTGTGTTCATATATAATTAGGAGATTATATTGTAAGAGATAATTATTGTATATATGGAGCCGGTAGTGTCGGATAGATATACGAGAACTTGTTGTTCGACCAATCTCTCGGAGAAGGAGAGGTGGTCGATATCAATTCTCTCTGTATGCATATGTTCATGACAATCTTCTGTTTCCTTCATTTGCTTACTAGCTAGCGTGTCTAGTCCTCTCTATATGTATATAGTACGTAGCGTTGACCAAGCATGGAGACAAGAGAGGACACTTCTCTCTATTAATTAGCCAGCTATATATGAAACACCTAAATTAACCCCCCAAAACCCCCACCCCCCCCCTTCAAAAAAATCAAAAACCCCATCCCCTGAAATGCTGACGAGTGGATGCCTATTGGTCTCGGTTGGTGCCACCAACCGGGATCAAAGGCCCTCCTGCCTGGGCTCGACGCACCGGCCACATGGAGGCCCATCTGTCCCGGTTCGTGTAAGAACCGGGACTAAAGGGCTAGGGCATTAGTAACGACCCTTTAGTCCCGGTTGAACAACCGGGACAAAAGGCCCTTACCAGCCGGGACAGATGACCCTTTTTCTACCAATGTTATAACCTTGCAGGGGTGTACTTCTTCACACACGCTCTCGCCACTTACCACCATGTACACGTCGTGTATCTCGGCAACCTTCAAGCGGAAGCCTGGCGAGGGAGTCGGCCACGACCTGACTAACCACACAAGTCTCTAGTCCAGGTTTATCGCCCATTCGGGTTCCATCTACAAGGAGATATGGCCGGGGTGTCGCTCACGGCCCCAAACGATGTGTACAGGGTTCCAAGGCCACCAAACAGGCGACACTTGGCATACCCGGCCACGGTGCCTAGTCTGTCCCAAGCCCACCTATACCTGGTGCCACTTGGTAAACTACTAACACTACCTTAAAACCCTAGAAACTAGTTGCAACTCCTGGACAGATATCAGGTTGATTAATAAGTCGAGAGAGCTTGGAGTGCCCGGAGCCCAATGTGTGGTAGTAGCTATTAATGTATCACAAACACAGAACTCAGTTCCCGAGGACAGCTGCAATGAGACAACCCACCATGTACTCCTACATGGCCTCTCACCGCTACCTTTACCAAATCGTGTTCACACACTTAGCTCACAACGGTAGGACAATTCACACACCTCCGATTCATCCCCGATGAATCAGACCAGACTTAACTCTAAGCAGTAGCAGGCATGACATACAAGCATGAATGAGTAGGCACATCAGGGCTCAAACAACTCCTACTCATGCTAGTGGGTTTCATCTATTTACTGTGGCAATGACAGGTCATGCAGAGGAAAGGGGTTCAACTACCGCAGCATGTAACAGTTGAATCATTGTTGTCCTAATGCAGTAAAAGAGAGAAGAAGCGAGAGAGTGGGTTTGTATCGGAATGAACAAGGGGGTTTTTTCTTGCCTGGCACTTCTGAAGATAGTATAGTTCTTCATCGGTGTCATCGATCTCATCGTCGGAACCACGTCTACTAAGAGGGGACAAATACCGGCAACAGAGAAGGAATAACAATCAATGCAATGCAACAATATGATGCATGAACATGGCATGAAGATGTGATGTGGTTTGTGCTAATGCATCTAGCATCCTGTTCGGATGAAGTCCATTTGAATGAAGGGTTCAAATGCAACTCCAAATTAAACATTTATAAATGCCATTCATGTGTTTTCACCTATACAGCAGGTCTAGGTCGGTTGGTCATGCATGAAACAGGTACAGATGGATAGATTGAATTTTTTGATAATTTTTCATATATAAATTATTTCATTTGGAGTTACGTTTGATTTTCTATGAATTTTAAAAGATTAAACTGTTTTCTGAAATTTCCTGGATTATTTTTAATCCAGAAAACTATTAATTGCGTTAGCGCTGCGTTAGCAGGTCAACAGCGCTGACTTCGGTCAAACCTAACGTGTGGGGTCAGCACGTCAGTGACACTGGGATTAACCAGGTCTAATCCCGTGTCACTGGGGTTTGACTTGTTGTGGGACCCGTTGGCAGTGGCTGTGGGGGCGTCTAGCTGGCAGGGATTAGCACTAATGACAGTGCCACGTCAGCAAGTTAGCGCCAGCGATAACCGGAGCACGGCGGCGTTCACCCTCCGGCCAACTCCGGCGTCGGGAGGACGCGCGGCTGGTCTCGTTGGAACGGCCGCGACGCGGCGCGTCCAACGATGGCTGTGGCTGCGGCTGGGGTGGCCGATAGCGGCAACTGCGGCGAGCGAGGCGGCGGCCGGAGCTCGGCCTCGAGGAGAAGGAAAGGGGGTTTGACTCGTTTCCTTCGACGTGGAGACGAGGTGCGCGACGAAGGAGCTTCATTTGGTGCTAGGCTTTCAACAATCCCCATTTCAACTTTCAAAGAAATTTAGACATGATGCACGGATGCTTGTGCAGCTATTTGCAAATTCTAGGGCTGTGACGGGGACGTCCACTTTGATCTTAGGCAAGGCTTTCCGAGGCTTTGCGGGTGCCACCTTGGGCTGCTTCGGGGCCTTTTCAGTCGAAACAGGGGAGGAAGTCCGAGTGCGCTTCGAAAACTACGTACTTGGCGCAACCACTTTGCCACGAACACTTGCGGGGTCATGCTTCTGCTTGGAACGTACTTCGGAGCAAGGTGGGGAGTCGACTTCTTCGCCAGTGCTTGAGTTTTCAATTTCTTACGCGTCCTCGTCATCAGATTTCCAGTCGGCGTTGTCACTGCCGCTCGCTTCTCCTTCATGGTCTTGCTCTCCATTGGGCATCGAGTACATCTCAGTATAGATCTGCGAAGCAAAGAATTGGACAAGTTTAAGTCAGGGTCAAGGATAGTTACAAATCAGAACAAAAGGCACTCGATAGTGAAAGTCAGACCTTGTATGGTTCATTGGAGGAGTCGAATGGTTGGATTCTTGTCGGTGTCAAAACCGGCGGATCTCGGGTAGGGGGTCCCGAACTGTGCGTCTAGGCGGATGGTAACAGGAGACAAGGGACACGATGTTTTTACCCAGGTTCAGGCCCTCTCGATGGAGGTAAAACCCTACTCCTGCTTGATTGATATTGATGATATGGGTATTACAAGAGTTTATCTACCACGAGATCGAGGAGGCTAAACCCTAGAAGCTAGCCTATGGTATGATTGTTGTATCTTGTCCTTCAGACTAAACCCTCCGGTTTATATAGACACCGGAGGGGGCTAGGGTTACACAGAGTCATTTACAAAGAAGGAGATCTACATATCCGTATTGCCAAGCTTGCCTTCCACGCCAAGGAGAGTCCCATCCGGACACGGGACGGAGTCTTCAATCTTGTATCTTCATTGTCCAACAGTCTGGCCAAAGGATATAGTCCGGCTGTCCGGATACCCCCTAATCCAGGACTCCCTCAGTAGCCCCTGAACCAGGCTTCAATGACGATGAGTCCGGCGCGCAGATTTGTCTTCGGCATTGCAAGGCGGGTTCCTCCTCCGAATACTTCATAAAAGATTGTGAACACGAGGAACATGTCCGGCTCTGCAAAACAAGTTCCACATACAACCGCAGAGAGAATAATATTTCCACAAATCTAATCCGCTGGCGTTTTCACAGTGCGTCATCACACCACAGCCAGGTCACCATTCGAATCATTTTCTTTTTCACAACTAACCTCAGCGTGTTTCGCGAGGCAGTTTCCTTGGCATGTCTTGTCGAAGCAGAGATCGTGTCCCCTTATTACGGGATTCTCATCAATACGGACGTGGGTAACCCAACCGCGCCATCAATTACGGTGCTTGGGGGACAAGCGAGTTCTACTAGGTTGGTGGGGGGCGCATAGTTTCGTCCGCCCTTATAAAGGGATAAGGATTCACCTTTTTCTACCCACGCCTTCTTCCTCATTGCTCATCCGTTCCTGCGCACTCGATCTCCAGCGCCCAAGTCCACATTCTTCTCCTCAACCTCCTCCAAAAATGTCCAGAGCGGGAGGCAAGTGGATGGTCTCCTCCGTCGCAGAGGGACACATCGAAAAGCTGAGGGGGGCCGGATACCTATCCGACGATATCGCACACCGGCTCCCCAATGCTGGGCAGCTCATCCCCACTCCCAGGCCCCATGAGAGGGTAGTATTCCTTACCCATTTCCTCAGCGGACTGGGGTTTCCTCTCCACCCGTTCGTCCGTGGGCTCATGTTCTACTACGGCCTGGATTTTCGCGATCTGGCCCCGAACTTCATCCTCAACATCTCGGCGTTTATCGTCGTGTGCGAGGCCTTCCTCCGCATCAAGCCCCACATCAGCTGAACACCTTCAATGTCAAACTGGAGGTGGTGGGTGGCCAGCAGGTGGAGTGCGGAGGCGCCATGGTGGGCAAAATGCCAAACATCACATGGCTCGAGGGCTCCTATGTGGAGACCATAAAGGGGTGGCAATCGGGGTGGTTCTACATCACCAAGCCGCGCGACCCCAAATGGGCGGCGGTCCCCGAGTTCCGATCCGGAATCCCCACACGGCTCACCTCCTGGAAAGAGAAGGACCTGCCCTGGGATAGTCCGGTAGAGCTGACCGGACTCCAAACCTGTATCCAAAACATGATAAACAGGAAGCTCAAGCTTGTCAACATAGTCCAGGTCATGCTCATCCGCCGGATCCTCCCGTGTCAACAACGGGCGTTTAATTTGTGGGAGTTCGACCCGGCCCAGCACCAGACTCTGAGCGAGCTCTTCGACACGACGCACGAGGACGCCTGGAAGGTGCTGTTTAAGAGCGCCGAGGTTCCCCCTCCCCTCACCGAGGATCGTGGACTCAGCGCGAAGCGCCAAGCCGGTGCGATAAGCTTTTTATCTCTTATAGGGTATTTATTTTTCATAGTTTAACTATGTGTGGGATCTGAGCTTCCATGTCTTTGACAGGAATGGGTGGAGACATCGGGGCAGATTAACTGCCCGGCCCCTCTGCCCGAAGACCCTGCAGATGCTCTCCTGACGGAGATGCTGACTCCGGTGCCTTACAAGGTGCCGGAGAAAAAGATCAAGAAGAAGGCCACGGGAACCCGAAAGAGTTCCCGGCGCCAGGTGGTATTGGACTCATCGTCCGATAACTCCGAGACGCACTCCTCCCGTGAGAACGAGGAGGAGGCAGATAAAGATTCTTCCCCTCCAGCCGGGGAAGAAAGAAAAGGAAGGTCGCCCCAACTGGGGAGGCCAGAGGGTCCAAGAAGGGAAGGAGTCTTCCTCCGGACTGCTCCGCCACCGCCGCCAACAGCGAAGACGAGTGGCCACCCAGGGCCAAGCCCTTGGCGAGATGGTAAGTATTCGGATACCAGAGTAACTCGTGGCACAGTTCTAACGCCGGACATGGTTATGCAGTCCGTCCCAGGCCCGTATCAACGTATCCTCGTCGAGCGGTTCTTTGGATCCGTCGGCTATGAGCAGCGGAGGATCACTTCCGACCGCCACCACCCCTCTCCCTACGGACAACGCCGAGGTGTTGTCTCAAAGGGCACCAAGCCAAGTGGAGGTAGTCCTGGAGGCGCCTCAAGGCGACCTTCCAGACTCCAAGCGCAAAGGGTGCAAGGCTCCCCAGGGCTCCAAGTTCGGCGCTAGGCCGAACACCGCACCGGAACCTCCAGTGGTTTCGGACTCCGGCAGGCAACCCCCTTCCAAGAGGGGCAAGCCGCCCATGCCAGTGACCTCTGCCCATCCAGAGGCACTGGACAACCTGCTGGGAGCGCTTAGCGGCGCTTCCGTTGATGAGGAGCACCGCACTACTATGAGTGTGGTGATCAAGAAGGTTCAGTCCGCCAAGAGCGGACTGACTGAAGCCTGTGCCAGCCTTCTAACAGGCTTTGAGGTAAGTATTTAAAATATAGGAAAATATTACCGGATAGACAGTAGCCCCTGATGCTCTGTTTGGCGTTCATAAAGAAAAGCCGAATAGAGGATCAAAATAACATTCGCAGGAGTCTAATACAAATATGTCTATATGCGTATGCGGGCTTCACTGCTGACCTCTGTCGCAGTGACTGCGGAGGTCGCTGCACTGAAGCAGAGCCTCGAGCGGTCCGAGAAAGAGCTCGGCCTTGCCAAGAAGCGGCTCAAGGAGAACCAAGGTAAGTAATGCCTTGTCTATATATATAAAAAAGAGATGTGGTTGCAAAATGATAGGATCATCATGAATGTGCCAGGGGCCACGACCGAAGTGGCGGGCCTGAACCAAGCGCTGTCCGAGGCCGAAAACAAAGCGGCCGTGGAGCGCACTGAGTGGGAGAAGCAAGAGGCACGGGTGGGCGAGGTGCAGCAAGAGCTCCAGGCTCTCGTGAAGAAGCACGAGACTTTGGATCTTTACTCGAAGACGCGAGAGTCCGAGCTTGCCACGGCCCTCAAGAGCACAAAGCATGCCAAGGCCGAAGCCCAGAAAGCCCTCCAGAAAATTGAGGTGATGAAGAAGATAGCGGCGGGTAAGGCATTCATTATGCAAATCAAGCATGTGAAAGTAAATTACTTGTTACTTACCCGAGTCCGGAGCTCTCCAGGAGCATTCACAGATTTGCCCCGCAGCGTGTCGGATGCCGCAAAGTTCTACCAGGCCGAGGAAGGGAGCTCGACGGAGAAGGTGTTCTGGTCTCAGTATACTAAGGCCGATCACCCGGTGCCTTTAAGCGACCAGCTGAAGCAATTGGTCGAGCTCCATAAGGCGGCCGAATAGGCCATTAAGGGTCTTATAGTCCGGCTGTGGCCTGGAGACGCCCTTCCAAATAGCTACTTCGGCCTGGTGAGGCGGCTTGTGGATGCCTGCCCCTGGCTTGAAATCGTCAAGCAGTCCGTCTGCATCGAGGGCGCCCGCAGGACGCTTGCTCGTGTTAAAGTACACTTGGACAAGATGGACGCTGAGAAGCTGGTGAAGGAGGGACCGCCGCAGGGCAAGGAGCATGGCCGCCCCGAAATGTACTATGAGGGTGTCCTGAAGGGTGCCCGCCTTATGGCGGATGAGTGTTCCAAAGATGTAATATTTGAGTGAACTTGCTCGTGTGATCCTGTGTTATGAAAACTTGTTCATATGCGCTATGCAACGCTTATTTGAATTTAAAATATTACCTTCTATGCGGCTGTTTATCAAATCTGAAAGATGGCCAGTCGTCGGCTTCTGCCCCCATGCCACGAGTGCTGGGGTGTTCGGGATAAATCTGAGCACTCTTTTTCCCATTGTTGGGTCCTTCGAGGGAGGTGCTCAGCACGATGAACAAGGCAATCGGACTATAATGCTTTATCACTTTCACTTAGCCATAGAAGTCTACAATTTTAAATTTTGCCGAAGCCCCTAGTGTTCGGAAGGCCGAATTCGGGGCGCTATACACGTCTTAAGCTGGACAAAGCCGACTCCTCGCTCGAAGCGGCATACGTCTTTAGGGACTCGAGACCTCTCGAACAGCGACCAGCTCTCGCCTTATCATGACAGTCAGTTTTTGCTTTCTCTGCTGAGGTGCTTGCCCAGATGAATCGGGACACAATCGCAGTAGTTCTCCCAGTGCTACCTTAGCCGATATCGCGGAACATAAGGTACCAAAACATGGGAGCCGGGCAAACCCAACATTTGACCAACGACATGATTCGGAGCTGATGCATATAATGCTATAAGTTCGGGGTGCCGCACTGTCGAAAGTGTTCAGACTTCTCACGCCGTATTATGGGGTACTTAAGCCCCTGGCATATTAGCCGTACCAGAGTGTACGGGTGCTGAATGTTATGAATGAACATATGTATATATAAATAAATGAAGAATGGAGAATGCAGTAATAGACTAGTGCTATGCATTGTTTATTCAAAAAGGTGCGTCGAAGCAGAATGGTAAAGTAGTGCAATAAGCAAAAAGTAGGACTATTTGACATGTCCCCACCAAGGGCAAGCTGAGGAATGGTACTTTGAAGCAGGTATTTCACTCGTTATCGGAGACCACCTGGAAGTTCCATGGTGCGACGTAGCTTTCTGCCTCTTGGTTTTTGTACCGTGTGTCCGGTAATCAGACTGCCAGACTGGCATTCCAGAGAGTAAAGTCCTGAAAGAGAGAAAGAATAATAAAGCGGGAAGCCCCAAGTGCGGTTGAGCCACGTTTTTGGGGCGTGCCATAGTCGTGCCCCTCCCCGCCTATGTCCATGGTATTTTTAATGCGTACTTATGTACGCGTGGCATGGATTTTGCCGTTTGTATAGGACTGAGGTGGGGGCCGCATTGCTATGCGAGATCGGAACGTACCAGGCGGTCTTGCTGCAGATTACTCCAGGCGCGCTTGACGGTGTCCGGGTGTTCGATCGCCGAACTGGTGAATTGCCTTGAGAGGCTGCTTTGCGCTTCTGCTGTGAGGGCCGCAGTGTGCTCCTCCATTCGGAGAGAGCGCTCTGTGTTTCCATTGACTGTGATGACCCCCCGAGGTCCTGGCATCTTGAGCTTGAGGTATGCCTAATGCGGTACCGCATTGAATCTCGCAAATGCGGTTTGCACGAGCAGTGCGTGATAGCCACTGCGGAACGGGACTATATCGAAGATTAACTCCTCGCTTCGGAAGTTATCCGAGGATCCGAAGACCACTTCCAGAGTGACTGAGCTTGTACAATGGGCCTGTACACCTGGTATGACGCCTTTGAAGGTTGTTTTTGTGGGTTTGATCCTTGAGGGGTCTATACCCATTTTGCGCACTGTGTCCTGATAAAGCAGGTTCAGGCTGCTGCCACCGTCCATAAGGACTCGAGTGAGGTGAAATCCCGATGATTGGGTCTAGGACCTATGCGGCGAATCCGCTGTGACGGATACTAGTGGGGTGGTCCCTGTGATCAAATGTGAATGGACAAGAGGAGCATGGGTTGAACTTTGGGGCGACTGGCTCCAACGCATATACGTCCCTTAACGCACGCTTCCGCTCCCTCTTGGGGATGTGGGCTGCCTATATCATGTTCACCGTCCGCACTTGTGTGGGGAACCTCTTCTGTCCTCCGGTGTTCGGTGGCCGGGGCTGTTCCTCGTCATCGTTGTGTAGCCCCTTGTCCATGTTTTCGGCAATTAACTTGGCGGCCTTCTTGAACACCCAACAATCTCTGTTGGTATGATTGGCTGGCTTGTCGGGGTGTCGTGTATTTTACACGAGCGATCGAGTATTCGGTCCAAACTGGACGGGCCCGGAGTGCTTCTTTTGAATGGTTTTGTCCGCTGACCGGGTTTGGAGCCTCTGAAGCCAGCATTGACTGCCATATCCTCAGTATTGTCGCTATTGATGCGGCGCTTGTGTTTGTTGCGACGTGACCTGCCATTGTTATCCTTGGTATCCTAACTGCCAGGGTTCTTTGATATGTTGTTGCTGCGAGCCAGCCAGCTGTCCTCCCCCGAGCAAAAGCGGGTCATGAGTGTCATGAGGGCTGCCATAGATTTCGGCTTTTCCTGGCCAAGGTGCCGAGCAAGCCACTCGTTGCGGATGTTATGCTTAAAACCTGCTAGGACCTCGGCATCCGGACAGTCGACAATTTGATTTTTCTTGGTTAGGAACCGTGTCCAGAATAGCCTGGCTGATTCCTCTGGCTGCTAAATTATGTGGCTCAAGTCATCGGCATCTGGTGGTCGTACATAAGTGCCCTGGTAGTTATCGAGGAATGCAGCTTCTAGATCTTCCCAACAGCCAATGGATTCAGCTGGCAAGCTATTCAGCCAATGCCGAGCCGGTCCTTTGAGTTTGAGTGGAAGGTATTTGATGGCGTGTAGATCATCACCGCAGGCCATGTGGAATGCAGGAGGTAGTCCTTGGTACATTCCGCAGGATCTGTTATACCATCATATGATTCAATGTTTACGGGTTTGAAACCCTCTGGGATTTGGTGATCCATTACTTCATCTGTGAAGCATAGGGGGTGTGCGGCGCCTCTGTACTGGGCTATATCATGACGCAACTCATATGTGTCTTGTCTGCTGTGTTCGGCCCGGCCGGATTTAATTTTACTGTATCCGGCATGACGGTTATCGTCTCGCGTAGTGGCGCGCCCTCGTGATCCGTAGATTGATCTGGCATGTTTTTCTTTGTCCTCCAGTACATCTCGCAGGTCTAGAGTATTTCCTCGTGCCTTTTTATTTGAGTGGCGCTGAGGTGCGGGTTGGGCCTTCGGCAGAAATGCCGCTCTGTCGCGGCCACGAGGTGGCCGATCAGCCGCATCATACGCTGGGGATGTAGGTTTTAATGCTTCCTCCTCTAACCGGGGTAGCAACCTGCGTTTTGGGTAACTCTTGGAGGGGCTTTTGAGTTCATATTCCTCGGCCGCCAGGACTTCAGTCCATCTGTCAGCTAGCAAATCTTGATCAGCTCGAAGCTGCTGTTGCTTTTTCTTAAGGCTATTTGCCATGGCTATAAGCCGGCGCTTGAAGCGCTCTTGTTCGACGGGATCCTCTGGCACGACAAATTCGTCATCGTCGAGGCTTGCCTCGTCTTCGGAGGGAGGCATGTAATTATCATCCTCCGCCTCTCCGTCTGCTGCTCTCTCGGGAGGATTGGCTTCTCTATCCTCCTGCTCTGAATCTTGCTGGAGGGGATTGTCGTTATCTTCGGCACTGTCCGGAGTGTTATTATCTCCTGTGCCGGTATCACCGCTTTTGCTTTGGCGAGACTTATAGCGGCGCCGCTGATGTCGGCGCTTGGGTTGCTTCTTGGAGGGGTCATCCCCTGTTGTCCCATCGCCATTGCCTTCTTTGGGTGTGTCCACCATATATATATCATATGATGAGGTGGCTGTCCACTGCCCTGTGGGTGGTTGTTTTTGTTCGTCTTCTGCATCATCGTCCATACCGTCGATGTCTTCGGAGTCGAAGTCGAGCATGTCGGTTAAATCATCGACAGTGGCTACTAAGTGGGTGGTGGGTGGACGGCGAATTTCTTCGTCATCCGCATCCCAATCCTGCCGGACATAGTTCGGCCAGGTTTCTCCTGACAAGGAGAGGGTCATTAATGAGTTCAGTATGTCGCCAAAGGGTGAGTGCTGCAAGATATCCGCGGAGGTGAACTCCATTATTGGCGCCCAGTCGAATTCGACAGGCACGGGTGCAGGCAGTTCGGAGTTCGTGGGCGGAGAAGAATCCGGCAGCTTGGAGTCACGGCTCTCGTGAAGGGTAAAGTTGGTATTCGGTTCGATCGCCACTGAGACTGCGGCCTCCGTGGCGGGGTCTAGCCGCCCGTCCATGGATGGCGCGGTAGGCTCCGAATTGAGGGTCGAAGCGGCTGCAGGTTCGATCTCCTGAACACTTTCCGACGGCAGAGCTAAATCATGCTCATCGTGACCGTGCGGCGCACTCGGCAGGGGCTCGAATCCGTCGAAGATCAAGTCTCCGCGGATGTCAGCCGTGTAGTTTAAGTTTCCAAATCTGACCTAGTGGCCAGGGGCGTAACTCTCGATCTGCTCCAGATGGCCGAGCGAGTTGGCCCGTAGTGCGTAGCGGCCGAATACAAAGATCTGTCCGGCGAGAAAAGTCTCACCTTGGACTGCATCGCTATCGATGATCAAAGGAGCCATCAAGCCTGACGATGACGACATAGAGGAACTCTCAATGAAAGCAGCAATGTCGGTGTCAAAACCGGTGGATCTCGGGTAGGGGGTCCCGAACTGTGCATCTCGTCGGATGGTAACAGGAGACAAGGGACACGATGTTTTTACCCAGGTTCGGGCCCTCTCGATGGAGGTAAAACCCTATGCCTGCTTGATTGATTTTGATTATATGGGTATTATAGGAGTTGATCTACCAAGAGATCGAGGAGGCTAAACCCTAGAAGCTAGCCTATGGTATGATTGTTGTATCTTGTACTTTGGACTAAACCCTCCGGTTTATATAGACACCGGAGGGGGCTAGGGTTACACAGAGTCGGTTACAAAGAAGGAGATCTACATATCCGTGTTGCCAGGCTTGCCTTCCACGCCAAGGAGAGTCCCATCTGGACACGGGACGAAGTCTTTAATCTTGTATCTTCATAGTCCAACAGTCCGGCCAAAGGATATAGTCCAGCTGTCCGGATACCCCCTAATCCAGGACTCCCTCAATTCTCCTGGACCCCCTGGGGTTGTCTTTGTTTCCAGTGATGCCCTGCAACCACTGCTCCTCCGTGTCCTCGTTGACTTCCTCCGGGTGAATCCGAGTGGTGTCCTCAATGCCCGAGTACATCCACATAGGATGATCGCGAGCCTGGAGTGGCTAGATGCGTCGACTGAGAAACACCTCCAACAAATCCATGCCGGTCACACTGTCGTAGACTAATTGGACTACTCGTTCAACCAACATGTTCTCCTCTGTTTTCTTTGCTGAAGTCACTTTCAACAAGGAGGGCTGCTAGACCCGATCCATTGGAAAGGGAGGAAGACCAGTCGACTGCCCAGGAGTCGGTTGGTCCTTACAGTAAAACTAGGTCGACTGCCACCCTCTAACCAAATCGGGAAGAGTCATAGCCAAAAAGGTACTCCTGCCCCTCATCTGAATCCCTAGACCTCTGCACATCTGAATCACGTGCGTCCTCTCATCACTCGGATTAGCCTTTTTCACAGACTGAGAACGGCAAGTGAAGATGTGTTTGGAGAGACCCGAATGCGGTCGGCAATCCAGGAAATTCTCACACATAGACACAAATGCAGCGAGATATACGATGGTGTTGGGGGAAAAGTGATGAAGTTGAGCTCCGAAAAAGTTCAGGAAACCTCAGAAAAATGGATGAGGGGGAAAGAGAAACCGCGGTCAATGTGGGTTGCAAGGAGAACACACTCACCCTGCTGCGGCTGCGGCGTGGTCTCATTGCCCGGCTGGCCCTCGACGACGATCCCCCGACTCGTCTTCTTGCCCTTCGCCGCCGCTGTCGCCTTCTTCACGCGCTGCAGGGCCGCCGTCTTGTCCTTACCCATCATTGCGGGCTGCGCACGAACGGGGCGGCGACGTCGAGAGTGGAGGTGAATGCGGTGGAGAAGCAGAGGAGGAAGAATGGGAATGGCGAGCACTGTGCAGAATACATTGGCCGCAACAACTTATATAGGCACGCTTCCGAGTATTTGACTCGTGGCCCATATGATCATGTCAAATCCCGCAACAGTCGCGCGCTGGGCACGTGGCGGAAAAGGCAGCACGGAGATGGAGGCGCCCCTGCCTAATCCATCCCGTCTTACCGCGGTGCCCTCCGCCTCGCGCGCTTCCCCAAATTTCGAATCCCATGAGATGCGGGGACGATAGTACAACCAATCGCGCCAATGATTTCATACCTCTCCAGCACAAGTTCGGCATAAGTTCATTCAACCAAATCTGAATGGATCAAGGCGACTATAAACGAAGTTGAAGTTTCAGTGTAATTCGTCAGCCTGGGTAAAATGCCTCGAAGCACAAAAACCGGGTCGGAATCATCTTCAACCTCTTCCTCACTCGGACCCTGATCCATTCGGGGGCTAATGACGTTGACATGTACCTAGGGTAGGGTAATAGGCTTGACCTAGACACCCTTCCCAAGGACTATGCCCGAGAGTCAAAGGCATGCAAAGCATAACAACACGTACCGACTGAGATCACCTCAGAGTGCATCCCACTTCACCAACAATTCCACTCGGGTATCCCAATTCCACTCGACCGAACAAGAAACCACTCGGAGTACAGAAGACCTAAAGTCACTCAGGATGGCAACGGTCAGGTGTTCACTCTGCAGTCTTTAAGATCACTTAAAGCTCTTCATAGCTAGCGTTACCAGTAACGCCCTGTCTTAATGTACATTGAACCCTATGTAACGGGGGATGGTCGGGGTCCAGGCACACTCTTTATAAGCCACCCCCTCCTCGGGGACAAGGGTTCGCACCCCCTATAACTTCACACATAATCCAATCGACCAAGCCTCCGGGCACCGAGACGTAGGGTTGTTACTTCCTCCGCGAAGGGCCTGAACTCGTAAACCTTGTGTGCACAACCTCATCGCAGCTAGAACCTTGCCTCTCCATACATACCCCCTATTCTATTGTCAGACCTACTCCCATGACTGTTGGCGCCCACCGTGGGGCAGGTGTCTTAGCGACTTTCCGGTGAGGTTGCGATTTTTCCGATTCCCATCATCATTGTTTCCGGTGGCGGATTGGCTGAGGGCCGCGAGATCCATCTCGGTGCGCTCGTTTTCGTCAACGACGAATCCGCTTGGCTCCAAGAGGCCCCCTCGACGTCGAGATGCTCCTCGTCTGCGGGGCTACACACTTTCACGCGTGCGTCCGCGGCATCCTTCTACGGCAGCCGTCGACCTAGTATCGGTCGGCTCCCGTGGCTTCTTCGCTCCTCGCTGTTCGTCGCCGCAAGCGATCCGGTCAATCGCGACTCCAGCGGTGGGTGAAGCATGCGGTGGCCCGCCATTCGGCCACCCCTCAAGTCACGGCAATCGAGCCCGACGAATCTCTTTACGGGCTATTCGATCTGTTGAGTGGCTTCGTCGAGACCCTGTCCGAGTGTGACAGCAGTGATCCTGCGGTAGAAGT
This sequence comes from Triticum urartu, assembly GCF_056163025.1. NCBI lineage: Eukaryota > Viridiplantae > Streptophyta > Magnoliopsida > Poales > Poaceae > Triticum > Triticum urartu. The sequence continues at coordinate 593,506,508 of NC_141873.1, forward strand.
CTTGGTGGTCAACACACCGCACAACCCACCTGGTTTTTGTCGCGGCGACGACGGCGATGGTGGCGGCGAGCCATCACGTGTTCATGAAGAATATTATCCCGAAGCCCTCACTTCACAACAAAGGGAAGAACTTCACCGCCTCAACATGGAGGAACTCCACACGCCCATCGCGGAGAGACCTCTGAGGCTCGGGCCTTGGAGGCGGTGCGCCTGGCCACATTGCCTGAGCACACTCGACTGGAGAACCATCAGCATGCACTTGACGAGCGCGCCCGTCAGCAGATCCCAGAATCCAGTCAGCGACAACAACAATTTTTTCCGTCCGACCCTCAGGTATATGGCACTCCGATTCATAATCTTACAACTACAGCCCGTATAGCAGAGCCGATCCAGCCCTTCAGTCAGAGGCTGGAAGAGGTTTAATGTAGATCAGGGCGCTGCTTCGGGCAGCAGGGGAGCAAAACTCTGTTGTTTCTTAGTCTCGCAATAGGATAGACAGCAGATCTATGATGGCTGACACAGTTCAGTCGGCTCATAGCCCAAGATCGCCCCTGCGGCATGAGGGACATGGGCATCACCAAGAGCAGTACGTGGGTCGGAACCACGAGCAGTATGATCACCGACTCGGCTGTGATGACCGCCGTCGAGTGCCTACGCCTCCTCCGAGGAGTGGATCATATGTGCCTCGGCAATATGTAACAGGTGCCCGTGCAGCGGTGAGCGGTGGGTACCGGTCGACCCAAGAGAGCCAGGTTTTGATGCGAGGTAGATCCTCGTTCAAGGTCTGGTCGACAGGAACAGAGCACAGAGAGAAGGACTTGACAGAGATCGTCCGACTGGCAGTAGAGTTCATGTTTCCGGTCCAGAGTGTTTCAGCAGAGCCACCAGAGCGGCTAAGATTCCCCCCAACTTCAGGTTGGCAACAGGAGTGAGCAAGTTTACCGGCGAATCAAAGCCTGACACGTGGTTGGAGGATTAAGTGACAATGAAGTGATAATGAAGCATATTCCTCTGATGTTGGAGGGTTTGGCCAGAGCGTGGTTGAATCAGTTGACTCTAGGCAGTATATTCAGTTGGGAAGAGTTGGCCCGAGTGTTTGTCAGGACATTTGAGGGCACATACAAACGACCTGCATGGTTGGCAGAACTTCAGCATTGCGTGCGAAAACCGAATGAAACTTTGAGGGATTATATCCATAGGTGGACCACTTTGCATCACACAGTGGAGAATGTGTCTCAGCATCAAGCAGTTTGCGCCTTCAAGGAGGGCGTTCGGGACAAAGAGCTTAACCTGAAATTCGGTCGGACAGGAGATATGACCCTAACCCGAATGATGTAAATAGCCACTCGGTACGCTAATGGCAAAGAATAAGACTAACTCCCCAGTGGCAAGAGCAAACCAGTCAGCCAGGACACCGGGGGAGGGAATTCCAGTCGGAAGCAGAAATGCAAAGCTGAACTCGCAGGACCTGGTGAAACTGCAGCTGTGGTCCAAGGAAAATTTAAGGGAAAACCTAAGGGGCCCTGGACCCCCAAGAAGGTAAAAAGATCAAGCAGGAAATGATGTACTAGATTTGCCGTGTCATATTCACACCAAGAAGGATGAAGAGGGAAACCTGATTTATCCCAAGCATACCACTCGATAATGTCGACTCCTTATCCAGCAGTTCCGAGAGAAGCAATCCAGTGAGAAAGAGAAGAAATCTGATAAGGATGAAGACAAAGAAGAGGATGATGGTTTCCCCAACGTCAATTCTACCTTAGTGATTTTTGCTGACATCGAGAGCAAAAGTCGACTGAAAGTCATAAACAGAGAAGTGAACATGGTTGCTCCGGTAACAACAACATATTTGAAGTGGTCACAAACTGCAATCACATTTGACCATTCCGATCACCCAGCACGCGTTGCCACTCCAGGGTGGCAAGCATTGATAGTCGACCCAGTTGTTGGAGGCACTCGACTGACCAAAGTATTGATGGATGGCGGTAGTGATTTGAATATTCTATTCATTGCATTTGGACTCCGTCCGATATTGATTTCATGTGATGTAAAAAACAAGCAGAAAACAGCAACTAGCACTTGGCACTATATCAATAGGTTAGTACCAAAAAATGATATAAAATGACTATAAAATGATTATAAAACGTCCAAGATTGATAATATAACAGCATGGAACAATAAAAAATTATAGATACGTTGGAGACGTATCAGTGGCCCTAGATGAATCTGTTTGTGGAGATATCCCTCATCTCCAAGTAGAGGAGAATGATATTCTCTCTGCACCATTTACCGAGAAGAAGGTTATGGATGCAATCTAGCAAATGAAACCGAATAAAGCACTAGGACCAGATGGGTTTACAGCTGAATTCTATAAGAAATGTTGGCATATTATTAAGGATGATCTTATGCCTATGTTTCATGATTTCTTTAACTGTCATCTACAGCTGTTTCATCTTAACTTTGGCCTGATTACGCCGTTGCCAATGAAAGAGGAAGCAGTTCGGATCAAACAATTCAGGCCCATATGTCTTCTTAATGTGAGTTTCAAAATTTTCACAAAGGTGGGTACTAATAGATTGACACAGATTGCTCATTCAGTGGTACAACCGAGCCAGACAGAGTTCATGCCAGGGCGACACATACTTGAAGGAGTGGTTGTTTTGCATGAAACGCTACATGAAATCCATTCGAAGAAGCTAGATGGGGTGATCTTCAAAGTGGATTTTGATAAGGCATATGATAAAGTTAAGTGTTGAAATATATTGCCCGCCTCCCTCCATCAGTTCGGACTTTTGGATGAGTTGGCTGGAGCATGAATTCAATATGGTATCAGAGCCTAGAGGTATTGAGTTCAAGACCCTGCCAATGCAGTATTAAATAAAATGGTGTAGAGAGAATATCATTGTAGGCCATTCTTATTGGTAGAGCCAAGCAACATGGTCAAGTGGAGGGGTTAGTTCCTCATTTAGTAGATGGAGGAGTATCCATCTTACAATACGTGGACAACACTATCCTATTCATGGAACATGACATTGTTAAAGCGCACAATATGAAACTTGTATTATGTCTCTTCAAACAATTGTCTGGTTTAAAGATAAACTTTCACAAGAGTGAATTGTTCTGCTTTGGGAAGGCCAAAGACGAGCAAGACACTTATAGACAACTATTCGGGTGTCAATTAGGTTCTTTACCTTTTAGTTATTTGGGCATTCCGATTCATCACCGTAAGTTATCTAATAAAGAATGGAAGTGTATCAAAGATCGAATTGAGAAAAAGCTGAGCTGCTGGAAGGGCAAGCTTATGTCTTATGAAGGTCAGGTAGTGCTAATTAATTCGGTACTGACTAGTATGCCGATGTTCCTACTATCATTCTTAGAAATTCCGAAAGGGGTAAGGAAGCGACTTTATTTCTTCAGATCTTGGTTCTTCTGGCAGTCAGATGAGGCCAAGAGGAAATACTGACTCGCGCGATGGGATATCCTTTGCCGACCAAAAGACCAGGGGGTCTCGGTATTGAGAACTTAGAAATCAAGAATACATGCCTTATGAGCAAATGGCTCTACAGGTTTGAGACAGAGCCGGAGGGTGTGGGCACATATCTTGCGTAATAAATATTTGCAGTCAAAAACGCTCGCCCAGGTTACCATGAGACCAATTGACTCGCCATTTTGGAAAGGGCTTATGAGAAGAAGGACTTGTTCTTTCATAGGGTCAAATTCTTGGTGGGCAATGGGATGTCAACAAGATTTTGGGAGGATATATACGTGGTTAAGAGAGACGCCCCTGGCCGTACAATATCCAACCCTTTATAACATTGTGCAACATAAGGAGGATGCGTAGGCATAGTTTTCGAAACGATTCCCTTGAATATTCAGTTCAATGCGCGTTAGTTTGTGAACGATGTGAAAGTGCGTTATATCGACTATAGGGGGGTGAATAGGCGATTTTTATGAATTCTTCACTGAGGAATTTGCGGGTGAGGAAATTCCTTAGAGAATAACTACTTCCAGCGGAATAAGTACTCAGAAGTAAACATAACTGAACACAAGCATGGTCATCATGATGAAATGAAGACAAGCACAGAGTACAGAAAGCGTAAACACAGGATAACACATGATGAATACAAACAGACTGAAGAAATTGAACTGAGGAAATTGGGAAAGTCTTCAGTCAAAGTCTTCAAACATAGATGATGAACAAGCGCACAACACAGTTATGAGGAAATGAAAGAGTTGAGGAAATAGAACGAGTTGGCTTGGGTGAAGACAATGATTTGGTATACCAGTTCCAACTGCTGTCTCAGTTGTACATCTGGTTGGAGTGGCTAGGTATTTAAACCTGAGGACACACAGTCCCGGACACACAGTCCTCATCGTATTCTCCTTGAACTAAGGTCACACAGACCTCGCCCAATCACTCATGGTAAGTCTTCAGGTGACTTCCGAACCTTCACAAACTCGGCCACTCGGCGATCCACAATTCCTCTTGGATGCTCTAGACCATGACGCCTAACCGTCTGCAAGAAGCACAGTCTTCAGAGATAACAAGCATTGGATCCACACATGATCAATCTCTTTAGTGATGCTCAATCACTTTTGGTTTGTAGGTTTTTGGGTTTGGTTTTTTCCTCACTCGATGATTTTCGCTCAAAGTCCTCGGAGGATGGGATGCTCTCAAATGACAAGTGTCAGTTTCTCTCGGAGCAGCCAACCAGCTAGTGGTTGTAGGGGGCGGCTATTTATAGCCTAGGGAGCAGCCCGACATGATAAGACATAAATGCCCTTCAATGATATGACCGTTTGGTGGGTAGATATTTTGGGACAGCTGGCGCATAGCACAGCAACGGTCGGAAATTTGAGTATCAAATTCCTCTGGGCTATCATGTTCCTCACTGTGTAGGCAATCCGCACTGGTGAATTCCTAACTCCTCAGTCAGAACAAATTCCTCAGAGACTAGAAGAACTTCGTCTCTGTCACTGAAGAATATGATTGAACTGTATGAGATTTCCAATGGCTTCACTCGAAGGGATTGGTAGGTGTAGGATTTTGAGTTGTGCATCACTTGGAAATTTCTCCTTAGTATTTCCTCGACCCCCTTTAACTGTACGGTGTTTCCTTTGACTCAAGAAAGAGAAAATGAAACTACAAAAACAAAAGTCTTCACGCTTCATGTTCCTCGAATGAATAGCAAGTCTTCAACGTCACACCAATTTCTTCACTTTCAAATTCTTCAGAATGTCTTCAGAAATCCAAAGTCTTCAGTCGAAGAACTTCATTTTTAGGGGTCGACTTTCTCTATAAATATCAAAATCCTCATAGACTTATAGACCTGTGTACACTCATAAACACATTAGTCCCTTAACCTATAAGTCTTCAATACACCAAAATCACTAAGGGGCACTAGGTGCACTTACAATCTCCCCCTTTTTGGTGATTGATGACAATATAGGTTAAGTTTTCAACGGGGATAAACATATGAAGTGTAAATACTAATATTGAGGAATTTGATTGCAAGATATAGAAGAACTCCCCCTGAAGATGTGCATACTGAGGAATTTGCTTTTGAAGCAATGCACACTTGAAGAGTTGCATGAAGATCTCCCCCTATATCTTGTAATTCATACACGCATTAGATATATAATATGAAGAATTTGAAATGCATGATGAAATATGGTGACCGATGTAATTCAGCATGCGTGCATAAACATTAATCAGGAATAAGCATGCAGAAAAAGTACAGCAAAAGTATCAGGTCACCATAGAGTTTAAGATTACAACTCGATCCAGCATATTCATCAGAAGAACGAGAGTTGTAACTTAGCAAAAAAACGCCCATATAAGATATACCCGCTTGAGGACTAACTCAAATTTCTCCCCCTTTGTCATCGAATGACCAAAAGGATCGAAAATGAGGACTAACGCCCCTGAAGATTATCAAGTTGATGAAGGAGCGCCAGTGTTGTTGGGGTCGTTTGTTGATGTAGGGCCTGCCGCAGTGTCGTCCAAGTCTTCATGCTCGTCGGTGTCGCGCGATGATGAATAGGAGCTGGCCACCAAGGAAGGAAACTTGACCTTCTTGTATTTCTTCGTAGGAGGTGCAGACCAATCAAAGTCTTCCTTGAGACCCATTTTCTTCAGATCATCTGCGCTGTAAACATGAGACACAACAGCCCAGGTACGGTTGAAAGTTTCATGGAGGTAGTAGTGGTTTTTCTTCACTGCATTGTGGGTAGCAGTCATGTTGTGAAGAATTGAACCACACTGACGCTTGACCCATTTATGATTGCGATCAACCTTCTGATGAAGACTGAGGAGAAGCTCTCGATCAGTCATCACCCTGGGTGCCGTGCCGTGAGGATTTTGCTTGGTTGTGTTGGCGGCAGAGTCATGGGTGGCAGAGTCGTCATTGGTTGAGTAGGATGCAGCCTTGCGAAATTGACCATCCAATGGACGAATGCCTTCATCTATAATAGCAGCGGCCTTGCCCTTGTCATCAGCTAAGGAAAATGTCCATTTGAAGACTTCAATCAGAGGCAAGTAGCTGCAATGATTCAATGTATCAGCTTTATAGTTGAGTGAAGACCTTGTTCTGATGAATCTCATAATCCAAGGTGCATAAAGCTTCAGCTCAAACGGTGACATAGCGACATTGGCCAGAGTCCTCATGAAGAAATCATGGAAGTTGACGGGAACGCCATGAATGATATTAAAAAGCAGATTCTTCATGATGCCAACGACTTCTTCGTCATTCAAGTCGTGGCCCTTGATTGGACTCAATGTCTTTGTCAGAATGCGATAGACAGTCCGAGGCACATATAGTAATTCCTTCTTGAGGAATTTGGTTTGTGGGGCCTGACCTGGCTTCAATGGCTTCATCAGCACTTGCATGTAGTGATCTGTAAGCTCAGGTTCACTGTAGACGCAACGAGCAGCTTCAAGGGGAGGACTGAGTGGTAAAGCACGAAGCAATTCAGAAGCTGCTGCCTTGTAGTGAGTGTTTTCAGTCATCCAGTCCAGCACCCATGAATTCACATCTTCAGAGTCTCCGGTGATGTGCAGCGTTGCATAAAATTGAAGAATAAGTTCTTCATTCCAATCATAGATATCAGTGCAGAAATTTAACAGTCCAGCATCATGAAGAACACTAAGGACTGGCACGAAGCACGGCAGAGATTACATATCCACGTGAGGAATGTGCTCATGATCGAAGACTTTGTCTTTGTTGAACAGCACTAAGGAATAGAAATTAGCCTGGCTGGCCGTCCAGAAACGCCTCTTCCTAATGCGAGCAGAGTCATAGGGGTTGTAGTCAGTGAAGAATACATGCTCACTGAAGAAATCATCGGCTTTGAATTTTTGCTTCCTGGAAAATGGATCCCTTGGCTTGGGCAGAGGAGTGTTAGTGAGTTGCATCACAACCTCAGGAATCGCAATCTCAGGTTCTTCAGGCTGAGGAATTTCTGGTTCCTCTTCAGTGGTAGTCTGCGTCTTCAGATGTTCAACAGCAGCAGTTTCTTCAGTACTAGTGGCTGGAATATCTTCATGTACAAACGAAGTGGGGTGAGTTTCTTCAGAGCCCAATGGAACAGTTTGTGCGGGGGACTGAGGGATTTTTTGTAGTGGTGTAAATAGAGGAGAGTTGGGATGCTGACTTTCCCAAAAGTCATCATTCATCTATGGAGTAGTACTCCCAATGTCCATGTCAGAATTGTGTTCATCTAATTCTTCAACGCCGGCCTCTTCAGCTGTGACCAGAGGCATGGGTGAGGAGACAGCTGGAGTTGAAGGGATTGCATCCGCTTCAATTTCTTCATCCATCTGCTCTGATGAAGTAGCAGAAGGATTTTCTTCATCAGATCCGCTGGGGATCACATATTCTTCATCGAAAGGCACAATTTCCTTTGGTGGCATGGTTGTGAGAGGAAGAACATCAATAGGATTTGCAAGTGAGCTGGTCAAGGGCTTCATCTTCTTCGAAGCTGAAGAATCTGATGGAGCTGATGCTTTCCTTTTCTTCACAGCTCCACGCTCTGCAGCCTTGGTCTTCTTCACATCTGATGCATATGGAAGGATTGGAGTTGGGGTAGGCACAGGAGGAGCAGAGGAATCTGGTTGATTTTTTCATGCACAACTGATGCAGTTGCCCTGACTTCTTCATTTTCTTTAGGCGCACCACTAGTGGATGCCCTGGCAATTTCTTCAGCGGCTGGAATGCAGTCATCAGCCCTAGAACTCACATTTTCTTCAGCAACCTGATTATCATCAGCGGTGCTGGCATTTTCTTCCATAGGCTGAGCAGATGCTTGCTACCTCTTGAGCCTGCGTTGGAATTCCCCGAAGAGGAAGGGATGATGCAGCAGAGTAGCGTAAGTATTTCCCTCAGTTTTTCAGAACCAAGGTATCAATCCAGTAGGAGACCATGCGCAAGTCCCTCGTACCTACACAACACAAAGAGCTCCTCGCAACCAACGCGATTAGGGGTTGTCAATCCCTTCACGGTCACTTACGAGAGTGAGATCTGATAGATAATATTTTTTGTATTTTTGGTATAGAGATACAAAGTAAAAGTAAAAGGCAAAGTAAAAAGCAAAGCAAAATAAAAGTGATGGAGATTGATATGATGAGAATAGACCCGGGGGCCATAGGTTTCACTAGTGGCTTCTCTCGAGAGCATAAGTATTCTACGGTGGGTGGACAAATTACTGTTAAGCAATTGGCAGAATTGAGCAGGTTTGTCGATAAAAAAGAGACACCAGAATTCAAGGGCAGATATGAGAAGATCAGAGATCACTGGCCCGCATTTGTGGCCAACAAGACATCGGAAAAGAGTAAGAAGATATCGGCGACAAACAAGAAAAATGCTGCGAAGAAGAAGCATCACCATCGCACGGGGTCAGGTAGGATTTTTTTTCAAAACTATGTTATTTTTTGTAGCAATTTCGGAAACTATAGGACGTAATACAAAAAAACCAAAACTAGTAGCCCGTCGGCCATTCTTTGGCCGAAGTAGAACTTTTCGGCCACAGTTAGGCCGAAGTAGTACTTTTCGGCCACAAGTAGGCCGAAGTAGTACTTTTCGGCCATCCCCTGGCCGAAAAGGTACTTTTTGGTCAACTCTAGGCCGAAATAGACTTTTTGGTCTAGTCTAGGCTGAAAAGTCACTTTTTGGTCAACCCTAGGCCGAAGTTGCATGGCTCATGCTGAAATGTATTTTGTCACCACCCGTTTCCCGCCCACCCCTTCCCGCCATATGTTTCCGCCACCTGTCTCTCGCCAACCCCTCCCCGCCAATCCCTTCCCGCCTTATTTTCCCGCCAATCCGTTCCCGCCTTATTTTCCCGCCAATCCCTTCCCGCCTTATTTTCCCGCCAATCCCTTCCCGCCAACCCTTTCCTGCCATACCGCAGTTATTCTTTCCCGCCATTTTCTCCTCTGTATCTATAAAACCCGCTTCAGGCGGAGGTGGATAAGCATTCTAGTGTAGTGTAGTCGAGATGTCCCATTATCCATTCGATCGTAGTTTTCACCCTGAGATGAGCAGCACTCTGCTGAGTCTAGCTACCGATTTCAAGATGGACAATAGGATAGTTCCATGGGACGAACTCACCGGTAGTGACACCATAAAGAATGAGTTGGCTCACCAATTATGTAGGTCTGGGTGGCCTGAAAGGACCTATGAGGAGGTACATCAAGAACTTCTTAGGTTGCATGAAAGGTGGAAGAAGGTGGTGGAGCCGAAGAGTGAAACTTTCAGAAGGACTGCAGAAAAGCATCCATTTTTATGGACTGAGGAGAGCGAGGACGACGATGATATCTTCATGCCGCCGCTTCCGGGTTCTGCATCGTCGAAGGGCAAGAGTTCTGCATCGTCCAAAGGAAAGAGTTCTGCATCCACGAAGGGGAAGAGTTCTGTATAGACCAAGGGCAAGAGTTCTGCATCGACGAAGGGCAAGAGGAGCGCATCGTCGAAGGGCAAGAGGGATGCATCAACGGAGGATGACGATGATGACTTCATGTAGTATGTAAGATGTATTCCAGTTGTACCGTTTCATTCAGATGTATTTGCATTATTAGTTTGTATTGTATTATTGTAGGGCATTATGTTCTATCTGAATTTCATTTTGTACTTGTATCTTAATTATCGGTTGTAGTCTATTTGGAAATGTAACTGAAATAAGAATGCGAATTAATAGTAATATGTCTCTCGCATACATAAAACAATATATGTCTCCTGATCACATAGAAGCAAGTGCGATAGTAACACATACATGAAGCATGTCTCATACATAAATATTGACACACAGCTGCGAATAGTCTGAAACTAACATAGATAATGAGTCATACATAGATAGATAAGCATATCACTGCGGGGGACGACGACGAGTCTGGGTCTTCCTTGGGCGAGGACCGGAAGGCGATAAGCGCTGAGGCGGTGGACGAAGCTCGCGATAACCACGACCATAGTTAACCTCGTCTATCACGGTCTGTGTCTCCTGCGTCGGTGGTGGTGGTGGAGTGTGAAACACTGTCTGCGAGAAGCCATAAATGTTTGTAGCTTGGTCATCATCCTCGCGGTCGCCCTCAAAGTACGAAGCACCACCACTAAGGATCGGTGACTGCTCTGAATGCATGAACGGTTGCGAATGGTTGCCGCCTGCGGTAAAGTAAAATTGATACAAATGCATGAACGAAGCACCACCAGTAAGCATCAGTGACTGCTGAGAATGCAAGAACGATTACTACATTGTTCAAAAGAATGTAGTGAGTAGTGTTACCTAGATTCATCTGCTGATGCCAGGAAGAGCTCCCTGGCTGTGAAGGAGGTGGCTCATGCCAGGAAGAGCTCGCTGGCTGTGAAGGAGGTGGCTCATGCCAGGAAGAGCTCCCTGGCTATGAAGGAGGTGGCTCATGCCAGGAAGAGCTCCCTGGCTGTGAAGGAGGTGGCTCATGCCAGGAAGATCTCCCTGGCTGTGAAGGATGAGGTTCTGCACGGTGCACAGAGGGTCGTGGTTCTGAATGCTGTACAGAGGGACGTGGCGGACGATGTGCTGGAGGAGGAAGTGCAACATCCGAAGTCCGTCTACACGTAACAGTTGCGTAAATCCCGCGTAGCTTGTCATCAAGACGCCTCAACCATGAGACGCCCTCTCGCGGTGGGATAGTTTCTCCCCTCTGAAAGCGCCGCATTAAAGCGGAAACCTCCTCTCGCGCCTGTAGTGTCAAGTCACCCTGTACACAAAGAGTGAACCAATTATATCCTTGTTGTATGATAGACACCACGAATAGACAACCAAGCGAATATGTCTAGATTAACAAAAGACTTAACATATGAGAACCAAGGCATTTACCGCGTGGTGTCTGGTTCCCACAACAGAGGCAGTTGGGTACATATCGCTGGTGAGAGGGGCTTCGATCTGATCAGGAGCAGCTGATGGAACCAAGTAGATCCTCGTTGTATGCCGGTAACGCTGCAGATACAACCCGAACATTTCCCAGTTAAAGGGCCGAACCTCACCCCAGATATTTGTCGCAGCGGTAGTCCATTCGTCAACGTAAGGGGTAATGCTCTGAATCCAATAAGCCATGGACTTGTTTCCTCCTAGGCGACTGTCCCTGAGATTGACATGCGCGATACATGATTAGGTATATTATGAATGCAGAGCTGCCAACTAAAATAGTATTAGTACTTACTTGTGCATGTGGTCTGGCAAGTGTGGAATATCTGGAATCTCAGGCTGTTGATATAGACCGAACTGTCTCATCACCCTATGAAGAGACATCTCCTCAACCGTCATGTCGAACACCAACTTGGCCCTGGTCATCCAAAAGTGCCGATCTCTAGTGCACAATCCAGAAATCCCAACTGGGTACCTCGATGATATAGCCTGAGGCGAGTATGGCTCCCAAATAACTTGATCCTCGTGCAAACTATCAAACTGCGCCATGAAGGACGGGTAGCATCCCCTAACCTAAGTATGCGCAAACTGTCTCTGTGCATGACAACAAATAAGCATTAGTAATACTATTGAATGGCGAGAAATAATTGAATTAATTGTTACTTAATATAAAAGTACCTCTCGCCGTGTCCAAACAGATCCCATAGTAGGTAAGTCGCCGATAGCAGGCACATAAGTCCCAGCTAAGTCCTCCAAACCAAAAGGTTTATCAATGTAGACATAGGGTCGTCCAATAGGGAACCTCTCATATGACCAAAGCTACAACAATAATGGACATCCAACAAGACTAGATTTTCTAGACTTCAACAAGCAAGCTTTGCACAGGCCTCTGTACGTAGCCGCTAACACAGCAGAACCAAAACTCCTCTGTAGAATATCCGCAGGGCAACGTGCTTCAGCTATCTCTCGTGCAATACCGATGAGTCGTGCATCGACAGTGGTCACGTGGTTCTCCGTAAACATTGTCTTGCCGAACAGCCAAAGAATATATGCCTCTAGGGACCGGTCAATCTGTGCCTCCGACAACTGAACGTCAGGATGTCCTAACGAGACAATCTACATAGAAACGTAATAATTGTATGAACATCGGGCAACTAAAAAACAACATTTGTTTAAGTGGCCATGATGGTTACCTGAAACTGGCTCAACCATCTAAAAAGAGGTCCATGAGGATCGTTGTCTATAGCCCTAGCAGTCGGGACTGCAGCCAAAAAACGGGTCTGCATCGTGTATCAGCCATTATATGGTCTCCATTATATGCACACATACCTATCAACCCATGAATCGTGTATCAGCCAGTTAGTCTTTGGGGTACGAGTGACCAACACGTCTAAGTTGTTGCCCGCTTCCGTAAGGGCGCCCCAGTGCTTTCTATCGATGTTACCATTAAGCAACGGATACGAAGACATATCTGCAATTCAAACAACAAATCTCAGGTGCAAATAAAACATAGTACGACATATTACAAATTATAACATAGTCTTGACATATTACGAATTAAAACATAGTCCTGACATATTACATATTAAAACATAGTCCTAACATATTACAAATTAAAACATAGTCCTCACATATTGAAAATTAAAACATAGTCCTGACATATTACATATTAAAACCCACTACGGCACATTATATAGCTTGTGAGTTATTTCTTCCTCGTCCGCCCCTTCGGCCTCGACTGCCACGACCACGTCCGCCTCTTGCTCCTGTTGTCATAGCCGTCGATGTGGAAGCACTCGTCGATGCGGAAGCACCATCTTTGTTCAGGTCGGGACAATATTTCATCCTATGCCCATAAGCCGCGCATAACAAACATTGTCTGGTTGCTCCACCAGCTTCAGACTGGTCCATATCGTTCCGGATGCGACGTGTCTTTCGTCTGCCCCTACTTGTTCGCCGAAGGTCTGGATGCGGGATGTATACTCTCTCACCGTTGTTTACCTTGTTGAAATTGCCGACGACTCTAAACCCTGTCATCTCGCCTGTCCAGGTGTTGAGCACTGCCTCTTTTAAATAGTATGGGGACACGAAGGATATAGCATCCAACTGAATCTGGCCACAGGCAGCCAACACATGAGAGCAAGGTAGGTGCAACAACTTCGGTTTGTTGCATGTACACTCACACGTTGCATATAATTCCGTTCCAATTTTTACCTCGTGTGTCTTCACCTCATTTCCAAAACCAAAACCATCGGTAGGAAGCTGAACCTCATACCTCCTTTCTTGATTCCCTATGAGTCTGACACTGTGCTTCTTTGCTTTCTCTATCTTCTTTGCCATGTATTCCATGACACGGCTACAATAAGGTGTGTTCTGATTATCTTCAATATGCTTCTTTGCTAACTCGTGCCTTTCTCTGAAATATCTCAAAGTGCCATGGAATACAGCCTCCACAATAGCTATGAGTGGCAATGCTCTATTCCCTCTCAGCACAAAGTTATACACCTCTGCAAGATTGGTTGTCATGTGGCCATACCTAGCTCCATGTGTGTCATGCAGCAAAGACCAATTCATTGGAGGCTCTTTCTCTATCCACTCAGAAAAATTCTTTATTGCCCTTCCCTTCTTTCTCTTAGTATTAGGAGGGTCAATTGCTGGCAAGTCACAAAGACCAACTGGCTCCTCTAGCTCCGCGATGAGTGCTGCTAATTTAACCTGATCTTCTTCCATTTTCTTCCTTGCATGGACCTGCTTCTTAGTAAACTCATCTAGTTTTGACCAAATAAATTCGTATTTCCGCTGCTGGCTCTACTTGCATAATTTTTTGAACAAGTTCATCAACCGCTTGTTCTTGAACTGTGAGAAAAAATTAGCCCCAAGATGGCGCACGCACCACCGGCTCTGCAAAGTCCCTCCAAGGTGTTGGTTCGTCATCTGCTGGATTACGAAGTGTCTTCACGGCCTTCAATATACCAGCATGTCTGTCATGAATGACACACACGTTTGGTCGGTCCTTCACGATGGCAATTTTCACTTGGCGGAAGAACCATACCCAGCTGAGAAAGTTCTCACCCTCCACAAATGCCATGGCAAGTGGGATGATTTGATTGTTCCCGTCCACACCAATAGCAGTCAGGATTTTCCCTCTATACTGACCGGTCAGGAATGTACCATCCACAAATATAACAGGAGGACAATGCCGGAAAGCTTCGATGCACATAGCAAAAGAGAAGAACAGTCGTTTCAACACCTTGAAATCTGGTATACTCAGCAACCTCATGTGTTGTACGTTCACATAAGTGCCGGGATTCCTCTCCTTCAGTATGCCCAGGAGACGGACAACATTATCATATGAGTCGAAGAACGTCCCAAACCTTTCCTCCATAGCCTTCTGCTTAGCCCTCCAAGCCTTCCCATAAGGAATGACATAATTCCATCTGACCTTCACTGCTGTCTGGATGTGTTTTGCTTCCATATCTTTCTTCTCTACTATCTCAGTATACATGAGTTGCGCAATGAGACTTGAAGTCAGGTTCGGATGCTTGACCAGCAGGTTCGTCCTCACACAATTATGTGGGACGACAATGGTGACAACCCAGTGGATGTCATACTTCGGCACGTGCCCGTGCACCTTCCCAGGACAACCTGTTACAACACATTTCACGGTATAGTTTGTTGGACTTGATATGTGTGTCTTGAAAACCCTCTGCGTAGACATAGCCCACTTTATCACAGCATACTTCAATTTTTTTCTTTGTATCAAACATAGCCCCTATTTGTACTTGGTTCAGATTATACTGCCATGGAGTCGCATGGCCATCGTTCACCATAAGGCCGGTGGATATGTCCTGCTCCCATGCAGAAGGAATCGGTACCTCAACTTCATCCTCAGAATTTTCAGAATCCAGTTCCTCCACCAATCCGTCCTCGTCCTCTTCCTCCATCACCCTCTGCATTTCATCCCCTTCCTCATCCCCATCAGCAAAACCAGAACCAGCTAATATTATCGAATGGCTACTCTGCCCAGTATCAGGACCACAAACATTGTGTGGCACGTAGTCTGACTGTTTCTCGGGTTGGCTACCATCCACATCTTGTGGCTGTGACCCGGATAAAACAATCTCGTTAGCCACTTCACTGCCTTGGCCGGGTTCATACCCCCTGTGGAGTTGTACGGTATTCTCCTCCTTCGGCACAGGTTGCACAAGTGCATATGGGTGGATTCTTCGGTCTCGGCAGCGTCTTAACAGGGACAACCAATGTTGGCTCCTATCTACCGGCATCAACTCCCACTTGACATTTTTACAAGATTTGGTCCACAATGCATGAATACTGACGGAACATACTTTAGGATCCAGCCCGAAACTAGTTGTCAACCAGTACTTCAATTGTCTAATGTCCAGTCTGTCCGGGTCTGCTAGTGTCATGACGCCATTTTTAAACTCACTAAGATCAACCCCCAACTCATTATATCGAACATTACCAGCGCCGTAGTAAACATTCAGATTTACTGATTCAGACATTTTCACCTGTCAGACATTGTCATCTTCTCATTAATCACAACGAACTATGCGCTAAAATGCCTCCAAAAATATATTAACACTAAAATTCACAATATGACTTATATACACTAACTAAACTATATTAATCACAATATACACTAATATTATCCGCTACACGAACTATGCGCTAAAATGCCTCCAAAAATATATTAACACTAAAATTCACGATATACACTAATATTATCCGCTACACGAACTATGCGCTAAAATGCCTCCTAAATTAAATTTACACTGAAATTCACAACGAACACTAATATTATCCGCTACACGAACTATGCGCTAATATTTACATAATATTTGTAACGACGTGATTATACCTTCGAAGTGTGTGTCCGCTTCTTGCTTGCACCACCGGAGAACGACAACGCCGCCCCCGACGACCGGAGGTTCAACTCCGGTCAGCCCCCAACCTGCTCCTCCTCCTCACCACCTCCTCCTCTGCAGCTGTTGCTACCTGTCCTCCTCTCCACCATGGCTCCTCCTCCCAACCATGGCTACTCCTCCCCAAACACATCAAAAACTATCCCATAGCAAAAAATAACACCGTAGGCCGGTGGGGATTGCTATGATCTACCGATTCTGTGGGTTGGATTTGCAAATGTGTGGCAAATGGAGGAGATCGGCGCGGGGGGGAGTTCTACAGAGAAGAACTGAGAGAGAGAGAAAGGGAAACGAAGAACAGAGCACAGCGCAGGGGCGAACGGGTGCTTATCCGCACCTTTTCGGCCTAGACCTGGCCGAAAAGGTCTTCGGTCGAAGCCTGGCCGAAAAGGCCAGCTTCGGTCACCGGTGGGCCGAAAACGGCCCAGTTCGGCCGCCTAGCAACCGAAGCTACTATTTTCGGCCGGGCCCCCGCCAACAGCGAGTTCTCGGCCCAAGCGCGGCTGAAAAGCCTACTTCGGCCATGGCCTGGCCGAAAACTCCCTTTTCGGCCCACTCCTGGCCGATGGGCTACTAGTTTTGCGTTTTTTTTCATTCTACGCTATAGTTTCCGAAATTGCTACAAAAAACATGATAGTTTTGAAAAAAAATCGTGCATCCATCCATCATACCTGTCTGCCTGCTGCCGCCGTTTGAGAGCCATCCGTTTGTTTCTCTAGTAGTAGTTCGTACAAGTACCGCGGGCGTATTGTACGAGTGCGTAGAGGAGCTTGCAGCAGGATATGATGGATTCTTCAGCAGTCGGCCAATTAGCTAGCTATGTCCTAGCTAGCTTCTGAGCATCATTGGCCCAATAAAGTAAGCATGCATGCGACCCCCTAGCTAGCTAGAAGCTAGGCCAGCAGTCCGTAGTAGCTTGTGATCAGTGATGTGTATCAGTGTTGTTTGTGTGTGTGATCAGATCTGTCATGTATCCATTGTTGAGCTATTTGTCTTGGTGATGTTTGCAACAAAAAGTGTGGTTGTTTGTGATGGATTTGTTTGTACAGTAAATGCATGCTATTAATTTATTTACTCTAAAAAACAAACCAACATCAAAGGAAGAAAATGAAACAAAATTCATCTCCGGAAACCCAAACTTAATAATTTCCATGCGTACGTGCATTTTGTTTAAAAATACATACACTAGTCAAGTTCATGCATCTCCTCTCCTGTGCTAACCAACTATTAGATGCATTGGTTCTTAACACGTAAGTATGATCGACCTTGGTGCAAAGCAGAGACTCAAATGTATATTTGTGTACATATACGTGTGTGCACGTTAATTTGGAAAGATTGATCATTACGTGCTGATAATCGAGCACTGGACTACCTCAGTGCTTGGTTTCCAGCAATGACGTGTCAGTAATGTGTACTCACTTGACGCATGCATGGTGACCCAATTAAGGCAAGTGCAGAATGCTAACTAATGTTTTTAAAATTATCTAAAGATCGATCGAGCATACTAACTAAGCTAAGCTAAGCTAGCTTGGGGACGCCCTCTGAAACGATTAATCAATCAAAATGCATTCATATTGAGAGAATAACTAGTTTTTTTGTTTTTGTTTTTTGGGCGAGAAAGGACAGAGCAAGTGGAGAGAAGGAAAACATAATTCCTCCTTAACTTAATATAAGACGTTTTTTGATACTACCAGTAGCTAGCTACGTGTAGCTAGCAACCAATTAACCATGCCCCGCAAGCTTTTGTTTTAAGCCATCAGATGCACAAATCGCTTTCTTCAACCTCCAACCCAACCACCTGTTCATTTTCTTCCCTGAAACCGCCCCACATACCACCAGATGACGCCGCTGCCGGTCGGCAGCGGTCCCGCGCCAGCCTTGCCGCCCCGCCCTCCCCTCAACCGCTGCCCACCATCGAGTTGCTTCCGCCCCGTGCCATCCCTCTAACCATGACGATGAACCTTTTTTTTCCGGCGAACCTGCACCCCCTAACACACCAAAGATAGATACCAAGGTTGCTTGCCATCCTAAGATAGACATATGGTAGCCTGCCATCCTAAGATAGACCGAGAGGGCTTCTCCGGCGAGCCAGAGGCTGTTCCTTCGGGTGAAAATCGACTGGCCCAATATTAACTTCAGAGGACTTACAAGTGCTAGCCTGACACACTAGTGGAAATAGTGCTAGCCACAACTTACGTTGGTGGCGCGCCATTTACAACTAACGCCACCACTATTTCTTTCAAATAGTGTGGTGGCATTGGCTTATTTGGTACGTGTGACGCTCGGATAATTAAGCTACAGTAATTCCCTCCTAGTGATGCCACATCATCATGATTACTGTTGTTAAACTCATGTTGGTTCGAAACCGGTTCAAATTTCAAATTCAAATCAAAGTCCAAAATTCAAATTGCCAAACATGAAAACTAAAATGTTCAAAGTGTGGCAAATAATCCCTGGATATTTGTCATGTTGGAACCAACCTCATTTGAGTTCCCAAAATGTCCCTAGGATTTTATCTTGTGGTCCAACAATAATTAAATTGGCCTTTCCAATTTCTAAAAATGGTTAGCCAACTCCTTCTGACCCCAAACTTTTTATGCAACTTCACTTTGTTCCTATCTATTTTCGTGCAAAGTGCCACATTTAACAAAAATAATTCAGTAGCTCTTTTAAATAGGAAACAAAGGCAAATCAAAAAAAGAAAGAAAAGGCCACCCCCTAGTGGGCCTCGTGGCCCAGCTGGACATCCAGCTGGTCGGCCAGGCCGGCTCACTCGAACCACCCACGCCGCCGAGGGGATAAGTCTCCCCCTCGGCCTCGTCCTCGTCAGCCCCAGATATTTGCCCCCCTCGCTCGGCTCTCTCCCTCTCGGTTCTCTCTGTCGGAGCGCCGTCGGCGCCGTTGCCGCGGCCTCGACCCCTCCCTCACCACGCCGACGCGTCCAACGGCTCCACCGGCCTCCTCCACGTCGGCTACAAGCCCCGGGTGGAGCTCGGAGTCGGGGCATCAAGCAGATCGACGCCTCCCCGCCTCGTCTCCCTTCTCGAACGCCGCTACCCTCGTCGTTGTCTCCGGCCACCTCGACCCTCCCCAAGCCCGCTGCCGACCCCTACAACACCGATGTGAGGCCCTGCTCGTTTTCCCCATCCCCACACCGCTGAATCCATCGTCCTAGATGCCGTAGCCGCTGCGGTCGACTTCGCGCTCGTCACCCACCGACCGCGCGCGAACCTTCGCCGCCAACGACCGCACGGTCCCGCCCCGCCTCGCCGTACGCCGCGTTGATGCGTCGGCCAATCCCCGCAACTGCCTTGCGTCGTCCTCTCGCACCCGTCGGAGACCGCCCGTGCCCACGCGCCTCCTTCCCCCGCGCTAACTCCCTGCGCCCATGGCCGCACCCTCGGCCGCCTCCTGCTGCTTCGCTCTCGCCACTCGCCTTGCTGCCCCACGCGCGCCCCTATCGCCCAACCCCCGACGCGGCCTCATCCCGCAGCTCCCAACTCCGGCTGTCGCCGCCTCAGCCTGGCCACGCCCTCCCCGGACGGTGCCGTGGCCTCGCCGGCGCCCCTGATGCCCCGTGCCCTCGCACGGGCGCTCGCCCGTTAACCCGCTCGCCCGTCGCCCGCTTAACCCCCCTGGGCCACTGACATTGGGGCCCCATGTGATGGGTTTCGTAGTAATTTCAAAAAATTTCCTACGCTCACACAAGATCATGTGATGCATAGCAACGAGGGGGCGAGTGTTGTCTACGTACCCAACGCAGACCGACTGCGGAAGCGATGACACGACGTAGAGGAAATAGTCGTACGTCTTCACGATCCAACCGATCAAGCACCGAAACTACGGCACCTCCGAGTTCGAGCACACGTTCAGCTCGATGACGATCCCCGGACTCCGATCCAGCAAAGTGTCGGGGTAGAGTTCCGTCAGCACGACGGCGTGGTGACGATCTTGATGTACTACAGCAGCAGGGCTTCGCCTAAACTCCGCTACAGTATTATCGAGGAATATGGTGGCAGGGGGCACCGCACACGGCTAAGGAATAGATCACGTGGATCAACTTGTGTCCCTAGAGGTGCCCCCTGCCTCCGTATATAAAGGAGTAGAGGGGGGAGGCTGGCCGGCCAAGCTTGGTGCGCCAGGAGAGTCCTACTCCCTCTGGGAGTAGGACTCCCCCCCCCCCCCAATCCTAGTTGAAATAGGATTCGTGGAGGGGGAAAAGAGGAGGAGGGGGCCGGCCACCTCTCCTAGTCCTAATAGGACTAGGGGAAGGGGGGAGGCGCGCAGCCCATCTAGGGCAGCCCCTTCTCTTTTCCACTAAGGCCCACTATGGCCCATTTAGCTCCCGGGGGGTTCCGGTAACCCTCCCGGTACTCCGGTAAAATCCTGATTTCACCCGGAACACTTCCGATATCCAAATATAGGCTTCCAATATATCAATCTTTACGTCTCGACCATTTCGAGACTCCTCGTCATGTCCGTGATCACATCCGGGACTCCGAACAACCTTCGGTACATCAAAATGCATAAACTCATAATATAACTATCATCGTAACCTTAAGCGTGCGGACCCTACGGGTTCGAGAACAATGTAGACATGACCGAGACATGTCTCCGGTCAATAACCAATAGCGGGACCTGGATGTCCATATTGGCTCCGACATATTCTACGAAGATCTTTATCGGTCAGACCGCATAACAACATACGTTGTTCCCTTTGTCATCGGTATGTTACTTGCCCGAGATTTGATCGTCGGTATCCAATACCTAGTTCAATCTCGTTACCGGCAAGTCTCTTTACTCGTTCTGTAATACATCATCTCACAACTAACATATTAGTTCTAATGCTTGCAAGGCTTATGTGATGTGTATTACCGAGAGGGCCCAGAGATACCTCTCCGACAATCGGAGTGACAAATCCTAATCTCAAAATACGCCAACCCAACATCTACCTTTGGAGACACCTGTAATGCTCCTTTATAATCACCCAGTTACGTTGTGACGTTTGGTAGCACCCAAAGTGTTCCTCCGGTAAACGGGAGTTGCATAATCTCATAGTCATAGGAACATGTATAAGTCATGAAGAAAGCAATAGCAACATACTAAACGATCGGGTGCTAAGCTAATGGAATGGGTCATGTCAATCAGATCATTCAACTAATGATGTGACCTCGTTAATCAAATAACAACTCATTGTTCATGGTCAGGAAACATAACCATCTTTGATTAACGAGCTAGTCAAGTAGAGGCATACTAGTGACACTTTGTTTGTCTATGTATTCACACATGTATTATGTTTCTGGTTAATACAATTCTAGCATGAATAATAAACATTTATCATGATTATAAGGAAATAAATAATAACTTTATTATTGCCTCTAGGGCATATTTCCTTCACCATGCCCCTGTAAAAAAAGGTTTAAAAATTTATTAGTAAAAATAATTAATTAATTAATTAATATTTAATTAATTATTTAACTTAATTAACTCTGTTCAATTACCCTAATCACATGGTTAGTTATTTAAGGTCTGTTTAATAAAACTGTGTCTATGACAGTGGGTCCCCCATGTCAATTTTGACCAGTCAACATCCTGTTGACCGCTGACGTCATGCTGATTCAGTATTTTCTTTTTATTTAATAATATTTTTTAGAATATTGTTTAAGCTTTGAAAAATAATAGCAAATAAACCGTAGCTCAGATGAAAAAGTTTTCTACATGAAAGTTGCTCAGAACGGCGAGATGAATCTGAACACGCAGTCTGTTCGCCCGCCACACGTCACTAGCATAGCAAACGTTGAACTTTCCCCTCCGGTTCATCTGTCTGACAGACGTCCGGAGCCGGGAAAACTTTCCCGGATGTTTCCCCCTTCGCCAGTACGGCCTAGCGCTGCGTTAGAACACTTCTAGCCCCACTTATTGTCTTGTTATGCATATGTTTGCGTGTATTTACTGTTTCTTCCCCCTCTTCTATCCGGTAGACCCCGAGACCGATGTTGATGTCCCCGTGATCGACTACGTCACCGACGACCGCTAGTTCCCTTTCAGCAGAGCTTCCAGGCAAGCCCCCTCTTTGATCATCCCGATATCGCCCATTCCATTCTCTCATGCTTGCATTAGATTTTGCTACTGTTATTGTTTGCTCCTATTCTGATGCATAGCCTGCTTTTGTAACCTACTCTTTGTACTTTACCTGCTTATCCTAAACTGCTTAGTATAGGTTGGTTAGTGATCCATTAGTGACCCCCACCTTGTCCTTGTTGCCCCAGCTTCATCTTCGACGACTCGATCAACATGATCGAGGACCAGAGCCTGACACCTCACATCACATCACGCCCCTTTAGTTGCTCGACTCTACAGAGCTACTATCGAGTGTCGAGGGTGATCCCTCATAACACACTCTCGATGATAATTTTGTAGTGTAGCTATTCGGTCGTGGTCATCGAGGGTGATTTCCTATTTCACCATTCCCGGTACGGCTCTGTCGTGCAACACCTCAAGTGTGAACCTCGAGGGTGGTCCCTCTTACGTTCACCTTGATGATTACATTGAGTGGAATCTACCGGGGGTGATTCCTCGGGTTTTCTTCCTTGATGTTTTGGACACACGATTACCTTGACTTTACTTGAGACCATTGTTGAAGTCGGGTCGGCCCTGAGGGGTACTCGCGAGTTGATGTGAAAGTCGGGCGGGCCCGTGGAGCACCTACGAGTTTTCTACGTGGCACGGCCGGGCAGTCTGGGCCCTTGCCGTAAGTCCATGAGACGAGGCGACGGGGTCACATTATTGTGAGTTGCTGCTCGTCTCCGCGAGCCCCCAATCCACTAACAGGTTTGGGTATTTGTTCTGAGTTGGCCTTTGGCCTTTACGCACTAACCACCACGCGAGAATAGTTATGGGCCTCGACGTCGTGGTATCAGCCGAAGCTTTGTCAGATGTCCAGTTTAGCATTGTGGCACGGTCGGATCGTGCCATCCACTACACGGGTGGTGCTGGTATCCACCCTGCACACAACGACCCGGAGTGCAACGAACGATGGGCCCAGACCCCGGAGTGCTTAGGATGTAGACCAACGAGGACCTCTCTTCTGAGCCTAGGTAGGGCTGCGACGTGTTGATCTTCCAAGGCCGGGTATTGACCCCAGAAAGGTGTGTCCGGCCGGAGTGATCGAGCGCGTTGGGTAACATGGTGCACCCTTGCAGGGAAGATATATATTCGAATACCGTGTCCACGGTAATGGACATTCATACTTGTATCCTGATCTTATATAACTAGAAATGGATACTTGAGATATGTGATGGATATGTGGCTCCAGGATTGCTTTCTCGCAGGTAGTCGAGGAGGGATCTTTGGGCATTAATGTTACAACATGTTTGCTAATTATAAACTGCTATTCTTTACTCTTCTACATGCTGCAAGATGCTTGGAGCTGCTTGAAGATGCTAGTCTTTGATAGGTTAGGCCTTCCTCTCTATTCTGGCATTCTGCAGTTCAGTCCACAGATACAGCCCTTCCATTTGATACCAATGCACACTTAGTGTAGATCTGATGCTTGAGAGTACTTTGGATGAGTACTCACGGTTGCTTTGCTACCCCTTTTCCCCCTTACTTCTTCTTTCCGGTTGATGCAACCAGATGGTGGATCCCTGGAGCTAGATGCCACCGCTGACAGATGCTACTATGTGGAGACCGCCAACGACCAGGAGTAGTTAGGAGGTCCCAGGCAGGAGGCCTTGCCTCTTCGATCGTTGATGTTTGTGCTAGCCTTCTTAAGGCATACTTGTTTAACTTATGTCTGTACTCAGATATTGTTGCTTCCGCTGACGCTTGTGTATCAAGCTTGTATTCGAGCCCTCGAGGCCCCTGGCTTGTAATATGAAGCTTGTATTATTTTTATTTGTGTCTAGAGTTCTGTTGTGATATCTTCCCGTCAGTCCCTGAATTTGATCGTACACATTTGCGTGTATGATTAGTGTACGGTCGAATCAGGGGCGTCACAAGTTGGTATCAGCGCCGACTGCCTGTAGGATCCCCCTTTCCAACTCCTTGGCCAAAGTTGAGTCTAGACTTTGAAAAAATGGTTTTACTAACATGGCTGTGTGGCTTACGGGCCCACGTCGCCATTGGGTGGTATTAGGATCTTTTATTCCTCGTCTATACTCTGGGACTCTTATCTCTCTTCTATTCGGGTAAATGATTTTGCTGACTCTAACTCTAGGTTCTCGTAAATACTTTCTCCCGGAGAACCCCTCACTCCAGATTATTACTTGGTGCATCAGAAGATTCTGAAGATACTCTCCGAAGTTTTCTCGAGACCCTTGTGCCCTTCGCCTTTGCGATCCCTACCATCGATAAGTCCTTATGAGTAGCTACCTAATGTTCCGAGGATCCTTTATACTTACTACCTTGTAGTCCTTTGCCACATGAATACCCCTACGGTAATTACTCGCACTTGCCGAGTATCCGTTCATCCACAGTTGTCCATGTGTTTCACAAAATTCTTTGGAATACTATTCGATCTTTCAAAAATCCTCAGTAGCCTATTGCTCTTGTTCCTCCTTATCTGCTTGCATTATGGTTACTTCCATATGGCTAGCAATACTCATTAACATCCTTTGTCATCGTGAATTCGGGCATTTGATTCGATTTGTTTGTGAATGCTCGCGATCACCAGTCCTATTTAAAATACTTCCCTTGGTTGAGACGTCACTCCGGACATGAGCTGGTGTTCGGTGAAACAAGCCTTGCTTGATTGTCGATCTATGTCTATTCAACTTACTTGTCTTTGATCAGAGCCTCTACTTCTGATCCCCCGATTTGGAAACCATAATTCCTTTGCATTTGAGTTTTGAATTAGTCAGTTGTTTCTATAACCTGACCTCCTTGAATTCTTTCTTCTTCTGGTTGAGTACCAATACTCACATCAGATCCATTGTGGACCTCCAGGTCCTTTGTTGGGTTTTATTCAACAGCATCCTTCATATTCAGTAACCTTGTGAGCCTTTCCTCGGATACACAATGCCTTTGGTAAATTGTATCCCCCGCTCTTGTCAACCAGACTCTGCTTCTGGGCTTGAGTTATTTACTCGTGAAGTTTGTGGTATAGGTTCCTAAGATGCCCCTATGGGTTGAACCTACGCCTTCCCTAATCCGTTTGAACCCGAGAGTCTTCGTGAGTCCTACTCTTCTGGTGTTTTGCCAGATAAAATATCAACACTACAACTTCATCGAAAGCGAGAAGTGAATGAAAGGTTATGCATTGGAGAAGTGGGAGTCGACCTTGAACTTTGTGTTCATGCCCATGGACACGATGTGGAACTTATCATGGAAGCTTATTGGAATAATAATAATTTCCTTGTGATAAGTTCATCTTGTATCTATGTTTGGTCCTTTGCAACCATGGTTCCGACCATGACTGTTATCCTTCGATTGCTTTTCTCGGACGAGTTAAAGTACTTGTCTTCTGCAGATCATTTCACCAGTCCAACCTCTACTTTGATCTACCTTCGAGTATTACCCACTGGTATCTCGAGAATATCACGGAACTACGTAACTTCTGATGAGTTCTTCCACAACTATTATTTCTCGCCGATTCAGATTTTCCACGGGTTTTGAGTTGTTAGACACTCGAGGACATCGTTAACTGATTCGAGTCTACACTTCCCTTTCCCTTGTTTTGTTTAACCTTTCTTGGAACCTAACATACCTGAGCAGTGATAATTCCCTGCTTATGTAACACCTCTGTGTACAAGCTCTGTCTGTAAGACCTTGTTACTACTTTTGATGACATTCCGGTAGCCACCGATGGACGAGAACTTTGCCTATTGGTCCGCCTCGTCTTAACGAGCAGGAAAATGGTTCTCTTCGTCCCTCGCCCTTGGTACCAACGTTGTTGCGAACATAACTGATAGGTTGTCCTCTGACATGCCTTGCTACCTTAACCGTACAAAATGTTAACACCCTTCCTGCTTTTAACCCACATGGTGGGCCCATAACCCACAGTTCCAAAGGATCGAAACCTGACTCTCCTATACATCCTTGTTTTCTAAGTTATCCCTCGGGCTTGGCTTCGTATGTAATTTGCGAGCCATCTTCCTTGTGATCTGTTCTGGTATCAAATGCAATACTTATTCTCGATGCTCTGAGCCTCTTTCACACTCTGTTGCAGACATCAAACAATTGCCTACCCGATTGAAACTTCTTATTGCACCTCCTTACCTTGCTCTCGATGACTTTCTTAAATTTCAAACTCGAGAGATGCCTCTATGCCACGTTCACTAAGATAGCCCCCTGGTACCTACCTTGTGTTGAGCTCCGTCCTTCCTGAGTCTTTCCCTCCATACTGCCCCTTAAATCTCGGGACGAGATTTTTGTAGTGGAGGAGAATTGTGACACCTGGATAATTAAGCTACAGTAATTCCCTCCTAATGATGGCACATCATCATGATTACTGTTGTTAAACTCACGTTGGTTCGAAACCGGTTCAAATTTCAAATTCAAATCAAAGTCGAAAATTCAAATTGCCAAACATGAAAACTAAAATGTTCAATGTGTGGCAAATAATCCCTGGATATTTGTCATGTTGGAACCAACCTCATTTGAGTTCCAAAAATGCCCCTAGGATTTTATCTTCTGGTCCAACAATAATTAAATTGGTCTTTCCAATTTCTAAAAATGGTTAGCCAACTCCTTCTGACCCCAAACTTTTTATGCAACTTCACTTTGTTCCTATCTATTTTTGTGCAAAGTGCCACATTTAACAAAAATAATTCAGTAGCTCTTTTAAATAGGAAATAGAGGCAAATCAAAAAAATAAAAAATAAAAGAAAAGAAAAGGCCACCCCCTAGTGGGCCTCGTGGCCCAGCTGGCCATCCAGCTAGTAGGCCAGGCCGGCCCACTCGAACCACCCACGCTGCCGAGGGGATAAGTCTCCCCCTCGGCCTCGTCCTCGTCAACCCCAGATATTCCCCCCCCCCCTCGCTCGGCTCCCTCCCTCTCGGTTCTCTCTTCCGGAGCACCGTCGGCGCTGTTGCCGCGGCCTCGACCCCTCCCTCACCACGCCGACGCGTCCAACGGCTCCACTGGCCTCCTCCATGTTGGCTACAAGCCCCGGATGGAGCTCGGAGTCGGCGCATCAAGCGGATCGAAGCCTCCCCAACTCGTCTCCCTTCTCGAACGCCGCTGCCCTCGTCGTCGTCTCCGGCCACCTCGACCCTCCCCGAGCCCGCTGCCGACCCCTACAACACCGATGTGAGGCCCCGCTCGTTTTCCCCATCCCCTCACCACCGAATCCATCGCCGTAGATGCCGTAGCCGCCGCGGCCGACTTCGCGCTCGTCACCCACCGGCCGCGCGCGAACCTCCGCCGCCAACGATCGCACGGTCCCGCCTCGCCTCGCCGTACGCCGCGCTGATGCGCCGGCCAATCCCCGCAACTGCCTTGCATCGTCCTCTCGCACCCATCGGAGACCGCCCGTGCTAACGCGCCTCCTTCCCCTGCGCTAACTCCCTGCGCCCGTGGCCGCGCTCTCGGACGCCTCATGCTGCTTCGCTCCCGCCACTCGCCTTGCTGCCCCACGCGCGCCCCTATCGCCCTACCCCCGCTGCGGCCTCATCCCGTAGCTCCCCACTTCGGCCGTCGCTGCCTCGGCCCGGGCACGCCCCTCCCCGGACGGCGCCGTGGCCTCGCTGGTGCCCCTGATGCCCCGTGCCCTCGCACGGCGCTCGCCCGTTAACCCGCTCGCCCGTCGCCCGCTTAACCCCCCTGGGCCACTGACATTGGGGCCCCATGCCCCTGTAAAAAAAGGTTTAAAAATTTATTAGTAAAAATAATTAATTAATTAACTAATTAATTAATCATTAATTAATTATTTAACTTAATTAACTCTGTTTAATTACCCTAATCACATGGTTAGTTATTTAAGGTCTCTTTAATAAAAATTGTGTCTATGACAGTGGGTCCCTCATGTCAATTTTGACCAGTCAACATCCTGTTTCCGCTGACGTAATGCTAATGCAGTATTTTCTTTTTATTTAATAATATTTTTCAGAATATTGTTTAAACTTTGAAAAATAATAGCAAATAAACCATAGCTCAGATGGAAAAGTTTTCTACATGAAAGTTGCTCAGAACGACGAGACGAATCTGAACACGCGGTCCGTTCGCCCACCACACGTCACTAGCATAGCAAACGTTGAACTTTCCCCTCTGGTTCATCTGTCTGACAGACGTCCAAAACCGGGAAAACTTTCCCAGATGTTTCCCCCTTCGCAAGTATCGCCTAGCGCTGCGTTAGAACACTTCTAGCCCCACTTATTGTCTTGTCATGCATATGTTTGTGTGTATTTACTGTTTCTTCCCCCTCTTCTCTCCAGTAGACCCCGAGACCGATGTTGATGTCCCTGTGATCGACTACGTCACTGACGACCCCTTGTTCCCTTTCAGCAGAGCTTCCAGGCAAGCCCTGTCGGGGAACGTAGCAGAAATTCAAAATTTTCCTACGTGTCACCAAGATCTATCTATGGAGAAACCAGCAACGAGGGGAAGGAGAGTGCATCTACATACCCTTGTAGATCGCTACGCGGAAGCGTTCAAGTGAACGGGGTTGATGGAGTCGTACTCGTCGTGATTCAAATCACCGATGATCCTAGTGCCGAACGGACGGCACCTCCGTGTTCAACACACGTACAGCCCAGTGACGTCTCCTACGCCTTGATCCAGCAAGGGGAGAAGGGGAGGTTGTGGAAGACTCCATCCAGCAGCAGCACGACGGCGTGGTGGTGGTGGAGGAGCGTGGTACTCCAGCAGGGCTTCACCAAGCACCGCGAGATATGAGGAGAAAGAGAGGTAGGGCTGCGCCAGGGAGAGGTCAAGAACTCATGTGTATTGGGCAGCCCAAACCTCAAGTATATATAGGGGAAGGGGAGGGGCTGCGCCCCCACCTAGGGTTCCCTCCCTAGGGGTGGAGGAAGCCCCCAGATCCCATCTGGGTGGCGGCCACAAGGGGGAGAGGGGGAGGCGCACCTGGGGTGGGCCTTAGGGCCCATCTGCCCTAGGGTTTGCCCCCCTTTCCCTCTTGGAGGCGCCTTGGGCCCTTGTGGGGGGCGCACCAGCCCACCTGGGGCTGGTCCCCTACCACACTTGGCCCATGTAGCCCTCCGGGGCTTGTGGCCCCACTTGGTGGACCCCCGGGACCCTCCCGGTGGACCCTCGGGACCCTCCCGGTGGTCCCGGTACGTTACCGATAAACCCCGAAACTTTTCCGGCGACCAAAACAGGACTTCCCATATATAAATCTTTACCTCCGGACCATCCCGGAACTCCTCGTGACGTCCGGGATCTCATCCGGGACTCCGAACAATATTCGGTAACCACATATATCTATTCCCTATAACCCTAGCGTCATCGAACCTTAAGTGTGTAGACCCTACGGGTTCGGGAAACATGCAGACATGACCGAGATAACTCTCTGGTCAATAACCAACAGCGGGATCTGGATACCCATGTTGGCTCCCACATGTTACACGATGATCTCATCGGATGAACCACGATGTCAAGGACTTAATCAATCCCGTATACAATTCCCTTTGTCTATCGGTACGATACTTGCCCGAGATTCGATCGTCGGTATCCCGATACCTTGTTCAATCTCGTTACCGGCAAGTCTCTTTACTCGTTCCGTAACACATCATCCCGTGATCAACTCCTTGATCACATTGTGCACATTATGATGATGTCCTACCGAGTGGGCCCAGAGATACCTCTCCGTTTACACGGAGTGACAAATCCCAGTCTCGATTCGTGCCAACCCAACAGACACTTTCGGAGATACCTGTAGTGTACCTTTATAGCCACCCAGTTACGTTGTGACGTTTGGCACACCCAAAGCACTCCTACGGTATCCGGGAGTTGCACAATCTCATGGTCTAAGACAATGATACTTGACATTAGAAAAGCTTTAGCATACGAACTACATGATCTTGTGCTAGGCTTAGGATTGGGTCTTGTCCATCACATCATTCTCCTAATGATGTGATCCCGTTATCAATGACATCCAATGTCCATGGTCAGGAAACCGTAACCATCTATTGATCAACGATCTAGTCAACTAGAGGCTTACTAGGGACATGGTGTTGTCTATGTATCCACACATGTATCTGAGTTTCCTATCAATACAATTCTAGCATGGATAATAAACGATTATCATGAATAAGGAAATATAATAATAACCAATTTATTATTGCCTCTAGGGCATATTTCCAACAGTCTCCCACTTGCACTAGAGTCAATAATCCAGTTCACATCGATATGTGATTAACACTCAAGGTCACATCCCCATGTGACTAACACCCAAAGAGTTCTGGGTTTGATCATGTTATGCTTGTGAGAGAGGTTTCAGTCAATGGGTCTGCAGCATTCAGATCCGTATGTACTTCGCAAATTTCTATGTCATCTTCTAGATGCAGCTACCACGTGCTATTTGGAGCTATTCCAAATAACTGTTCTACTATACGAATCCAGTTTACTACTCAGAATAATCTGGATTAGTGTCAAAGTTTGCATCGGCGTAACCCTTTACGACGAACTCTTTTACCACCTCCATAATCGAGTAAATTCCTTAGTCCACTAGTTACTAAGGATAACTTTGCACTGTCCTGTGATCCATTCTTGGATCACTCTTGTACCCCTTGACTGACTCATGGCAAGGCACACTTCAGGTGCGGCACACAGCATAGCATACTATAGAGAGCCTATGACAAAAGCATAGGGGACGACCTTCGTCCTTCCTCTTTCTTCTGCCGTGGTCGAGCTTTAAGTCTTAACTTCATACCTTACAACTCAGGCAAGAACTCCTTCTTTGACTGATCCATCTTGAACACCTTCAAGATCATGTCAAGGTATGTGCTCATTTGAAAGTACCATTAAGCATTTTGATCTATCCTTATAGATCTTGATGCTCAATGTTCAAGTAGCTTAATCCAGGCTTTCCATTAAAAACCACTTTTCAAATAACTCTACATGCTTTCTAGAAATTCTACATCATTTCCGATCAACAATATGTTAACAACGTATACTCATCAGAAATTCTATAGTGCTCCCACTCACTTCTTTGGAAATACAAGTTTCTCATAAACTTTGTATACACCCAAAACTTTGATCATCTCATCAAAGCACACATTCCAACTCTGAGATGCTTACTCCAGTCCTTAGAAGGATTGCTGGAGCTTTGCATACTTGTTAGCATCTTTCAGGATTGACAAAACCTTCCGGTTGTATCACATACAACCTTTCCTCAAAAATCGTCGAGGAAACAATGTTTTGACATCCTATCTGCAAGATTTCATAAATAATGCAGTAATTGCTAATATAATTCCAACAGACTCTTAGCATCGCTACGAGTGAGAAAGTCTCATCGTAGTCAACTCCTTGAACTTGTCGGAAAACATCTTAACGACAAGTCGAGATTTCTTAATGGTGATACTTGCCATCATTGTCCGTCTTACTTTTAAAAATCCATCTGTACTCAACAGCCTTACGACCATCGAGCCGTTCCGCCAAAGTCTACACTTTGTTTTCATATATGGATCCTCTCTCGGATTATATGGCCTCGAGCCATTTTGGAATCCAGGCCCACCATCGCTTCTCCATAGCTCGTAGGTTCATTGTTATCCAGCAACATGACTTCCAAGACAGGATTACGTACCACTCTGAAGTAGTACACATCCTTGTCATCCTACGAGGTTTGGTAGTGACCTGATCTGAAGTTTCATGATCACTATCCTAAGCTTCCACTTCAATTGGTGTAGGTGCCACAGGAACAACTTCCTGTGCCCTGCCACACACTAGTTGAAGAGACGGTTCAATAACCTCATCAAGTCTCCACCATCCTCCCACTCAATTCTTTCGAGAGAAACTTTTCCTCGAGAAAGGACCCGATTCTAGAAACAATCCCTTATTGCTTTCGAATCTGAGACAGGAGGTGTACCCAACTGTTTTGGGTGTCCTATGAAGATGCATTTATCCGCTTTGGGTTCGAGCTTATCAGCCTGAAACTTTTTCACATAAGCGTCGCAGCCCCAAACTTTTAAGAAATGACAGCTTAGGTTTCTCTAAACCATAGTTCATACGGTGTCATCTCATCGGAATTACGTGGTGCCCTTTTTAAAGTGAATGTGGTTCTCTCTAATGCCTAACCCATAAACTATCGTGGTAATTCGATAAGAGACATCATGGTATGCATCATATCCAATAGGGTGCAGTTATGATGTACAGACACACCATCACACCATGGTGTTCCTGGCTGTATTGGTTGTGAAACAATTTCCACAATGTCTTAATTCTGTGCCAAACTCGTAATTCAGATATTCATCTCTACGATCATATCATAGACATTTTATCCTCTTGTCACACGATGTTCAACTTCACTCTGAAATTACTTGAACCTTTCAATAATTCAGACTTATGTTTCATCAAGTAAATATACTCAGTATCTACTCAAATCATCTGTGAAGTAAGAACATAACGATATCCACTACATGCCTCAGCACTCATTGGACTGCGCACATCAAGATGTATTACTTCCAACAAGTTGCTTTCTTGTTCCATTTTACTGAAAACGAGGCTTTCAGTCATCTTGCCCATGTGGTATGATTTGCATGTCTCAAGTGATTCAAAATCAAGTGAGTCCAAACGATCCATCTATATAGAGTTTCTTCATGCATATCTACCAACAAACATGGTTCGCATGTCTCAATCCTTTCAAAAATGAGTGAGTCCAAAGATCCATCAACATGGAGCTTCTTCATGCGTTTTATACCGATATGAATTAAGTGGCAGTGC
This sequence comes from Triticum urartu, assembly GCF_056163025.1. Taxonomy (NCBI): domain Eukaryota; kingdom Viridiplantae; phylum Streptophyta; class Magnoliopsida; order Poales; family Poaceae; genus Triticum; species Triticum urartu. Next base: position 593,539,688 of record NC_141873.1, read on the forward strand.
CACAAGTAGGTGGTACTATCATTACTATCTTATATCTTTTGGCATGAACATGTGTATCACTACGATCGAGATTCAATAAACCATTCATTTTAGGTGTAAGACCATTGAAGGTATTATTCAAATAAACAGAGTAACCATTATTCTCCTTAAATGAATAACCGTATTGCGATAGACGTAATCCAATCATGTCTATGCTCAACGCAAACACCAAATAACAATTATTTAGGTTTTAATACCAATCTCGATGGTAGAGGGAGCGTACGATATTTGATCAACCTTGGAAATACTTCCAACACATATCGTCATCTCACCTTTTAGCTAGTCTCCATTTATTCCGTAGCCTTTTGTTTTGAGTTACTAACACTTAGCAACCGAACCGGTATCTAATACCCTGGTGCTACCAGGAGTACTAGTAAAAGTACACATTGTAATGCATATCCAATATACTTCTGTCGACCTTGCCAGCCTTCTCATCTACCAAGTATCTAGGGTGGTTCTGCTTCAGTGACTGTTCCCCTTATTACAGAAGCATTTAGTCTCGGGCTTGGGTTCAACTTTGGGTTTCTTCACTAGAACAGCAGCTGATTTGCCGTTTCATGAAGTATCCCTTCTTGCCCTTGCCCTTCTTGAAACTAGTGGTTTCACCAACCATCAACAATTGATGCTCCTTCTTGATTTCTAATTTTGTGGTGTCAAACATCGTGAATATCTCAAGGATCATCATATATGGCCCTGATATATTATAGTTCATCACGAAGCTCTAGCAGCTTGGTGGTAATGACTTCGGAGAACTATCACTATTTTATCTTGAAGATCAACTCCCACTTGATTCAAGCGATTGTTGTACTCAGACAATCTGAGCACAAGCTCAATAATTTGAGCTTTTCTCCCTTAGTTTGCAGGCTAAGAAAATCATCGGAGGTCTTATACCTATTGATGTGGGCACTAGCCTGAAATCCCAATTTCAGCCCTCGAAACATCTCATATGTTTCGCGACATTTTAAAACGTCTTCGGTGCCTCAACTCTAAACCGTTTAACTGAACTATCACGTAGTTATCAAAATGTGTATGTCAGATGTTCGCAACATCCACAGACGACGTTCGAGGTTCAGCAAACTGAGCGGTGCATCAAGGACATAAGCCTTTTACTGTCTGCATAATTGCTACTATCAACTTTCAACTAATTTTTCTCTAGGAACATATCTAAACAGTAGAACTAAAGCGCGAGCTACGACATAATTTGCAAAATCCTTTTGACTATGTTCAGGATAAACAAGTTCATCTTATGAACTCCCACTCAGACAGACATCCCTCTAGTCATCTAAGTGATTACATGATCCGAGTCAACTAGGCCGTGTCCGATCATCACGTGAGATGGACTAGTCAACATCGGTGAACATCTTCATGTTGATCGTATCTTCTATACGACTCATGCTCGACCTTTCGGTCTCTTGTGTTCCGAGGCCATGTCTGTACATGCTAGGCTCGTCAAGTCAACCTAAGTGTTTCGCGTGTGTAAATCTGGCTTACACCCGTTGTATGTGAACGTAAGAATCTATCACACCCGATCATCACGTGGTGCTTCGAAACGACGAACTTTCGCAACGGTGCACAGTTAGGGGGAACACTTTCTTGAAATTTTAATGAGGGATCATCTTATTTACTACCGTCGTTCTAAGCAAATAAGATGCAAAAACATGATAAACATCACATGCAATCAAAAGGTGACATGATATGGCCATCATCACTTTGCTCCTTTTGATCTCCATCGTCGGGGCTCCATGATCATCATCGTCACCGGCATGACACCATGATCTCCATCATCGTGTCTTCATGAAGTTGTCTCGCCAACTATTACTTCTACTACTACAGCTAACGGTTAGCAATAAAGTAAAGTAATTACATGGCGTTGTTCAATGACATGCAGGTCATATAATAAATAAAGACAACTCCTATGGCTCCTGCCGGTTGTCATACTCATCGACATGCAAGTCGTGATTCCTATTACAAGAACATGATCAATCTCATACATCACATATCATTCATCACATTCTTCTTGGCCATATCACATCACATAGCATACCCTACAAAAACAAGTTAGACGTCCTCTAATTGTTGTTTGCATGTTTTACGTGGCTGCTATGGGTTTCTAGCAAGAACGTTTCTTACCTATGCAAAAACCACAACATGATATGCCAATTGCTATTTACCCTTCATAAGGACCCTTTTCATCGAATCCGATCCGACTAAAGTGGGAGAGACAGACACCCGCTAACCACCTTATGCAACTAGTGCATGTCAGTCGGTGGAACCAGTCTCACGTAAGAGTACGTGTAAGGTCGGTCCAGGCCGCTTCATCCCAGAATGCCGCCGAATCAAGATTGGACTAGTAACGGTAAGCATATTGAACAAAATCAAAGCCCACAACTACTTTGTGTTCTACTCGTGCATAGAAACTACGCATAGACCTAGCTCATGATGCCACTGTCGGGGAACGTAGCAGAAATTCAAAATTTTCCTACGTGTCACCAAGATCTATCTATGGAGAAACCAGCAACGAGGGGAAGGAGAGTGCATCTACATACCCTTGTAGATCGCTACGCGGAAGCGTTCAAGTGAACGGGGTTGATGGAGTCGTACTCGTCGTGATTCAAATCACCGATGATCCTAGTGCCGAACAGAGGCACCTCCGTGTTCAACACACGTACAGCCCGGTGACGTCTCCTACGCCTTGATCCAGCAAGGGGAGAAGGAGAGGTTGTGGAAGACTCCATCCAGCAGCAGCACGACGGTGTGGTGGTGGTGGAGGAGCGTGGTACTCCAGCAGGGCTTCGCCAAGCACCGCGAGATATGAGGAGAAAGAGAGGTAGGGCTGCACCAGGGAGAGGTCAAGAACTCATGTGTGTTGGGCAGCCCAAACCTCAAGTATATATAGGGGAAGGGGAGGGGTTGTGCCCCCACCTAGGGTTCCCTCCCTAGGGGTGGCAGCAGCCCCCAGATCCCATCTGGGTGGTGGCCACAAGGGGGAGAGGGGGAGGCGCACCTGGGGTGGGCCTTAGGGCCCATCTGCCCTAGGGTTTGCCCCCCTTTCCCTCTTGGAGGCGCCTTGGGCCCTTGTGGGGGGGCGCACCATGCCACCTGGGGCTGGTCCCCTCCCACACTTGGCCCATGTAGCCCTCCGGGACTTGTGGCCCCACTTGGTGGACCCCCGGGACCCTCCCGGTGGTCCGGTACGTTACCGATAAACCCCGAAACTTTTCCGGCGACCAAAACAGGACTTCCCTTATATAAATCTTTACCTCCGGACAATTCTGGAACTCCTCGTGACGTTCGGGATCTCATCTGGGACTCCGAACAATATTCGGTAACCACGTATATCTATTCCCTATAACCCTAGCGTCATCGAACCTTAAGTGTGTAGACCCTACGGGTTCGGGAAACATGCAGACATGACCGAGATAACTCTCTGGTCAATAACCAACAGCGGGATCTGGATACCCATGTTGGCTCCCACATGTTCCACGATGATCTCATCGGATGAACCACGATGTCAAGGACTTAATCAATCCCGTATACAATTCCCTTTGTCTATCGGTACGATACTTGCCCGAGATTCGATCGTCGGTATCCCGATACCTTGTTCAATCTCGTTACCGGCAAGTCTCTTTACTCGTTCCGTAACACATCATCCCGTGATCAACTCCTTGATCACATTGTGCACATTATGATGATGTCCTACCGAGTGGGCCCAGAGATACCTCTCCGTTTACACGGAGTGACAAATCCCAGTCTCGATTCGTGCCAACCCAACAGACACTTTCGGAGATACCTGTAGTGTACCTTTATAGCCACCCAGTTACGTTGTGATGTTTGGCACACCCAAAGCACTCCTACGGTATCCGGGAGTTGCACAATCTCATGGTCTAAGGAAATGATACTTGACATTAGAAAAGCTTTAGCATACGAACTACATGATCTTGTGCTAGGCTTAGGATTGGGTCTTGTCCATCACATCATTCTCCTAATGATGTGATCCCGTTATCAATGACATCCAATTTCCATGGTCAGGAAACCGTAACCATCTATTGATCAATGAGCTAGTCAACTAGAGGCTTACTAGGGACATGGTGTTGTCTATGTATCCACACATGTATCTGAGTTTCCTATCAATACAATTCTAGCATGGATAATAAACAATTATCATGAACAAGGAAATATAATAATAACCAATTTATTATTGCCTCTAGGGCATATTTCCAACAAGCCCCCCCTTTGATCATCCCGATATCGCCCATTCCATTCTCTCATGCTTGCATTAGATTTTGCTACTATTATTGTTTGCTCCTATTCTGATGCATACCCTGCTTTTGTAACCTGCTCTTTATACCTTACCTGCCTATCCTAAACTGCTTAGTATAGGTTGGTTAGTGATCCATCAGTGACCCCCACCTTGTCCTTATTGCCCCTGCTTCATCTTCGACGACTCGATCAACATGATCGAGGACCAGAGCATGACACCTCACATCACATCACGCCCTTTAGTTGCTCGACTCTACAGAGCTACTATCGAGTGCCGAGGGTGATCCCTCATAACGCACTCCTGATGATTATTTTGTAGTGTAGCTATTCGGTTGTGGTCATCGATGGTGATTTCCTCTTTCACCATTCCCGATACGGCTCTGTCGTGCAACACCTCAAGTGTGAACCTCGAGGGTGGTCCCTCTTACGTTCACCTTGATAATTACATTGAGTGGAATCCACCGGGGGTGATTCCTCGGGTTTTCTTCCTTGATGTTTTGGACACACGATTACCTTGACTTTACTTGAGACCATTGTTGAAGTCGGGTCGGCCCTGAGGGGTACCCGCGAGTTGATGTGAAAGTCGGGCGGGCCTGTGGAGCACCCGTGAGTTTTCTACGTGGCACGACCGGGCAGTCTGGGCCCTTGCCATAAGTCCATGAGACGGGCGACGGGGTCACATTATCGTGAGTCTCTGCTCGTCTCCGCGAGCCCCCCAATGCACTAACAGGTTTGGGTATTTGTTCTGAGTTGGCCTTTGGCCTTTACGCACTAACCACCACGCGAGAATAGTTATGGGCCTCGACGTCGTGCTATCAGCCGAAGCTTTGTCAGATGTCCAGTTCAGCATTGTGGCACGGTCGGATCGTGCCATCCACTACACGGGTGGTGCTGGTATCCACCCTGCACACAACGACCTGGAGTGCAACGGGCGATGGGCCCAGACCCCGGAGTGCTTAGGATGTAGACCAACGGGGAACTCTCTGTTGAGCCTAGGTAGGGCTGCGACGTGTTGATCTTCCGAGGCCGGGCATTGACCCCAGAAAGGTGTGTCCGGCCAGAGTGATCGAGCGTGTTGGGTAACGTGGTGCACCCCTGTAGGGAAGATATATATTCGAATACGGTGTCCACGGTAATGGACATTCAGACTTGTATCCCGATCTTATATAACTAGAAATGGATACTTGAGATATGTGATGGATATGTGGCTCCGGGATTGCTTTCTCGCAGGTAGTCGAGGAGGGATCTTTGGGCATTAATGTTACGACATGTTTGTTAATGATAAAATGCTATTCTTTACTCTTCTACATGCTGCAAGATGCTTGGAGCTGCTTGAAGATGCTAGTCTTCGATAGGTTAGGCCTTCCTCTCTATTCTGGCATTCTGCAGTTCAGTCGACAGATACAACCATTCCATTTGATACCAATGCATACTTAGTGTAGACCTGATGCTTGCGAGTATTTTGGATGAGTACTCACGGTTGCTTTGCTACCCCTTTTCCCCCTTCCTTCTTCTTTCCGGTCGATGCAACCAGACGATGGATCCCTGGAGCTAGATGCCACCGCTGACGGATGCTACTATGTGGAGACCGCCGACGACCAGGAGTAGTTAGGAGGTCCAGGCAGAAGGCCTTGCCTCTTCGGTCGTTGATGTTTGTGCTAGCCTTCTTAAGGCATCCTTGTTTAACTTATATCTGTACTTAGATATTGTTGCTTCAGCAGACGCTTGTGTATCAAGCTTGTATTCGAGCCCTCGAGGCCCCTGGCTTGTAATATGAAGCTTGTATTATTTTTATTTGTGTCTAGAGTTGTGTTGTTATATCTTCCCGTGAGTCCCTGAATTTGATCGTACACATTTGCGTGTATGATTAGTGTACGGTCGAATCGGGGGCGTCACAGTACGACATTAGTAGGGGCATAATGGTGGCGTTGGAAAACAGGGTAGCGTCAGAAGTATATGGGATCAACAATTTGTACCAGGCGTAATATAGTGCTATCGTGGAATATCAAGGAACGCCAGCACTATTATATTTAGTTGTGGCGTGTTATTGGTTCCGACGCGAGTATTGCTATTTTGTCAATACCACCATTCTTATATTTTTTATAGTATATTATAGTGTACTTTTATTAAATTACATTTTAGTTTTAGACTTGAAATATATAGTTTTAAGTTTTCAAATATGTGGTTTGACACTTCCAATTTTTTTTAAGTTTTTTATGTGGTGTATTTTTTGTAGTATATTATAGTTTAATTTTATTAAATTTCTATTATTTTTAAATAGAAATAATGTCATTTTTTAAAATATGTACTTTGAGACTTTAATTTTTTTCTTTTTAGTTAAAGACTTGAAATATATAGTTTTGAGCATTCAAATATGTGGTTTGACACTTCCAGTTTTTTTCTTTTTAGTTTTTTATATGGTGATCTTTTTTATAGTATATTATAGTTTACTTTTATTAAATTTCTTTTATTTTTAAATGGAAATAATAACATTTTTTAAAATATGTACTTTGAGACTTTAATTTCTTTTAGTTTAAGACTTGAAATACTCCCTACATTTATTTATACAAGGCCAGTATGGAATATATGTTTTGCATTTATACAAGGCCACAAACAGTAATCGAGGAAAGAATTAATGATATCTCCTTGTACTAGCAACTTGTTTACTATTTGCATGCTTGCAGTCATAATGACACTAGCTATTTCTTCCACTCAGTTTCCTTGCATGCATGGTGTGTATTAATGATCTCATTAAATGAAAAGAAAAGCAAGCTTGCATTAAATTCTACCTTGGTACCTGTAATCTGAGTTTATGGCCTTGTATATAAAAATGGAGGGAGTATATAGTTTTGAGCCTTCAAATATGTGGTTTGACACTTCCATTTTTTTTAGTTTTTTATGTGGTGATCTTTTTTATAGCATTGGGCCAAGCCCAAGTATTAGGAGGCAGTGCGAGTCAAAACCAGGGCAACGACACCCTCACCCCACTCCATCTCTCCCGTTCCCCTTCCTCTCCATCTCTCTCCGCTCGTCGTCGCTGGCCGCTCTCCCTCTCTTGCCGCTCTCATCCTCTCTTGCCAGTGGTTAGGTAATCTTCTGCTCTCTCCCCCTCTCTCTCTCTCTCGCCGCTCATTGCCCTCCAATTTGATTGGAGTTCATTTCGTTTTGAGCTAGGGTTTCTTTGACGGCGGCGGCAGAAGCGACGGCGGCGGTGGAAGCGACGGACTGCTAGGGTTTATCGCCTCCATCTTCGTCCTTCGGTGAGTTCATCGCCTCCATCTTCGCAGTGGCAATGGCATTTTGTAGTGGCATTTTGCATCAATGATAGTGGCAGTGGCATTTTGTATCTGCACTTTGCATCAATGACAGTGGCCTAATGCTAACACTGCAAAAAAAGACACATCCGTGACATTTTGGGTCGAACGAATTTTTTTTTCTGTCATGCTTATGACACTTCTATGACCATAATTGTGACAAAATCTGGTATCATCATAGATGTGGTGGGCTCCTACTTCTATGACAAAAAATCATGACAGAAAATGGGCTTTTCATCCTGGGCGGGCTAGAGACACAAGCACATGACATTATTTGGGCCGTCCATGATGGAAAAAACCGTGGTAGAAGCGAGGGCAAGGAAAATATCGGGGAATTCCCGGTTACGGTGGGTGGTCGAGGCCGAGCGATGCGCGTTTCTCTCGTACACGTTTTCGGTGTCAAAATCGGCGGATCTCGGGTAGGGGGTCCCGAACTGTGCGTCCAAGGCGGATGGTAATAGGAGGCGGGGGACACGATGTTTACCCAGGTTCGGGCCCTCTCGATGGAGGTAATACCCTACTTCCTGCTTGATTGATCTTGATGATATGAGTAGTACAAGAGTTGATCTACCACGAGATCATAGAGGCTAAACCCTAGAAGCTAGCCTATGGTATGATTGTTGTTGTCCTACGGACTAAAACCCTCCGGTTTATATAGACAACAGAGGGGGCTAGGGTTACACAGAGTCGGTTACAAGGGAGGAGATCTACATATTCGTATTGCCGAGCTTGCCTTCCACGCCAAGGAGAGTCCCATCCGGACACGGGATGAAGTCTTCAATCTTGTATCTTCATAGTCCAATAGTCCGGCTAAAGTATATAGTCCGGCTGTCCGAGGACCCCCTAATCCAGGACTCCCTTAGTAGCCTCTGAACCAGGCTTCAATGACGATGAGTCCGGCGCGCAGATTGTCTTCGGCATTGCAAGGCGGGTTCTTCTCCAAATTCTAAGTACCTGTTGAGTAGTGTCCGGCTTCCCATAAATATTGCACTCCTTGGCTTCCGTGCCTAATAATGGCTATCTTCCATGTGTCGAGCGAATGCGAGAAGTCAGGGCATTTTTACATTTGCCACCCTAGCCATGTGAGTAAATCGTCTATTAAAGAGACGGGGATTCTCATATCCAGATCACACCATTCCCCCATAGCGAGTATCTATCGGAGCGCACCCAGAAAAGTCCATTCCATCATGGCCGGCCATCGCAGCTCCTCCTCTCGCTCCCGTTTCCCTAAGCCAGGCGATTGGAAGAAGTGTTCCGTCCCTCACAGCCAATTAGTAGAGTTAGAGACCCAGGGATTTCTCCCTCCAGCGTATATGGTCCCCGTTCGAGCCGGGCTCGCCACCTACAATGGTGGGGAGCAAGCGGAGAGCTTTCCCAACCCATCCATGGGGGAGCGGGTATGCCTTGTCCCTTGCTTATTAAGGGGGCTTGGATTCCAATTCATTCGTTCCTCCGTGGGCTCCTGGAGCTCACTACAAGAAATATGTCAAGTAGTGACCTTCTGTCAGTGACCCTAGAAGAATTGGTCATAGATCTATTACCATTTTAGACTAATTAATCAAAAGCTGTTCGGGGGGCTCCAAACCCTAAACTATAACGACCATTTTGGTCAGAAAGGTCGTAATTTCCTTACATGAAATGGTCATAAAGCAGATAGCACTGGTCCGCTGCCTTATTTCTAGCTGATCACGACCAATATAGATGGTCATAACCTTGTAAATTGTGGTGGGTTGCTATGACTAGGCACCACCTCATCAGTTTTGCCTATGTGTCATGTCCATGTGGCAAGTTTTGCCCCAGGTTGTGAAGCAACCTATATTTCTGTCATTCCCAAAATTCCCAAAAAAAATCTCATAAATTCTTTGGGTCATATCTTCGTCAAATATGTAAAAAAACCTTCCTTGCCTAGTTCAAAAATAATTCAACAATATTCATTTTCCTATTCTGTTCAGAACAACACATTGTGAAGGAAGTACCACTTTGGCATGTCCAAATAGTATCCATTTTCTACGGTGCTTTCCTATGCCCAAATAACCATCCTCCACCAAATGCCAGCTCAATCCATTCATTATTTTGAGCCCAGCTTCAACATTCGTATTTATGTCTAGTGTGGTAGTTTGCAAAGCAAGTACCACCTAGGCTCCTCCCTTTGAGCTGAAAATTTGTGAAGACGGTCTTCTTAGTAACTGATCATCCTCAACCAAAACTTACGCCCATTAGCCATGTACATTTCCTGTACCGCTAATCAAACACTTGGCTGCTAATTCATGTTTGAGCATCGATCGGTCTCCTCGTGAGAATCTTATGTTGTAATTTTCTTCCTAGCACTTACCTCGGGAGTGCCCAACCCACTAGACATGCCTAGGCCGCCCAGAACACATGGCAACTCCACGGTCACGCGGTGACCATGCGGCGGGCATGCAAGTTTACGCGCTCTAGAGTTGGGGCCCTCGGCCACCGCCCAAACCTCAACGTATCGCCACCAAACCGTGTATTTATGATTAAATAGGTACTTATGTAACTAGAAATGATTTTTGGAAAAAATAAGTAGCAAACTATAAGGCAGCTGCAGTTCAAATTTGACCCGCTTCTAGCTGAATCGGCGGAAATTTGTCTTTTTCACGAGAGGTGGATCAAAACTTTTTACACCCAACCATTTTGTCAATTGTGAATTAAATATGTCCTAGTATTTTAGAAAATTGATTTGGTCCAATTTTGCAACAACTATTTGGGAGGTCCTTCACAAAAAACCTCCTTTTGGGCACTCGAAAAATGGAATATGGTTTTTTCATCCAAAGAAAATGAAAACTTCCTTAGGCAACATTGTTTGCCATTCCAATATGCAGCCTTGTGCACAATATGAGATCATTTGAACAAACTATGGCAAGAATGTGGCCATTAGATTGATCATTTGGCTTGAAAACCTTGTAAAATAAGAGAGAATAGCCATAAGTATTGTGACATAACGTGAAATAACAGCCCATAATGCGATAAATATCGATATAAAAGCATGATGCAAAATGGACGTATCAGGTCCTAATGGAAACTAAGGGATATTAAGGCCTCCTTTTAATAGAGAACCGGAACAAAGCAATAGCACATAGTGAATACATGAACTCCTCAAACTATGGTCATCACCGGGAGTGGTCCCGATTATTGTCACTTCGGGGTTGCCGGATCATAACACATAGTAGGTGACTATAGACTTGCAAGATAGGATCAAGAACTCACATATATTCATGAAAACATAATAGGTTCAGATCTGAAATCATGGCACTCAGGCCCTAGTGAAAAGCATTAAGCATAGCAAAGTCATAGCAACATCAATCTCAGAACATAGTGGATACTAGGGATCAAACCCTAACTAAACTAACTCGATTACATGATAGATCTCATCCAACCCATCACTGTCCAGCAAGCCTACGATGGAATTACTCACGCACGGCGGTGAGCATCATGAAATTGGTGATGGAGGATGGTTGATGATGACGACGGCGGCGAATCCCCCTCTTTGGAGCCCCGAAAGGAATCCAGATCAGCCCTCCCGAGAGGTTTGCTCAGTATCGTAAAATGCGATGATTTCTTCTCCCTTATTTTTTTCTCCCCGAAAGCAAATATATAGAGTTGGAGTTGGCGTCGGAAGGTCTCCAGGGGGCCCACGAGGTAGGGGGCGCGCCCCCCACCCTCGTGGACAGGGTGTGGGCCCCCTGGTCTTCATCTTTGGCGAGGATTTTTTATTATTTTTTATAAGATATTTCGTGGAGTTTCAGGTCATTCCGAGAACTTTTGTTTTCTGCACATAAAACAACATCATGGCAATTCTGCTGAAAACAGCGTCAGTCCGGGTTAGTTCCATTCAAATCATGCAAGTTAGAGTCCAAAACAAGGGCAAAAGTGTTTGGAAAAGTAGATACTACGAAGACGTATCAGTGTCATACCTAGTGCATCGGGTCCAATGAAAATCTTTTGTGACAATACTGGTGCAATTGCCTTGGCAAAGGAATCCAGATTTCACAAGAGAACCAAGCACATCAAGAGACGCTTCAATTCCATTCGGGATCAAGTCCAGGTGGGAGACATAGAAATTTGCAAGATACATATGGATCTGAATGTTGCAGACCCGTTGACTAAGCCTCTTCCACGAGCAAAACATGATCAGCACCAAGGCTCCATGGGTGTTAGAATCATTACTGTGTAATCTAGATTATTGACTCTAGTGCAAGTGGGAGACTGAAGGAAATATGCCCTAGAGGCAATAATAAAGTTATTATTTATTTCCTTATAATCATGATAAATGTTTATTATTCATGCTAGAATTGTATTAACCGAAAACATAATACATGTGTGAATACATAGACAAACAAAGTGTCACTAGTATGCCTCTACTTGACTAGCTCGTTAACCAAAGATGGTTATGTTTCCTGACCATGAACAATGAGTTGTTATTTGATTAACGAGGTCACATCATTAGTTGAATGATCTAATTGACATGACCCATTCCATTAGCTTAGCACCCGATCATTTAGTATGTTGCTATTGCTTTCTTCATGACTTATACATGTTCCTATGAGATTATGCAACTCCCGTTTACCGGAGGAACACTTTGCGTGCTACCAAACGTCACAACGTAACTGGGTGATTATAAAGGTGCTCTACAGGTGTCTCCGAAGGTACTTGTTGGGTTGCGTATTTCGAGATTAGGATTTGTCACTCTGATTGTCGGAGAGGTATCTCTGGGCCCACTCAGTAATGCACATCACTATAAGCCTTGCAAGCATTGCAACTAATGAGTTAGTTGCGGGATGATGTATTACGGAACGAGTAAAGAGACTTGCTGGTAATGAGATTGAACTAGGTATTGAGATACCGATGATCGAATCTCGGGCAAGTAAACATATCGATGATAAAGGGAACAACGTATGTTGTTATGCGGTTTGACCGATAAAGATCTATGTAGAATATGTGGGAGCCAATATGAGCATCCAGGTTCCTCTATTGGTTATTGACCGGAGACATGTCTCGGTCATGTCTACATAGTTCTCGAACCCGTAGGGTCTGCACGCTTAAAGTTTGATGACGGTTATATTATGAGTTTATGTGTTGTGATGTACCGAAGGTAGTTCGGAGTCTCGGATGTGATCACGGACATAACGAGGAGTCTCGAAATGGTCGAGACATAAAGATTGATATATTGGAAGCCTATATTTGGATATCGGAAGTGTTCCGGGTGAAATCGGGATTTTACCGGAGTACCGGGGGTTACCGGAACCCCCCCCCCCCCCGGGGGGGGGGGTTTAATGGGCCAAGATGGGCCTTAGTGGAGAAGAGGAGGGGCGGCCAGGGCAGGCCGCGCGCCCCCTCCCCCTCTAGTCTGAATTGGACAAGGAGGGGGGTGGCGCCCCCCTTTCCTTCCTCTCTCCCTCCTCCTTCCCCCTTCTCCTACTCCAACTAGGAAAGGAGGGAGTCCTACTCCCGGTGGGAGTAGGACTCCTCCCTGGCGCGCCTCCTCCTGGCCGGCCGCCTCTCCCCCCTTGCTCCTTTATATACGGGGGCATGGAGCACCTCTAGACACAACAATTGATCTCTTGATCTCTTAGCAGTGTGCGGTGCCCCCCTCCACCATAATCCACCTCGATAATATCATAGCGGTGCTTAGGCGAAGCCCTGCGTCGGTAGAACATCATCATCGTCACCACACCGTCGTGCTGATGGAACTCTCCCTCATAGCTCGGCTGGATCGTAGTTCGAGGGACGTCATCGAACTGAATGTGTGCTGAATTCGGAGGTGCCGTACGTTCGGTACTTGATCGGTCGGATCGTGAAGACGTACGACTACATCAACCGCATTGTGTTAACGCTTCCGCTTTCGGTCTACGAGGGTACGTGGACACACTCTCCCCTCTCGTTTCTATGCATCACCATGATCTTGTGTGTGCGTAGGATTTTTTTTTGAAATTACTACGTTCCCCAACAGGACCTTCATACTACTTCGGGTGCATGCCGTCTTTTTCGTTCATATGTTGCTGGTCCTCCCGTGCCTCCAGTGTATCTTTTGTCTTCCCATACACGCCCAAGAAGCCTAGCAGGTTCACGCAAAGATTCTTCTTCATGTGCATCACGTCGATTAGAGAGCGGACCTCTAGGACTTTCCGACAGGGTAGATCCCAAATTATAGATTTCTACTTCCACATGGGTGTGTGTCCGTCATCGTCATTCAGAACAGATTGTCCGCCAGAACCCTTTCCAAAGATTACTTTTAAATCCTTAACCATATGAAGTATATGATGACTAGTACGGTGGTCAGGCTTCTTCCGGTGATCTGCCTCACCTTTGAAATGCTTTCCTTTCTTTCTTACGGTATGCCTGATCGGAAGAAATCAACAATGTTCCAGGTACACATTCTTCTTACATTTATCCAAATATATGCTTTCAGTCTCATCTAAACAGTGCGTGCATGCATTGTATCCCTTGTTTATTCTGTCCTGAAAGGTTACTAAGAGCAGGCCAAACATTGATGGTTACAAACAACAACGCTTGTAGGTTAAATTACTATTGTTTGTGCTCATCCCACACATATACACCTTTTATATCCCACAATTGTAAAAGTTCTTCAACTAATGGCCTTAGGTACACATCAATGTCATTGTCGGGTTGCTTAGGGTCTTGGATGAGCACTGGCATCATAATGTACTTCCGCTTCATGCACAATCAAGGAGGAAGTTTATAGATACATAGAGTCACAGGCCAGGTGCTATGATTGCTGCTCTACTCCCCGAAAGGATTAATGCCATCTGCACTTATACCAAATCATAAGTTCCTTGCGTCATTTGCAAACTCCGACCACTTTCTCTTGATTTTTCTCCACTGCGACCCATCAGCAGGTACTCTCAACATCCGGTCTTTCTTACCTCTTCTTTGTTCCATCGCAACAACTCGGCATGCTCTTCATTTTGGAACAAACGTTTCAACCATGGTATTATAGGAGCATACCACATCACCTTGGCAGGAACCCTCTTCCTAGGGTGCTCACCCTCAACATCACCAGGGTCATCGCGGCTGATCTTATAGCGCAATGCACCGCATACCCGGCTTGCATTCAAATTCTCGTACTCCTCACCGCGGTAGAGGATGCAGTCATTAGGGCATGCATGTATCTTCTACACCTATAATCCTAGAGGGCAGACAACCTTCTTTGCTTCGTACGTACTATCGGGCAATTCATTGTGCTTTGGAAGCTTCTTCTTTAACATATTCAGCAACTTTTCAAATCCCTTGTCAGATACACCATTCTATGTCTTCCATTGCAGCAATTCTAGTGTGGCACCCATCTTTTTCTTGTCATCTTCTCAATTTGGGTACAACAATTTTTTGTGATCCTCTAACATGTGCTGCAACTTCACCCTCTCAGTTTCACTAGCGCGGTTTCCCTTTGCATCAGCAATGGCCCGACAAAGATCATCAGCATGCTCATTTGATGCCTCTTGATCTTCATCTTACCCCGTTGCAGTATCACTATATTCAGGGAACATAGGATAGTTGTCATCATCCTCTTCTCCTTCATTGTCTTCCATCATAACCCCTTGTTCTATGTGCTTTGTCCAACAGTTATAGCCGGACATGAAACCGTACTTAAGCAGGTGGGTGTGAATGATTTTCGAGGCTGAGTAATTCATATCATTCTTACAGACACCACATGGACAGCACATAAACCATTACGTTTGTTTGCCTCAGCCACACGCAGAAAACTATGCACACCGTTAATGAACTAGGGAGAGCGTCGGTCATCGTACATCCATTGCCGGCTCATCTTCATTCCACAACATCAAGAAGACCAAATTAATGCAAGTTCATACATACTTCTCATAAAACAACACACAACTATCTAGATAAAGCATTTAAATGCAACAACAAATGCGATCAAAATCCCAACTAAGGTAATAATTGATCCAACAACATAATGATACCAAGCCTCTTTATTAACGGCATATTTTCTAATTTTGCTAATCTTCAAGCGCATTGCATCCATCATGATCTTTTGATCATCGGCGACATCGGCAACAAACAACTCCAATTTCATCTTCTCTTCTTTAATTATTTTCGATTTTTCTTTCAAATAATCCTTTTCTTTTTCAACTAAATTTAACTTCTCAACAAGATGGCCAGTCGCAATTTTCGGTTCACATACCTCTTAGATAAAAATATCTATGTTAACTTGATGGGCATAATTATCATAAACACGAAATGAAACAAATAGTTATGAAAGATAATATACCACATCCGAATCATAAACCAGACGAGGGCCGACGGGGATGGATATAAAAACCATGGCACTATATATAACAAACAATCATACAAGTAAGAAAATTATACAAGCAACTATCTAAATCATACAAACAAGATTTTTTTATTTTACAAAAATGATAAGAACAAGAGCCTCAGCAAGGTGGTCACGGCGACGGGACGGCGTGGGCGGTGAGGACGGGGACGGGAAGGCACCAAGTAAACCTCACCTACACATATGCAAACTAAGAAGTTACTTTGAGCTCAAAATGCATATAAATCAAATAAACTCCCACATAATTACTCTCAAACTAAAACCCACAAATGACTATACTTATAGAGTATGAAACGAGCTAAACTAGCAATGAGAGATGAAAAGACGAAGTTGCTAATCTTTTAGAACCCTTGGATAGGTGGAGTGTCTCAAATCTTGGCAAAAATGGAGGATGAGCTCGAGGTAGGGGAAGGAAAACAAAGAGGAGAAAGGAGTAAGTCTTGCTCGGGCTCGGGCTAGAAGAAGCAGGGGTTTATATAGGGATGTCTCTAGTACCGGTTGGTGATACAAACCGGGACTAAAGGTCCACCTCTAGTCCCGGTTGGTGATACCCACCGGGACTAAAGGGGCTCGTAGGGGCCCAGTTTGATGCCAGCCTGCCGCCACCCCTTTAGTCCCAGTTGGTATAACCAATCGGGACTAGAGGTCCTTATTGAACCGGGACTAATGGTGTTCGTGCCCCTGACCGCTACAAGCCCTTGAAACCGGGACTAATGATCACATTAAACCCGGCCGGGACTAATTCTCTGGGCCAAATAAGGCATGTTTTCTACCAATGTATACGACTACAAAAGGAATTTTTTTTGGTATTGCATCACATAACTTGGACTGGTGTAGTGGTTATGACTTGCAAGCCCTTGAGTGAGGGCATGGGTCAGTTCGCTAGGTAGACTCACTGCGTATTTATTTTATAGTTTGCTGGTTCAGTTTTATTTTATAGTACTATATGTACACAGGCGCATACCGTCACAGATGAGTGGGCGAATAGGTTTTTTAAATATGACCATCATGTCCTTTATTATGAAGATGCATGTATATATGGTTTAATCTCAGCTATCAATATGTTTAAGGGGGTTATATACCAAAGCATGGGTGTTGGGATAATCGAGCAACCTAATTTGTCTTTTTGAAGTAGACTGAACGAGTACGTGCACTCGCCAACTTCACAACTCACAACACGGCTTGTGGAACGGTGCGCCCATCAGCATCACCTTGAACATGGCTTTGAACATGAATGATGTATACCAGCTGGCCTCAACGGCCATGACATTGGGGTATTTTTTTGTGAGGTCTAAGCATCGGAAAGAACCTTACAACGCAACAGCCCAAACCTGTGAGGCAAACTCATTTAAGAGACTATTCAAAGATTGTCACACAAACGAATACTGCAACCTAATACTTCTTCGTTCCTTGGCAAACCCCTTAATTAAAACTCATTTGCCTTACACACCAACAGTGGCGGAGCAATAATCCTAGACCTACGGGCCTATTACAGACAAGTTACGGAAGCCCTTGGCTAATTCTCTTCGGCCCCCCTGATTTTCACCGGGGTGGCCCCGCTTCCTCCCCTTCTTGCCAATCAAACCATGCCATGTCAGCCTGTAATTAGTCTCAGCCTGTAAATATCCGTACGTGTAGCATTACTGCGGTGGCGGAGCCGGGGGGGACGAGCAGGGGACGAACATGAAACAAGTACACGTAACTAGCGATATAATTGCACGCGCACACCTACTTGGCCCCCCCTATCTCAACGTGTATTTTGGAAAAGAAAAAAAAATAAAGCCCATGTAAAAGCCCACTACCGTCCGGATCGTTGGCTAGTTAGCCTTCCGCTCTAGTCTCCTGTAAGCCACGTTCTCTTGTGATTAGCGTGTATCTGGGATTAGGTATCCCTAAAAAAACCTGGGATTAGCTAGGCGCCGCCGCCGTCCGTCTGCCTCTACTTTCCCTGCTCTGCTGCTCATCATCTGATTCATGCGCACAGTCGGCGATGCAGCCTACTTCACTGCTCCAGCCTCGAATGAGCCAAACTAATCTCTCTCAGTTCTCATCTAGATATTATATCAGATTTTAGTTGTTTTTTTGGGTGTGATTTGAGATGCTATCAAGTATTCAGATCTTGTGCGTGTCTTAAAAATTATCGTGATGCAAAACAGTTTTAAGATTATGTTATTTCACTAAGCTGTTTGCTTCAAATTTTCAACGAAGCCAATGTGGAAGTTCTCAACCTTGTTCTTGATGATTATTTTTTGCACTAGATTATTTTTATCTACTTACTCAAATCCTGGCTCCGCCCCTGCACACCAACATACGGCCTTAAGAGCGGTATCAAATTATTTATTTTTTATGTTCTAATATTTTTATCCCAACATAGAAAATGATATACCCATGATATCTAGATAGATATATATCAGCAACTTTCATGATTTAATCCTAATGTTATTCTACCTCCAAAATGATGGAAAATACTCTAAACAGCAATGTTTTCTTACTAAAAAAACTGCAGCGCCAGAATCAGATATTTGGTCGTAGCCTGGAAATCTTTTTTTTTTTAAGTAGCCTGGAAACCTTAAATAGGAAGTGAACAACAGTGGTTTTGTTGGAAATCTTAGTATACAAGCCCCGACTTTTACCATTGGCTTACTTTTGAAATTACGCACTGTTTAATCATTTACATGCACATACAACCAAATCTCCAGAAAAGTGCTTATCATGAATCTCTCCAATCCACCCATCTACTTTCTAATTAATGAATAATTAGGGTTTACCATGCAGCGTGGAATCACTCTTGCATGGCAAGCTCACGAAATGTGGACAGAGCCCATGAATTCTCCTTCCATCCCGGTTAGATGTTGCTTGCCATCTTCCAATTGATGTATTCCCTTCACTCTTCCGATTAAATTCCCCCAAAGCAATTTGTGTTGTCTTGCTGCCCATGAGCTGCTCCGGGCCATATCCTTATCTCCACTTTAGATTTCTCTCTTTTTCTTATTTGTGGCAAGATCAGACACAACCCACGCTGATACAGCAGCAGCGGCAACACCATCCTGCAAGCAGAGGAGTTCCTGGTGAAGAACTTTTGTGGCAGCCGTGAGGAACGGCAGAAGACCTAGACGAACCATGGGTTTGACTTCATGAACTTTTTCAGATCAGAATTATAATCTGGTCCTGCTGATCAATGGCTCTTTATTATAAGACTCGTAGCTGACATGGGCTTTGTCTTTAATCTGAGCCGTTATAATTCGGTCTTGCTGGATTAGTGTCTCCTAGTTTATCATTAACATGGTAATTTCTAGGACTGATCTACACCGTAATATATAACTCAGCCCCACCAGATTACCGGCTTCTAATTTCTGGTTAGCATGGGAATTTATAGGGAGTCTCTAATTAATGTAGGTATATATAGACAGATTGGTAAATGAAAGCCAAAGTTGTATTAGCCTTGATTTGTTGCCACACATTGGTGACTGCTTTTGCTAAGTTTCAGTCGCAATGTTGCTTACTTTTGCTTCTGGGGTATGTTCTGTTTTTCTCTCATTTCTCTGAGGTTTAGTGAAGGTTTGTATGGTGTGGCTAACATCTGAATTTTAACTCATCTGTCAGAGAAGTTAGGGAAAAACTCACCGTTTCACTTTATGTAAGGTAAGATGAATCTGGTTCTTGTGACCAAGTCAGGTGTAGGCCAAATCTGTAGCCAGCAAATTGTATTAATTGCTGGTCGATGGATCGTCAGTCAGTCAGTCAGTCATGCTGGTCCAACCAGTGAGTCCTTGCCTTGGTGGTTTGTCTATGGCCTACTTAGGTTAGCTAGGATCGGAGTAGCTAACGAGCTTGCTGCTTGCTTGCTTCTAGTACTACGTACCTCATTCATCCTTGCTTGCTTGCTTGTACTCGTACGCAGGGAGTAGTAATAAGTAAGAAAGTAAAGATGGATGGATGCTATCATGCATGTATGCATATGCAGTGCTATCGTGGATCTCTATCAATTTCTTTTTTGTTTTGTCTGTCACGACTCACGAGCGAGCTACTGATCCACCAACACCAACACCAACACCTCTCTCTCTCTCTCTCTCTCTCTCTCTCTCTCTCTCTCTCTCACACACACACACACACACGCGCACGCAGGCACGCACGCACGCACTGCATTGCATTGCACCACCAATGCAATTATTTTTAGAGTGCATGAATAACTAACAATGCAATTATATAAGTAGTAGTAGTAGCAGCAGCAACAGTAGCAGTAGTAATAGTGATGGTGATGGTGGTGTTAGTGTATTTTGCAGCTACAATTATTTTTTCCTTTCATTCTTCGTTTGTAAGCAAGTTAGTAGCTAGAATCTTCTTTAAGTATCATGGCATGCTACCCGCACAGAGCTCTAAAAATGCCATGCGCACAGTCCATTGATTTCTAGAGTGCATGCATCATAGATTTATAAATTATGAGGTGTCAGTATATATATCCACTAGTAGTAGTAGGAGTGCAATGGATTATTTATTATGGATGTACGTATGAACCTAGCTACAGTACATACTACTACCTCTGTCCTAATTTATTAGTCCTCTTAGTATTTTGTATCAAACTTTGGCCATAGATTTAACTAAGAAATAATAATGCATGTCACCAAAATACTATATGGTTGGATTTATATCCGAACATAGTTTTCAATGATATTACTTTTTGTTACATGCATTAGCATTTTATTAGTTAAATCTAAGGCCAAAATTTAGCACAAAATACAAAGGGCACCAGTAAACTAGGACGGAGGTAGTACATAAAAAGTTATGGAGTCATAGCCCAGCAAATGAAATGTACGTAATCCTGGTACTTTAATTAATTAATTAATTCTGGACAAACTTTTTCAGCCCACTTCTTTTTAGTTGGCCATGGGACAATTAAGGACCATCCAGGAGTGGATACGTATGGGTCAAAACCCTCGTGCCTCCAGTCGTGTCTCTTCCCCGCCTCTCTTTCCCCCTCGGCCCCTCCTCCCCGAAGTGATGCCTGCGGGCGTCGCTTTTCTCTTGTGGCGCCGCTGTGGCCCTCTTCCTACCCTCCGGCATTCAAGACAAAAAACCTCTGTCCGGTTGGGCACACGATGGCGGCGGGGGATTTGCATCGTGACCCTCTTGGTATGTCTTTAATGAGTCTGGGTGTATCTCTGTTGCGATGGCATGCCTCATGTGCTTCTTCGGGGGTTAGCTGAAGACTTTCAGTAATGCACCCTTGTGTGTGTGTGTGTGTGTGTGTGTGTGTGTGTGTGTGTGTGTGTGTGTGTTTAGCACTCTCAGCATGTTTTCTTGTGTTTTCTTATTTTGATCAGCTTTTGAGGTTCTCCTCAACACCTTGTATCGTGTAGCCGTGTAGCTTTATTAATATGATGCAGGGCATAGTGCCTGTTTTGAGAGAACCACGGTTCATGCTTGCTTGGTTATTAGTACATACATACTGGAAAACTTAATTTTAGAATGTAACAAGAACCTTCTTACTCGCTCCACCATTCTAATTGATCGGGTTATTATTTATGTAATATCAATAAGAATCTTTTAGGGTATACTATATAAAGGTTGAACCAAATCAAGCTAGGGGCAAACATGTTAGAGTATTGATAATGATAGGTTAGGATTTGGTAGTAATCACTTCGATACGATTCCTACCTTATTCCTAGGACACGTCTCCTTTCCCTCCAAGCTTTGCACTCTATATAATACGCCTGGGAGGCTCAGTACAACACACGGAATTACAACAGTTCTCCCCTCTCTAATCCTCTTACACGGTATCAACCGCAATTTCCTAGACCTAGCTCCACCACAACTTTCGTGCGGCCCCACCCTAGGGGGGTAAATCTACATGATCCGAGGGCTGCACAACCTGTAGCGAGGGTTTATCCGCCGACCAGGTTGATCTTGTGCCATGTAGAGTCACCTAAATCTTCGCTCTCTCTGCAAAGGAGCATGTTGTATTCAGGGGGAATTTGAAGAAGCTTGCATGTCGCAGCCTTAGGGCATTTCCAATCCCGACCCTCAAACCTTCCGCAACCATCCAGGCCGCGTTGTCCAGACCGCGGAAGCCATCCAACGCAGGCATGTATTGGCCCGCGGTGCATTTTCTACCGCAAACTGGAGACAAGCGTCGAGGAGATTTGCGGGAGTCCGGACACGCGAAACATCGCTCTCCGCCCCCCTAGCGCAACCAAAATGAAGGCGGAGCCCACGTTTTTGTATCATCCCGCACTGTTTTCGTGCCAAAATCGCTCACTCTCTTCTTCCATTCCTCGCCGCTCTCCGCCTAATTCCCGCTCGTTTCTCCCACCCTCTCCTTTCTTCTGCCGCCGAGGCATGAAACTGTCGAAGATGGAGCTGGTGGAGGTTTCATAGGATCCGAGCATCACGCTCACCCCAAAGATCAGCTCGGACATGCAGCCAAATCGTCTCGTCAAAGTGAAGGCCGCAAAGAAGGAGAAACTCAAGAAGCAGTTGGCCACCGATGGGCCTAGTTGTGGCGATGGGTGTGGAGGTTATGGCGGACATAGCGGTTGGCACGGCCGTGGTGGACGCCGACAGATGGGTGCGCCGACAGTACAGACAGCACCGTGGTCGGAGCTTACAAGCCTTCGTACTACTACACCGCCAAGCAGCTCGGAACCCCCGACGTACGGTGCCTTACATGGTCGACATTAATGTGGTGCCACTCTTCTCCGAGTATTCTTTGCTGCCACTCGTCCGGGCACGGGCTGGGAGCAGGTGCGTGCCAACACACTGTTTGCTGCAAGGCCCAGAGCGGTGGAGCCAGCATATGACGCGGACACGGAGATGGTTGACATCATACACGATGGAGGCGAGGGAGGAGAAGGGGGCTATGAGGACAGGCAGGTGGAAGACTCGGATCCCACCTAGTCCGGCAACTACCAACAGCAGCAGTCCTACACCCAGACGGCCACGCAACAGTCCTACACCAAGGGCGGCGATGGCACACAACAACAACAGCATTGGGCCGCCGGAGAGCAGCATCCGAAGGGGGAGGAGGAGGATGGCGATGACGTCGTCGATGATCCGGATGATACAGCCAGCGGTCTGAAGAAGAAAGTTAGAGGAGAACGCTTCAACATGCGGGAGGACAACCTGTTGTGCGATGCATGGTTGGCCACTAGCCTTGATCCTCTCCTCAGCACGGAGCAAAAGGGCACAACCTTTTGGATGAACATTTACATATGGTTCCATGAGCACAAACATTTCGTGCCCTACTCCGACGCGTTGATCCATAACCATGAGTGTAAGTAACTCAACCATCGATGGTACACCATCCAAGAGGTCGTCTCCAAGTATTGCGGGCACTTGAAGCATCTCATTGCAAGGTGGCCTAGCGGTGCACAAATCACCGAGCAAATAAGTTGATTACTAGCGAGATATACTTTAGTTTTGTTGATCACGAGCTGGATATGCTTTAGTTTTGTTGATCACAAGCCGTATATGCTTTAGTTTTGTTGATCACCAGCCGGATATGATTTAGTTTTGTTGATCACTAGCCGCACATGGATTGTTTTGTTGCTCACTATACGGATATGCATTGTTTCAGTTTGTAGCCTACTCGTGCTTGTGTGATATACAAGAAGTTGAAGAAGAAGTCCTTCATGGTCGTCATGCATTGTTGGTTGAAGTTGAATGGGCAACCGAAGTGGAACATTTTCATTGCTAAGACCGACGCCCAAGCCAACGAGGAAGAAACTGGCGACGCTACCGAACTAACCCAAGAACCGCTGAAAAAGGTTAGAAGAATTTTACAGGGCAAGAAGTGGGAGGAGGAGAGGATGAAGCGAGAAGGTGCGGTAGCCAAGCTGACGGAGAGGTTCGAGGAGACTTGGCGAAGGAGGAGGCATGTGTGAGGCGCTCGGACATCAAGGAGGAGAGGAAGGCAGAGAGGTTCAAACAGTTCATGAAGGCGACAGACAAAAAGATCCAGCTCAAAGAGAGGAGGGCCATGATCGAATAGAGGAAGGCGGCGCTCGAGGAGAAGAGGTGAAGATTGCCGCCAATGCGGGGACGGCAAGATGTTGACCTTGAATGCGGTGGAAGATGAGGACGCGGTGGAGGCGGAGGCGGACACGGATGCAGAGGCTGCCTACGCGGCGGCGACGACACCTCCTTGATCGGGGAGCAGCTTTCTGTGATTGCTGGTCTAGAAGGGCAGAAATGCATGGACTGTCGGACTGATATTATTTTGGATACAAGCATGTAAAAATTAAGCATATTTACCTTTTTTTTGGTTGTGATCGGGGATGCGATCTAGCGTGGGTGTGATCCGGCGTGTTGTGTGGACTAGCGTACATTTGAATTTGAATTTGCTGATGGATATATACATGCTACGGTTGGATGGCGTCCTCTCCCATCTATGTCCGCGGACTGGTCTTCTTGTCCACGGACAGATGCGGGTGTATTTTGCTGGTTGCCGTTGGAGCTGTCCTTGCATAGAGAAACCAAGTGCAAGAAAGACACATACTTTACAAAGTTGAAATTAGGATAAGCCTAATATATATAATATGCACGCGAGGTAGAAAATTAGAAATGGAGGGGCGAATCATACTTATATGATGGCCGGGGTGATATATATAGGCGAATTGCAGGAAGATGCTATATATGTAGTAGTATATTTGTATGATAGTCTGGAATAAATGATGGAATCCAAAACAATAAGGTGTGCATCAAGCTCGTTTTCTTGCGATAGCCACGTCGCCATGGTACTGTCCAGGTAAATCGAGAGCGAGAGATATTTGCGGGGTAAATCGAGAGCGAGGCGGCTGCCCAATCACGTCGTGTGCTGCGCGGCCAGCTGGAGGCTGGTGGTTGGTTCTGCGCGTGCTGGGTGGGCGATTTCATTGGGTGCGGGTGGGACCTTCCTCTGTATCGTCCTGGCGTTGTGGGCGTCGGTTACGGGGCTTGCGTACGTGCGCGGGGCTGCGGTTCGTTGACCTGTGGGTCGTCTCCCTTTTACTGTGTTGAGGTAAAACCGTCCCGCGATAACACCTCTCCCGAGTAAATACGAAGCAAATCTGCTCTACCACGCAACAGAAGCAAATTCGCAGCACCCCTCCTCCTCATCAGTCACCGCCTGGTCTTCTCGATGGAGGTGGAGGAGTAGGGGATCCCGCCGGATCAGAGGCGTGTGGGCACAGTGGTGGGCATCTCCGGCAGCGGCGGCGACCTGCAGGCCAAGTGCTACGGCGGGGGCGCTCGATTTAATGCAGCGCCATGGACCGGTCCCTGCAGAAGTGAGAGAAGATGAGGGAGAGAGAGAAGGAAGGAGAGGAGCATCGATGGTGGTCCGAGCGCTGCCGCCTCCATCCTTGCACCATCTTCGTCACATGCAGCCGCCTCCTTCCGCACCCCTCTTCTTCACGCACGGCAACAGAGGCAGGTCCTGTCAGGTGAGATCACACCATCCTCCACAACCTTCTCTACAGCCACGCAAAAACAGAGAGGAGTCTGATGCGTGCGTGTTATTGTTATTTTGGCTGTCTAAATTGTCCCTTGAACTAATCTAGCAACCTGACATTTCTTGGACACTAAATAATATCATTCTTATGACAGGGAATAATATTATTCAGTTAGCATCTTTTTTCGTGGAAGAGGAGTGAGAATTTAAAGGTTAGAAAATTGTAACTGAATGAGTGTTCTCTTTTTTCTGTCTCTGACTTGAACGAATATATTTCTTAATATATCAATGCTTATCATTGCCATGTCTGGCTCTCAGGTGCATGCTACATAGAAGCTTAGATCTGTAATCAAGCTGTGGAAGAGAGTACCGTAAGAGATACTTCTATAAGCAGAGGTATGTGCCTGCATTTACACCTTAATTATCCCTTAGTTAGTTCTCTATGGTTCATCGGATTCATGTTGAAATGATTTTCTTTAGTCGGTGTTGTACTATGTTGATGGTATACTGATTTGGCGTAAGAATTACTGACATTGCTCTGTGTGTACAAATCTTATAGGTTTATGATATTAAGAATTAGCAGTGTGTTTTTTGTTTACTGCTGGATTTGCTAACAAACTATCTCTTATGTTGTTGATTGATATGCTGATTTGTTGTTTTTCATTCAGTTGAAGAGCTCTCCATGCTTAAGATCTTTTCTAGGATAATTGCGTCGTTAAATCTGAAGGTATATGATTGGTTTCTCTACTAATGTATCGATAAGCATATTTTTCATCCTCAATATATTGTTGCTTGCCTAACTTTTTCCTACATTTGTGAGGTGGCCGTGGAAGTTCAGTTCTTGTAGGCGGCGTAAAACTTGTACTGCCTACAGATGATTTTGCCAGTTTGACAAAAACATATAATAACCAAGGGAACTTTCTCAGTTTTTTTGTTTTTGCACTTCTCGGATTTTAGGCTAGGGGTATTAACATATATGGCACATAGGAAATTTAGATCTGCAAGATTGGATAGGGATAAATCCTTCTGCCATGTTGAAAAATTAGATTTACAAAGAAGAAAAGAAATTATTAAAGAAGAGATATAGTCGATTAGGTTGTTGTGGTGTTTCTTTGATCTTCCCTAGACCTCTCGTTTTCTGATTGGCATGGTGATGATCTATTTCTTATGGTGTTTGTCTGGTTCAGGATTCACTCATGTGCCAAAGCCAGCTCGGGGAAGCCTTCCTGGACTCCTGGTTGACCACAACAATCACGATACGGTGAGTGGATTTTGAATCTTTCTTGAGCTGTCGGATCAGATTAGATGTGTATATGGTAGTTATGGACTGCTGACTGCTTAATGTTGGGTTTCCTCTGTGTACTATGGTGTGAGCTTAAGCGAGCGGAACGCCGAAGGAGGATCTTGGGGATGACGGAGGCATCGACGACAACCTCAAAGGCGAGAGGTACTGAGACTGCAAATTGCTTTCATGTCTCTGCGTTTCTTTCTTTATGCAACTCCGTCGGTATTAAGGCCGTATAGTCGGTGGGGAGCAACAAAAAACTGAATTTGTTGATGTTTACAATTTGGACGATCTGTTTGATACATCTGCATTGGTGATGGGGAACATTGTTCAAGACAGTGTGGGTTCAGAAGTGAGGAAAACAATTTGGCTTGCAGGGTTCAGGCTACTCTCTTGTGATGTT
The DNA here is from genome assembly GCF_056163025.1 of Triticum urartu. Classification (NCBI taxonomy): domain Eukaryota; kingdom Viridiplantae; phylum Streptophyta; class Magnoliopsida; order Poales; family Poaceae; genus Triticum; species Triticum urartu. The sequence goes on from NC_141873.1 coordinate 593,566,751, forward strand.
GGCTTAGGAGAAGTTATTCGGCTCCATTTATGATTGGTTCATTTCGCCGTGCTCTAGCCCCGCATCGTCCCCTCCTCCTTGGCTGCCGCTCTCGTCCTCTGACAAAGAACCATGGGGCTTGCAGCTATGCCTGAGTCTCCACAAGGACGTTGGGTGGAGGATATCCGGTGCCAACGGGCCGCTCATGTCGGTGTCTGAGATCTCGGAGCCGTCGGAGTCACCGTCACCGTCCGGAGACGGGTCGATGGGGGATGCTATGATGAATTGGGTACATCCAAACTTCTCCTGTGATATCTTTATTTTCTTTTTCGGTTTAAGGTAGTGAAGCCTCAGTTAATCTGCAAGTGTGCTATGTTCTTGTTTGTTGCTGGCCTCTACCTGTTTGTTGGTATGCGTTTGCAAACTGAAAATATTCATGTTTTTCAGGTCTCTGTTAGAGGAATGTATTTTCTTGCAAACTAAATTGGTTTTCTGGAACATGTCTTCATATTTTAGATTTTAGTATATGGCTTCAGAACTATTCATTGGATATACTTTGTTGATTCCAGCCCGTGGATAAGAATATTTTAGTCACTGGAGAGATTGTTGAACATGTGACATTGATGCAAATCTCTGGCCACCTATGGGTGAAACTGCTTGAAGACCAAGTTTGAATATGGACAAGGGCAGTGAATTTCGGCATGCGAGTTTACACTGGTAGAAAAAGGGCCTGTTGTCCCGGTTCGTAAGGGCCTTTAGTCTCGGTTCCTGAACCGGGACTAAAGTGTCGGTACTAATGCCCTGTACCTTTAGTCCCGGTTCAATCCAGAACCGGGACTGATGAGCCTCCACGTGGCCTGTGTGTGGAGCCCAGGCAAGAGACCCTTTGGTCCCGGTTGGTGGCACCAACCGGGACCAATAGGCATCCACGCGTCAGCATTTCTGTGGCTGGGGTTTTTGTTTTTTTTTTGAAAGGGGGAGTTTGGGGGTTTTGGGGGGTTAATTTAGGTGTTTCATATATTGTGTTAGCTAGCTATAATTAATAGAGAGAAGTGTCCTCTCTTATGTCCGTGCTTGGTCGACGCTACATACTATACATACGTATAGAGAGGACTAGACAGGCTAGTTAGCTAGTAAGCAAACGAAGGAAACAGAAGATCATCATGAACATATATGCATACAGAGAGAAGTTATATCGACCACCTCTCCTTCTCCGAGATATTGCTCGAACAACAAGTTCTCGTATATCTATCTGATACTACCGGCTACATATATACAATAATTATCTCTTACAAATATAATCATACGGACTCATGGTCCACATAGTATTCTCCGTCTTCAGCGATCACTTGGTCAAGAAAGAATGCCGCCAATTCCTCTTGAATTGCTCGCATGCGAGCTGGTGCTAGGAGTTCATCCCGCTTCCGAAACATCTAATTTGAAGAAGGGGGTCAATACATATATATATGAATGAATGAAACTCAATACAAATGATGGTAATAAAATAAAATTGTGAATGTTGTTATTTCCGTACTTTATATTGTTCGTCAGAGTACCCGCCCCGCTCACAGGTCGTGTGGCGGATGGACTCGCAGACGTAGTATCCACAGAAATCATTCCCTTTTTCCTGCCACAACCACTTTACAAGAAATAGAGGTCAATCAAACTGATAAGCAAGAATGCTAAATGGTATTGATGAAACTAGCGCTTGAATCACTAGGAGATGCGTGGAACATGCTACTATAGTACTTACTTTCGGGTGTCTAAATTCCAGCTCCTTCGGCAGTCCCGGAACTTTTCTGGTGAATTTTCTCCAAACCGTGTCGGACAAAGAAAACAATTACTTGATATCAGGAAATGAACAAAGTTGCTGATATGGTGGATAATGATCGATTTAACTTACTTCTTGAGGATTTCAGTCATGTCCGCATACTCCTGGGGATCTTCTCGTTTAGAGTCCAAGACGGTTACTACTCCCTGCTCAAGCCTAATCTCTAGGAGAATATAGTGGAAACTGCACACGCATGCATAACTCATCAATTACATTACTATAACCTGGACTAATATATAAGGGAAACCGAATATGCACAAGACAGTAACACTCACTTGAAGTTGTAAGGAAAGAGTATTATATCTTTGTTTTCATTTTTTTTAAATGATCGTAACAAGTTGGCCTCGGTATCTCCGGGACGATGTTGAACCTCAGTTGCATCTATGAGATATGTGTTAACGAACCCAATATCACCGATTTGTCTTTTCTTCAATTCGGCGATCTTCATTCTGCATAATATAGTGAGGATAATTATAAATACATGCAATGAAAGAGATGAGCTATATAGAGAGACTTAATGACAGAAGTAGTAGTACTTACAGACAGTAGCAGGTGATCGTTGTTTTATCGAGGGCCAATTGATTGAAAAACTGATAGAACTCCTCAAATGGAATAGGCAACAGTTCAATTCCAACGAGGTCATGCTCCGGTTTAACTCTCGCATACAAAGTACTCCTCCCCCCAGACTCTCTGCAGATTTTTCAAGTACCAATCATGTAATCTTCGCATCATCGTTGTTAAAGATTTTTCATCTTTGACGAGAGGCTTCCCGTACTCGTATCTGTGTATCTGCACCTCCATGGGATCATAATGTACATCGTCGGGCAGGTAATCGTCAACATTGCCATAACCGGGCACCATCCTCGGATCGACGATGTCGCTAGGCACCTTGAGGGGGGGGCACGATTGCTTCGCTTGTTCGCCGAGCTGGGCAATTTGTTTCCCAGCTGCTCGTCATTCTTTCGGCCTTTGATCACTGACTGTACTTCCCAACCGCTCCGCTTCGGCCCATGTCTTTGCAATAATGCGCTCATAGTTGCCTTTCGGCGGAGACTTGGGTGGTTTTGCCAGGGCAGCCAGAGTGCGCTTCACTTTCACCGGATCTACCTTCTCCTCCGGAGGTGGATGTCTCTTTGCTCTCAACCCTTGAAACCAGTCATCCACTTCGGTTCGCGCGATCTCGGCATTCTCATCGGGGTCCTCTCATATGGTAACTTCTCTGGAGTCTTCAGAGAAGGACCGAATCTGTATGTCCTCCCGCCTCTGGTTGTACTGCTAGACGCCGACCGAACAGACGGAGCGGTTGTCTTCTTTACTTGCTTACGAGGCGGGGGAGAAGGACTACGACGCGCCGGAGCAGCTAGAGCGGCGGCAGGTCTCTTCCGCCCTTGCTGATGAGGCGGAGAAGGAGGAGGCTGGCTGCTCGGGCGCGTCGGCGCAGGCGGAGAAGGAGGCGGAGTGCCGCCACGCGCCGGAGAAGGAGCCGGCCGAGGGCCCTGATCGTTACTCGCCGGAGCAGGAGGCGGTGGAGGAGGCAGAGTGCCCTGACTCGCCGGAGGAGGAGGAGGAGGCGGAGGCGTCCATTTCGGAAGGTTGATGAGCTCCTTCCGCCATAGGCATGGAGTCTTCAGAGCAGACCCCAGCCGAGTCTCCCCTTCACCGGTAGGGTGGTCAAGCTGGAGGTCCTCAAATCCCTCCGTTATTTCATCCACCATCACCCTAGCATATCCTTCTAGGATCGGCCGGCAGTGAAAAGTTGCGCCGGGTTCAGTAGGATAAACAGAGCCAACAGCCGCCTTGACCTTCAAATTCATCCATTGCGTCATAAGGTGGCAATTTTGAGACTCCGTGATAGCATCCACGGGATAGCTGGCAGGAGCCATCAAGGCATGCTTCGGCTGAAGCAGCTCGGTGGAAGCCACGCTGCTTCTGCGCTGAGATGGCGGGGTAGCTTCGGGGGAGGCTTCGGCAGTACGTTTGCTGGGATTTGCTTCTCGTTCCTCTATCGCGTCTACCCTTGCTTGCAGCGCCTGCATTTGGGTCTGCTGCACTTTTTTCCTCCTCGTGGGATTTGTAACCGCCTGCGTCCGGAAACCCAACCTTCCATGGAATGAAGCCTGGCGTGCCTCGTGTCCGTCCAGGGTGCTCAGGATTCCCGAGGGCCATTGTGAGCTCATCATTCTCTCTGTCTGGAAAGAACTTCCCTTGCTGCGCTGCTTTTATATACTGCTTAAGCTTCCTGACTGGTATGTCCATTTGATCGTTCGTCCAAATGCACTTCCCTGTTACAGGGTCCAAGGTTCCGCCAGCCCCGAAGAACCAAGTCCGGCAACGGTCTGGCCAGCTAATTGTCTCTGGTTCGATCCCTTTATCAACCAGATCATTTTCAGTCTTGGCCCACTTAGGCCGGGCTACGAGGTAGCCACCTGACCCCGTGCGATGGTGAAGCATCTTCTTCGCAGCATTTTGCTTGTTTGTCGCCGACATCTTCTTACTCTTTTCCGATGTCTTGTGGGCCACAAATGCGGGCCAGTGATCTCTGATCTTCTCATATCTGCCCTTGAATTCTGGTGTCTCATTATTTTCGACAAACTTATTCAGCTCTTTCTTCCACCTCCTGAATAGTTCTGCCATCCTCTTAAGAGCAAAAGACTTGATTAATTGCTCTTTAACTGGGTTCTCTGGATTATCCTCTGGCGGTAGGGTGAAATTTGACTTCAGCTCAGTCCAAAGATCATTTTTCTGCATATCATTGACATAAGACACCTCAGGGTCTTCTATAGCCGGCTTAAACCATTGTTGGATGCTTATCGGGATCTTGTCCCTAACCAAAACCCCGCACTGAGCAACAAATGCGCTCTTTGTCCAGAGGGGTTCAATCGGTTGGCCGTCGGGCGCGATTGCTATGATCTCAAACTTTTCATCCGAGCTCAAGTTTTTCTTCGGGCCTCATCTCTGTACCGAAGTTGTGCTCGATCCGGAGGGCTAGAAAAAAGAACAAAGACTTAATTAATATGTGTACATACCAAAACAATGAATGCATCAATCAGCTAGTCAGCACAGGCTTAACTAATATATATACCTGGCCGGACTCGGTTCGGTCACCGGAGCCATCATCACGGTCTCCTTCTTGCACCGGCATTGGGTCACCGGAGCCGTCCTCATGTTCTTCTTCTTGCACCGGCATTAGGTCACCGTAGCCAGCTTGTTCACCCTCTCCTTCCAGACCATCGGTGTCATTGAGAAACAACGAGACAGCATCACTTCCTTCTGCAATTATGTCCCTCAACAACGCTTCTTTTGCTTCGTCTAGGGAGGTGTCCATAGTTTCTACAAATATTTACAACATGGCAATTATTATTCAAACATGACAGATGGATATGTGCCAAACGTAGAACTAGCTACCTAATCATAGTAAGGAATCATATATATTAATTAGTGGCCTCGACCCCCCCCCCCACGTGTTGAAGCTATTGGGAGGGGGTATATATCGACAACGATGACACTACATCTATATGTCCCTCGACGACCCTCGTTCCCGATAAAAAAAGAGGAAGAAGAAGAAAAAAAAGAGGAGAAGAAAGAATAGAGAAGAACTCCTCTATTCTTTCTTCTCCTCTTTTTTTTCTTCTTCCTCTTCTTTTTTTATCCTGTTCTTCCTCTCATGTTCGAGAGGATCGTCGAGGGGTTGGAAGGTTGCCTAGTGTCAAAGGATTCAACAAAACCATGTCTTCATCATTAGGCGAAAGTAACATGTGCATGATGGTACGAAGCTCTCCAAAGTTATTTTGGAACGAAATCCCAGATAAGATAATTCGCTTTTTGGTACAAAGTTCAGCAACACCTTCGAAATATCGTTATTTGGAAGGCCTTTGCTGAAATTCATACAAAAAGGCAAATTATCCTATCCGGGACACCATTCCAAAATAACTTTGGAGGACTTCGTCATGCCCTGGTTACTTCCGGCTAATGATGAAGCCATGGATTTCTTCAATACTTTGACACTAGGAAACCTCTCTCGACCCCTCGGCGATCCTCGACCCCTCGAACCCTCGACGACCCTGGAACCCTCGACCCCTAGACGACCCTGGAACCCTCGACCCTCGATCCCTAGACCCTATAGAACCCTCGAACCCTCGACCCTGAAACCCTCAACCCTTGACCCCTTAACGACCCTCGACCCTCTACCCTAGTTCCCGACCCTTGACCCCTCGGCGATCCTCGACACCCTCGTTCCCGATAAAAATTAAGAAGAAGAAGAAAGAGGAGAAGAAGAAAGGAATAGCTAGAGGAGAAGATCGAACAAAAAAAGAAGAAAAAAAGAGGAGAAGAAGAAAGGAATAGTGGAGAGGAAGAGAAAATAGAATATTCTATTTTCTCTTCCTCTCCACTATTCCTTTCTTCTTCTCCTCTTCTTTTTCTTATTTTTTCTTCTTCTTAATTATTTATTTCTCCTCTTCTTTTCCTCTCCTCTTCTTCTTTCTTTCCTCTTCTTATTTTCTTCTTTCCTATCCTTCTTTTTCTAAAATTGTAACTTTTGCATATATAAAACTTTTCTAAAATTGTAACTTTTGCATATATAAAACTTTTCTAAAATTGTAACTTTTGCATATAGAAAGGAATAGAGGAGAAGATCGAAGAAAAAAAAGAAGAAAAAAAAAGAGGAGAAGAAGAAAGGAATAGAGGAGAAGAAGAAAAAATAGATATTTTTTCTATTTTTTCTTCTTCTCCTCTATTCCTTTCTTCTTCTCCTCTTCCTTTTCTTCCTCTCCTCTTCTTCTCCTTTTTCCTCTTCTTATTTTCCTTTTTCCTCTCCTAAATATATAAAACTTTTCTAAAAATGAAAGTAACCTAAAATGTACTAAATCAGAGAACATATATAGATAATCCTTTTCTAAATATTTAAACCTAACTTTTGCATATATGAACATATATACACAGAGAACATAAGAACATATATACATTTTTATAAAAAGAAAAAG